>NC_085926.1:125417500-126047500 GCF_029289425.2 Pan paniscus
CTTAACTGAGAGTCTATGCCTGCTGGGGTGTTTGGTTAGAAGGCATTTAAGCAAATCAGAGGAGATCCTCAAGGGAGCCTCAGCCCCTCCCCAGGGCCCCTCCTAGCCTACTCAGCAAAGGGGCATTAAAACCACTCTTTAAAAACTTAGCTGGTGCAGTGGCACACACCTGTGGTCCCAGCTACTCAGGAGGCTGAGGCAGGATGATGGCTTGAGCCCAGGAGGTCAAGGCTACAGTGAGCTAGGATTGCACCATTGCACTCCAGCCTGGGCAACAGAGCAAGACCCTGTCTCTAAAAAGAAAAAGAAAAAATTTAATCATAAAACTAAAACAACTCTGATGTCCACTGACAGATACATGGATAAACAAAATGTGATGAGCCTGTGCGTGTGTGCATGTGTGTGTGTCTACATACACATATATACAGTAGAATATGATTCAGCCTTAATAAGGAAGGAAATTTTGACCTATGCTGCAACATGGATGAATACCACAGACACTAGTCTAGATGAAACTAGCCAGTCACAGAAGAACACATACTGTCCTTCCAGCACATGAGGTCCCTAGAGCAGTCACAATCCTAGAGACAGAGTAGAATGGGAGTCGCCAGGGGCTGGGGGTGGGGGATAGGGAGTTAGTGTTTGATGGGGACAGAGGTTCAGTTTGGGAAGATGAAAGAATTCTGGCTGGGTGCAGTGGCTCAGACCTGTAATCCCAACACTTTGGGAGGCTGAGGCGGGTGGATCACTTTTTGGTCAGGAGTTCGAGACCAGTCTGGCCAACTTGGCAAAAACCCATCTCTACTAAAAATACAAAAAATTAGCCAGGCATGGTGGCAGGTGCCTGTAATCCTAGCTACTTGGAAGGCTGAGGCAGGAGAATTGCTTGAACCCAAGAGGCAGAGGTTGCAGTGAGCCGAGATTGCGCCACTGCACTCCAGCCTGCGTGACAGAACAAGACTCTGTCTCAAAGAAAAAAAAGTTCCGTGGATGGATGGTGGTAATGGTAGCACAACAATGGGAATATACTTAATGCTACTGAACTGTACATGTAAAACTGGTTAAGAACGCCAATTTTATGTTATGTATCTTTTTACCACAATAAAAAATGCAAAAGCAAAATGCAGCACTGACTCCAGGCAAGGGTGGGAGGGAAGGAACTGGGCTTATCAGAGCATTAGGGATAGTTGGGTCTGGGTGGGTGGTCCTAGGCCCAAACTAGCGAGGGGATCCCACTTCCCTGCTGAATGAAAAGCGTGAAGACTTGAGAGCGCTGTGAGCTGCAAGGAGACTGAGTTCTAGAAGGGAGAGGAGTCCGTGCACACAGACCCCAGTGGGACCTGGGCCTGTCACTTCCCCTCTGAGCCTGGTCAAACAGGGGAGCCAACATTTACTAGGCAGCCTCCAAGGGCCAGACAGAGCACTCTGTGCTGTGATGCTCGGCGAATCTCATCCCCACAGGAAACTGAGAGGTGGGACCTGTTACAATCCCCACTTCACAGAAGAGGAAGCCAAGGATCTGAGAGGTGAAATGACCTGCTCAGTTTACACAGCAGAAATGTGAGAAGGCTGAGAGTTGATCTGGAATCCATACTGTTCACTGTTCTGCTCTGCCTCCCAGGCTGGAAGATTCCAGCAGTGGAAGGGGCTGAAGACTGGTTCCAGGGCACAAACTGGCATGTAGCCTTCATGTCCCCTCAGAGATCTGGCCCACAGAGACACATGACTAGCTGAGCATCACTTGCTGCCACACGGGAGTGGGCAGGGGACCTAGCCCATGCAGCAACCTTGTGGTAGAACTGCCCTGGGAGTGGCCCACGCTACCTGGGTGGCCCCAACTTTTCCTTCTGTGCTTCTTGGCCTGCCTCCCTGGCCACAGTTGATTGACCTATGGCCAACTGACCCATGTTGGACCAATCAGAGTCCTTCCAAGGGTTTTCGCACTGTAGCTGGGGGAGCCATTCAACCATCTTTAATAGTGGGAGTCACGAACAATGGGAGACAGTAGAACCTGCATGAGGAGGCACTGAAGCTGGTGTTCAGGAGAGGCAAAGACAAAAAGAGCTAGTATTATTGGGGTTTGATTGTAGATAAATTGAAACCCCAAATTACATGGCTTGAACAAGATGGAATTAATTCTTCTCTGAGTAGATGGTCCCAGGCTGGTATGACATCAGGACTGTGTTAGTCCATTTTGCATTGCTACAAAGGAATACCTGAGACTGGGTAATTTATAAAGAAAAGAGGTTTATTTGGCTCACAGTTCTGCAGGCTATACAAGCATGGCACCAGCATCTGCTCAGTTTCTGGTAAGGCCTCAGGGAACTTAGAATCCTGGCAGAGGTGACATGGAGCGGTGTTGTCACATGGCAAGAGAGGGAGCAAAAGAGATGCCAAGATCTTTTAAACAACAAGCTCTCACATGAACTAGCAGAGTGAGAACTCACCACCAAGGAGATGGCACTAAGCCATTCATGAGGGATCTGCCCCCATTACCCAACACCTCTCTCTAAGCCCCATCTCCAACATTAAGGATCATATTTCAACATGAGATTTGGAGGGACACACATCCAAACCATATTATTTTGGCTGTGGCCCCCCCAAATCTCAAGTCCTTCTCACACTGCAAAATACAATCATCCATTCTCAATAATTCCCAAAAGTCTTAACTCATTCCAGCATCAACTCAAAAGTCCAAAGTCTCATTTGAGATTCAAGGCAAGTTCCTTATACCTATGAACCTATAAAATCAAAACCAAGTTATTTACTTCCAAGATACAATGGTGGTACAGGCATTGGGTAAATATTTCCATTCCAAAAGGGAGAAATCAGCCAAAAGAAAGCAGCAACAGGTCCCATGCAAACCTGAAACCCAGAAGAGGAGACATTCAACCTTAAAGCTCCAAAATAATCCTGACTCCATATCCTGCATCCTGGGCACAGTGGTGCAAGGGATAGGCTCTCAAGGCCTTGGACTGCTCCACCCCTGTGGCTTTGTAGAGTACAGCTCCCATGGCTTCTCTCTTGAGTTGGAGTTGAGTATCTGTGGCTTTTCCATACTCAGGGTGCAAGCTGCCAGTGGTTCTAGCATTTTCAGGTCTGGAGGGTGGTAGCCTCCTTCCCACAGCTCCACTAGATAGTCCCCAGTGGGGACTCTGTGCAGGGGCTCCAACCCCACATTACCTCCTTGGTACTTGCCATGTAGGGGCTCTCTGCAGGGGCTCCCATATAGGGGTACTCCCATACAGGGGCTCCCTGCAGTAGGCTTCTGTTTGGGCACCCAGGCTTTCTGACACATCCTCTGAAATCTAGGTGGAAGCTGCCAAGCCTTCTTCACTGTTGCATTCTGAAAGCCTGCAGACTTAACACACCATGTGGAAGTCACCAAGGCTACGGCTTGCACCCTCTGAAGCAGTGGCCCAAGCTGTACTTGGAGCCCTTTGAACCATGACTTGAGCTGCAGCAGCTAGGATATGGGGTGCAGTGAACCCAGGCTGTGTGAAGCAGTAGGGCCCTGGATCTGGCACTTGAAACTACTCTTTCCTCCTAGGCCTCTGGGCCTGTAATGGGCGAGGCTGCCTCAAAAATCTCCAAAATGCCTTAAAGGCCTTTTTCCCATTGTCTTGAATATTAGCACTTGGCTCCCTTTTAGTCATGCAAATCTCTCTAGCAAGTGGTTGCTCTTCAGCCCACTTCAATTCCTCTCCTTAAAAATGTGCTTTCCTTCTCTACTATATGGCCGGGCTACCAATCTTTCAATTTTTTATGCTTTGCTTCCCCTGTAATGGTAAGTTCCTATCTTGAGTCATTCCTTTGCTCCCACATCTGATCATATAGTTAGAAGTAGCCACACCACATCTTGAATGCCTTGATGTTTAGAAATTTATTCTGCCAGATACCCTAGGTCATCACTCTTAAGTTCAACCTTCCACAAACCCCTAGGACGTGGACACAATGCAGCCAAGTTCTTTGCTAGGGAGTAACAAGAGTGACCTTTGCTCCAGTTCCCAATAACTTTCTCATTTCCGTCTGAGACCTTGTCAGCCTGGTCTTCACTGTTCATATTTCTATCAGCATTTTGGTCACAGCTATTTAACCAGTCTCTAAGAAATTCCAATGTTTCAACTTCCTGTTTTCATCTGAGCCCTCCAAACTCTTCCTACGTCTGCCGGTTCCAAAGCTGCTTCCACATTTTCAAGTATTTTTATACCAATGCTTCACTCCTTGGTACCAATTTTCTGTGTTAGTCTGTTTTGAGTTGCTATAAAGAAATATCTGAGACTGGGTAATGTATAAAGAAAATAGATTTATTTGGCTCACAATTCTACAGGCTGTAAAAGCCTGGCACCAGCATCTGCTTGGCTTCTGATAAGACCTCAGGAAGCTTATAATCATGGCAGAGGTGAAGGGGAAACAGGTGTGTCACACAGTAAGAGAAGGAGCAAGAGAGATGCCAGGTTCTTTTAAACAATCAGCTCTCATGTGAACTAATAGAGTGAGAACACACTTATCACCAAAGAGATGGTGCTAAGCCATTCATGAGAGATCTGCCCCCATGATCCAAGACCTCCCAACAGGCCCCACTTCTAACATTGAGAATCACATTTCAACATGAGATTTGGAGGGGACACACATCCAAACAATATCAAGGACCCAGCCTCTTTCTCTCTAATGTTGTATTCTTTGGATGTTGCATTCACCTCATGGTGCAAGCTTCACTCACATTCTGGCCACCTGGAAGGAAGAAAGAGAAGGAAGAGCACATCTTTTTCCTTTGAGAGCACTTCCCAGCAGCTGCACACACCACATCAGCATCCATCTCATTGATCAGAACCTGCTTGTATGGCCACACTTAACTGCAAAGGAAGCCAGGAAACATCTTTTTATTCTGAGAGACCTGTGCCCAGTCAACTCTCAGGATTTCTGTTATTAAGCAGGAATGTGAGAACAGATACTGGGGACAAGTAACAATGTCTACCACAAAAACAGCACTTAAGACAGTGCATCATCCTCCTCTATGCCTATCTCCCCACCTAGACTATAAGCAACTTGAAGGCAGGGGCCAAGTCTTTTCATTGAGTGTCCACAGCACCCAACACAAATCTTGGAATACAAGAGCCACCCAGTAATATTTGTGGAATAGAATAACAATTTACAGTGTGTTACTGGTGGTGGTGGCAGCCCATCTGGGACACCTGCTGCCATGATGCCAGCTGCAGTGGAGAAGGTGTGACTGGACTGCATGCTCCATGGAGCCAGCAGGAGCCAGGAACAGATGGAAGCCCTGCCTGCTTCCAAGTTGGAGAGGCAGGAGCCCCACCCTCCTGGGTGCAGCTGCAGCCATCCAGGCACGACTGTGGACCTAGGCATCTCTGCACTCTTGGGATCCCAGAAAGTAGTCTCCCTTCCCCTGCAGCTTCAAAAGTACCTGTTCCTGCTGCTTGGCCTCTGCCTCTCCTGGCACCCACTCCAATTTCAAAGCAAAGTTGTGGCTGACCCCAGCACTGTCATGACCTAGCCAGGTGTGCACATACTTAAGACAGTGCTGACACACCAGCCCCCTCCCACCTCGGCTACCTTCAGACTTTGGGCACTGATAAGCATGGCAGGGAGGCTGAGGCAGGGCTAAGGGTGGCTCAGCACAGGCCTGCAGTCACCCCTCAGCACAAACAGCCTGGGCATCATGGGCACTGTGGATGGCAGGTTAATGGTGGCAGGAGGCAGATAGGCTCCTGAGCAGAAAGGGACTGGTTCCCAGTGAAGCCCCACCTTCAAGTCAGGGACTGCCTGAAGTGTGGGGCCAGGCTGTCAGCTCCGTGGACCAAAGTGAGAACTTACAGTGTTTTTTCTGACCCCCCTCCGCCCCCACCGACCATGGCTGCCCATGGACCAGTCAGCATGCACTTCCTCCCCTCTAAAGTCCGTAAAAACCCTGGACTCAGCCAGACTTGGGTAGATGACAGGACAACCTGCCTGCAAAGAGCATCTACCAACAGCTGGTCTCCTCAGAGCTGTTCTGTCACTCAATAAAGCTCCTCTTCACCATGCTCACCCTCCACTTGTCTGAGTACCTCATTGTTCCTGGATGCAGGACAAGGACTTGGGACCCACCAAATGGTGGGGCAGAAAGAACTGTAATACAAACAGGGCTGAAATATGCCCATTGCTCACCAGGTTTCAGGCAATGAGAAGGAGAAAAGAGAGAAGGCAAAAAGAACTGTAGCCCTTTGGGGACCCCAGACCTAGGAGATCCCCAAGCCAGGGCTATGACACCCTCTTTGGGGCTCTGTGTTTCCTGGTATCTCCAAGCTTTCAGGCACCACTGCATTCCCTGATGCCAGCCATAGAAGCTTCTTTTCTATGGACCAGAAGCCTGGTCCAGCTGCAGCCTCACAGGGAAGCAGTACCTGTACCAGCATCTGGAGCTGCCTGACCCACCACAGCCAGCATGCCTGGCTGTGCACAGTGGCCGGACCCCATGCTTGCTCACTCACACATCCCTCACCACCCCATGCCTGGCTCACCTTTGGCAGGCATGGGATCCAGGCTGGTAGCACAAGCCAAGTACAGCCTATCAGGCTGAGTGGGCAGAATGAGCCCAGTGAGCCTGAGCAAAACTTGGGCAAAGGCACCACCAGCCACAGAGGTTTCTGGCCAGAAAAATGACACCCCAAGGATCCTGTGATGTTGCAGTTACTGTTGCTGCATAACAAATCACAACAAAACTTATGGCTTCAAACAACATTCATTTTGATATGCATGTAGAGTCTGAGGGCCAACAATTCTAGGAAGGGCTCTACTAGGTGGTTCACATGGGGTCTTCCATGTAGTTGCAGACAGAGCTGCAACCACAGGCATCTGAAGTCCAGCTTGACATCCAAATGGACATCCAAGTTGTTTCACCCTCAGCTTGCAGTTGGTGTTGGCTGTATGCTGAGGGCTCAGCTGGGCTGTTGACTGGAGCATGTGCACTTGACCTGTCTTTATGGAGCTTGGATGTCTTCCACAGTGGCTCAGTGACCTCAGCACAAGTGTTATCTGAACAAGGCAGCAGCTGCCTGGTCACTCACAACCAAACCCCAGAAGTCACAGCATATCACTTTTGCCAAAGTTTATGGGTTGAAGAAGTCACAGATGAACCTAGCTTCAAGAGGAGGGAAGTTGGGCCCCACCTCTTGATGGAGGAGTGTCAGGGTCACATTGCAGAGGAGCATGCAGGAAGGGAGACATTGCTGAGGCCAGCTTTGGAAGGTTCAGGCTTCACACAGTGCAAAACCCAGCTCTGAACTATTCAGAAACGAGGAAGACAAACTCAAAAATTCACTTGTGACTTCTGTCTTTGCCTCTTGTCCTCATCAATCAGCTTTTTTCATTAAGATATTGTGCCTGAGCCACTGACAGTAATAATTTGGTGTTTCATCACATCTCACAAATAGATCTGAATGTGCTCAAGTGCCCTGTGGGGCTGAGAAAGAAGAGGCCCTCCACATCTGATGGAGAGGCTACATCTAGGACAGTGAGTCTCAATCCCAGGT
This sequence comes from Pan paniscus, assembly GCF_029289425.2. Lineage (NCBI taxonomy): Eukaryota > Metazoa > Chordata > Mammalia > Primates > Hominidae > Pan > Pan paniscus. The sequence continues at coordinate 125,425,036 of NC_085926.1, forward strand.
ACATGTTAAAACCCCCTGAGGAGCTTTTATAAAAAAAAAAAAAAACCCAGGGCTGTGTCTTCCCTAAGACCAATTAAATCTGGGAACCTCTGGGAGTGTGGCCACAGCTTTAGAACTGTTTGAAACTTATATGACTGGGGAGTCCAATAGATGCCCCCAAATCCCAGGGACAAGCAGGGAAGGTATTGGCATTCTCCTGGTGTTCTCCCATCCAGTATCTTGTCCATTACCTCAGGCCATGTGCTTCTGTCCAATCCCTGCTCCTTCTTACCACATGGGAGAACCTACCTTTCTCCCCCAAGACACCACAAAAACAAAGGCATTGGGTAAAATAGATTTTAGTAAAGGTTTTGGAGGGTGAGTTAAAAAAGGGAGGCCAGGCGCAGTGGCTCATGCCTGCAATCCCAGCACTTTGGGAGGCCAAGGCAAGTGGATCACCTGAGATCAGGAGTTTGAGACCAGCCTGACCAACAGGGAGAAACCCCATCTCTACTAAAAACACAAAATTAGCCAGGTGTGTTGGCACATGCCTGTAATCCCAGCTACTCAGGAGGCTGAGGCAGGAGAATCACTTGAACCTGGGAGGCAAAGGTTGCAGTGAGCTGAGATTGTGCCATTGCACTCCAGCCTGGGCAACAAGAGCAAAACTCCATCTCAAAAAAAAGGTAGTTATCGCACTGAGCAGAAGACTGCCCGGAATTGAATATTATCACGTTTGTTTCTAACATGAAATGGCCATTCCCAACCACAGGGCATTTCTTAAGGAATGTTGCTCTTCTTCATCTCTTCCTAATTTCTGCTGCATCCTCTTCTTTAGGGCATCCATTCTATCTCTCACATTGCTGGGGTGAAACAAAAAGAATCCTCCTAATATAAAAAGATATCCTAATACTAAAAGATATTTACTGCCCCCCCTTTCTCAACCCAGCCCTTCACTGCAAGATCCTCCCATTCAGGATTACCTAGGATCATCCCTTTCTGAATAAAAGAACTTATTTCTAAAGTAATGTATAATCCTAAATAAAAGCACAGTTTGGTTTACCCTGTCCCCCCACAACCACGGAATGAATACATTTCTGCAGGTTGAAATGATATCATCCCAAACTTTTGCTTCTGATGGTAGTAGGCAAGATGAGCTAACTCCTCTGTTAAGGACAGAAAAACTGAACAACAGGTTTCTGTTAAAATCTTTAAGAGCATAAGAGAGCTAATGAGATAGTGAAGAACCACCAGGTTAGGTTGCAGAAAAAAAAAAAAAAGGAAAAAAAGATACTCACTTCAGCTGCTTCTCCCTGGTGGCATTTTCAGTTTCATCAGAAGTGTCTGAAAGACAGACTGAGAAGAATTTTGACAGCTTCATGGGATCCAGGATACAATAATGTTAGGGAGATTTAGAAAACATCCCTGTTCCTGAAGCCTAGGGTGGGGATCCTGAGGAAAGCATCTCACAATAAATGTGAACCAAAATTGGAGCAGCTCTCAGAGACTGAAGCACAGCTCTGAGGCATACCAGTCTCTGAGAGTGGAGTAAAATTACTAGTGACACAAAGCACCGGTCAAGATCCAGTGTCAATCTTCTCTAGGAGAAGACAATGTTATCTAGGCCTCAAACTGTTCTACACATAGTTTTTCAAATGCAATGTCCAGGATGTCATTGACATCATCATCTCTGCCATCATCATCAATATCACCATCATCCTTATCATCACAATCAGGCACATAAAAAGACAGGATAATGACAACAGAAACAACTGCCAATAGAAACAGATCTGCAGATACACAGATATCGGGGTGACCACTTATAGACTTTAAAGTAACTATGGTTATTATGCTCAAGAAAACATTGAGAATTTTGGCAGGAAACTGAAAACAATCTCTAAATAAGATAGAGAAGATTTGAAAAAAGAGTAATATAGACATTTTAGAACTAAAACGCAAACAATAATTGAAACTCAGTACTTAATGGGTATGTTTAACAAAAGAGTAGACCTGCTGTTCTCAAACCATGTGCCAAGGTGCCCCAGGTGCTCCTGTGCATCACAGGAGTGCTGCAAAATAGTTTATATATTGAAAGGAAACATATTGCTATCTGCTGGACACAACACAAACTATTAGCTCAAAGTAGTTCATAGTTTCAACATTAGATGGCTACCTTCCTTCTGATAACATCATATATTTGCAAAGCCAAGTTTTCAGAGATCGCTGTAATACAAAGAGATTATTGCATGAAAATCAATGTAAAGCAAGAAATGAGGGTAGCAATATTCAATGATTCCATAATTTGAGAAGCTGTGCAATGCCAAAAAGGTGGCTACTCTGTTATGACACAAATACTTATACTGTTAGGATCTAGCTACTTAAGAAAACTATTAGGTATTCCTTTTTACCTAGGAGCACCATGGTGGGGGAGGGAAGAGGAATGAGATATTAAGAATATTATGAGCCAAGAAAGCCTGGGAACCTCTGGATAGACATAACTGAAGAGATTTACTAAACTGGAAGGATGGGGGAAACACCAGAGTAAAGCAGAGAAGGACAAAAGAATGGAAAGCAGAAGAGAGTATAAGAGACAAAGAGAATAGAATGAGAAGATCTAACATATGTGTGCTTGAAGCACCAGGAAAAAAAGGACAAAGAAAATAGAACAGAAGACATAAATGATGAAAATATTCCAGGCCAGGCACAGTAGCTCACACCTGTAATCCCAACACTTTAGGAGGTTAAGGGAGGAGAATTGCTTGAGGCCAGGAGTTTGGGACCAGATATAACCTAGTGAGACCATATCCCTACAAAATAAATAAATAAATAAATATTCCAAAAGTGATGGAAGCCATTTGTTTACATATTCAAGAAGCACTACAAACCCCAAACATAATGCTCAGAATAAATCTACACTTGGGCACATGAAAGTAATTGCTGAAGACAAAAACTAGAGAAAATCTTCAAAGCAGCTAGAGGAAACAACTTGTTTTACCTTCAAAGGAGCAACAAGTAGACTGACAACTGATTTTTCAATAGAGAATATAAAAACCAGAAGACAATAGAATGATGTCTTCAAACTACTGAAAGAAAATAACTACCTACCTAGAAGTCTACCTTCAGAGAAAAATCATTCAAGAATGAAGGTGAGATAAAAATATTTTCAGCCAAACAAAAATGGAAAGAAATAATAAAAAATACACCCAAGCTAAAATAAAAATGATAGTGTTCGGACATAGAGTATATTTCAGATGGATAAACAGAAATGCAGAAAAAATATTAAAATAGCAAATATGTATATAAAGCTAAATGAATATTAACTGTATAATGTAATAATAATGTCTTTGTGAGAGTTTTAATAGGTAAAGAATTAAAACCCACAAAAAACACCAAACAAGTCAGGAAGAAGCTAAATGAGTTGAAATGCTCTAAGTTCTTGCATTGTCAAGGAAATTGGTGATGTGCCAAGTAAACTTTGATTACTCAAGAATGTATGCTGTAGGAGATCAACTTCCAGCATGATGACATGAGGAGCTCTGCCAGCCCCTCTTAATTAAGGCCTCTGGAAATGGCCCAAAGGACAAAAAGAAAATTAAGAAACATCTATTTAAGAAAAACCCACAGAATTTGGGTAAGAAAGTTTAGAGTCTGTGGTATTTCATGACTCCCTCCATCCCAGCCCCGTGAGGCAGAGAATCCAATCCAGATAGCTGCAACCAAGAAGACAAGGTATCACCCCAGCTTACAGTTGGAAGTCTTTCTTCCCAGAAGAAAGAGCACTTCAGTGTTTGTTGTCCTGTCCCCAGCTACCTGTTGCTGAGGCTAAGCTCCAAATGAGTGCAATCAAGCCATGGGTGTTCCCTTCCTCCAACCAGTTGCTAAAAAACAAACAAGCAAATAATGACAACTATAAGCCCCATGGAGGAAGAGAGGAAACCAGTGCTCAGAGTTTCTAAAATATATTATCTACAGTATTCTACAATGTATTATAGTGAAATATATTACCTAAAATGTCCAGTTTCTAGTGAAATATCAAAAGCCTTGTAAAGAAGTATGACCCATACACTGGTTTAAAAAAAAAAGGAGCAGGCAACATGAACTGCCTCTAAGAGCCACAAGATATTGGATTTAACTGAAAAAGACTTCAAAGTACAAACTATAAATATACTCACAGAGCTGAAAGAGAGGATGATTTTAAAAACAAAAGCAAGATATAATGGCAGTGTTGCATCAAACATCTTCTATCAATAAAGAGATTGAAGTTATTTTAAAAGAACCCCAAGAAAAGTCTAGAGTTGAAAAATAGAGTAACTGAAATTAAAAACTCACTATAGGGGCACAACAGTAGATTAGAACTATCAGAAGAAAGAATTAATAAACTTGAAGATAGGTCTATAGAAATTATGCAAATAAAAGAACAGAGAACAAAATGAAGACAAATAAACAGACCCTCAAATTCACAAACATAATGGGAGTGAAGGACAAGAGAAAGAAGAGAGAAGAAAAAATATTTGAATAAATAATGGCAGAAAACTTCCCAAATTTATTAAAAAGCAATATACATCCAGAAAGCACAAAGAATTACAAGTATGATAAATGCAAAGAGATTCACAGATACATCATAGTAAAAAATGCGGAGAGTCAAAGACAATAAGAAAATATTGAAACCAGCAAGAGAAAAATTACTTACAAAGAAACCTCAATAAGATTAATAGTTGACTTCTCAGCAGGACAATAGAGGCAAGGATGCAGTAGAATAACATATTCAAAGTACTCAAGGGCAAAAAAAAGCTGTCCACCAAGAATTCTGTATCCAACAAAACTAAATTATATTTTGAAACAGTCTGGCTCTGTCACTCAGGCTGGAGTGCAGTGGCATGATCTCAGCTCACTGCAACCTCTGCCTCCTGGGTTCAACAAATTTTCGGTTCTCAGTCTCCCAAGTAGCTGAGATTATAGGTGTGAACCAATGTGCCCAGCTGATTTTTGTATTTTTATTACAGACAGGGTTTTGCCATGTTGGCCAGGCTGGTCTCAAACTCCTGGCCTCAAGCAATCCACCTGCCTCAGCCTCCCAAAGGGCTGGGATTACAGGGGTGAGGAACCACGCCCAGCCCAAACCACATTTTTTTTTAATAAAGGGGAAATAAAGATTGACCCAGATAAAAAAAATAAATAAAAGAATTTATTGATAGCAGATCTATCTTCCAAGAAATACTAAATGAAACTCTTCAGACTGAAAGCATGTGACTCCAGATGTTAATATGAATACAAACAAATAAAAATAAGGAGCACCAGAAAAGATAATTATTTAATTATAAAAATCAGTATAAGTCTATTTTTTTCTGCTTTCTTTTCATAAGTGATTTAAGAAGCAATTGCAGCCAGGTGCAGTAGTTCATGCCTGTAACCTCAGCAACTCAGAGGCTAAGGCAGGAGGATCACTTGAGCCCAGGAGTTTGAGGCTGCAGTCAGCCATGATCATGCCACTGTACTCCAGCCTGGGTGACAGAGCAAGATCCTAACTCAAAAAAAAAAACCAGAAGCAATTGTATAAAATAATGTGTATATAATGTAATTTTGGGCCTATGACATAGAGAAATGTAATATTATGTGTAATGTATTTGTCAATAATGACACGAAAGAGGTGGGTAGAAGCAGAGCTGTATTGAACTAAGGATGTGATGACAGATGGTAAAGTAATAATCAACAATTTATCATTAAGTTTATAACATTGATAGATGTAACATGCATAACAATAATACCACAAGAAAAGGGAAAAGTGAATAGAGCTATATACTAGTAAGGCTTCTATATATCACCATAAGTTAGTATAAATCTAAAGCTGAATCTGATAAGATGTACAGTAAACCCAAAAGCAATCAATAAAAAAACTCAGAAAAATAAATTAGAAAATACACTAAAGAAACTAAAATCCTAACTAGAAAATATTCACTTAGTGTAAAAAAGCAAGAAAGAAGTAATAGAGAAACAAAATGACATGAGACATATGGAAATATAAAGCAAAATGGCAGATGTAAATCCAACAATATCAATAGCAACATTAAATGTGAATGAATTAAAAAATCCAATAAAAATGCAGAGATTGTTGGACTTGGTTAAAAAAACATGATACAACTATATGTTGTGTATAAAAGGGCAAGATTAGATTCAGATTAGATTCAAAGATACAAATACATTGAAAGTAAAGTATGGAAAAAGAAATATATAAACAGTACAAGAAAGCTGAAGCGGCTGTACTGGTATCAGACAAAATAGAGTTTAAAACAAAAAAAGGGCCGGGCGCAGTAGCTCACGCCTGTAATCCCAGCACTTTGGGAGGCCGAGGTGGATGGATCACGAGGTCAGGAGATTGAGACCATCCTGGCTAACACGGTGAAACCCCATCTCTACTAAAAATACAAAAAAATACCCGGGCGTGGTGGCGGGCGCCTGTAGTCCCAGCTACTGGGGAGACTGAGGCAGGAGAATGGCATGAACCCGGGAGGCAGAGCTTGCAGTGAGCCGACATGGTGCCACTGCACTCCAGCCTGGGCGACAGAGCGAGACTCTGTCTCAAAAAAAAAAAAAGAAAAAGAAAACAAAAAAAGTTGTTACTAGAGACAGAGAGACATTTCATGCTGATAAAAGAGTCAATCAATCAGGAAGATATAACAATTATAAACACGTATGCATTTTATAACAGAGCATCAATATACATGAAGTGAAATTGACAGAAACTAAGGGAGAAATATACAATTCAGCAATAACAGTTGAAGACTTTAAAACCTCACTTTCAATAATGGATAGAAAGACTAGACAGAAGATTAATAATGAAATATTAGACTTGAACAGCACTATAAACCAATGAGACCTAACAGACATCTCTATAGAACACTCCACTCAACAGCAGCAGAATATACATTCTTCTCAGGAGCACATGAAACATTCCCCAGGATAGACCGTATATTAGGCCATAAAACAAACCTTAACAAATTTAAAAGAATAGAACTAGCACAAAGTATGTTCTCTGACCACAATTGGGATAAAATTTGACATCAACAAGGGAAAATTTGGGGAAACTCAGAAATATGTGGAAATTAAACACACCCTTATATAACCAATAGGTCAAAAAAGAAATAAAAGGGCAAATTTAAAAATACATTGACAAGAATGAAAATGAAAACACACCATACCAAAACTTATAGGATAAAGCTAAAGCAGTGCTTAGACAGAAATTTATAGCTGCAGTGCCTATATTAAGAAGAAGGAATGATCTCAAATCAATAACCTAATCTTCCACCTTAAGACACTGGAGAAAGAAGAGCAAACTAAACCTAAAGCAATCAAAGAAGGGGAATAATAAAGGCTAGAGCAGAAATTAATGAAACAAAGAATAGAAAAACAATAAAGAAAAGCAGTTAATTCAAGTCCAGTTTGTTGTAAAGATCAACAAAATTGACAAACCTTTAGTTAGATTGTTCAATAAGAAAAGAAAGAAGACTCAAATTACTAGAATCAGAAATTAAAGAGAAGACATTACTACTACCCTTACAGAAATAAAAAGATTATAAGGAAATATTATGAACAATTGTATCCAAAAAACTCAATAAATTAGAAGAAATATCCTTCCATAGAAGGACAAAAACAAAACTACAGGAACTGACTCAAAAGTAAATAGACAATCTGAATAGACTTATAACAAGTAAAGAGATCGAATTAGTAATCAAAAACTACCCATAAAGAAAAGCTTAAGTCCAAATGGCTTAATCACTGAATTTTATCAAATACTTAAAGAAGAATTAATACAAATTCTTCACAAACTCTTCCAAATAGTAAAAGAGGAGGAAACACTTTCCAATTCATTTTATGAGGCCAATATTATCTTACTATCCAAACCAGGTGAAGATAGCACAAGAAATGAAAATTACAGACCAATACCTCTTATGCAAAAATCCTCAACAAAATACTAGCAAATCAAATTTAATAACATATAAAACAAATCAAACACCATGACCAAGTTCGATTTATCCTAAGAATGCAAGCTTGGTTTCAACATCTAAAAATCAATTAAATCACCATACCAATAGAATAACAGCTAAATGAGCTAAAATTATACTCGATGGTAAAAAACTGGATACTTTCCTCCTAAAACCAGAAGCAAAACAAGGATGTATGCTCTCACCATTTCTATTCAACATTGTACTGGAGGTTCCGGTTGGGGTAATTAGGCAAGAAAAAAGAACAGGAGGCATTCAGATCACAAAGAAAGAAGTAAAACTCTATCTATTGAAGATGACATGATCTTGTACATAGAAAACCCTAAGGGGCCAGGCATGGTGGCTCACACCTGTAATCCCAGGACTTTGGGAGGCCGAGGCAGGCAGATCACTTGAGGTCAGGATTTTGAGAAGACCATCGTGGCCAACATGACAAAACCGTGTCTTTACTAAAAATACCAAAATTAGCCAGCATTGTGGCACACGCCTGTACTCCTAGCTACTGGGGAGGCTGAGGCACAAGAATCGCTTGAACCTGGGAGGCAGAGGTTGCAGTGAGTCAAGATTGTGCCACTGCACTCCAGCCTGGGTGACAGAGTGAGACGCTGTCTCAAAAAAAAAAAAAGAAAAAAGAAAAAAGAAAATCCTAAGGAATCCATTAAAAAACTATTAGAACTAATAAATGAGTTGAGCGAGGTTGCAGAATACGAAATTAATATACAAAAATCAATTGTATTTTTGCTGGGCGCAGTGGCTTATGTCTGTAATCCCAGCACTTCGGGAGGTGGAGACAGGCAGATCACTTGAGGTCAGGAGTTCAAGACCTGCCTAGCCAACATGGTGAAACCCAGTCTCTACTAAAAATACACAAATTAGCCAGGTGTGGTGGCACAGGCCTGCAGTCCCAGCTACTTGGAAGGGTGAAGCAGGAGAATTGCTTGAACCTGAGAGGCAGAGGTTGCAGTAAGCCAAGACTGCCCCACTGCACTCCAACTTGGGTGACAGAGTGAGGGTCTGTCAAAAAAAAAAAAAAAATCAATTGTATTTTTAAATAAACCTTTAATTTTAGAATAGTTTTAAATTTTAAAAAGAGTTGCAAAGATAGGACAAAGAGTTCTTTATATCCTACACCCAGAGCCCTCTAACCTCTAACATTAACATCTTCTATTACTATAGTACATTTATTTTAATTGCTGAACCAAAATATACAAGTAACAAATCAATAAACATTTGATTGCAAGTAAGAGAAGACTAAATCAAAATAGTAATAGTAGTAATTTCAATAGTGGTAGTAGTGATAACTGAATGGTCAAGGAATAATATACACTTTAGTTGAAACCAGGCCTCAAACACTGTCATCAAGATTACCTTCCTCTCTTATTTTTTCCTTTGCACGATATCAATTATATGTTTACACAATTTCAATGAACAATCCAAAATAAAATTAAGAAAACAATTTCATTTACATTGAAAACAATTTCATTTACAATTCAAAAAGAATAAAATGCTTAGGAATAAATTTAACAAAAGAAGAGCAAAACTTATACTCTAAAAACTGTAAAATATTGCTCAAAGAAATTTTAAAGATCTAAATAAATGGGAAAAATCCCATGTTCGTGGACTGAAAGACTAAACATTGTTAAAATAGCACTACTCACCAATCTGATGTACAGAGTCAGTGCAATTCCTATCAGAATACCAGCTGACTTTTTTGTAGGAATGGACAACCTGATTCTAAAATTCATATAGAATAGCAAGAGACTCAGAATGGCCAAAATGATCTTGAAAAAAAAGAACAAAGTAGGAAGAGTCAAGGTTCTTGATTTCAAAACTTACTACAAAACAAGAAAATAGAAAAATAAAGAAGAGCAGAAATAAAAACAAAGTAGAAAACAAGCATACAATAGAAAGAAGCAACATAACCAAAAGCTTTTTAATAAACCCTTAGCCAGGCGCAGTGGCTCACGCCTGTAATCTCAACACTTTGGGAGGCCAAGGCAGGTGGATCACGAGGTCAGGAGTTTGAGACCAGCATGGCCAACATGGTGAAAGCCCGTCTCTACTAAAAATACAAAAATCAGCCAAGCATGGTGGCAGGTGTCTGTAATCCCAGCTACTCAGGAGGCTGAGGCAGGAGAATCGGCTGAACCTGGGAGGCAGAGGCTGCAGTGAGCCAAGATCACACCATTGCACTCCAGCCTGGGTAACAAAAAAAGAAATCAAAACTAATAAATCCTTGACGAGTTTGGTAAAGTAAAATGAAAAAAGGTACTAATAACCAAATGCCAAGAATAAAGAAAAGAACATTGTTACAAATCCTGAAGGTAATAAAATGATGAGACTTTGTGAATACATTTTTATGCCAATATATCTGAAAATTTCTATGAAATAAAAAATTATGAAAATATAACTTACCATATCTGAAACAAGAATATAAAATATTAAAGCTATTAGAACTATTAAACTACTAGAAAAACTAAAAATACTATTAAAAATATTTTCACAAAGGAAAATCTAGATCCAAATGTCTTCACCAGCAAATTCTACTAGAAATTTCAAACCAGAGAAGAGAAAAAGGGAAACATTTTATAAATTGCTTTGTGAGGCAGGAACAAACTTGATACCAAAACCCAATAAAGACATTATGAGAAAGGAAATATCACTCAAGAAAATAAATGGAAAAATTCTGAGCAAAATATTAGCCAACTAAATCCAGAGATATATCACACCAAATAAAATTTATTCCAAAAAGTATAAGTTAAGTGTAAGTTGGTTTAATATCTGGAAATCATCATATTAGTAGAATTAAGTTCTTTAAAAAGCATATAAATGTCTTAAAAGATGAAGGGAAAAAATTGATAAAATTTAATATACATTCACAATATTTTTATATCCTCAGGAAGTAGGAATAGAAGCAAACTTTCTTGATCTGAAAAAGGATATATATGAGAAATACACAACAAGTGGCATACTTAGTGATGAAATGTTAAACTTTTTCCCCTTTGAGATCAGGAATCAGTCAAGGGTGCTCACCATCCCCACTATTTGCCATTTTATAAGAGTTGCTAGTCAGGCAAGGCAAGAAAAAGAAATAAAAGACATGAAGAGTAGAAAACTACTCCTAAAACTGGAATTATTTGTAGGTTATATGATAATGTACAGCTAAAATTCAAAAGATTCTTAACATAATTTATGTCATATTCTTAGAATTAATACAAGGTCAATATACAAAAATCAACTGAACTTCTATATATCAGTAAGAAACCAAAAATAAATTGTTTTAAAAGATGCCACTTATGCTTGTATCAATATATATTACTTAGGAATAAAACTAAAGAAAATCTAAGTAAATTAATGTTCATGACTTATAGGACTCAATATTATAAAGATGTAAATTATTTCTAATTAATGTATAGTTTCAATGCAATCCTAATCAAAAATTCTAGCAGGATTTTTTTTTAGAAATTAACAAGCTGATCCAAATATTATATGAAAGAGTAAACGACCAGACATAGCCAAGTCAATCTTGAAAAAGAAGAGCAAAGTAGGAGAATTTGCTCTACCAGACATCAAGACCCATTATAAAACTACAATACTTAAGAAAACATAATGTTGAGGCAAGAATAATCAAATAGATCACTGGAGCAGAAAGGGGAGCCCAGAAACACACCCACATATATTCAGATACTTGATTTATTTTTTTAAAAAAAGATTACACTTCAGAACACAGTGTAGGAAATTATTTTTAACAAATATTGCTAAAACTATTGGTTATTCATATGAAGAAAAGAGTAAACTTGATACCTGCCTCACACCACATTAAAAAGTCAATTGCAGGTGGAATTGTACATCTAAAAGTGAAAGGTAAAACAACAAAACTTCTGCAAGATAACATAGGAGAATATATAATCTCAGGGTAAGAAACAACTTTTAACTAAGATACCAAAAAACCTAACCATAAAGGAAAGCACTGACATATTAGAATGCATGAAAATATATATGGAATGCATTTTATGTATGTAGAAAATACATATGTAAGTGCTATCGCTTGAATATTTGTCCCCTCCAAAACTCATGTTGAAATTTAATCCCCAATGTGGCAGTTATAGGGAAGTTTAAGTTTTCCCCGAAGATTCGATAATTTGAGTCTATAGAACAAACTTACAATAGAAAGAGTAACAGAAAAAATGGCATACAAATTTTATTATGTGCACATGTGTGCACAGGAGTCATAAAAAATATAAACACTCAAAGAAAGGCAAGATGGTTGAAGTTTTTGTACTGTCTTGGGGTTACAGAAAGAATAGGGGCTTGGATGGTGGCAAAGACAGGCCGTGGGAGAGAGAGAAGAGGAAAGACCTGGGGAAAAGGCAGTCTTGTTATGCAGGAGAAACCTCACAGGTAGCAGCCCTCAGAAAGAACAAATGAGTGGCAAATCCAGACAAGGGGACAAATATTCAAGTGATAGCACTTACATATGTATTGTTTAATTCACTTTATTTCCTCTGTAGATGCACATCTCCCCACAAAAGACAGCTTTGTAGGGCTACTTCTGTCTGCAGGCCCTCTGAACTGAACAGGCACCTCAAAATATGTCAAAGAAGTATATTTTGGGGTAAACCATTTTGGTTTCCTTCACAATTGAGAGATGAGGCCTTTAAGAAGTGATTGGTTCACGAGAGCAGTGCCCTCATGAATGGATTAATTTATTCATGGACTAATGGATGAATAGATTAATGCGCTAATGGGTTAATGAGTTATCACTGGAGTGGGACTGGTGGCTTTCTATTAGGTCGATGCAAAAGTAATTGCGGTTTTTGCCATTGAACTGCAACTACTTTTGCACCTGCCTAAATAAGAAGAGGAAGAGAGACCTGAACTAGCATGCTCAGCCCCCTTGCCATGTGATGCCCTGCGCTACCTCGGGACTCTGCAGAGTCCCCTCCAGCAAGAAAACCCTCACCAGATGTGGCCCCTCGACCTTGGACTTCTCAGCTTCCATAACTGTGAGAAATAATTTTCTACACTTTATAAATTACCCAGTTTCAGGTGCTCTGTTATGAGCAACAGAAAATGGAGTAATGCAATATGAGATAATATTGGACTTTAAAAGTAAATTACATTTAAGAAAAGTTAAAATTAGGAAAGTCTATATATCAAAAGACCCCATTAAGAAAGTTAAAAGGTAAGCCACAGAATGGAAGAAAATATTAGTACCATATATAACAGACAAAATGTTTATATACAGTCTATTTTTAAAACTCCTACATATCAATTAGAAAAAGAAAATAGAAAAATAAGCAGAAGACTTCAACAAGCACTTCACAAAAGAGGATATACAAATGGTCATTGAACACATGAAAAGGTGCTCAGTCTCACTAGTAATTATGGGAATGCAAATTCAAGCCACAATGAGATATCTTTACACACTCATGAGAATGGGCTAAAATTAAAATGTCTGACAATACAAGATGTTGGTAACAATGTAGAGGAACAGGAGTTCTCACATACTACTGATAAACATGTAAACTGGCACAACTATTTTGGAAACCAGTTTTGCGTTATGTTCTAAAGTTAAGATATGCATGCCTCATAACTCAGCAATTCCACTCCTAGATTTTTTCCCAAGAGAAATGTGTGCACAGGTACAAAATAGTCCCAGACAGCATGCACACCTCATTTGAGACAAGTGAAAAATGGTCATAGCCACATTGTTCATAATAGCCCCAAACTTGAAACGAACTACACATCCACAAACAGAAAAATAGAAATATAAATTGTGTTATATTTACCCAGTGAAATACCAAACAGCAATGAAAACAAGCAAATTGCAACTACACACAACAACATGGGTGAATCTCATGAACAAAATATTAAAAGATGCAAGTTAAAAAAAAGACAAACTATATAATTCCAACCTGTATTTTTTAAATAGGCAAAACTAAACAATTATGTTTTAGGAATGCATGCTTAGTATAGTGATAAAACAATAAAGAAGAGAGGAACTGATTACCATACAAGTCAGGAGAGTGGTCATGTTGCCGGAGGAGGGAGGTGGGAAGGATTAGGAGGAACACAATAGGAACCTCCTGCAGTGTTCGATTTTGTGACCTGGTTGGTGGCTTCATGGGAATTTGCCTGGCAGTAATTCACTAAGCTGCACATTTCTGTTTGGTGCAATTTGTGAGCTCACAATTTACAATGGAAACATCATTTTAACCACCCTGTTTCTTTGGCTTCAATATATTCATAGTCACATAGATTCTAACCCTTACACTCTTACTCTTTGGCAGTGCAACCTGAGGTAGGAGGCGAGGCGCAACTCCAGAGGTGGGGTTCAGACTCCAGACCAGATTGAGGACTAGCTGAAACAGGAGAGAGGCAAAAGCACCTTTCCATAAGACATGCCTACCAGTGCCATATCAGTCTACAATTGCATGGCAGTACCCAAAAGTTGCCACCCCTTTCCATGGCAATGACCCAGAAGTTACCACCCTTTTTCTAGAAAATTCTGAATAACCCACCCCTTAATTTGCATGTAATTAAACATGGGTATAAATATGACTGCAGAATTGCCTCTGAGCTGCTGCTCTCCATACACTGCCTAGGGGCAGCCCTGCTCTTCAGGAGCAGTCACAGAGCTCTAATACTGCCACCTCAGTAAAGCTGTTTTCTTCTCCCACTGGCTCACTCTTGAATTCTCTCCAAGCAAAGCCAGGAAACTTCTCAGGCTAAGCCCCAGTTCTAGGGCTTGCCTGCCTTACATCAAGCCTACACTTGCTAAAAGTTTTTCACAAACATTAAAGTACCCTGAGAGCAGGTGACTATTATTCCCCTTTTTAGTTAAAGAAACTCATCATGGCCAGGTGCGATGGCTCATGCCTGTAATCCCAGCACTTTGGTAGGCCGAGGTGGGTGGATCACCTGAGTTCGAGACCAGCCTGGTCAACATGATGAAACCCCGTCTCTACTAAAAATACAAAAATTAGCCAGGTGTGGTGGCAGGCGCCTGTAATCCCAGCTACTTGGAAGGCTGATGCAGGAGAATCACTTGAACCTGGGAGGTGAAGGTTGCAGTGAGCCGAGATCACGCCATTGCACTCCAGCCTGGGGGACAAGAGCGAGACTTCATCTCAAAAAAAAAAAAAGAAACTGATCATGAGGGCCAGGCACAGGGGAAAGGGCCAGGACTATAACCAGGGGCAGAACAGAAACCAGAACACTTCCTTTCATCTGATCTTCTCCTTTACACAATGGATAGTGTATAGTGTTCCGGGGAAATGTGCAAATCATGTTTTTGTAAATTGATTTCACCTGAAATACACTGGGGAGCCTGCCACGTAAAGAAAACCCCAGAGCAAATTCATTTATTAATTGATTCAGCAAATATTTATCAAGTTCCTATTGTATTCACAGAACTGAGAACCCCCTGAAGTCTAAAATTCTCTCTCATAAAGTGAATAAATCCTTCCTTAATTTATTGGTGTACAGGTCTACATTTTCAAATATTGATAATTCCTAAATGGTTTTTATTTTTTTTTTTCTTATTGCAAAAGCAGTACAAGTTCACTGTAAGCATTTAGAAAACAGGAGAGAAACAAAATAAAATCATGGGTATTCTGCCACCCAGAGATAACCATTGCTAACATTTTGGTATATATCCTTCTAATAGTTTTTTTCTATGCATGTGTTCACTTTTTTTAACCAAAATAAAATCACACTGTACATCTTGGGTGTTTTGGGGGTTTTTTACTATATATATATATACACACACACACACATATATGTATATATAAATATATATATTTAAATATATATTTCTTTTTTTTTGAGACAAAGTCTCACTCTGTCACCCAGGCTGGAGTGCAGTGGTGCCATCATAGTTCACTGAAGCCTCAACCTCCTGGGCTCAAGTGATCCTCCCATCTCAACCTCCCAAGTAGCTAGGACCACAGGTATGTGCCACCACACCCCACTAAATTTTTTATTTTTGTAAAAACAGGGTCTCACTATGTTGCCCAGGCTGGCCTCAAACTCCTGGACTCAAGCAATCCTCCCACGTTTACCTCCCAAAGTGCTTGGATTACAGGCATAAACCACCACACCAAGCCCAAATTTTATATTTAAAAAACACAGTTGGATTTATAGCACTAAATGCCCACAAGAGAAAGCAGGAAAGATCTAAAATTGACACCCTAACATCACAATTAAAATAGCTAGAGAAGCAACAGCAAACACATTCAAAGGCTAGCAGAAGGCAAGAAATAACTAAGATCAGAGCAGAACTGAAGGAGATAGAGACACAAAAAACCCTTCAAACAAATCAATGAATCCAGGAGCTGGTTTTTTGAAAAGATCAACAAAATTGATATACCGCTAGCAAGACTAATAAAGAAGAAAAGAGAGAAGAATCAAATAGATGGAATAAAAAATGATAAAGGGGATATCACCACCGATCCCGCAGAAATACAAACTACTATCAGAGACTACTATAAACACCTCTATGCAAATAAACTAGAAAATCTAGAAGAAATGGATAAATTCCTGGACACATACACCCTCCCAAGACTAAACCAGGAAGAAGTTGAATCCCTGAATAGACCAATAACAGGTTCTGAAATTGAGGCAATACTTGATAGCCTACCAACCAAAAAAATTCCAGGACCAGATGGATTCACAGCCGAATTCTACCAGAGGCACAAAGAGGAGCTGGTACCATTTCTTCCGAAACTATTCCAATCAATAGAAAAAGAGGGAATCCTCCCTAACTCATTTTATGAGGCCAGCATCATCCTGATACCAAAGCCTGGCAGAGACACAACAAAAAAAGAGAATTTTAGACCAATATCCCTGATGAACATCGATGCGAAAATCCTCAATAAAATACTGGCAAACTGAATCCAGCAGCACATCAAAAAGCTTATCCACCACAATCAAGTTGGCTTCATCCCTGGGATGCAAGGCTGGCTCAACATATGCAAATCAATAAACATAATCCATCATATAAACAGAACCAAAGACAAAAACCACATGATTATCTCAATAGATGCAGAAAAGGCCTTCGACAAAATTCAACAGCGCTTCATGCTAAAAACTCTCAATAAACTAGGTATTGATGGGACGTATCTCAAAATAATAAGAGCTATTTATGACAAACCCACAGCCAATATCATACTGAATGGGCAAAAACTGGAAGCATTCCCTTTGAAAACTGGCACAAGACAGGGATGCCCTCTCTCACCACTCCTATTCAACATAGTGTTGGAAGTTCTGGCCAGGGCAATCAGGCAAGAGAAAGAAATAAAGGGTATTCAATTAGGAAAATAGGAAGACAAATTGTCCCTGTTTGCAGATGACATGATGGTATATTTACAAACCCCATCGTCTCAGCCCAAAATCTCCTTAAGTTGAAAAGCAACTTCAGCAAAGTCTCAGGGTACAAAATCAATGTGCAAAAATCACAAGCATTCCTATACATCAATAACAGACAAACAGAGAGCCAAATCATGAGTGAGCTCCCATTCACAATAGCTTCAAAGAGAATAAAATACCTGGGAATCCAACTTACAAGAGATGTGAAGGACCTCTTCAAGGAGAACTACAAACCACTGCTCAACGAAATAAAAGAGGACACAAACAAATGGAAGAACATTCCGTGCTCATGGATAGGAAGAATCAATATTGTGAAAATGGCCATACTGCCCAAGGTAATTTATAGATTCAATGCTATCCCCATCAAGCTACCAATGACTTTCTTCACATAATTGGAAAAACTACTTTAAAGTTCATATGGAACCAAAAAAGAACCTGCATTGCCAAGACAATCCTAAGCCAAAGGAACAAAGCTGGAGGCATCATGCTACCTGACTTCAAACTCTACTACAAGGCCACAGTAACCAAAACAGCATGGTACTGGTACCAAAACAGAGATATAGACCAATGGAACAGAATAGAGCCCTCGGAAATAATATCACACATCTACAACCATCTGATCTTTGACAAACCTGACAAAAACAAGAAATGGGGAAAGGATTCCCTATTTAATAAATGGTGCTGGAAAAACTGGCTAGCCATATGTAGAAAGCTGAAACTGGATCCCTTCCTTACACCTTATACAAAAATTAATTCAAGATGGATTAAAGACTTAAATGTTAGACCTAAAACCATAAAAACCCTAGAAGAAAACCTAGGCAATACCATTCAGGCCACAGGCATGGGCAAGGACTTCATGACTAAAACACCAAAAGCAATGGCAACAAAAGCCAAAATTGACAAATGGGATCTAACTAAACTAAAGAGCTTCTGCACAGCAAAAGAAACTACCATCAGAGTGAACAGGCAACCTACAGAATGGGAGAAAATTTTTACAATCTACCCATCTGACAAAGGGCTAATATCCAGAATCTACAAAGAACTCAAACAAATTTACAAGAAAAAAACAAACAACCCCATCAAAAAGTGGCTGAAGGATATGAACAGACACTTCTCAAAAGAAGACATTTATGCAGCCAACAGACACATGAAAAAATGCTCATCATCACTGGCCATCAGAGAAATGCAAATCAAAACCACAATGAGATACCATCTCACACCAGTTAGAATGGCAATCATTAAAAAGTCAGGAAACAACAGGTGCTGGAGAGGATGTGGAGAAATAGGAACACTTTTACACTGTTGGTGGGACTGTAAACTAGTTCAACCATTGTAGAAGACAGTGTGGCGATTCCTCAAGGATCTAGAACTAGAAATAACATTTGACCCAGCCATCCCATTACTGGGCATATACCCAAAGGATTATAAATCATGCTGCTATAAAGACACATGCACACGTATGTTTCTTGCGGCACTGTTCACAACAGCAAAGACTTGGAACCAACGCAAATGCCCATCAATGATAGGCTGGATTAAGAAAATGTGGCACATATACACCATGGAGTACTATGCAGCCATAAAAAAGGATGAGTTCACGTCCTTTGTAGGGACATGGATGAAGCTAGAAACCATCATTCTGAGCAAACTATTCCAACGACGGAAAACCAAACACTGCATGTTCTCACTCATAGGTGGGAATTGAATAATGAGAACACTTGGACACAGCATGGGGAACATCACACACCGGAGCCTGTCATGGGGTGAGGGGAAGGGGGAGGGATAGCATTAGGAGATATACCTAATGTAAATGACCAGTTAACAGGTGCAGTACACCAACATGGCACATGTATACATATGTAACAAACCTGCATGTTGTGCATATGTACCCTAGAACTTAAAGTATATAAAAAAAAAAGAATTGGAAAAAAAAACACACAGTTGGATTCTACCCAGCAAAACAAAGAGAAGTATTCCAAATACAAGTCACCCCAGCTTCCCACCTGGGTGGTAGAACCCCAAGTAGATGTCAGATGCCGATGGAGAACGCACTGCATGGGATGCTACAAGGACTGAGCGTCCCTTTCCTCAGGGACGTGCCTTGGAGGTGGCTGCATTGCTCACAGGCCCAGATGACCTCCACTTCGCCATCACCTGAGCACAGCCCCAGGTCTGCACAAGGAAATACACGAGAAGAAGACCGCCATGTAAGAGAGCACAGCAGCTTTCTCCAAATCACCTTTGAGAGTTCACCAAAATTTCCCTCCAGCCTCTAAGTAAGCTTAGTTCCTTGTTGTTGACTCAAGTCTCACTACTAGAATTTCAGCACATCCCGCTTACAAGCCTATAATACAACCCATATTATATTTTATAAAAGAGTACACTACCAGCCCAGGTTTTTGGCAAGACCTCAATATTTTCCCAGAGCAGTAGAGTCAGTAAGTTACCCCTATCAAAAGCAGCATATGTTCAGAAAGTGACTGTCAGGAGTAGTGCTGTTCTTGTCCTCTCAGAAGGAATGGCATGAGGTGGTGGCGGGCAAGTGGGGACAGCCCAAGCGCAGTGCATGGGGGAGACAGAAGATGGCTGATGGTCAGATGCCAGCCATATCTACCATGACCACTGGGACCTCCGGGCACTTGGCCTCCCAGATATCAACAAACCAGGACTAAGTCAACACCATCAGAGCGTGAACTTACACCACCTGGGAAAAGAAGGAGAAGCCAAGGGGATGGCCAAGTTTCAAGAACTTGACCTAACATCTGGGTCCCAGGAATTATCACTGGGGGAGGGAAGCAGCCATCACAGAGAACTGCATGCCTTAGGGTGAATATTCAGGAGAACAAAGCACATGTTAAGATGAAAGAACAGGTGACTCAGCTACCTTAAACACCATCATGACTGCAGTCACACCCCCAGTGGGTTACAGGTTCATCTGCTTTTTTGCCGTAACGTGAGCTATTCTATCTTATTCTTATAGCACCAAGAACTTCCTAGGAAAAGCCAAATGATGGTTTTTATGGAACAAAATAATTCTTATAGCAAAGACAAAGTTGCCGATTGTGTCAGATGCAAAACGAAATACAAGCAAGGATGAAAATCATCTGAGCCAGTGAACAACTTACTCCTTCACCAACTTGCTTACAGTTTATAACAACTCTTTTAAAGAAAGTATCCAAAAAAATATGCTAGAAAGGCCCACCCAAAGCCTTGCCTTCAGACTGGTAATGAGACCTGGTTTTATGACTCTTCCATTCTTTTCTGATACTCAGCATCTGAATCTTTTTTCTGTGTTTGAAGAAATTTCACCATAGAAGGGATGGGCATGTTTTTGAGATGCTGACCTTGGATATAGACTCTCACCTTTTGAAACTTTGGGAGACCTTCTTTTTAAAGGGAGAGTCAGTTCAGTAATAAGGAAGTTGTACTGCATTAGCAGCGCACCCACATGTATATTTAAATGTGTGAAAGTTTGAAAAGAAAGTGCATGCTATCTATTTGTTCGTTTGTTTTGCTGCTTAGCAAATAAATCACCCTCTTATGAGTGGCAAGTCACCACCCCATGGGTTTTGGTTGGGAGGCAGAGCCCGCTCACTGCTTTGGAAGCAGCTGAGGACCCTGGGATCTCACTTGGTGACCTCCCTCCAGCAAGGGCACATGATCCAGGCTCTGCCAGACCCACATGCCCAGATTGGGGGCCAAGGCACAGTCCCAGGTTCCACAGCAGGATTCTGGGAGTGATGTCCAAAGGTTTGGCCCTGAAAATGAAAAATGATTATGTAGATTTTTTTGTAAATCTCTGAGGTACCCAGTATCCTTTTAACAAGTTCTATTTCTGAGCATATCTGCTGAAGTTGGTTCCTGAGCTTTCGAACTAAGAAGCCAGATTGCTGGAGTATGAAAATAGTAACATGCTATGCAGTGATGAAATCACCCAGTCTTCTAAGGTGAAACAGTACCATTTACATTTAACCTCAAGGAACAACCTGGAATTTTTTTCTTGGAATTTATATTTTCTTGTTTTTGGTGGGGAGCAGGTGGCGGGGACAGAATTTCACTCTTGTTGCCCAGGCTGGAGTGCAATGGCGTGATCTCGGCTCACTGCAACCTCCACCTCCTGGGTTCAAGTGATTCTCCTGCCTCAGCCTCCCGAGTAGCTGGGATTACAGACGTGCACCACCATGCCCAGCTAATTTTTTTATATTTTAAGTAAAGATGGGGTTTCGCCATGTTGGCCAGGCTGGTCTCGAACTCTCCTGACCTCAGGTGATCCACCTGCCTCTGACTCCCAAAGTGCTGGGATTACAGGCATGAGCCACCACACCTGGCTGAAATTTATATTTTCTAAAGATGTAGGTATGAATGTGTCACCTATGCCAAATAAGATATATGGACTGGATGACAATGATTTGAAGCAAAATTGTTATCAAAGTTCAAAATGCTAACAAGACTTTTGAAAACAGCCCCATTAAGCTGATGTTCTTCCCTTCTCAATGAAATCTCTCAGAAATAGCAAGAAAATCAAACTTCTCCTTGCTCAGAGCTATGATTTAGCTGAAACGCCAAACCAAAAAATAGGTGAAGTATAAAAAGCAGAAAAATTTAGCAGGAGTGTAGGCGAAAACATAAAGTGCCCATGGCTATGGGGACCAGAAAGAGTTGACAAGGTACGTGTATCCAAGACAGAACCAAAAGCCTTAACCATAAGACCAAATCCCTTTTGAATGTAGAAAGAAATGGATCATCTTCCTTGTACTTAGTTTGTGTCTGACAAACAGTGGGTTGGCCAATCTCAAAGGAAGGGAAAACACATTTGCAACAAGCACCCCAGGCCATATGGCTGGATGGGAAAGACCAGAACCTCAGGTGGCTGCTCTGCCAGGTGGAAGGAGTTGGCTCTGAGTGCTCCACACACATCGACGACAGCAGTCCCGGGTGCGCGACACTGGCTCTCCACCATCGAACCTCCAACAATCACTACTCCATGGAAAATGGCCTTACACAGAGATAAGTAATCAAAAATACAGTCAGGTACCACACAATTCCAGCTGCTCAGGAGGCTGAGCCCAGGAGATCGAGGCTGCAGTGAGACATGATTGCACCACTGAACTCTAGTCTGGAAAGAAGAGCAAGACTTTGTCTCTAAAAAGAAAATAAAAATTAAGAAAGAAAATATTTTTGTACAGCTGTACAATGTGTTTGTTTTAAGCTGTGTTATCACAAAAAAGTCAAAAAGTTAAATTTAAAAGTTTATAATGTAAAAGGGTTATAGTGAGCTAAAGTTAATTTATTATTGAAGAAAGAAAATATTTGTTGTAAATTTAGTGTAGCCTAAGTGTCCAGTGTTTACAAAGTCTACAGTAGTGCACAGTAATTCCCCAGGCCTTCATGTTTACTCACCACTCACTCACTGACGCACCCAGAGCAACTTCCAGTCCTGCAAGATCCATTCATGGCATGTAAGATCCATTCATGGTAACTGCCCTATACAGGTATTCGCATTTTTATCTTTTATACCATATTTATTTTTACTGTTTTCTTTTTTTTTTTTTTTTTAGGCAGAGTCTCACTCTGTTGCCCAGGCTAGAGTGCAGTGGTGCCATCTCAGCTCACTGCAACCTCTGCCTCCCAGGTTCAAGCAATTATTTTGTCTCAGCCTCCCGAGTAGCTGGGACTATGGGACTACAGCCGCCTGCCACCACACCGGGTTAATTTTCGTAGTTTTAGTAGAAATGGAGTTTCACCATATTGGTCAGGCTGGTCTCAAACTCCTGACCTCAGGTGATCCACCCATCTCGGCCTTCTAAAGTGCTGGGATTACAGGCGTGAGCCACCGGGCCCAGCCTACTGCCTGTTTTCTATGTTTAGCCGTGTTTAGGTGAACAAACGCTGCTATGTTACAATTTCCCACAGTACTCAGTACAGTCACATGCTGTACAGGTTTGTAGCCTGGGAGCAACAGGCTATCCCATGTAGCCTAGCTGTGTAGTAGTCTATGACATCTAAGTTGTATAAGGACACTCTTTGCACAATGATGAAATTGCCTAAGGATGCATTTCTCAGAACATATCCCCATTGTTAAGTGACACATGACTGCAGTTGGGTACTAGATAAGGTACTAAAGTTATCTCATATTTTAGTTATTTTAATACAGGTATTGAAATAGCTAAAAAACAAAAAATGTCACAGAAAACAAATGGCAGATACGTATCATTCATTAGAAAATATATCACTCCTGAGCAGCAGAATATAGATACCAAATTTTACTTTATAAATTACTAAAGTGTAATGAAGTCCCTGCCAGTATAAAACAAGAGTAGAAAGTAGATACAAGAGCTCAACACAAATAGAGATAGAGGAGATAACCCATGAGCTGGCAGGAGCCAGAAAAGTGTGTACATACCAACATGAAGATAGTAGTACAAAAGTAGTACAAAAGACTTCACATATCATGCACGTAGACTTTCTTCCACACAAATTCTCTGGCGACCACTGAGGGGTATACCGCAGCTCCACACTTGCCCACAGACACTGCATGCAATATTTTCCCTCCCTAAGAACTGTCTCATGCATATGTGTACTGTGGCTGCCAAATTGAACACTGTCTGTAAAATCCACAGGGTTTGTCTTCTATTTGAGTTCTTTTAGGCAAATAAAGTGAATGCTCTGAGAGGTTTCTCACTCTCATTATTTCTACATGGCTTCTCACTCTTTACTTTTCTGATAACTGTTTAAGTTATGCTCCAATCTGTGAACACATTGAGTATGTGAGTAGGAAGACAAGACGCACAAAACTCTTTTCCTCCACCTCACTGTCTTCCCAGCTCTCCGGAGAGTTGGCGCTTCTGTCTGGATGAATGCCATTTCCTTCATGTGTGTCTCTTGGTTTGCCTTGCTCTTCTCCAACCGATCCTTACGTCGACAACTTCTCCACATGGAGATAGAAAAGCCCATCCCTGACAGCCTTTCTAGCTTCACTCCACGGGATGGATCTTCATCAGAAAAGTCTTACATTGAGTCTCAAAGAGATAATTGCACACCCATGTTCACAGCAGCAATCTTCACAACAGCAAAAAGATGGAAGCAATCCAAGTGTCCATTGTCAGAGGAATGGATTAACAAAATATAGTATATGAACACAACAGAATGTTAAATATTCAGCCTTAAAAGGGATGGAAACTGTGACATATGCTACAACATGGATGAACCCTGAAAACTGTGCTAAGTGAATAAACCAGTCACTGAGGGGAAAACACTATATATGATTCCACTTATATGAGGTCCTTAGAGTGGTCAGATTCAGAAAGTAAAATGGTGGTTGCTAGGGGGACTGGTGGGAGGAGAAATGGGGGTTAGTGTTTAATAGGTACAGAGTCTCAGTTTGGGAAGAGAAAAAAGTTCTGGAGACAGATGGTGATGATGGTTGCACACTGAGTTTTACACTTAACAATGGTCAAAATGAAAAATTTTGTTATATGCATTTTACTACAACTGAAAAGTTTTTGAATTTTTAAAAAATGCCTTATGTTGAAGTTGATTTTCCTCATGCAGGCAAGGCTCCAAATCTGTTGCCTTGAAAACATTATTTGATTCTTCATGGTTTATCCTCTTGACCCAACTAAGAGATGGTATTTGGCTTGGGAATACCCTGGGATGGGATGGCCAGTGCAGCAATGACTACCCCAATCTGACAAGCTCTCCAGGAAGGGCTATCCGTGAGTCACACAATTAGGTGGTGTCAGGAGACAACCTGGGCTTCCCAGGCCCGCAGCTCTGGACTGTGCTTCTCCCCAAGATGTACACTCAGACGTGCGTTCATGTGCACAGAAACTTCTGGTCGCGCTCTCTAGGAACGCTGGGCAGTGTTCTGCTGAGTCTTGACACCCTCCCCTGAGTGCAGAGGGTGCTGAGGACTGAAGGTGTTGGTAGGAGGGCCCTGAGCAGCACTATACATCTGTTTCATAATCTGTTGTTTTTCTGCTTAATATTCTATTGTTACTATCGTTCTGCGCCTCTAAGTAGTCTTCTATAACATTTCTTAAAGGTTGCATAGCACTCTCTTGTATGAATGCAAAATAGATGATTTAATCAATTCTTTTTATTTTTTTCAGATTGTGGTTGTTTCAAAGTTTTTGCTATTATAATTGGCCCTACAGGGAACACACTTGGAGCTGAATCTTTACTCCCTTAATTATTACCTTGGAATAAATTACTACAACTAGAATTGTTGGTTCAAAAGGTATGTGCATTTTAAAGGCTTTTGATACAGATTGCAAATTGCCTTCTCAGAAATGTTCCATGAATGTGCACTCAGACCAGCAGGGTGTTCGAGTCCCCATTCCCTACACCCCCCGCCAACACTGGATCCTATCTCTTTTGTGCCTCATCTCTTGCCAATTGCACTAGTTGTTGTTGTTTTTCTTTAAGTATCTTATTGTTGTTTGCATTTGCATTTCTATGATCGCTGGTAATGTTGGGTACTTGTCATAGATTTATTAGCCACTTGCAGTTCCAAGTCTTTTGTCTGCATCCTTTGTCCTTTCTCCCCAGAGAGGCTCCCAGCTTCTCCTTAATGACTGATAAAAGCTCTGAGTGTACCTGCTTTCCTGAGCGGGGCCCAGCTGCGCTCGGCACCCTCTCTGGTTGCTATGCAGATGTGCCAGTGGCGGGCCCAGTCGCCATGGCCACAGATGCCCGGGTCTCAGCGAGGAGCAGCGTGGGGAGAGGTTGCCATGGCAATGCTACCCAAGCAGGGCCTGGCTCCCCTCCCACTCTGCAGAGGCTGGGCTGTGGGGCTGCGCACCCAGGCAGAGGCTTCTCAAGCTGCAGAAAAGGAGGTGAGCAGAAGTTTGAATATTTCATCCCTGAATGTGGAGACGCATGATAACATTAAAAGACAAAGCCGCTCATCGCAAAACTGAAAAGTTATGTCCCATGGCCAGACCAGACAATGCGCTAAATGAACATTTTTGTTAATAATATTGCAATTATCTTGTGATTTGTACAATTGTGGTGCATTATTTGTTTAAAGTACTAACTTATTAAAGTAACCACTTAAAATATAGATCAATTTCTTAAAACCATTGAGACATGCCTTTATTTTTTAGTATGCCAAGATCCTCCAAATAAATAAATACGTGGGAAGTGCCAGGGCTTCCTGCTTTTCCCAGTCTTGGGGATGGTCTGGCACCCCATCTCGCAGACTGCATGGTGGCCCCCAAATTTACACACTGAACTCTATGCCCAGTACCTCAGAATGGGACTGCACTTGGAGATGCAGTAGTTCCCACTTCTCTGCTGTTTTGATTTCTGAAATTTTAGTTACCTACGGTCAATCACGTCTGAAAATATTAAATGGAAAATGCCACAGCCTGGGCAACATAGTGAGACCCCATCTCTACAAAAAGTTTAAAATCTAAAAACTAGCCCGGCATGGTGGCGTGTGCCTGTGGTCCCAGCTACTCAGAAGACAGAGGCGGGAGGATCGCTTGAGCCCAGGAGGATCACTTAAGCCTGGGTGACAGAGCAAGACCCTGTCTCAAACAAAAAGGAAAAAAAAAGGAAGAAAGAAAATTCCAGAAACAAACTATTCATAAGTTTTAAATTGCACACCATTCAGAGTAGACTGAAAAATCTCGCTGAGTGCAGCCCCATCCAGCTTGGGTGTGAATCATCCCACTGTCCAGCGTCTTTATGCTGTACCTGCGACTCCCCCAGCTGTGAGTCATCAACATCGTCTGCTCCTGACATCCAGCCTGCAGTGTCATCACGGCTCAATGGTCCAGGGTAACCACAGCAGGTGACCCTCCCTCTGACGTACGTATCATCAGAAGGTTGGCAGCAGCCTGACACTATGTCACAGTGCCCACGTCACTCACTCACGAAGGCATTGTGTCATCTCACAGCCTCACAGAAAGAGTGAGTGAGGCACAATCGGGCGTTTGGAGTAAGAGAAGCCACACTCCCATAACCCTTATAACAGTATGTCCTGATTATTGTTCTATTGTATTCATGGTTGCTATTGTTAATCTCTCACTGTGCCTAATTCATAAATTAAACTTTATCATAGGTTTGTACATGGGGGGAAAGTTCAGTACTATCCACAGTCTCCAACATCCACTGGGGGTCTTGGAGCACACCCTTGCAGATCAGGGGGACTCCTGCAGAGTCAGTAAAGAGGTACTTAAGTTAAAATGAGTGGCTCATAACCCAATATAACTGGTGTTCTTGTAAGAAGAGATCTGGACACAGACGCACAAAGGGGAATGACGAGGTGAAGACCCAGGAGGAGGAGACAGCCACCTGCAAGCCAAGGAGAGAGAGGCCTCAGGAGAAACCGCACTGACACGCTCCCCTACTGCACACACCACCCAAGAAAGAACCCCAGATGGGGCTGGCTTCCTAGGAGGTGGGAAGCCAGCCTCATCCCCTTGATTACAGCTGGGCAAACTGAGGCTGACACTGCTCTATCTCCTTGGGGCAGCAGGAAGGAAGGAATCACTCCCTTCAAACACCCCCCCAGCTCTGGGCCATCCCTCGCAGGCCCAAGTTCTTTCTGCCCTGGATTAGGGTGATTTATATCTTTTTCATGCATTTATTTATTCATTCCATTATCTAACTCATATTTATTGAACACCTACTATGTGCCAGGCACTGGGCTAGGCATTGGGGAGATCGTGGTGAGCAGGACAGACAAGATCCCTGCCCTCACGGAGCTCATGTGCTGGTGGGGACGGAGTGTGCACATGAAGTCTAATGAAAGAAGATCATTTTAGAGAGGGGCTCTGAAATGCGGGGGGCTGGCATGACAGTTACTAGGGACCAGAGGGACTGGGGCAGGGAGACAATGTCAAAAGTGTGATCAGGGAAGGTGACATTTCAGTGGGACTCAAGTGACAGGGAGCAGCCCATGTGTGAATGCTGGAGGAGGTGTGCTCCCAGGGAAAGGAGCTGCGCGTGGACATACCTGCATCTGGAGAGAGCGTGGGCTATCAGAGGAGCGGTGAAGAGGGCAGTGTGGCCGGAGCACACTGAGCAGAGTGAAGAGGAGGGTGAGATGGGGCCCCGGAGCTGTGAAGGAGGACCTTGTCTTGAACCGTCCTCAGGGGCAATGTGCCAGGGGAGGGTCCAGCCTCCAGGCTCCTCCTCTGCCAGCCCCATCTGCCCCTGAGCAGTTGCCTGGGAGGCAGCAAGGAACATGAAGAGTCACGTGGATTCTGAAGACAAAACTAAACTGGAATCTCAGCTCTGAACCCCCAGCTATGTGACCTTGATTGTGTCATTTTCTAGAAGACACTGTCCTTTGCAGCCCAGACCCCTCCTTCTGGACCAAGGTATTTGGGAGTGTTGAAGGCTGAAGGCTGACAGCTGCGTCCCTGGGTAGTGCCCTTGGATAGCAGCAGCCACTTCGCCCAAGGTCACACCCCTCCTGGGGAGGAAGGGGGCTTTGGTAGGCATCCCACATCCAATGTCTGGCTGGTGAGGGGGTACAGAGTCCTGGCCCCTTAATTAGAAGTTAAGAACCACTCTGAAGGGCCATTCAGGTAGGAATGGCTGAGGCTTCTGTTGACCGCAATCAACTTCTCCCTCTGCCCAGCCCTCCTTCCCTCACTCCCTCACCAGTGTCAAGCCTGAGCCTACTCCCTAATAAACTTCCTGAATGCAAATCTTCATCTCACAGTTTGTTTCCCTGGAAAACAGACCTAAGACGCACTTCATTTCTCTGAAACTTAGTTTCTGCAGATTTACTGAGTTGCAAAGCTTAAAAGCAATGATGTATGCAAAGCTCCTGGCCCAGGACATGATAAGTCTTCAATAAATGTCACTTGTTCTCTTTTCTGGCCTCCCTGTGCCCTTTGGTCTCACACATATGTGTATCTGCCATTGAGCTCAAGCCAAGGCCTTATACAGGGTAGATGCCCAGTGTGTTCTGAATTGAGTCAATACACAATATATGATAAGCATTGCACTTGTCACATTTATTAGAAGATGAAGTGGAAATGGTTCATTGTCCCCCAGTATCCATGCTCAATTTCTCTCATAGAAATAAAACCCTAGACTTTTAGCTGGGTACACTTCATCCCAGAATGAAGACTACAGCCTTCCCTGCAGCTAGGTATGCCCATCCGTTTAAATGCTGGCCAGTGAAACATGAGCAGAAATGATGTATGCAACTTCAAATGTGTCTTAAAAAGAAAGGTCATGCTTTGCCCTTCCCACTGGCAAGAATGCAGATGTGATGACTGGAGCTAGAGCAGCCACATTGGACCACAGAATAGCAGGGCAACTGTGAAGCCAGCAGATGTACCCTGGGCTGAATGCTCACTGGCTGTGCCTTTCAGGGCCTAGTGCAGCAAATCTCTCACCTCACAGAGCCTCAGTGTTTGCATATGTGAAATGAGACAAATTCTAAGTGAGACCATATACAATGGAATCTCACTGTACCCAACAGTTCTATTTTACAGGGGAGAAAAATTCCCTTAGAACTGAAGGGCTTGGACTCTTGGGAATATTGAATTTCAGACTAACTCCTTCTTAATTAACTCATTTTGTTTATATTTATCTTTGTGGTGTGACCTTCCTTTCCTGGGGATGGTCCAGATCTAGCAGGTCCAGGGGAAAGGCTAACAAATAAAGAAGCAGATCTCTCCCTGTCAAAAAGGGCATCGAGTTCATGTAAATTAAAACGTGGGCCTGGCAGGCCTCCACAAGGCACGTCAGAGGTTGAGAGGCACTCATAATGCTTATATGCTTGTTGTTCTGTGATGATTTAAAATGCCCTCAGAGCTGCAGGCACCATGGTGGTCTGGAGAGGTGCAGGTGAACCAGGAGCTGTGCAGCCTTTGCATATAGAAGAAGAGGAGGGTTTTCCTATAGATCCTGGTCAACAATGGAGAGGTTTCCATGAGCTCACTTGTCTTTGAAGTTAAGAAAAAAAGTTTCCATGAGCACAGCAAAGGGGCATAGAGTAGACCCTGGCCTAGATGACATGGAGGGTTTTGGAGGAAATTGGGAAGAAGAGTTTTAGAGGACAACTCATGAATGCGTAGAATTAGCATGGATTGGCTGTGGGTGTTGGTGGATCCAAGGACTGGTTTTCGTCTGGCCTGGACCCAGGCCTCTCCAAACCTCATCCCAGCCCCATCCCAGCTGCCCTGCCTCCAGATCCTGCCCACCCTCTGAGATCCAAGGAACCTCTCATTAGAGCTTGGCTTTCTGCTCTACGCACCCCAGGGTATCACCCAAGGTCATGT
Source organism: Pan paniscus (assembly GCF_029289425.2). Lineage (NCBI taxonomy): Eukaryota > Metazoa > Chordata > Mammalia > Primates > Hominidae > Pan > Pan paniscus. Next base: position 125,455,637 of record NC_085926.1, read on the forward strand.
TTAGACTTTTCACAAGAATTGGACAATTAGAGCAGACAAACAGTATGAATAACAGCAGTGCACAGCTCAGAATCTTGAAGGAGGCTGGGGTAGAGGATGGTGTATGTGTGCAATTTCAAAGGGCTTTACCCACTGGAACTTCTGCAACCAGAAAGATGGAAGAAGTCAAGGTACTTTTTCTTATTTCCCCCCACCAAATACAGCTAAAAGTCATGGGTATTCTGTGTAGAATGAATACAAGGAGGCCCTAACAGGTGCAGAGAAGCACAAGCTGGGAGCCTCAGGACCTGGCAACAGCATGGTGGTGAGTTCCATCTTTTTGCTTCGTGTTTGCCAAACTGGGTGCTAAAGAGTCAGCAACCTAGAAATACCAACAGGCTCAGAAAACAATCCCCCAGAAAAACCTGCTCCCTCTAGCCAGGCAAGGGGCATTCTGGAAAACTTTAGAAGATAACTGACCTACGCCATCAGACCACACAGGAAAAGACGAGGCCCCACCCCACCCTGGCCAGCAGAGACTGAGGAGGGAGCCTAGACCTCCACCCTCACCCAGATGTACTGACTGAGATGCCACCCCTCCTTGGGAAGGTATTGGAGAAGCCCAGCTGGGGGCAAGGAAGTCCACCACAGCCGGGCCTCAAAGGAGGCTGCTGAGACAGAGGTTTAAATAAGGCCAGGAGCCCCACCACATAACCCCTAATATCCAGGCTTCAATCACAAATCACTCCACACCAGGATCCAGGAAAACACCGACCCTGATGAGAAGAGATGCAGAGACTAACCCAGGATGACACCAACGGCAGCATCATCTGAACAATTTGAAGCCACCATCACAAAAATGCTCAAAGGCAAACACAACAGAATCAAGTGAGAAAATAGAAAATCTCTGCAGAGAAACAAGCCACAAAGAGGAACAAAATGGGAACTCAGGGTTGAAAACGCAACAGCCAAAATTAACTCAGTGGATGGCTCAACGCCAGAACAGAGAGGCTGGAGGGAAGAGTCAGTGAACCTAAAGATAAAATAATAGAAATTACTTAATTTGAACAACAAAGCAAAAAATAGACTTAGATAAAAATGAGCAGAATCTCGGGTATGTATATTTTGGCCTATATACATTTTGGTCTATATTTTGGTCTCTCTATTACAAAAGGCCTAGCATCCATGTCGTGAGAGACCCAGAAAGAAAGAAAGATGAGGGTGGAGCTGAAAAGATTTTCAAAGAAATAATGGTTAGAAATTTCCTAAATTTGGCAAAAGACATAAATTTACAGATTCAAGAACCTGAGCAAACCCCAAATGGCATCAATCGAAGCAAACCTATGCCAAGACACCTTCTATTGAGACTTCAGAAAACTGAAGACAAAGACAAAAATCTTGAAAGTGGCAAGAAAAAAACAACATCTTGGCCAGGCGCCATGGCTAATGCTTGTAATCCCAGCACTTTGGGAGGCCGAGGAGGGCAGATCACTTAAGGTCAGGAGTTCAAGACCAGCCTGGCCAACATGGCAAAACCCCGTCTCTATTAAAAATACAAAAATTAGCCAGGTGTGATGGCGCATGCCTGTAATCCCAGCTACTAGGGAGGCTGAGGCAAGAGAATCATTTGAATCTGACAGGCAGAGGTTGCAGTGAGCCAAGATCACACCACTGCACTCCAGCCTGGGAGACAGAGAGAGACTCTATCTCAAAAAAAAAAAACAGAAACAGGCTGGGTGCGGTGGCTCACGCCTGTAATCCCAACACTTTGGGAGGCTGAGGCGGGCAGATCACGAGGTCAGGAGATCGAGACCATCCTGGCTAACACAGTGAAACCCCATCTCTACTAAAAATACAAAAAATTAGCCGGGCATGGTGCCACACGCCTGTAGTCCCAGCTACTTGGGAGGCTGAAGCAGGAGAATCGCTTGAACCCAGGAGGCAGAAGTTGCAGTGAGCCGAGATCGTGCCACTGCACTCCAGCCTGGGCGACAGAGAGAGAAAAAAAAGAAACAGCATCTTACCTGTAAGGGAAAACCATTTTAATGACAGCAGATTTCTCACTGAAACCATGGAGACCAAAAGGAAGTGGCACAGCAATTTTCAAGAGCTGAAAGAAAAGAACTCTCAGCCCAGAATCTTACATCCAGTGAAAATATCCTTCAGAAATCAAGAGGAAATCAAGACATCTTCAGAAGAAAAAAAAAACAGAGACTTTGTCACCAGCAGACCTACCCAAAAGGAGTGATTAAATGAAGTTTGCCAAACAAATAAAATGAGAAAAGAAGGAATCTCAAAGTGTAAGGAAGGAAGAACACAGTCAACAAAATATAGATAGAGAAAATAGACCTCATCTCTTGAGTTTTCTAAATTATGCTTGACAATTGAAGCAAAAGTTGTAACACTGAATGATGTGATTGCCAATGTATGTAGAGGAAATATTAAAAAGAATTGTTATACAGGGGGAGAGAACAGGGAAAGTGAAGGACTTAGGTTTCTCCTCTTCCCCCCCACTGATAAAATGTCAACATCAGCTAACTGTGATAAGTTATATATGTATAATCTAATACCTGGAACGACCACTGAAAAATCTGCACAAAGAGATGCTGTCAAACGCACTATATACAAACCAAAATAGAATTTGGCAGGCCTGGGTTCAGGGCTGAGATAGAGCCCACTGAGGTGTCAGAGTGGGGCATAAGCCTAGGGCTGGCCTGTCCACCCAGTTTCAGCCAAGGGTGGCATGGGGGTGTGGAAAGGGAGGGCGCTGTGCAGGCTGGGACAAGGGGGAGACAAAAGAGCCATCCTCCATAAAAATGCAGGGAGGCACTCACTGCCAGGCCTGTGGGTGGCCTCCGAGAGGCTGAGCCTCATGGAGGAGAGGCAGCCAGCTCCAGGCAGTGTGGCAGGCCAGGGGCAAACTGGAACTGGAACTTGGGGAACTGATTCTGAGGTCACCTTCTCAGGGGGTAGGAGTTTGCATGTCCCTAGTTGAATACAGAGATCCAGTCAGGGGCAGGGTCTGGCCTTTAGGTCACTGTGGGGAATTGAATGGGGAAACCGAGGCTGGAGCACAAAGTAATGGATTGGACCAGCACTGCACAGTGGTGGTGGGTGTAGGGGAGATGCAGTAGCTTTGTGGCCCTGGGTGCAGGGACCTCCAGGGTCACACCAGACACAGGGCTGAAGGACCATGGGGCAGATCACATTTCCAGAGGCGACCACACAGCACCTCCCATCCCGCACACACTTTTGCAGTGTGACTGTCTTACTGCGTTTTGTGTTGCTATGAAAGAATACCTGAGGCTGGATCATTGATAGAGAAAAGAGGGTCCTTTAGCTCACCATTGTGCAGACTAGGAAGTTCGAGGACACGGCCCTGGCTTCTGTTGAGGGCTGTCATGCTGCTTCATAACATGGCCAGGGTCAAAGGGAAAGTGGGCAAGTATGAAGGGTGGTAAACTGAGAGGTGTCTGGCTTTATAACAACCCTCTCTCGAGGGAACTAACTTATTCCCATGAGAACTCATCCAGCCTCACCAGAGTGAGAACTTGCTCACGGCCTAGAACAGCACCAACCACTCATGAGGGAAGACCTCATGACATAAACACCCCCGACTAGGCCCCACCTACCACCACCACCACCACATTTCAACACAAGCTTTGGGGACAAACAGACCATGGCATTGACCTTGTCTTGTCCCTGCCAAAGAGTGGCCTCTAACTTCCCCGCCCCCATGCCCCTGGCCTTGAACCTGACCTGGCCTTGGTGATTTCCTTTGCAGTGACAAAACGTTGTAGGAATGAGGTCAGAAGAATGAGGTCCCTAGGAACACTGGTCCTCAGGATGCTTCTCTGGAGCCTGGCCTGCCATGCTGTGAGGAGGGCCAAGCCACCCAGAGAGGCTATGTCAGCTTTCACTCAAGCCCCGGTGCCAGGCTTGGGTGTGAGGAAGCCTCTAGGTCCCTGCAGCCCCCAGTAGCCTGAGTCACCAGGGTCACCACCCAGCCTTCAGTCTCCCCAGCTTTCTGGGACATGCGGAACAGAGGGGAAGCACCCTGATGCTCTCTGGCTGAATTCGTGACCCACAGACTTGGAGAGCAGGAGAAAATGGCTGCTGTTTTAGGCCTCTAGGCTTGGAGTGGTTTGTCACCCAGGCACCTAGAACAGAGCTCCCCTCCTGTTCACGCCATCCCCACCTGGGCCAAAAGACTTCCCTACTTTTTTGTTTTTTGTTTTTTTTTTGAGACAAAGTCTCACTCTGTCACCCAGGCTGGAGTGCAGTGGCGCGACCTCGGCCCACTGCAACCTCCGCCTCCCGGGTTCAAGCGATTCTCGTGCCTCAGCCTCCCAAGTAGCTAAGGCTCCCCTACTTTTAAGTGGGCAGAGGGCTGGAGGGGTTGGAGGCCCAGGACAGAGGAGGCAGCTTGGCTTCCTTGGCACAGGGCCTGCAGGACCTGGGGAAAAGTCTCGGGCTCAAGGGCCCTCTGCCCCAACTGCCACCTGGGCCAGTGTCCTCCCATCCCGGGCCCCCTGTACCTTCATCTGTCACACAGGGATGGTGAGGCAGAGAACATGCCCAGTGCACACTTGAGGCCACTGTGCACGAGCTGGCTTCTGCTTTTCCTTATGCAGCTGCTATCAGGCATGTGCTGCCTGGTCTGTAGACAGCCCGCAGGGGCACCTCAGAAGAGGTAGGGCCGTGCACCTTCTAAGCCTCAACTTTCTGCTTCTGCAAGTGAGAGAAGCACTGCGTGGGGTGCCTGACACCGATGCCTCTAGGTCTCACCTCCTCCCTTGCCCTTGAATTGCCTTCCTCCCCATCACCTGACAACACTACTCTGGCCTGGCTGGACCCCAGCTTCCTCCCTTGCCCTGGCAACCCTCTCTCCCAAAGACACCACTGAGACTTTAGAACTTCAACGCTGACCTCACCGCATCTGCCTAGCCCTCTTCACATGCCACGGTCAAGGTCTCCTGTGACCTGGCCTGGCTGCCTCTCTCCCTGTCTCCTGATCCCTGCCCTGTGAAACCTTCCCCTGCCTGAACTCCAGATACAACTCGACGGACAGTGGAGACCTTGGCAGACGCCACCTCCACCAGTGATGAAGGTGAAGAGCCCTGGAAAGCAGTGGCACTGGTGCATGGACCCCCATGTGGTGTGATGAGAAGCACCTCCTCTCTGTGGTCCTCCCCCTCAGGATGCCAGTGCCATCATAAGGAAGCATCAGAAAAGCCCCACGGGAGGCCCATCCTGTGGACTAACCGGCCAGCGCCCTTCCAGAGTGACCAGGTCACAAAAGATGAGGAAAGGCTGGAGGGGACCAGGGAGACAAGATGACCACACGAAACGGATCCTGGATTATTTCCTGAAACAGAAAAAGGACATCAGTGGAAATGCTGGAGACATCTGAACTCTAGTTCACGGTGGCACAGCAACAGTTATTCCTTAGTTCTGACAGTTGTATCACGGTTACGTGATGTGTTAACATACGGGACAGGAATTCTCTGCACCACCTTTTAGTTCTTCAGTAAATCTAAAATTATTTCAAAATAAAAGGTTTAAAAACCCTAGATGCTTAAAAATTCCTTATCATGTCTCTCACTGTAACTGTATGCATAATCACTGTAATAACTCAAATCAGCCGAGACACACAGTGGTGACAGTGCTGGCCTCCCTTCAAAGAGAAGCTGGCGTAATGCGCGTGCCTCCAGGTCCCGTGCATGTGTTAACACATATCATAACTCGATTTTGTTTTTCTCATAAATGGGATATAAAGCACACTGTGTCCTGCCACTTGCTTTTTCTCCTGTTACTCCACCGGGGCGTCTTCCAGGTGGGGCCTGTGTTCACGGCCGTGGATGTAAACCACATTTCAAGCAGGCTTCTTGGTGAGTTGTAATTTCTGTGTCCGACTCCTCATCAGGGCCGATTCCATAGACGCTGTATTTACCTAGTACTGTGCACCGTGAGTGGCTCCTTCCAGGAGTGAAGAAGAGTGCCGAGTTACCATTTCTTGTTCTAAGCTCTTGCTTCCATTATCTTCAAAACACATTTCCTTCACATGAAACTTCTTAAGCCACTTGCTCATTTTGTTAGGGTTAGTTTAATTAAAACCAGAGACTATAATCCACAAATCCACTTACCCAGGCAATTCGCTGAAACAGAATAGACCTGCGTGGGCCCCTCTATGCTTCAGGCCTCCCCCTGCTGCAAGGGGATGTGGCTGTCCGAACACCAGGGCTGAGAAAGGACCTCCAGAGGGCGGTGCCGTCTTTACAGTAGGCATTGATCAAGCTGATTGCTTTCTCGTTGTGGAGTAAGACAGGTACAAAATAGAAGTTCTAATGTTTTCTTCTGACACCCTGTGGTATTCATAGAAGTTCCAGCATATTTTTTGCAGCATATTCACCAGTGGCTTGGCCTGCATGGAGGGTTGGTGCTCCATTTTGGGGACCCCTGGGCCGGGTCCTCTGCTATCCTTCGCAAGGCTAACTTGTCCTCCAGGCTCTGGAGACTCGCCTGCCCCCCAGGAAGAGAGGCAGAGAACATGCACAGCAAGCACTCGAGCCTGACTCCCCAGCTGCATCAGGACCCCCCCTCGCTCTGGTCACAGCCACCTTCCTCCCTTTGGTCGAACATGATGCTGACCATACCACTGGGTGCAAGTGACCCCCTGAAGCCTCTGAGGGCAAGCTCCTGCTCTCTGTGCTCACACTGCCCACACAGGCCAGTGCTGAGGGGTGCTGAGGATGCACGGTGGAGGAAGGAATGGGAGAAGAGTTTGGATCTGCTCTGAACACGGGGGGAGAAGACCTGCTCCTCTCTCTCACCACAGCCCACCATGCCCTAGCACACAGCTGTGTCTGCTGTACATCTCACACCTGCCCCTCCTGTCTTCCCCACACTCAGCCACCCATCGGAAAGCTGTGACCCCTGCTTCCCAGCTTCCCCTCTAGACACCCCTGCACCCCCAGGACTCACGGCACGCCCCTGCTTAGATGCTGTCCATGGTTCCCCCACCGCATTTAAAGGCTACACCTGCCCAGGCGCGAGGCTCACTGTTGGCCCTGGCTAGCTGCTCCCCCACCACCCCGCACTGGGCCTCCTTGCCCTTTTTGTCCTTGGAACCTTGGCACAGGCTTGGGATGCTCCCCAGCTCTACGCAGCCACCCTGCTCCATGTCCCTTGGAACCTAGGCAGGGCCTCCTGCTGTGAACCTCATGTGTTTCTCTTCTCTTTAAAGGCCGCAGTGTACCCACACACCCAGTGGGCGTTTGCTAAAGGCAGGCACACAAGAGCAAAGAAAGGGAAGGAGAAAGGACCAGCATGCCCTATCCCGGGAGGTGAGGCAGTGGGCAAGGCCCCAGGCTCTGGGCTGAAGGCGGCCTCTGCAATCCTAGGTGACACCAAGGTCCACGTGGGGTGGGGGTGAGCGGCATACCTGGTGGGCACAAGGGTGTGGACAGGGCTGGAAGCAACTGTCCCTGTGTGTCCTGCTTTCCCTCCCTGGGGGGTCCCTTGGGCATCTCAGCCTGGTGAGGCACTTTCCTCCCTCCAAGTGCTGGCACGTGACCAAGAGAGGGTGGCATCAGGAGGCACCTGTGCCTGTGTCTGTGTGAATCAGATCTGCCTGTCGCCGTGAGCTTTGTGTCTGCCTGGATTGGTGCGGGGGTGTGTGTGTTTGTGTACCGGCGTGTGATTGTTTTGGTTTGCTGTGATGAGTGTGGGTGTATTTCTGTGGGGGCCATGAGTGCTCTGTGGGGGTGTCTGCTGTGGGGGTGGGTCTGGGTCCCCACATGCCTGCAGAGCTGTGTGTAGGTGTCTGTGCTCCATGAGCCTTCATGCTTCAGCTCCCCCCACCACAGCCCTGCCAGACCCTGCCCAGTTCCCCACTCTTTGCTCCCCCCAGTTCCCATCACCTAGCAACAACAGAATCAGAGCAGTGGCCTCTGCAGACAAAGAAGGTGTCTCTAGGAGGGAAGAGCTGGGAGGTGGGAAGTGGGGGAGGGGCCCCAGACCAGGCTCAGAGCATATCCTTGCTCCTGGCCTCCACGGCAGAAGGTGGCTCACCCCTCCGCATGGAACAGTCTCTCTCCATTCCCTCTACCCTGGCTTTCCTCCTCCTTGCAGGCCCCAGAAGCTGGAGGGGGCTGGTCGGGGTTGGGCTCACAGACACAGTGGTGGAGCTCACAGAAGTGCCCCCACCCACCAGGAGCCCAGGGTGGGCCTCAGCCAGCCGGGGGTAATGAGGCATGGGATAGACTCTGCCGGCACAAGGCCTGACCCTGAGTGCACCCAGGCGAGGGCGGGGAACACTCAGATCTGCCCCTCTCTGCAGGAACCTGGTTTCCCCACCCTGGAGGCCAGCGCCAAAGGACGTTCATGTGCAGCTGTGGGTAATGGGTGGGCCATCCTGAGGGTTGGGAAGGGAACAGGCCCAGGTGCCTCCTCTGGCCCTCAATGCCCTGCAACCTGGCCTCTCCTGGGACTCCAGTCTCCCCCGCACACCGCTGCCCTGTCCCCACACTCCAGCCGTGCTGGCCAATGGGCCAGACTCTCTTTCTTGGGGTCTTTGCACCGCCCTCCCCTGCCCAGCACACCCTTCCTCCAGGTTGCCATGGGGCTCACGCCATCGTTCCTGTGGTCATGCGGTTGCCACCACTTGGGCAAAGCTGGTCCTGGCCACTGTATGGCGGCTCCCCTCCCCACCCACTCTGTCCCCCACCTCTGCGTTATCTCGCCTGAGGCACTTAGCTTGCTCTAAGATGGTCCTAGTTACTCCCTGATTGTCTATCCTCTGACTCACCCGTGATCTAATAATAAGCTCCATGATCTAATAATAGCCAGATTCATTTAGCACTTACTATGTGCCAGGCACCATTCTAAGCCCTTGATGTCTTCTAACTCATTTTACCCTTGCAGCAACCACACAGTATAAGAGCTACTGTCTCCAGTTAACACTTGGGGACACTGAGGCAAAGAGCCTGGCTGAATATTGTGCCCGTGATGACAGAGGGACAGCCTATTTTGTTTACTGCTGTATCCTTAGCACCCAGCACAGAGAAGGGGTCCTGGTACATTTCTAGAAAGAATGGAGGGGAGCAGAGTCCCCCTGAGCACCTGGGGTTTGATGCCTCCCTGCCCAGAGCCCTTGCTACAGCATATGCTAGTGAGGGCCGAGGCTCTAGCTCACACCCCAGACCGGGGTAGGGATCCAATCTGGCTTTGAAGACATCATGCGGAGCCTCTGCTCTGGAGATGGGAACCTGCAGACAAATGCCTCCTTATCTCAATCCTCTGAAAACAGTTTGACCAGGGAGACAGCGTTCACTCATGAATTTAAGAAAAAAAAAAATCCCTGATCCCTACTTTTTGCCAACTTCAATGCTGATTTCTAGTGGTAGCAAGAAAAATGCAACTGAGCCTCCATCCTCAAGGGGCTCACAGTCTTGTGTGGAGATAGAAAGTTAGTGGTCATTCAGATTGCGGTGAAATCTCCCAACGACTGTCTTCTATTCACAGTTATCAATGTCCTGGAGCGGAGCTGCTGGGGAGGAGGTATGGGGAGTGGCGGGAGATGAGATTGGACAGGGAGGGACATCTCTGAGTTCCCAGCCAGAGAACTAGAGGGCAAACAGAGGCCATTCATGGTCCCATGGAACAGGAGTGACATATTCGCCTTTGTGCTTTCTAGCTGGCTCCTGTGCAGGTGCAGGTGCAGGTGCACACACACACACGCCGTGTTAGTGGGGCTAGGTGCCACCTTACAAGGCCCCCAATGGAAAAAGGTTTAGGGCAGGGAGTCAGGGGTTTATACAACCATTGGAAGGGCTGGAACATCAAAAGTTGGGACTTGGGGTTTACTGCCAGCTTTCAGGGAAGTAGGATGTTACTGTTGCCTCCCAGGTCGGGAAACTGCTGAAAATTGCTGAAGATGTTCAAGGCTTTCTGTTGTTATTGCACTCAATAAATATTTATAGAATGAATGAGTGAGTGTTCACAGACTCTCATATATATTTATATCACATGGAACTAGTTTTTCCCCCAATAATTATTTATTAGAAAGGTGAATAAAATTATAAATAACAAAAACAATACCTTCACCATTAACTTAAAAAAATTCTAAATACAATTCTTTGGACTCTCTTGATCATTATTCTTATGAATACATAGGGATGCAATCAAAATAAAGAATATAATTTTGCATCCTCACCTTCTTTGCTTAATGTTTAAATTTTGAAATAACCACAGATTTATAGGAAGTTGCAATGATAATATAAAGAAGTCCTTTGATGTCTTCATCCAGTCTCCCCCAGTGGTAACATCTTATGTAGCTATTCAATACTGAAGCCAGGACATTGACATTGATACAATGCACATGTTGAATTCTATGTCATTTTATCATGTGTGTAGATGCAGGCCTGCTGCAGATCCAAGTCCTGTGACCGGGGTCCTGCCCAAGGGTCCTGCTTCCCTAGGCATCCCAGAAGTTCAGCCTGCATCTCGACCAGAGCCTGAGAGTAGACACCTGCTGGTTTATCTGTCCCTTCATGTAGCAGGTGACAGAGTTGCCAGGGGCATGGCAGGGGTACTCTGACACAGCACTGCCCCACGGAGCCCATGTCCGAGGGCAGAAGACCCACGATGCACAGCCAGCCAGGTGAGAGAAGAAATGTCAGGTACAGAACACAATGAAGAAGAAAGCCAGCTATGAAGGTGGCCCCGTCGCAGGCTAGGGTTGGGAAGAGACCCTGAGTTGGAGGTGAACGTGCAGGATGTTACTTAGGGAGGGCTCTTGGGTTGATACTGTGGACAGAAAGGGCAAGAGGAGGCAGGGCTGGCGGGGAGCTGTGATGAGCTGCAACAGAAGCCCCAGCAACGCAGGCAGAGATTCTGAAGATCGATGGCCCTTCAGAGGGCCCCGGGGAGCTGCACCGGTTGCTCATAGAGAGGGGAGCGACCTCAGTTGAGGCAGCTCTCTGCAACTGGGTGTGCTGGCTCCCGGCGGATAGGGCGGTGGGGGGGGGGGGCCAAGCACCCCCACAGATGCTGTCCAATTAGGAAGGCTTCTGTGACGCCTCATCTTGTACATCAACTTGGCCAGGCCACACTGCCCAGTTTCTGGTCAAACTCTGGTCTAGACATTTCCACGAATGTATTTTTTAGATGGAAAAAATATTTAAGCCAATGGACCTTGAATAAAGCAGATTACCCTCCATCATGTAGGTGGCCTCATCCGATCAGTCAAAGGCCTCAATAGAACCAAGACTGACCTCTGCCAAAGAGAGAATTCTTTCAGCAGACGGCCTTCGGACTTGAGCTACGACGGCAACTCTTCCCCGGGCCCATCTGACAGACTGGGTTTCTCAGCCTCCACAGTCGTGTGAGCCAATTCCGTAAGATAAATCTCTCTCTCTTCTCTCTCAATCTCTCTCTCAATCTCTCTCTCTCTCCAGGAAAGAACTCCAGGGTAGCTGGGAGCTTGGTATGTTCCAGGACAGCAGGGAGGCCAGAGCCACTGTCAGTGTGAGAGGGTCGGAGTACAGTGGGGCCCTCCCTGCATGTGGGGCCTCATAAGGTGGCATAGATGCACGCTTGTTCTGTGTGGACAGGGTTTGGGTGGGGGTGATGCTTCCTCTGTTCCCTGGGTAGAGACTTGATGGCTGGTGGCCTGGGGAAGGCAAGGAGGCCATGTGGAGGCTGCTGCTGTGGTCCGGGTGAGAGGTGACGCCACTGTAGGGCAGCTGGTGGCATGCATAATTCAAAATAGGCATATTGACCAGATGCAGTGGCTCATGCCTGTGATCCCAGCACTTTGGGAGGCCGAGGCAGGAGGATTGCCTGAGCCCAGGAGTTTGAGACCAGTCTGGGCAACATGGGGAGACTCTGTCTCTACAAAACATTAAAAAAAAAATTAGCCAGAATAGTGGTGTGCACCTGTGGTCCCAGCTACTTGGGAGGCTGAGGTGGGAGGATCACTTAGGCCCAGGAGTTGGAGGCTACAGAGTCGTGCTCACACCACTGCATTCCAGCCTGGGCGACAGAGTGAGACCCCACCTCAAAAAACAAAAAACAGGGGTATTTTGCAGGCAGCATCTAAAGGCCCAGCTGCTGGCTTGGCTGTGGCCTTTGAGGAAATGAGCACAGTCAAGATGGAAGTACAGATGTGGGCAGGCCCTGTTCCAGCCTCCAGATGTTTCCATCCTAGCACTGGTAAGGATGAACTCATTTGTTGAAGGGGGAAGTCATGTGCTCCAGGAGGGCAAGGGAATGGGGCATTGTTGAATCCTGCCTTATCCCTGAGCCCCCACAACTAGAGAAATACGAGTAACACCAATGGAAAGGCTGCCTTCCTTCCATACCTGTGGCCACTAGGTGCTCTCAGCCCTGCTGCAGGCTAAGGGCGTGGCCACCCCCTGCCCAGGTAGCCTACAAGGAGGTTTGTGCCAAGCCCAGAGCCAGAGCAAGAGCTGGGTCTGCCTGGAGGAGCTCATGCGAGTTGAGGAGATAAGGCACAAAATAATTAGTGAGCAGAGTGTATAATTAAGCGCTAAATTGTGTGTTTCAGACTCACTGAGCTGTGGGAGTGTGAGGTGGGGGAGTCACACCAGGCTGGAGTGGCTGGGTGAGGCAGCTTCTGCAGGTTGGGGGCATGACTAAGGGGGGCAGCCCGGAGAAGGGACAAGGTTCCAGGTGGGGGCAAGGCAATGGGGCGAGGGGTGGCAGGAGCACAGTGAGGTGCAGAGAAAGGGAAGAGAGCGGCCATCAGTGTGACGGGGTCTGCAGGTTGAGGCCCCAAGACTGCATTGGGTAAGCAGTGGATCCCAGCACCTTGTGACATGCTGGGCCTCATGTACCACATCTGTGAAATGGGGATGCTGGATGTATTCCATGGGCAAGTCTGTGTACAGGTCCAGCCCAGGGTCTGGTACATGGGGACACCCAAGCAGACAGACAGGCAGGCACATAGACAGAGGGGACAGGCAGACAGACGGGAGGAGCCAGGTGGTCAGACAGATGTTCAGACATAGATGGGCCAGACAGACAAGCAAGAGAAGTTCAAATAGACAGCTAGATTCCTGTGTCCCAGCACCTGGCCCTTCCACAGCCCTGACCAGAGCAGGTCCTACCCACCCTCATCCTGCTCTGAGAGGCGGGAAGCCTGGGGATACCAGGTGGCCCCGAGCCTGAGGGCTCTGCGTGGTAGGGTGTCCTTGCTGCAGCATTCAGGAGCTGGGATTCTGGGAGAGCTGGGCTGACTTCAGGCTTTGGGGGCCAGGGCCCAAAAGTTCAAAAGGGCCCAAGAAGATGGAAGGCAGGGATGAGCACGGGTGGCCCTGGGCTGGAAGGAAACCAGGAGGCAGAACCATGAGGGACACATGCAGCCTGGCCAGGCTGGGCCCCGGGCGGTCAGGCCAGACACAGGAGAAGGGCAGCATGTCGCTAGCATGGCAAAGGATCCCAGCGGCACAGGAGGCTTCCCCTTGGCAGTGCTGTGTTTGCTGCCTGGCTTAATGTGCCACCGCCTGTTAAACAAATATTGTGACAGGCCCACTCCATACACTCAGGGACGGCGGCGGCACTGGCTGTCACCAAGGGTGGCCAGTAACGCGGGCACTCTGCACCACACAACCTCTCCTTCCAACTCAGAGCAAGCCTGCTGCCTAAACAAACACAGGGCTTGGCCACCATCAAACACACCCAGAGGAGACACAGGAGTGGGGCCCAGCCTGACTCCAGCACTCCTGCCCCACACATGCAGGCAGGAGGAGGCAGCCCCACAGGCCCCTCTGCCCCACCTGGCACGGACACATCCAGCCAGCAAACACTGAGCATCTGTCACGTGTGGAGCACTGTCCTGGAAACAGGGAAAAGGGCAGAGCTCCCACCTAACAGAGGAGGCTGGCCACGGACAGAAGGAAATACAGCATGCCTGGCGACAATACAGAGCCGGGAGAAAAGCCACAGGTAGAGCATGACAGGTGTTAAAGCAAACTAAAAATGGCCTGAGTAGGACTTCATACTTCTATATGTTAGTCCTTGTGGATGAACTGTAATCTAACTTAATAGGTAGACAACATTGGAAAAACTGTGTTCAAATAAGGCAAACGCCAACCTATAACCAATCCAGCTGTTTCTGTACCTGACTGCCGATTTCTTTACGTCATTTTCCTATTTTCGTCTATAAATCTTCTTCTGCCATGTATCTGCGCTGGAGTCTCTGTGACTCTTCTGTGATTCTGGGGGCTGCCTGATTCCTGAATCGTTCATTGCTCAATTAAACTTCTTTAAATTTAATTCAACTAAAGTTTTTCTTTTATCACAGGGCAGTCAGGGAAAGCCTCCTGGAGACTTGGGCAGAGACCCAAAGGAAGTGAAGGGGCGGGCAAGATGGGACAAGAGCATCTGGAACAGCATGTGCAGAGGCCCAGGGCCAGGGCTGTCACTGGCATGTTCCGGGGCTGGTAAGGAGCTGGGTGTGGTGGAAGCGGACTGTGCACCAGGAGAGGGGACCATGAGGCAGAGAGGTCCCCGGCACTCTGTGCAGGCCTCTAGGCCATTGTTGGACTGTTTCCTCTGAGCAGGTCATGGAGTGCATGGAACAGAGGAGGGAGGGACGGGACCTGACTTTGGGTTTAGGAGGGGGGTCCCTCTGGCTGCTATGGGGCAGGAGCAGAAGCAGCAAGGCCAGCAAGGAGGCTGCGGCAACAGCTCAGGAGTGGTGGGGCGGGTGGCCCACACCACGGTGGGAACAGAGCCGGAGCGGGAGGTCAGATTCTGGGTGTATTTTGGAGGTGGAGGTGGCAGGGTTTCCTCACAGGCCGGATGTGAGGCGTGAGGGAAAGAGAAGAGACGGGGCAGAATGTGCTCATTCACTCATTTGTTCATTCATCCTACATTCACTTTGTCTTTTTGACTAGGTGGGCAGGGAGTGTGGCAGCATTGATGAGAGTAGCTTTGTGGTAACACTCCTCTTAAACATCAAATACGCAGCCTCAGCCACACAACCAAGGAGGAAGCCGCTCTTCCAGGAGTCTCCCATCCTTCTATCCCTCCTCCTCCAGCCTGAACCCCTGCCCAGAGCACAGGGACAGCAGGGCTCCAGAGCTTCTGACCTGCCTGGGGTGGGGGCAGGCCAGGGAAGGGTTGTGGACCATGGCAACCTGTGAACCCAGTCCTGGAGGGATGCTGGGCAAAGATGAGGCACAGGGCGAAGGTCAGAGGCAGCGGCATGCTGGCCCTTGTGCAGCGGGGCAAGGTCTGGGGCACCGAGCGGCCTCACGCGCCTGGCTGGAGGCTCAACTGTCCTGAGGCCAGGCAGCCACTGCAGGATTGTAAGCGGGAGCAATTTTGTTTAAGATGTCGCCCTCTGGTGGCCATGTGCAAGGTGGCCTGGAGAGACAGCCCTGGGAGGGCTGTGGCCCCAGCTAAGGCAGGAGGAGGGCTCAATCAGCCATCTGTCACCTCACCACAAAGAGGACAGAAGGCCCTGTGCCCCCTCCCACCCAGACCCTCACACTGCCACTGTGTGCTGAGCCTGTCCCTGCCCCACTGTTCCCTCAGCCCTGGTCCCAACCTCACTGTGACCTTGGGCAATTTCCAACCCTCACAGCCTCCATGGAAGAGCAGGGCCCCAGGGTCTCTCAGCCAGAGGATCTACCAGTCCTAAATCCACACTTCTTTTTGCAGAGCCCAGCAAAACTGGGCAAGACAGGCCTGCAGCCCTCAGGAGGGCTGTGTCCACCGTGGTAGCACAGCTGAGCGGCCTGATTTCAGCATTTTTAAACAAAGCCTCCAGATGGACCTTGTCTGCCTGCTGGGGAGGGCTGGGCAGCTGCTGCACTCAGGGACTTTCCTCTAATTGGATCCCCTGGAAAGGAGAACAGCCTCAATCCCAGCCAGCCCATCCATCCATCCATTCATTCATTCCTTGAGAACCCATCATGTGAATCAGGGCCCTGAGCTGGGGTCTGGGTGAGCAGGAAGAGGAAGGGCTGCACAGATGGCGCACACACTTGGGCGGGGAGACCCACGGTCCTAGGCAGGCAGGGATCCGAAGCATCATGCGGAAGGCAGAGATCCAAAGCATCATGCGGGAGGCAGAGTTAAGCAGGGTGGAGTGACCGAGCAAGTGCTTCTCCGAGGAGGTAACATTTAAGCTGAGGCCTGAATGGAAAAATGGAGCCAGCCACACCACAGTCTGGGGAGGTGCTCCCAGAGGAGGGGACTGCAAGTGCAAAGGCCAAGAGACCAGTAGGAATGGGGGCTGTTTAAGGACCAGCACGGGAGAAGGGGGAGGTCAGGATTTCAGCGGGTGCCTCTCAGGCAGGGCCTGTGTCTGTGGCAGGAATAATCTATATTTTACACCATGTGTGCTCGGAGGAGGCTGCTTCAAGCCTGCTGGAGCCACTCCCTCTGCTGTGGTGGGGACTAATGATACCACTCGTCTGTGCACAGCCGCTTTATTATTACTTACTGGCCCACATGATCCTCCACCAGGAGGAACTGTTAGGCTTATTTAATGGATCAGGAAACTGAGGTTCCGAACAACAAGCAGAGCTGGATTTGAGCAGAAACAGCCATTCCAGCTGAATTCAGCCCTTAGAACTAGTTTGTTTTACCTCTATAGCTTTGAAAATTTGAGTCCATTGCCAACTCTACAACATTGGGAGCCTTCACGTCGAAGATGTTTTGGCTTTCGGCATCTCTTCAACAGTCTGTGGCACTGGCTATGGCAGTGTGAGCCCTGGCTCTGCACAGGGTTGTCTGCAGATGCCCCTTCAAACCAGAGGTCACAGCCCCCACTCTCCGAATCCCATGCCCCTCTGGTGTCCTGCCCTGCTCCCCCAGGACCTGAGTTTGCCACCTGGGCCACCTCTGCTTGAGGTGCGCTTGAGCCCACCTGCTGTGGTGAGCCTGTCTTGCTTAGCTGACAAGGGACACATACACTAGAGATTCTCTGAGGGAACAAACAATCCTCCCGCACCACTCCCCACCCCGATTCCACAACTGTCTCCTCAGTTTCCTGCCACCAGACCTGAGACTCCCAACTGCAACTTTCAAGATGTGAATGAATTCAGAGACCCTAAGAGCCAGAGACCATGGATGGGGCTATCCTCCAAGGGGAAACTGAGGCCAGTGGGGTTCGGGGCCGGCCAGCTAGTCACTCCTGGGGCTTCTGGAGACATGCTGTGAAGAAGCACATTCTTCCCTTCACCTTGGGGCTCGGAGCCCCAGCTCTGCCTCCATTTAGCTGTGACACTTGGGCAACAGGCCTCAGTTTCCCCAGCTGTTCACTGACAGAATCACTGTGAAGTTCATGGGGGCTTCTCGGCTCATGTACCCATTGTCTCAGGAGAGGAGCAGCTTGTCTCTCTGGGTTCAAACTCAGCCTCCACTTTTAGCTATGTAACCTTAGGCAGGTAGCTTAATCTCTCTGAAGCTTGGCTTCTTCATCCAAAAAAGGAGATGCATTATTGGGATTATTACGAGATTCCAGGAGATGATTCAAGAAAAGCCCTTAGCACAGAGCAAGTGCTCAGCAAATGTGAGCAAGAGCAGGGAGTTGTGAGCTGACCCGTGTCCCCTCCCCAAGGGCTTAGGCCAAGGTCACGACCAACAGGCCAGCATCCCAGAGAAGGCCAGGCTCCAGGCCTCCTCATCCAGAGTCCACTTGCCTGAGTGGTATAGTCCCAGACTGAGGTCACCCTCCACTCCCATGTCACTGAGTCCCTGCCATGTGCCAGGCAGCCCTGTCAGTGCTGGAGAGAGGTCCCGTGGAGACAGAGACTGGGAGGGTGCTGCCCTGAAGTTCTAGGGGGAAAAGGAAAGGAATAAATAGGGGAGTGGAACAGAAACATCCAGGGAGGAATTGGGACTACTTGGTCCATCGGGGGGAGAGAGAATTTTGGGCCATCAGGAGAGGTTGAGGGGCATTGTCAGGGAAGGGCTTTCCAGGCAAGGGAGCCACACGTGCTGGGGCAGGAGGCAGGCACAACCCTGAGGCCTTGTGGATAGCAGGAAGGCTGTTGTGCCGCTGCAAGAGGAGAGGAGGGGAGAGGGGAGCCGCGGTGTCAGCTGGGCGGCAGGGCATTCATGCGAGCGGAAGGCCTCCTGGGGATTCTATTTTAAGGTGACAGGAGCCCTGGAGGGTTTGAAGCCAGCTCGGTGGTGGGCTTTCCATTCCACACCGAGGCCAGCGGCAGGCTCAGCTCAAACCCTGAGAGTCTGGCTCCAAACAGCTCCAGGCAAGAAAATGAAGCTCGGAGGGGAACTCAGGAGGGAAGGATTGGGGTTGGGAAGGTGGTGCGACTGGGGAGGGAGGGGCACAGGCTGTGGTCAATGGGCGCGGTCTGAGGCTGAGGGTGCGGTCTGAGGCTGGGGGTGCGAGCTGGGGTCTGGAGGTGAGACACGGACTGGGTGCTGGAGAGGGGACATAAGCTGGGGTACTGAGGAGGGGTCAAGGGAGGCGGGACGGAGCTGGGGCAAGGACTGGGTCCGGGGGAGGGGTAGGGGAGTAAGCCAGGCGGTGTTGGCGCAGCTCAGAGCAGACGCACAGCCCGGGGCTGGGAAGCAGGGCAGGCGCTGCCCAGCCCCTCCGAAAGGCGCAACTGAGAGGGGCCTGCGGCAGTCCGGAGGCGCCCCCTCCTCTTCCCCTCCTCCTCCTTCCCCTCCCCTCCTCCTCCTTCCCCTCCCCTCCTCCTCCTTCCCCTCCCCTCCTACTCCAACCCCTCCTCTCCCCTCCTCTCGCTGCCTTCCCCTTTCTTTTACTCTCCCCTCTCCTCCCCTCTCCTCCCCTCTCCTCCCCTCTCCTCCCCTCTCCTCCCCTCTTTCTCCTTCCTCTCCCCTCCCCTTGCTGTCCTCCCGTCCCTTTCCCTACCCTCCCCTCCCCTCCCCTCCGCCCCCCTCCCCTTCCGGAGCCCGGCCCCGCGCGCCGCCATGCCTGGTGCCGCACCGCCCCCTGGTGCCCACGTCAAGCATGGCGCGGAGCGACTGCACTGTGCCCGGGCTGCACTGGGGGCGAGAGGCCAGGGAGCCCCTACGGCCTCCAGAGGCCGGGCGTTGGGGGGGCCGCAGAACGTCGGGGACTCCCTTGGGACCCACGCTCAGCTCCGCCCTGCCCGCACTCGGCTGGGTCCTTGGGGCCCCTCCCCTCTCTGGATCTCGCTTCACAGCCAAGATCACCAGCTGGGAGTGGCCAAGGTCACCAGCTGGGAGTGGCCGACCCAGCGCCAGGCGCCGTCCCGCAGCGCTGTCCCCGTACCCGCAGGCCAGCAGGCTGCACGACTGTCTGAGCCTCAGTGTCCTCATCTGTAACACGGGCATCATCATATCCCCAGCTTCAATCTTCACGTCTCAAACCATTGAAATCTCAGCAGTAAGAATCCAAGTATCCAAGTGCCAAATTCTCCATCAATGTCTACATAGTTTTGGTTTAAGTCTGTCTTTTCATGCATTTCCTTTTAGCACTGGAATGAAGTTCAAGCAACAGGCCGGTCACGGTGGCTCATGCCTGTATTTCCACCACTTTGGGAAGCCAAGAAGGGCGGATCACTTGAGCCCAGAAGTTCGAGACCAGCCTGGGTAACACAGGGAAATCCCATCTCCACAAAAAATTTTTTTAAATTAGCCTGACTTGGTGGCGCACACCTGTAGTTCCAGCTACTGAGGAGGCTGAGGCGGGAGGATCGGGAGGATCGCTTGAGCACAGGAGGTCGAGGCTGCAGTGAGCCGTGATCACACCACTGCGCTCCAGCCGGGGCAGCAGAGCAAGACCCTGTCTAAAAAAAAAAAAAAAAAAAGACACACAAGCGACAGTGAACCTCAGAGGCTGGCATATAAAAAGGGTGGTTTTTGAGAAGCAAGACCCTCCAGAAGTCAAGCTTTAGCCCTATCAAAAGATGTCCAAGAAACTGTCTTTTTTTTTTTTTTTTTTTTTTTGAGATGGAGTCTCGCTCTGTACCCAGGCTGGAGTGCAGTGGCACGATCTCAGCTCACTGCAACCTCCACCTCCCAGGTTCAAGCAATTCCCCTGCCTCAGCCTCCCAAGTAGCTGGAACTACAGGCATGTGCCACCATGCCCAGCTAACCACACCTGGCTAATTTTTTGTATTTTAGTAGAGATGGGATTTCACCATGTTGACCAAGATGGTCTCGAGCTCCTGACCTCGTGATCCACCCACCTCGGCCTCCCAAAGTGCTAGGATTACAGGAGTGAGACAGCGTGCCCGACCAGAAACTATCTTTAAGCTAAAAATGCACTTAAAGAAAAAGGAAAAGTCGAAAGACAAATGAGAAACTGGGGAAAATGTTTGAAACTCATTACAAAAGTCTAGCACAGGGTCAGCAGGCTGTGTAAAGGGCTGTGTAGTGAGTACTTTCAGCTTTGCAGACCATGAGGGTATCTGTGGCAACTGTTCAGCTCTGCTGTGGTGGCAGAAGGCAACCACAGACAGTGAGTGCCGCTCTGTTCCAGTAGAATTTTATTTACAAAAAAATTTAAAAGGCAGTGGGCCCAATTTATCCCACAGGCAACAGTTTGCCAATCCCTGGTCTAATCTAATACATTAAAAGCTTCTAGAAATCTAGAAAAGACAACCCCCCCAAAATTGGCAGAAAACTTGAATAGACAGTTTACAGAAAACTCAAAAGGCCCCTAAATGTATGACAAATGTCCAACTCCACACACGATAACAGAAATGGAAATTAATGACATCAAGTTACCATTTCTCACCTATCAGAACAGCAAAGAATTCTAGTGCTGCCGACAGCGCGTGTGTGTGTGTGTGTGTGTGTGTGTGTGTGTAACAGGTCCTTCCACATTGCCATGAGAGTCAAAGGAACACCCTCTGGAGGGGAAGCTGTCCATAGAAAGGGCTGTCATATTTACCATGTGACCCTGCAACCCTACCTCTGAGCATGGGTCTTGCAAACATCCTGGGCACCACGAAATGATGCGTCCTCACAGTTCCACCACGGGAGGCACTGCTGCCGTTTGTAATCATGAAAATATTGGAAACAACCCATCTAGGAGCTGGTTAGACAAACTCTGCTTTGGGCACACAGTGGAATACCGCACAGTTGTTGAAGACAGTGAGGAGGCTCCGTGGGCTGATAGGAAAATTCCACATGCTGTTGGGAAACAGGTCCTTCCACATTGCTGTGAGACTCACCACTACCGCTAGATCCCAGGGCCCAGAACAGTCCTGGCACATAATGGATGTCCAATAAATACATGAATGAATGAATGAATGAATGAATGAATGAAGAATCTGCACACTCTAACACTTAGGGACGAGCCAAGAGAGGCTGCATTCCCTGGGCCATGCTGGTAGATGTTAGCAGAAAAACAAACATGCAGAACCACGCACACAGTATAAGGCTTTTGTGTAGGAATGGGGTGGAGAAATAAGAATGTCTATTTGTATGTTTGTGTAAAGAAACATTAAAAGGATCCATAAGAAATCAGTACAAGTGGTCACCTGTCTGGGGCATGGGGTGGTCAGGAACAGGAAGGAGAGAAAGAATTCTCAATATACATCACTGTAACTTTTTAAGCCCCGTGAGAATATATTTCCTATTCAGAAATTTAAAATTTTTTAAATCAATGTACATGGCTCTGACAAGGAGTGAGGAAAGAAGCCAAATACAGAAGGATATATATAGAATGCTACAGTTTGTGTGGGAAAGGCATTTCCTTATGTGTGGAATATCTCTGGAAGGATTACAATCCCCCACTCAAGTGCTGGCAGTGATGGCCTCCAGGGGGAACGTGGGGCCAGGGGTTGGAGAGAGACTCACCTTTGACTGCTGATCCTTTTGGACGGTTGGTTGGTTTTTGTTTTTGTTTTTTACCATATGCGTGCTTTGAGATTTTCAAATCAAAAGAAAAAGAGATGAAAAGCAAGTGGGTGAAAGCCCATGACTGTTATAATAACACAGCAGCTCCCCCCACAGCGTTCCGAGGGTGTTGGCTGCATTAAGTCACCTAGCACGCTCTCTGTGGGTACCATCACCAGCTCCACTTTATGGCTGAGGAAGCTGAGCTGCAGAGCAGTGAGGTGGCCTGCCCAGCATCACACAGGGTGAGCACACCCCCAGCAAGTCCCCATGGCCAGCAGCTGGAAAACACCGTTGCAGCCCAACACTGTTCAAAGCAGGGATTTCCTCTATGAAACCCTCTCGACTGGTTGCCCAGCCTATGCTTAAATTCCTCCCAGAATAGGAAGCTCACCTCCTTACAGGGAGGGCATTCCATGGTCAGATGTTTGGGTCAAAAGCCCCTCCTCACACTCAGTGGCAACGGGCCTGCCTGCCCCGGCTCTGTCCTGGGAGCCCATCTAATTGCTCCACCAGGGAAAGCCATGTGGGCACGTGGCCGGGGCACCTGGGGCTATTCTTCATTCTGAGCAGTCCTGGCTATTGCAGTTGCCCCTGCTGAGCGATTCAGGTCCCTTCCTCTCTGAGTCAATATGGATCCACAGGTCCCCTTTTGTTAGACTGTTGTGAACTTCACAGGGGCGGTGCTAGCACACACGGAGGCCCCGCTGATCTCCCCTAACTCTTCTCCATTTTAATCTTTGGTCTTATGCACATCAGCCCAGCCTGGACATACCCCAGGGCCTTTGCCCTTGCTGTCCCCTCTGCCTGGAAAGTTCTTATTATGCCTGCATCTCCCCAGGCTTCAGTTTCTTAGCAGGAATGTAACCTCCTTAGAGAGGCCTTCACCCACTACTCTTGCTAACATGTCTCCCTGCCATTCCCTTTCTCATTCCCATTTCAATCTGGAATCGTCTTGCTTCTTTATTTCTTTGTTTGTCATCTGTTTCCCTTAGTAGAATATAAACTCCAGAGGACAAGGGCTCTATTCCATTCACCGCTATCGCTAGATCCCAGTGCCCAGAACAGTCCTGGCACATAATGGGTATCCCATAAATATGTGAATGAATGAATGAATGAATGAAGAATCTGCACACTGTAGCACATAGCAGTGAGCCAGGAGAGGCTGCATTCCCTGGGCCATAGATCTACGAGTCCATCTCAGAGCAGCCCCCACACAGCCACTGTTACAAGCCCTGCACTTTAGCCCTCTCCTCTCCCATCCACCACCCAGGGCAGAGGTGAGGCCAGGAGGCCATCTTCCCAGAGAAATATCAGGGCTCTAAATTCAATTTAAAACAGTTTAATTGCCTAATTGCTCAGCTCTTCGGTGCAGTTTGTTAACAGAAGTGATTCTGCAGCAGCCAGGCCAGCCTAGCAGAAAATTGGCATTTCAGCCAGAGGGAATTAAAGAGGCAGAGCACAGAACTGCCACTGCTCCCAGCTGCCCCCATACCCCCTACTCCACCACCCCCAGCCCTGTGTGAGGCCTGACTCCCTGAAGGACTTGCTTGAATCTCTGTTGACACGCCCATAGGTATGAGGGTGCAGGGTGTTGTTTGTGTTTGGGGATGAGCAGCTGTTCTGCCAGCATGTTTGGACGTCTCAGCCATGTGCTTACCTAAGCATGTCTGTGCTTTCCTTTTCTTCATTTTTAATTTAGGCTTTCAAAGGAAAAACACATGCAAATAATGCAAAAAAAAATTTAATTCAAGATTTAAACAGGTTTACATCTACAATGAGCCCCTCTTCCCCCAGCGCTGATTCCAGACCACCAGTTCCCTTCCCCAGGGACAAACACCGCTATCAGTTTCCTATGGGCCCTTCCAGAGACAGTTTATGTTTACATGTGCATAAAATTGTTTCTATGCAAATGATTACATACTATAAACATTATGCTGCTGTTGGTGGTGGTGGTGGTTTTGACAATACATCTCAGAGACTCTTACTAACCAGAGCTTATCTAGACATTCCTCAATCTTTGGAACAGTTGCATAGCAATTCCATTGAAAGACTGTACTTTGATTTCTTAATCGATCCCCTATTGCTAGACATATAAGTTACTTCCAACCTCATGCTTTTATAACCCACATATCAATCTCAATTTTTATCCATACTTCAAGTTTGTATATATGGAGGTATATGTGTATAGAATTCCTATTCCTTTCAAAATCAATCCCTTCCCTTCCTTTCCCTTCCCTTTTTTTCCTACCTAGAAAGCAATTTTTTTTTTTTTTTTTTGAGATAGAGTCTCACTCTGTGGTCCAGGCTGGAGTTCAGGAGTGCAATGGTGCAATCTTGGCTCACTGCAACCTCCACCTCCCAGGTTCAAGTGATTCTCTTGCCTCAGCCTCCTGAGTAGCTGGGACTACGAGTGCACACCACCATGCCCAGCTAATTTTTTGTATTTTTAGTAGAGACGGGGTTTCGCCATGTTGGCCAGGCTGGTCTCAAACTCCCCTCAAGTGATCCGCCAGCCTCAGCCTCCCAAAGTGCTGAGATTACAGGCATGAGCCACTGTGCCTGGCCCCAGAAAGCAATTCTTGATTCCCTTACAGGAAAAGAAAGAATGCCACAATCCCACCGACTCAAAAGCAACTAGAAGCCAGGCACAGTGGCTCACTCCAATAATCCCAACACTTTGGGAGGTCGAGGTGGGAGGACTGCTTGAGGCTAGGAGTTCAAGGACAGCTTGGACAACATAGTAAGACCCCATCTCTACAAAATATTTAAAAAATTAGCCAGGCATGGTGGCACACACTTGTAGTCCCAGTTACTCCAGAGGCTGAGGTGGGAAGATTGCTTGGGCCTGGGAGGTCGAGGCTGCAGTGAGCTATGATCACACTGCTACACTCCAGCCTGGGCAACAGAGCAAGACCTGTGTCTGAAAAAAAAAAGAAAAAAGCAACCAGAAACAACCATGATTACCCCCGCAACCGAGCAAATTTTTCAGCCCCTCTTCCAAGCTGCTTCTGACTTCTATCTTACCCAAATGGGCTCATACCATTCAGATTATTTTTCCAGCTGCTTTCTGTTGCACTCAACAATAAATGACACTCATCTTCTGTGTAAACAGCTCCGTACTTCCTCTTGAGGGCTGAATAGCGTGCCACTGTGCCCTCCAACGACAGCGGACTTCAGCACCCCTTATTAGAATCTAGATTGTTGCCAGCTTTTTATTATTACAAACAGCACTGCAGGGATATTCCTTGCAGCTGAGTCTTGGTACACATCCTTAGTTCTCTCCTAAGAATAGCTTCCCAGAAACGGAATTTTTAGGTCAAAGGGCGTGTACTTTTTTTGCAGCACAAGTTTAAACCATTTGAAGTGTGTGTGTGTGTGTGTGTGTGTGTGTGTGTGTGTGCTTTTCTGTCTTGTGTCTGTGGGCCTGAGCCTGTGGTTCCTGCAGGTCCCAGTGCAAATCTGTCATGTGTTTTTGCATAAAGGGAATGCATGTGTGCTTTCTCTTCAACCTTAGTCTCTAAAACTACTCAGCTCTGCCCCTCCTCTGCATAGTAGCCAGGGACATCCGGGAGTGTTTCTGAGCCTGCATGGTCTTTCTTCCTCTGGGCACAACCGTGGGAGAGGTTGCAGGCCTCACTCTGGTCCCTGAACCAAGCCAACTCTCCTCTGCCCTGGAACCTCCTGTAGCCAGAGTCAGAAACCCATCCTAAACTGGCTTCACAGCACAGGAGGATTTTGAGTCATTGTGAAGTGCAGGACTTTGGGGCTAGGTGGATCCAGGTGTTGAAAGAAGTCCGTTCAGAATTGATATCTGCCTCCTGGTTCTGGTCCCCAGATTGTGCCAGCTGACATCACATGTCCTTCCTGTGGCCATGGGACTGTGGTGCTTGCCAGCTAGCCTGTGTCGCAGGCCACCCACCTGTCCCCACCCTACCCAGATCTCCAGCTCCTCTCTGGAGCCACACCCTGCTCCCTGTGCCCCTGCCCCATCTGCTCATCTGCAGCCCACAGTTAAGAGGTCAACAGACAGTGATGCTCATGTTTGCTTCACGCCTAGGATAACTGCAGTCTCAGAGAAGACCCCCAGAAACCCAAAATGCTTCCAGCCACAGAGGAGGAGAGCAGCTGGCAGCCAGAAGCATCCATTCCAACTGAGAGACATCGAAGGGAACAAGGCTTAACCGCCTTGTCTTTGAACAGCACTAAATGATTCAGCAAAAGGGATGAGAGGAAACCTTTGGCCATGTCACGGGTTCACAGCCATCTGTATATGTTCCTATAGTCCTGCTTTGTACCTCCAGCCTAAATGATGGGGAGGTCGTTTGAAGATGAGACTGACCCTTCACTACATGTGCTGCTTCCAACCCCAGATTCCATCAGGCTGCACTTCTGAGATTCAGTGAACTCCCACTCATCCTTCAAAACCTATCTCAATGTCGCTGCCATAGCAAAGCCTTCCCTGGCCCCCTCGGGTAGGGAGGGTCTCTCTGTGCACTGGCAGGCCAAGAAGGCCAAGCTCTGCCCTCTGAGAATCCATCAGTGTCCCAAGCTGACTTTCCCTAGCCTCGTATCCCTTCATTCCATGAAAGGGGAACTTAGGGTGGAGTGGAAATTTTGATCACCTAAAGGAACAATAATTGCTTTCATTCATTCATTTAAACAATATGTATTGAGCACCTACCAAGGACCAGGCCTTGTGCTAAGTGCCCCCACAGAGGTCACAATAGTCATATACTACAAACAAATACAGCATCACAAAGGTTGGCGCATGAAGAGACAGCAGCTAAGGGCATGGTCCTGGAGCCAGAATGCCTGGATTTGAATCACAGCTCTACTACTTCCCAGCAGCTTGTTGAGCTTAGCCAAGTCTCTAAACCCCTCTGAGCCTCAGCTTTATCACCTGTAAAATAGGGATAAAAGCAGCATCTGCCCTATTCATCTGTTCACAGGAATACATGGCCTATGGAGGGAAAGTACCCAGGCTCCTGAGTGGGCCCTCCTGGCCCACGGCAGAAGCCGTGTGCATGTCTGTTCAACAGATACCTTTGGTGGCCTGTATGTACCAGGCGCTTCTCTTCTCTGCTGGTCAAGGAAGGCTCACGGTGGAATAGGATTTAGCCCCGGGAGAGACAGCAGGGGCATTCTAAAGACATCGACTAGCTGGCATCCTGTGCCAGGCATCCCAACCTTTTGCGCATCGCGGCTCACCTGGAAAAGACATGGGGGTGAGGAAGGAGGTGCCACCTGCATGAGGCATGGCAGAAAAGCATGACATCACCTTTATAGTGCAAAGCTTGACAGGAAGAATAAGATACAAAGTACTTAAAGAAGATAATCGATATTGGATGTGTATTAAATTTCCAAGGAAAATATTTTTAAATATGTAAATTAATCTTGAGTTGGCTTCTACAAGCATAACTTTTTTTTTCTTTTTTTTTTATTTTGAGACAGAGTCTCGTTCTATCACCCAGGCTGGAGTGCAGTGGTGTGATCTCAGCTTACTGCAACCTCCGCCTCCCGGGTTCAAGTGATTCTCGTGCCTCAGCCTTTTGAATAACTGGGATTAAAGGCGCACAACACCATGCCTGGATAACCTTTGTATTTTTAGTAGAGGCAGAGTTTCACTGTATTGGCCAGGCTGGTCTCAAACTTCCAACCTAACCGGGACCCACCCTGATCTGCCTGCCTTGGCCTCCCAAAGTGCTGGGATTACAGGTGTGAGCCACCGCACCCAGCCTTACAAGCATAAATTTTTTTATACCAATGTACCAGGTTTCATGCTTGAGCTGACTAAGCACAGTCCGGGATCAGGAATGTTTTTCAGGGGTCAGTCCTTTGGGTTCCTGACAGTCACCACTGATGAGAAGTGGCCGGGCAGGCAGCAGTGGATGAGGACCACCTGTGGCACTACAGAGAGCCCTCTGGTGGCAGGTGGGATGTCGACTGGGCACAGCTGCTGTGACTGAATCTGAAAGGTGACAGTGGTGCCAAAGTTACCTTCCAATAAAATTTCAACTGTTGCACATTTTTGAATGGTTGTGAAAAAATGATTTTGTAACTATAAAAATGTATAACTACAAAGAATCTATAAGCTTCAATGGCTGGCAGGTTAGGGTTGGAAACCTGGGAGTTTGAGGGCTCCAGGGCCTGGGGTGCTGGGGCGTAGATGGGGAGGCAGGGGAGGAGCACATGGGGGCCATGCCAGAGGGGAGCCGAGGGAGGGGGCTGAGCCACCGAATAGATCTGTGTGTTTCAAAGGTCTCTGTGACTGAGTGTGCAAATGGAATAGGATGGGGCAGAATAGAAATGACAGTGTTGGCCTAGAGGAGAGGGAATGGCAGCGTGGACCAGGCTGGTGGAGGTGGGAAGGAACAGGTAGATCGAAGCTACATTTTAGAAGTAAAATGCACAGGACTTGGTGACAGAATGGATATGGGGATGAGAGAGTAGGGGGTGTCAGGAGAACTTCCAAGGCCTGGCTCCTGGAACTGGGCAGGCAGGCATCCCCTTTGGAGTGGTAGCAGAGCCGCTTTCCTTACCCAGAAGCTGGCTGGAGTGGGGGTGAGGGGTGTCACAGGTCAACGCACCTCCCAGTTTTCTGGGGACAGTCCTGGTTTATACCTATCGTCCCTGAATATGTACCTATTGCCCCTTCCACTCTCAAAAATGTCCCTGTTTTCCCCTGAATGATAAATAAAAATAAATGTAAATAAATTTTAAAATAAATGAATGCATGGGGAGAAGAGAATGCTCTTCCTAACAGTGGAAGCTAACCGGTAAATGTGGAAGGGGTGGAGTATGTGATCTGAAAGTCATTATTTGGCCGCCAGTTGGGGAACAATTGTTTCAGGCAAGAATCAAAGGATACTAAAACTGGCAAGTAAGGGCCAGGCACAGTGGCTCATGCCTGTAATCCAAGCACTTTGAGAGGCCAAGGCGGGTGGATCACTTGAGGTCAGGAGTTTGAGACCAGCCTGGCCAACATGGTGAATCCCCATCTCTACTACAGTAGAAAAATTAGCCAGGCATGGTGGCACATGCCTGTAATTCCAGTTATTCGGGAGGCTGAGACAAGAGAATTGCTTGAACCCAGGAGGCGGAGGTTGCAGTGATGAGCTGAGATCGCGTCACTGTACTCTAGCCTGGACGACAGAGCAAGACTCCATCTCAATTTAAAAAAAAAAAAAACTGGCAAATGGAAGGTGGAGGGAGAAGAGAGGATGCACCTGGGCTCAAAGCACTGCCTCCCCACAGAGGCATGTTACTCACAAAGGGGAAGAGCACATTTCCCACATTTACAGGGAAGAAGGCTCCTTCCATAATCAAGTGATAAGACGAACTGCCACTGTGGACCCCAATGGGGTGCAGTGAGGAGAACGCAACATCCCTTCTGTGCCATCCCTCTGAAAACACAAAACCTGATCTAATCATTAGGAAGCAG
Source organism: Pan paniscus (assembly GCF_029289425.2). Taxonomy (NCBI): domain Eukaryota; kingdom Metazoa; phylum Chordata; class Mammalia; order Primates; family Hominidae; genus Pan; species Pan paniscus. The sequence continues at coordinate 125,484,903 of NC_085926.1, forward strand.
CAGACAAACCCAAATTGAGGGGCATTCTATTTTTTTTAAAATGCTGGAGGAGGCCGGGCGTGGTGACTCATGCCTGTAATCCCAGCACTTTGGGAGGCCGAAGCTGGTGGATCACGAGGTCAGAAGATCGAGACCATCCTGGCCAACTTGGTGAAACCCAGTCTCTACCAAAAATACAAAAATTAGCTGGGCATGGTGGCGAGTGCCTATAATCCCAGCTACTCGAGAGGCTGAGGCAGGAGAATCGCTTGAACCAGGGAGTCAGAGGTTGCAGCGAGCCAAGATTGTGCCACTGCACTCCAGCCTAGGCGACAGAGTGAGACTCTGTCAAAAAAAAAAAAAAAAAAAAAAAGAAGAAGGAGAATCTGCAGAAGGAGTGAGAATTCAGGTTCTGTGATGTCACCTCACCGTTCCCAATGCAATGCTGATTTTCCCCTTAGGTGTGCCTGCTCTGCGGAGCCGCCACTGTCTATTACAGTTTTAGGAACCCAGCTGCTCCCCAGGCTGGCTGCAGCAGGCTCTGGAGTGGCAGACCAGACCTAACATAGCCATCACACTCCCCGCTGTCTCACAGCCAGGTGGAGCAGCCCCATATTCCCCACCCCCTGCTGCCTGTTCCATGGACTCACTGCCAGCTTGGGCCTTTCCATAGAACAAGTCAGCCAGTGACCACTTTGGACCCTCTTTCTTCACATAATATGCTCTATTGCCAAGTCTTCCCCATCCTGCAAGTCTTCCCCATCTTGGACAGATTGCTGACTTATTCTGGAAGAGAACTTCATCTGGGTCCCTGCCCTCTCAGCTGGCAGTGAGCAGAATCATTCCTAGCAGCCGAGGCCTGTGAATGTGATTCTAGCACGAGGACACACATAGATGTTGGGGAAATAAGCCAAGTTCTCGTCTCTTTGGAGAACCCACAGTTGTCAAGAGCCTTCTGAGCAACAGCTATTTTATAGATCGGCTAATACCCGACAGGAAGAGATATTATCGTCCCTATTTTACAGAAGAGGAAACTGAGACCCAGAGGGTAAAATTACTCACCCAAGGTCACTCTTAGAAGTAGGGTCTAACTTGCAACCCAAGCATCCGACTTATTTCCCTCACACGGCTGCCTCCCTCTGCATAGTGCTGACCTTCCCAGCCAGTCTGTTCAGATCTGGCAGTGTCCCTCTGGCCTGAAAATCACAGTTTCCCAAAATGGGATGGAATCAGAGAGGTTGGATCAATGACGCACTGTTAGCAACCCCCAGGGGCCAAATGGGGCCAGTTGGAATGGCTCTGAGATAGGCCCAGAATGTGAGGAGTGCATCCCAGCAAGATGGTTCCCAGAGCTCGAGTTGCCCCCTGAGGATCCATGCGGCAGGGGCAGTCGACAGAACAAGAGCCTGTTTCCACTGGCTGAATTTGAAACCACTTTTTCTCAGCATCCCAAGAAGTAAACCCGGCAAGGAGGAACAGCAGCCCTGAAGCAACTCGCCCGTGGACTGCCCGTCGTGCTCCCCAGCTCTGTAGGTCTAAATGGTGGGTCTGTCCCTTGGCAACCCTAAAACTTTTTGGTCTCAGGACCCCTTTACACTCTTAAAAATTGAGGCCCTCAAAGAGCTTTTGTCAGGGAGAGTTTTGTCGATCAACGTTTACCATACTCATTAGAATGGAGAGCTTCAAAAGCACAAGAAGCCATGAGCATGCATCTCACTGGCTGTCAGAGCTGTGATGTCATCACATGCATGCCTGGAAAATTCCACCGTGCACTGTGACAGAATGAGTGAGAAAGGCAGATCACAGCTTATTGTGAAAATCGTTTTGACCTCATAAACCCCATCAAAGAGTTTCAGAAATCCGTAGCGGCCAGGACCCAAGTTTGAGAACTCCTGGTCTGTGTCACGTCCTTGTTTCAAAAGCTCCAGGGATTGCTATGACCACTTGGAAGAAAACTTTGGCAGCATCGAATGAAGTTGAAGATGTGTATGCACATGACCCCAGAAAATTTATTCCTCAAGATACACCCTAGGGAGGGCTTCAGAAAGTCAGACACCAGATGATGCATGGGGATGTTGTTTGCTGTCACAGCTTGCAAACAATCTGAATTGTCAGGAGAACTGACAAATAAATGATGCTGTATTTGTATAATGGAATACTATGCAGTAGTTGCAAGTATCAACATAGATGAGTCACCAAAACAAAATTAAATGAAACATCAAGTTATGGAAGAAAGTGATCAGTATGAACTTATTTGATTAATTTAAATGCACACAAGACAATGCCACATACTGTCACAGATACATACTGCATGGATAAACACAAAATTTGAGAGAGTGGGAGAGTAGTTGCCTACTGTAGGGGTCAGAGGAGGGAAATAAGAAGTAAGGATTACACATGATCAGGGTGAATTGTATCCATGATGTCTTAATTTATAAGGTAACATTTGAAAGACCTATCTGAATGACTATGGGAAACTATGACTGGCTGCTGGTGGTACAACACCACTACCACCAGCACCACCAGCACCACCATCATCACCACCACCATCCTACCAGCACCACCACCACCATCTTACCAGCACCACCACCACCATCCTACCAGCACCACCACCACCATCCTACCAGCACCACCACCACCAGCACCATCACCACCACCAGCACCACCACCAGCACCACCACCAGCACCACCATCACCACCACCAGCACCACCACCAGCACCACCAGCACCACCACCAGCACCACCATCAACACCACCAGCACCACCACCAGCACCTCCATCAACACCACCATCATCATCAATATCACCACCACCATCATCACTACCACTACCACCAATACCACCACCAACATTACTACCAATACCACCACCATCACCATCACCACCACCATCACTACCACTACCACCACCACCAAAACCACCAGCACCAGCACCACCACCATCCCCACCACCATCACTACCACTACCACCACCACCAAAACCACCAGCACCACCACCAGCAGCACCATCATCACCACCACCACTGGCACCACCATCAGCACCACCATCACCACCAGCATGACCATCATCAGCACCAGCACCAGTTCATTAACTGATTCTTTGTATATCTTAGTACATGTAGCAGAGACTGCCAATTGCCTATCTAATATCTGTTTTCTTTCTCTGTTACTGATTTATGGGAGACAGCACGTGCCCAACCCCCTCAAAAAAGGAAACCTTACTTTTTCCAACCTCCCTTGCAAGCAGGGGTGACTTGATCAGCAATTTTTGGGCAACGAGGGGAAAGTGAGAGTTATTAAGTACAGCTGATGTGCTAGCTCCTCACATGGAAGGGCTTCTGGCCCAGAGCCCCAGGGACCTAGACAGAACTGGACAGCAGGAGCCACAGCTGCCATCCCAGGACTATGAGGCCACCTTTGGGATAGGAGCCAGGGCTGAGGCCAACAGAGCACAAAGCCAGAGGGAGCCTGGGGCATGGACTGGTTAGCCTGCCCCCTCCTCACCTCAAGCTCCATCCCCTCTTTATTTAAGGCCCTCTGGTCCGGCTATGTGTGTCCACAGCAGCACACCCTCATACCCCCCTCACTGGCTGAGTTGAACAATCGCACCTCCCCAGGCACATTCAGGGGGCATGCCGCTCACCGATGGTGCAAATGGCATGTGCCCCAATTCTCCTACTGACTCATCCTAGCCTGCTCTTCACCTTTCTGTAGTCTGAATTGTAAGCTTGTTGAGCCTGCTTTTTTTTCTCCTTTTGGTGCCAAATAATGAAATTTCAACAGTTGGCCTTGAGAACTCTAAGCCTTTCTTACCGCCAGTGAAAGAAATCTCAGCAAGACAAGAAGGAAGAAATGTTCCCCCTTCCCTAAAGCTGCAAAAACACAGGAGCTCTTTGGAATCATAAGGCTGCCTCTGATAATGTGGGGAATTGAAAATGTTATATACACATATATATATTCTCTCTCTCTCTCTCTCTCTCTCTCCAGTGTGGAGACTGATGAGAAAATGTAAAATCCCATTCTATTTTCTGTTAGTATAAAAGTGTCTGCAGAAGGATTATTTGGACAAAGGAGTCTTTAAGGTGCCTGGACTTTGGGCTTTGCCAGCACGACCTGCGATGCTCTCCGGGCTGCAAGACCCACGAGGAGGTGTCTTGTATGATCATTTCTTGCTCTGCTAAGAATATTTAATTTTACATCTGTCACTTTCTGAAATTTTTTGGTCAAACTATAAGAGGATCATTGCCATCTGCATGAAGGAAAAAATTAGTAAAAGCTAAGACGCTATTTCATTCCTTATTTGAACCACGGTTCTAAGAGTCCTGTCTTATTTCAATCCACACTGATCTAACAGTCTTGTGCTCATAGCTTCCCCAGACTAGAATGCCCTCCCTTTCCGCTCCTCCCTTCATTTCCCTGACATCTGCTCACCCTTCAAGCTTGCCGGTTGGAAGGCCCTTGCCCCTAGCTTGGAGCTGGGTCTCCTCCCCATGCCCGCAGCCCTTGGGTATCCCTCTGCCTGGCTCACCCCTCACCCACATAAGACAGGGCTCCTCTAGTTACAAGTGACAAGACTCAACTTAAGCTGGCTTGAGCCACAAAGGAGCTGTGTTGGCTGCAATGCCTGGAAACGCCTGCCATGCCCTGCTCAGGCTCGGATGGGCCCAGGTGCTGGGCGGAGAGCTTGCTCCTGAGCCCTGCCCCTCTCCAAAGCTCTGCCGTGGCCCTGATGGCCTCATCCTCAGAGACTCTCACAAGGGAGCTAGAGCAGCTCCAGAACCACATTCCACCAGCTTGGCAAACCCTGCAGTAAGACACTTCTTGTTCTCAAGAATTCCAGAAGCAACTCAGTGATTCCGATTGGCTCAGCCTGAGTCACATGCACGTTCCTCATTGGCTAGGCCTGAGCATGTTCCTACCAAGGAGCCCAAGCAAGGGCCAGTACCCAGAAGGGAAGTTGGGGGCATCTTAGAAGTCTGGGCAGGCAGGCCAAGTATGATGGCTCACGCCTGTGATCCTAACACTTTGGGAGGCTGAGTCGAGAGGACCATTTGAGCTCAGGAGTTCAAGACCAGCCTGGGCAACATAGGGAGACCCCATCTCTATTTTATTTTAAAAAAATTGTTTTAAGAAGACTGGGCAGGCAAAAAAGACTGGACTCCATGGCAACACAAGGTTGTAATTTGTTTTATTGTCTGTCTTCTATATCTAGATCACTATAGAGCATGGCACAGGCATACTAGGTAGGTGCTCAGTAAACATGTGCAGAATGCTATGAGTGGGAAGGACAAGATGTAGCCTGGGAGAATCCTCCTGATGACAGGGCCCAGGATTGCAGGGATGTCTGAAACTCTGATATGTGCAGGAGCCAGGCAGGAGACATGATGGTCCATGCCAGGAGGACCAGTCAGAACTGGGGGAGAAATGTCCCAATCTGAGACTGTCACATCTTCTGATTTTTTTTTTTAAGTAGAAGCCTAATATTTGGACAATATATGAAATCTTGTAATATTTAAAATCTGACAACTAATATTTTAAACATTGTGCAAGCCCACAGGATACCTGCATTTATGAGGATGATGAGGGTCAGCATTTGGAATGGGGAAGAGTAGGAACCTTCTGGAAGGCCACCGTCACAAGGGCTGCATCAATGTCTAGAGGAGGGTGCTTGTCACCCACTCCAGTCTGTAGTCAAGGGTTTCAGAGCCAGCCCCTGAGGCAGCCCAGGTGCTCACAGTGGGGAGGCCAATGGTGTGAGGGGGTGTGCCCCACAAGCCCATGGCCCAGCTCCAGCCCGGGCAAGCCCCAGCCCATGGGGAGGGCCAGCTCCTTGGAGTGGCTCTTACATTTTCAACCTCGAATTAGGCCCTGTCTTCCCCAGAATACCATTCGCCTCCAGCCAAGCAGAACTGATCTTTCATCCCAGAGCCTCCCGGAGCCGGCTTTAAACACTCTTCACAGCAGGTTTTTGGATCTTGATTTGAAGAATGCATTCAGCTGAGTCACCGTCCCCAAACAATATGAGAAATAAATCGTTGGGCACGCTCCTGATCCCAGAGCCAATTACACGGGCCACTCCCCACAAGCAGCCCCTATACCCTCCAGAGAAGGTCCTGCTGAGAAACAGAGCATGGACAGTTCCCCGGATGGAGATGCTGCACTGGGCCAGGCCCTGCACGGGATGGGGTGGGGGCTTCATGGAAGCCAAGGAGGCACAATCAGCCCCACATTATAGGTGGGGAAACTGAGGCACAGAATACAGGAAGCCTGCCAGCTCACTTGAGGAAGTGGCAGAGCTAGGAGTGGAAACGAGTTAGTTCTGTGCTCCAGAGGTGTGCACTCCAGACCCCGCTCTGCTATAATCACCCCAGGCGCTCTCAGTCCCATCCCAGCAATCCTTTCGGCATTTTCTCTGCATCCTCCAGACTGGCTTTGGAGTGGCTGCAGGCTCCTCATTTTGATGCAATGGCCCAAGAAGCAAGGCTCGGGGCCCTTCCAGTGCTGAGGGTGTTTCTGTCAGATGTGACAGTGCGGCGCAGTGGTCAGAGGCCTGGACTCAGCCCGATTGCCTGGAGTCAAAACCCACCCTACCGCCACGTATTTGGCCATGTGACCTCACTCCCTCAGGTTTCCCCGTCTGTAAAGTGGAGCTGTATAACCCATGGCGAGTGTTTAGAATGCTGCCAGAACATAGTGTTTAGAACTACTTTCATATCGCCCTAAATAATCAACCAAAAACATGTGCAGTGCCAGATGAGCCTGCCTTCCTCTCCGATGTGACATGTGAAAGCCAGCTCCTCTCATTCACACCTTTCACATCTGATGTTGTTAAGGGGGGCAGTTTGGTAAAATTGCTCTCCCTGAACCCCTCCACTGACCTGGGTCCTCCTGAGAGGGGTATTGCGTCCCAGGTAAAGTCAGGCTGCAGATTCAGGCAGACCTGGGCTTAACACCCAGCTCTGCTTCCCATGAGGTCTAGGATCTTGGGCAAATAACTGCACCTCTCTGAGCCTCGGTGTCCTCATCTGTAAAATGGGATAGGTAAACCTGTCTTGCAGGATAATTACCAGGACTTTAGCAGAATGACCTCTTGTGGATGACCCATGGGTGTGAACAGGATTGCCAGCTTTGAAGATGAGACTGTCCTCTGAGAGGCTGCAGAGTGGGAAGTCCTGAAGACCTCACGTTTGCTGTGCCCGGGACTGAGCCCGAGTCCCAAGGCAGAACTTGCGCACGCATCCCCAGGGACACGGGAAGCTTGGGACCAATATCCTTTTGGCCTCACTCAGTTGTTGCAGCCCTGGGGAGTGTGGGTCCAGTCTCCAGCCCAGCTCTGCTACAAAGCCATGGGGAGAAGCAAGTGGCCACTCACTCTAGGCCACTCACACTAGGTCTATTCACCAGGCTCAGTGCTGAGCAGGTGCCTCTAATCCCTTGCAGCTCTCAAAAGGCATTTCTGAGATCGAGGAGAGGCATACTCATGGCTTAGCAACTGCTTCTCCAGGCTGGCTTTGCCGCATCTTGATCACCTGCCTGGGGCAGAGGGTGGGCTCAGGCCTCCAGGGAGCCCATCTGCCAACGGGTTCGGTGCCATGGTGTCTGACATCCAGGCACCAGGTGCAGGCCACCTGAGCATCTCTGGGACAGCCCATGAGGCCGGCCAGCTGCTCCAAGAGGTACCTACCCCATCGTCACTGGGAGAGGAGCAGGCTCACTCCTCCTGGGCTCGGGCACAGCCCTCTCTCCCAGGCCCGGCCCCTTGATCTGCAAGTGGCACAGCAGGAACAGTTGGTCAGGGAAGGGGACAGTGCTTCCTAGGCTGGCACTCCAGAAGGCAGCTCGGCGCTGGGTGCCCAGCACACACTTAGTACGTGGCCTGTGCCATCACAGCACACTAGCTCCTCCCCAGATGCCTTCACCCCTCCACAGTCACCCGAAAGCACAGAGATGAGGCCACTGGAAGCTGAAGGGAGGTGGAAAGACTAGGGCATTCAGGTTATGACCCTGGCACAGGCATCCCTAAGGAAGCTATGAAGGGGAGGAGAAACTAACAGAATGATCCATGGAGTCTCAAAATGAGCCCATGTGACACAGGGGCTGAGGGGGTGACCCTTTGAGCCCAGGAGCTGTTACTTGCCCCTAGCCCAGGCCTTGCTCTCTCTACTTGGAAATCAAATTAATCACAGCTACTGTAGCAGGTGTCCACCTCAGCTAACCCTTGGAGAGGTTGAGACATGCCAGGATGTGCTGCAGTAACAAACAGCCTCCAGTCTTGGAGGCTTAAAGGGTAGGGTTCACTTCTTTTTCTGGTCACATGTTCAGTGCATGCTCAGCAGGGGGATTCTTCCCACTGAGCCCCCTCAGGGACCCAGGCTGGCAGAGGCTCTATCTTTACCACATGCTTCTGCCATCACCGTGGCTGGCTGGAGCAATGTACTGGCCATTAAATTCTCCCACCTGGAAGTGACTGATGCATGCCACCTCTACCCACATCTCAGTAGCCAGCATTAGTCACACGGCCTCATCCCTCCTCTAATGGGGCAGGGCAGGGCGATGCCCCTCCAGCTGTCCCGAGGGAAACGGCAGAACCTGGGGCTCTCCTCGAGAAGACCCAGTCCCACATAGCGCCGGGAATCCCACCACAGCACACCAGGAATTTTCTAGAATGTTGCTGAGTTTCCACCATGGCCCCATTCTGCTGAGCAGGAGGAAGACTTAACCTCAGTTATGCTTAGGGCTTTTCTGCCTATTCCGTGGATCTGGTAAGGTCTCAGGCTCTTGCACAGTGTCAGGAGGTCAGAGGGAGAGAGGCTCTAATGCCATTTGTTATGGCTGAAGTCAGTCCCCCAACACTCATGCACTGAAGCCCCAGCCCCAAGCACCTCTGCAGGGGACTGCATTTGGAGATTTGGCCTTTACAGAGGTGACTAAGGTGAAAAGAGGCCATTCATTGGGAGTCCTAATCTAATCTGACTGGTGTCCATATAGAGGAAATTCAGACCCAGAGAGACAGCAGGGACCCCACACACAGAAGGAAGACCACTCAAGAAGGCAGAAAGGGGACGGCTGACTGCAAACCCAGGAGAGGGGCCTCAGAGGAAACCAACAGTGGACACCTTGATCTTGGAATTCCAGCCTCCAGAACTGTAAGAAAATAAACCCCTGTTGTTGAAGGCCCCCATCTATAGTATTTTGTTATGGCAGCCCTGGCAAACCCATACATCACTGGCCATGCGTTCACCCGTTATATCACCATGCTCCAGTGCTCTGGGTGGGTGGACCTGCAGGTCTCAGAGCTCTGCTGCTTCAGGGCCATGTGGCTGGCACTGAGCTTGGCAGCAACTGAGGACCCTGTGTCCAAGGTCTTCTTCCCTAAATTCTCAATGGTGACACCTCTAGGGTGGGTGCTTCACTGACCCACAAACATGAGGGTGCAGTTACTGAGGGAGGAAAAATGGATACCAGTGGCAACCAGTCACCTGCTACCCTGTACCACTAGTGAAGAAACTGAGGATCAAGGAGAAGCTGTGACCTGCCCAAGGTCCACAGTCCATGTGCAGCAGCAGTGGGAAGGTGAGACTAGACTTTGGCCACACACAGTGAACTCTGTCACCACGTTAAGACTCCAGAAACCTCGCATCCAGCCGCTCCTCTGCCTAATGCCTGTTCGCACCCAGACACCACACAGATGTGGTCTGAGCAGGGCTCTTCAGAAAGACTGAAAATGTGACTGGCATACCACGTCAGTGAGGATGTGCCGGTGGGAATGAAAGCTGGCACAGCCTCTTGGAATGGGTGTTTTGGTTCAGATTAGGTTCAACTGTAAGAGAAACATCAAAAGTGGTTTGAACAAGATAGCCACTCATTTCTCTCATACGTTCCAAAAGTCATCTGAAGGTAGGACGTCCGAGGTCGTTACAGATGCACTACAGTGTCCATGACACCGGCTCTCTCTATCCTGTCGCACTGCAATGAGAAACTTCCATTCCCCAGATTACCCTATGGTTCAAGATGGCTGCTATCACTCCAGCCATTATAAGCACATTCCGGTCAGCAGGAAAGAAGGGCCACCTCTTATCTCTAAGGAAGTTGCATGCATACTTACATCCATTGGCCAGAACCCACCTGCAAGGAAGGCTAGAAAATGCAGTCTTTATTCTAGACAGCTGTGTATCCAGCGAAAAATCAGGGATTCTCTTCCAATGGAGAAAAACAACATATATTGGAGGACAACTATTGATCTCTGCAGAAGACTAATAAGAGTAATTAAAACTAATTAAGACTGTGTGCTCCAGCAATTCTACTTGCATGAGTTACCAAAAGCAAATTTATAAGGATTGTTGATGTTGCCTTGTTTGTTGTTGCAAAATTTTTCAGAAACAAAAGGGAAGTGGTTTATAAATTGCCATATATCCATATATATGTAGCTGCAGGGGTGAAGCAGTCCTCCACTTGACATGGAATGATCTCCAAGATCCATTGGAGCGAGCTACAGGACATTAGCATTACAGAAAGAGGGATGATATACATATCCGTTGGTGTGAACACAGGATGGCTCTGGAAGGTTATGGAGACCCTGGGTGCTTCAGGAGGGGGACAGAGGAATTCAGTGCCACACAGGGAGATTTATCATTCACCAAATACCCTCCTGTACTGCATGAACCTTTTTTCTTGCCATGTACATATATGACCTATTCTTAAAAAACAAACTTAAAAATTATAAAAATGGTCTCTTTTCTTCTGTTGATGCCTCTCTGCTCATTCACTGCAGCCAGCAAACTTCGGCTGACACTGTGCCATCTTGGACTGCATGTGGATCTGATGGTCAAATCCCTGCTGGCCCCAACCCTTACCCCGCTCACTCAGAATGCCGTGAGCTTGCCTTCCCTGATTACCAGGCTTTTACATGAGCTGAGAGGCCCCGATAAAGTATGCCATTCAGGGGCACCCTGCAGTACCCCCTGCAGCCCAGGAGTCCAGCTCACTGGCCGTACTGTTGGCCCTGCCCACTATCAACCCTCCAGGCCCTCCCAGGGAGCCTGACACATTGGCCCCACAGACATGAGCTGTGTTGGAGCTTGTGCCCTCGGCACCCCATTCCCCCCTAAAAAAAAAAGGCTGATCGTGGAGGCGGGCAACAGCCTGATCCTCAGGGTCCCCACAGCCAGGGCTGAGACCTCCCCAGGCTCTGAAGCATGCAGTTGGCTGTGTCCTGGATGGGCTCCTCCTCTCCAACACTGGGGATTACATAACTGGCAGCAACTCCCTTTCACTCTGGCTGCCAAAAAGCTCAAAGCCGAACTCAGGTACAAGGGCAGTGGCAGGGACAAGTGGGCCCCTCTCCCCTACTCATGCCTTATGATCCCAGTGCTTTGCTCTGATTTACTCCCATTTTCAGCCAACCACACCCATCCTTATGACAAACATCAGTCCCCAAGTCCTGTCTGCTGAGGGCCTACTATGTGCCAAGCACTATTCTTGAGGCTAAAAATAAGAGCTATCCTTATCGTTCATTACTGTACGCCAGCCACTCGTGCTTAGTGTTTTCCAATCCTTACAAAAAGCCCTGCAGGATGGGTCTTCTCCGCATTTTACAGATGGCAATAGTAAGTCCATTCTGTGTTTTACTGGAGCTGAGCAGAGAGAACCGGCTGCCCAAGACAACAGTGTGTGTCTGACAAAGGGAGAGGGGCTGGCTCACAAAACATAGTTCTCCTCTCTCTCCATGTCTGTCCCCCCTACTCAGATGGGCCCAGGGGCAGGGGCAGCGGCAGCTGGGATCCTGTTTCTCTTCACCTCCCCAGCAGCCAGCCCAGGGCTTGGGCACTGGGGACTGTTCCTTGGTTGAGCAAACAGAGGCCCCCTGAGCCTCCCAGCCCCTCACCCAGCCCTCAGGCTCCTGAAAGGAACCAGCCCTGGTATTCCTGCAAAACCTCCACATTAGCACCTTCTGCTCCTTTTCCTTTTTATTAAAAAATAGATCAAGAAAATATACACACTTCAGTCCATCCACCATGGTGGATGCTTTGAGGAGGCCAAAGCACCATGGGGATGAGATGGAGGCATTGGGAGAGCCAGCCCTGCCCTCGTGCCAAGGGTGCAGAGAAGAAGGGTGCCCTCAGCCAACCTTGCCAAGCATGGCCCTGGAAGGAAAGCCTGGGCCATGTCACTGAGCAGTATGAGAACAGGTGGGAAGGGGAGGAGGGTCCCCAGTGAGAGCAGAGATGGCAAAGGGGATTGGGAGCCCCAGGGAGGTGGGGCCTCCAGACTCATGGTGGGAACAGGGCCACACAGGGCTACTGCCCACAGAAGGTCCCTTGACCTGGTCCTCCTCCCCTGGGGACTCTGGGCCCGCTGGCCTCCTCTCTGGCCTGTCCTCCACAGGCCCTGGCAGCCGCTCTCAGGCATTGATGGCCTTCCAGCGCTCGCTGTCTGTGCTGTTGATGCTGCCAGTGTGGCAGGGCATGGAAGCGATGTCATCCAGGTAGGCCACCCCGCCGGCAGAGTCGAACTGCGTGCTCGAGTAGCTGGCAGCTGAGGCCCCAGCAGCCCCTGCAGCCTCCAGGCCCTCCCGCCGGGCCACAGCGTAGGGCTGGGGTAGGTGTACATCTGGCTCCTCTGTCTCGTCCACTTGGCATTTGTAGGAGAAGAGGATCTTGGGCTCCGAGCTGATAAAAGGAAAAGAGGGGCATGGAAGCCTCACTGAGTGATTCAGGAAGAGCCTTCCCCTCCAGGCTGATGGGGCCACCAGATAAGGAAGGAATCGACCAACAGTCGCCTAACACCCACCCCGAGTGGGCCTGTGAGCTGGACTCCAGAGCCCATCTAGACTTGTTTTGGAACCCAGCCCTCCTCCCCCTGGCTGTGTGAGCTCAGGCAGGGGGCATCTGTGCCTGCTTCCTCATGGTGAAATGGGTGTGTGGACACCGTGTGGAGGAAGAACGGACATAAATCATGAGCCTTCAACAGTGCCTGCCCAAGCACTCAGGAGACATTGGCTGTGGCCTCCGCCCCTACTCCTGTGACCCCTGCTGCTCATGTTACCACCCACTCCACTCTGACCTCGTCCCTCGGCCCTCAGGGCAATTCTCCAAGGGGGACACACTACACCCAATTTACAAAAAGGAGCCTGAGGCTCAGGGGAGAAATTGTGTGCAAAGATCCAAGCTGGGGCCATGGACCAGTCTGGCCCTCTCCCAGCTTCACCCAGGTGGGAGGCTGATCCCCTCCCCACAAGACCTGGCAGGTGAGAAAGGGGGGACAAAACACCCACATTCCGACCACATTAAGGTCTGGAGTGGGACCCCCAATCCCATGTCTTCAGCATCCCATCTCACAGACGCTTCTGCAGATGCACATGTGCACAGCAGTGTACTCACCCCCAGAGAATCCAACTGACTTCCCACCCCAAACCTGCTCCCCACTTAAGTCTTCCCCCAACAGGGTACAAGCTTTGTGAGGACAGGGATTTGCATCCACTGTGGGCCTCGCATCTTCTGGCTCTAGCAGTGTCTGGCACACAGTAGGTGCTCAATGAATGCTTGCGAATGAATGAGTTAATATATTATTAAATAAAAACCAGCAATGTAGAACACCGTGCATAGTCACTCTCTCTCTCGTGGGGAGAGTATGTCTGTGTGTACTGTACATACAATATGTATGTATATGTGGATATGTGCATATACCTACATGTATGTATATGTTGAGCACGTGTTCATGTGTGTATGCATGCATGTGGGTGTGCACGTGCATGTTTGTGTGCATATGCCCGTGTGTATCTGTATGTGCGTGTTTGTGTGCATGTGCATGTGTGCACGCTTGTGCATCTGTGTGTGCATGTGCACGTGTCCATGCACATGTGGGTGGGTGTGCGTCTATCTGTGTGCATGTGTATGTGTATGCGTGTGCCCAAGTGCATGTATGTATGTGCGTGCGCATGCGCACTGTATGCATACACAGCCTCTCAGCTTCAATCCTCACACCCATGCTGGAAGAAGGCGCAGTTCCGCCGGCAGCCACGCGGGGGCGCCGGCGGTCACAGACTCACCCGAAGAAGCCCCGGAGGAAAGCCACGTAGATGAGCGGAGCGAAGAAGCTGAAGTACAGGAAGGTTGTGGCATCTACACAGCTGCGGAGAAGGCGGGTCAGCACGGGGCCTCCTAGCCCCATGCTGACTCCACACCTCCCCATGTCCCCAGCGGGTGGACACCCTGCCGCCCACTTCCCATGCCCCCACGAGGTAGACACCCTACGGCCCCCACGCACCAGAGCCCCTCGATGATGTCGAAGCACAGCAGCACACTCCCCAGCCCCTGCAGTAGGTTGAGCAGTGCCAGGATGCCCGCATACACGTAGAAGCTCCTCCGAGCTGGGGGCCGGACAGGGTGGGTCGTGAGGTCCCACCCTGGACAGGCCAGGCTCTGCCTCCAGCACCTACTACCCTCAAGCCTGGTGTGTCCCCCGGGGCCCCTCTAGGCCTCCCTCTCACCCAGGGCTCTCCAGCTCCAGCTCCCAGCTACCAGCTCTACAGTGGCCCGGTAGACTCCCTCCCATCCCCGCCTGTCCCAGAGCCGCCGGCCAGCTGCTCACAAGGCAGGGAGATGCGCTCCTTCAGCGGGGTCTTGGGAAGGATGACCACCAGAGAGTAGACCTACAGAGACAGGCAGGGCTGAGAAGGTGCTGGGGGCGCCAGCCCAGACCCACAGCCAGAAACCCAGGAATCCAATCCCTACCTGGCCCTAAGGCCCCAGCCACCCCAGCTGCCCCAGCCTGAACCTCACCAGGAAGAAGAAGCAGGAGCTGACCAGCCAGAACTGGCGGCCCCCATGGCCATAGATATTAAAGTCCTCAGCTGAGAGATGGGCATCAGGGTACAGGATCTCCAGGGTCCCCTGCAGGGGCAAGCAGGAAGGGAGGAAGGGAGAGGATCTCAAGGCTTCTCTCTCCCAGGGGCTTTCCCTGATGCAAAGCCCCTAAGCTCTCCACCACACCAAGTTCAGCCTCTTGGCCTGACCCTCAACTCACCTGCCCCAGCCTGCTCCCTGGCCATGTCCTGCCCAACTGATTGCAGCATCCAGAGCCAGCCCAGTCTTGGGCTGAGTCACATGGGGAAGGGGGCAGAGATGGACAAGGTGCAGTCCCTGCCCCCAATCTAAGAAAGGGGCCTCTAGATGCATGCTTCTCAGGGGGGTCTGTGGACCTGCACCGTCCCTACCTGAACTCCTTATTAAAACGGCAAGTCCTGAGCCTCCCATCCTGGCGCCCTGGCCCACTGGATCCAAATCTCCAGGGGACCCCAGAATGTGCCTCGGTAACAAGCACCCCATGTGATTTCTCAGGTGCAAAGTTTTGAGAACTCTGAAGGTGATAAAGACTGGAAACCTGACCCAGACCCAGAAGCAGTGGGTGCCTGGTGCCCTGACTCCTAGCGTCCCCTGCCCACACTCACCCTCTTACCTGGGTGACAGAGTAGGCCAGGGACAGCACTGTGGTGATGGCCAGCACCCGCTTGATGCTGGACTTACTCTCCAGGTGGCCTGGAAGAAACATGCTGGTCAGCAGGCAGGAGCCAGCCCAGGTGACCACGCCAGAGTCAGCCCACAGCGAGGGAGGGGCAGGGGAGAGCGTCGCCAGGGCCCAAGAGCCCAGCGGTACACACACCAAAGGCCAGGCCCAGGATGATCACACTCAGCTCGATGGCCAGCAGGAAGAAGCGGGTGATCTCCCACAGGATCTGCACGCAGAGTGGGCACAGCGTCAGCCTGGACCAGCATCCCCAGCCCACCCCAGGCCAGGCCTCCCTGGCCTCCCTCAGAGGGCCCAGCCGCACCTTATCAGCAACAGTTGCAGCGTTCGAGGTGCTCACCGTCATGGATACCACGGCCCGGGCAATGCCCACCAGCGCCACCACAAACACCTGGTGGGCAAGGGAGTGGTGTGGCAGTCAGGGAACAAGAGCCTCTGCGTCGGCAGGGGCAGCAAGCCCACCCCCATATCTACAGGAGCCTTTGATTCCTGAGGTCGGAAAGGAGGAAGGGGCAAAGTCAGGGTGGGACACAGGGAGGTGGGGATCAGGCTCCAGGAAGCAAGGCTCACAGAGTTGCAGACCCTCAACTGCAGGTGACTTCCAGCCTGGCCCTCCCTCTCGGGGCCCCGGCTTCCTGGTTAGCACCAACAGCCTTGGGCTGGTGAGCAGGAGTGCGCATGGTGGAGCCAGATGGGCCAGGTTCACATCACAAGCAGCACGCTGCTGCTTCCTGGCTCTGTACCTTAGCTTTCTCATCTATAAAATGGGGGCAGAAACAAAACCTACTGTGTTTGATTGTTGGGTCAAATGGGTTAACAGATGCAGCAGAAGCCTGCCTGGCACCCAGGAAGGGCCAAGTATACATTTGCTGTTATTACCATATTCATGGTTTTAATTCTGAGGCATGCGGGACCAGGCAAAAGGTCACCGAGAAGAGGTGCAGAGACCTCTAGGGAAGCCACCAGCCCAGCAGGTTTCACAAAGTGCCTGCTCAGCATCTGTGGCGCTTATCGGCCTGGTATATCCATCCCCTTCCTCTCCCTTCTCACCCCCACTTCGGTGGTTCCAGGTGAGGCTGAGTCCACCGTTCCTGGCTTCAGGGACGGGCCCGGGACGCAGCACTGGCCAGTGGTGTGTGCCATTCCCCTGGCCTCAGGGCTAGTTCAGGGAAGGGCATAGGCCCCAAGGGAGCCTCATGAGAGAGACCCAGGATGTCAGGTGGGGCTGCTGGGAAAGGCAGACGGACGGCATGCAAGCCTGGCACCATGGACACCACCCTGCTGCCACAAGGGCAGATGGCGAGAGAGCAGGGCCATCGGGGAGATCCCAGGCTGAGTGGGAGATGGAGATGGTGCCCCAGCAGCACTGCTGTGCCCCCAAATCCTGCTGTGCCTGAGGCCCAGGAACTGCCCAGTTTCTCAGTCAAAAACTGGCTTCTGTGAGTCTCAGTTGGGTTTTCTGACACATGCCCAGATCCATATATACTCTGTCTTTTGTGCCATGAGAAATTGTGTCAGCAGGGCAGGCAGTAAAAGCAACAAACTACCACACGCCTACTGTATGCCAGGCTCCCACTGGGCTGTAGCTATGCAGACGACTTCATAGGTGCTCACATGAACACCATAGCTAAAGCAGATCAACATCTGTTACGCAGAAGGGCACTGGGGCACAGAGAGACCAAGCCACTGGCCCCAGGTCACACAGCAGCATGGCTGGGGTTCAGAGCTGGACTTCCTGAGTCCACTCTTAACACTGCCTCCTGAACTCTTTAGGACAAAGTCCCCAAAAGTTGATGGGCTGGGCCCTGTTATATGTTCCTGGACATTTAGCCCTGGCTCTTTCTCCCTGCCTGCACTCCCCCTTACGCCACAAAAGGACATCTGCCTAGCATACAGTAGGTGTTTAATATCTGTTGAATAAATACACAAATGAATAAATGGTGAGAGAAGCAGTGGGAGAGAAGCAAAGAAAGCAGGCCTCAGTTCCCAGTCCTGTCTACCACCATCTTGTAGGTGTGAGGGACATCAGGCCACTACAACCTCCAGGCTTCCCCAGCCCCTTGTCTGTCTCTCTGCCTGCCCACAGCCCACTCCTCTGACTGGGAAGTTCTGGGCTAGACCACAAGGAGGGGACCAGGGAGCCACTCAGCTCTCATGTGGTGGTATCTAAGGGCCACAGAGAAGGGAGGACTCCAGTCAGGCAGGCCCTGCAGGCAGGGGAAGGGCGCCCTGAAGGAAGGCAGCTGGACAGCCCACACCCGAAGCCCACACCAGGACAGCCCGCACCCGAAGCCCACACCAGGAAAGCCCGCACCGGAAGCCCACACCAGGACAGCCCACACCTGAAGCCCACACCAGGACAGCCCGCACCCGAAGCCCACACCTGGACAGCCCACACCTGAAGCCCACACCTGGCACCGATACTGGGACAGCCCACACCTGGAGCCTATACCAGGAGAGCCCACATTTGGAGCTGCCTTCTCAACCACAGCCCTGACACCTCTCCCCAGGCAACATGTGCCAGGACCACCAAGTGGTGACAATGCAGGCTCTCCCAGCAAGTAAGATGTCTTCTCCAAAGAGGTTTCACAGAATGGACAGATGGGGGACGAATGGATGGAGGATGCAGTGGGCATTTTCCCCACCCAGCATCCATTCCCCTCCCCTCTAGTACCAGCTCCCCAATTCTGTTGTGGGCTCCCTCAGTCCATATGGTCCAGCTGAGCTGATGCTGCCCTCCCAGCTTCACAGTGCCCCTTTCCTTGCTAGCCACAGTGCTTGGCTCAGGGATGAGGATGGGATCCTAGGTGGGCCAGTCAGAGGAAATCCCAGGTCTACACTGGCACTATCAGCAAACAGGCACTGTTTGCCTGAGTTGTAGAGGCAGGATGTTAGCTCAAAGTTGCTCCTGGCCATCTTTGACACCATATGAGGGGAACTCATCTGAGATAAGTCCCAAAGAGATCAGAGATGCAGAAACAGATCCTAACGATATCATTTAACTGCCTGGATCCAGCCATACCTGAAGCTTATTTTCATTATAGAAGCAGTTAATTCCCTTTTTGTTTAACCCAGTTGGAGTTGGCTTTTCTGTCAACTGCAGTGAACTCACCAGGATGTAGAAGGTGATAAAAATGGGGCTGGAGGTGATGCGGATCTTCGCCCGAGCAGATGGAAGCTTCCAGAGCAGGAAGATGAGGAAGAGCACATTGGGGATGAGCAGCAAGAGGTCCCAGTACCGGACCCTGGCGGATGGGCACAGGAGCTGGCTCACTGGCGAGGCCACGTATGCACCCCCTCTCCAAGACACAATCTGCCCCACCCTCACCACCCCCCTACACCAGGAAAAGCCACTGACACTCAGCGAGCCTGCCCAGCGTTGTGACTGCCTCACCTGGAGGTGCCAATGTCTTCGTAGAGCAGCAGCAGGCAGCGATGAGGCACACTGATGTTTGGTGCCAGGGGTGGGGGTAGCACTGTGCTCCCATTGGCCCAAGTCACCTCCTCCAGGGTGTCCATCCCGCCAGCAGCCAGCCCTGGGGGAGTGAGAGCCGCCCAGTGAGCTGTGTGGCCTGGGCCACTGTCCTCCTTCCCCTGGACCTGGGACTCCCAGGGGAAAATCAGAGGGGCTGCACAGAGCACCCCTGTAAACCACCCTCCCCACCCCACTGCAGCTCAGTGTGGGGCTCCACACAGGTCACGACCCAATCCCCCAGGCAGGGGCCCAGTCCCCCATCTCAGGCTCTATCTCACGACCTGCAAATAGTCTAACAAAGCCACCCCCTCAGCTAAGCATCTCCATGTGCAAGGCACAGCCACTTGGCTCCTTTCAGTCCTGAGGGCCCATGAGAGCAGCGTGGGGAAGAGCATAGGCTCTGGGTTCACAGCCCAGCCCTGCCCCTTCCTTCCTGTCCTCTCCGTGCCTGTGTCCCCCCACCATGGAATGGGTGTAACAAGTGAGGCTGTGGTGATGCCGAGTGCCTCAAACAAGGCACACACGTGAGGAGTTCTTGGTAGCGGTCAGCCATGGTTCTGACCTGCCACACCATGCAGAACTCAGAGGCCACTGACTTGTGTGAGGCCACAGCACTGCTGAGGGCCAGAGCTGAGCACCATGCCCTCCTCAGTTGCACCCTCCGGCCCTTGTCTCCCTCTGCCACCACAGACAAAGATGGAGGGGACACTGAGCCATGCCTAGAAGATGCACAGGAGGTCTCCAACTGGAGATGGGCATGGGGGAAGAGGCTGTACCACGGAGGGGCAAGGCAAGTGTGTCTGCAATGGCCACGCTGCAGGGTGAAGCCAGGGACAGGGTGGGTCCATAGGCCAGAGGTCCACATGACACTCTGAGCATGAGAGGTCGAGTCTAGCCTGGAAGACAGGAGAGCTGGTGGTCTGGGGTCCTGGGAACCACTCTGGGGTTGGGGGACTGAGGGTCTGGTCGGAAAACCAAGACTCCTAAGCTAGAGGACTCTCAGGAGGCAGCAACAGGTACTTCGGCAGGGAGTTCGGGGTGATCCAGGTGTGGCCTGGGGCACCAGAACGTAACAGATGCCAACATTTAGAATGATTTGAACAGATTGGGCCAGATGCCTGTGACTCTGCTTCACCAGGAATGCTTGTAAAGGCTGTGGATGACAGCCCCAGGCGGGGAGCAGCCCCAGAGCATGGGCATAAATGGTGGCAGGTTCCTACGGTTGACACTTGCACAGCATAAAAAGAACAACCCACTGCTACAGGCAACACGAATGACTCTCAGAAGTGATATAGCGTGAAGCCAGGAACAAGGGCCAACAGGCGTATGATCCGTGGAGAAATGCAGACAGGGCGCCTTTGGGGAGATGAAGCGCATGGTAATTGGGGGAGCCCTGCCAGCGTCTGGGTGTCAGATCCAGGTGGTGGGTACACAGGTGTGTTCACTGTGTGGTAATTCATCAAGCCACACACCGATGACTCCTAAGTCATAGGTGTACTTCAGTAAATTTTAAAAAGTAAAAAAGATGTGGCTGGGCGCAGTGGCTCATGCCTGTAATCCTAGCACTTTGGGAGGCCGAGGCGGGCAGATTGCCTGAGCTCAGGAGTTCGGGACCAGCCTAGACAACATGGTGAAACCCCATCTCTACTAAAATACAAAAAAAAAAAAATTAGCTGGGCATGGTGGCATGTGCCTATAGTCCCAGCTACTCAGGAGGCTGAGGCAGAAGAATTGCTTGAACCCAGGTGGCAGAGCTTGCAGTGAGCCGAGATGGTGCCACTGTGCTCCAGCCTGGGCGACAGAGCGAGACTCCATCTCAAAAAAAAAAAAAAGAAAAAGATAAAAGATGTGTCCCGACAACACATCAAAGGCCCAGGCCTCCCCTTCAGCAAGGAGCCGCCCAGTGAGCTGCATGCCTGTCAGCAAGGTCTGCAGAAATGCAACAGGAGCCCTGCTTGTGTTGTCGCCAAAGCTATCCCTGAACAATAGCAGCCCAAGACAGGGGTGGGGGGACTTAGGAATATTTCCATTGCTGGTCCAAGCCCTTAAACACCAGAACACCTCTGGATGAAAGGGAGGGAAGACTCTGAAGGGGGTGGGCCATGGGCTGGGGCTCAGGTTGCCCCAGTGGGCCACTCACTGGCTCTGGGATCAAGTCCCCATCTAAACAGTAAGGACAGCAGGGTGTAGTGACTCACACTTGCAATCCCAACACTTTGGGAGGCTGAGGAGGGAGGACTGCTTGAGCTCAGGAGTTCCAGACCAGCCTGGGCAACATAGCAAGACCTCATCTCTACAAAAAATACAAAAATTGGCCGGGCACGGAGGCTCATGCCAGTAATCCTAGCACTTTGGGAGGCCAAGGCAGGCGAATCACTTGCGGTCAGGAGTTCAAGACAAGCCTGACCAACATGCCAAAACCCCATCTCTACTAAAAAATACAAAAATTAGCCAGGCATGGTGGCGTCCAGCTGTAATGCCAGCTACTTGGAAGGCTGAGGCAGGAGAATGGCTTGAACCCGGGAGGTGGAGGTTGCAGTGAGCTGAGATCGTGCCACTGCACTCCAGCCTGGACAACAGGGCAAGACTCTGTCTCAAAAAAAAAAAAAAAAAAAAGGCTGGGCACGGTGGCTCACACCTGTAATCCCTGCACTTTGGGAGGCTGAGGTAGGTGGATCACCTGAGGTTGGGAGTTTGAGGCCAGACTGACCAACATGGAGAAACCCCGCCTCTACTAAAAAAAAAAAAAATACAAAATTAGGGCCAGGCACGGTGGCTCACGCCTGTAATCCCAGCACTTTGGGAGGCCAAGGCGGGTGGATCACCTGAGGTCAGGAGTTCGAGACCACCCTGACCAACATGGAAAAACCCTGTCTCTACTAAAAATACAAAAAAATTAGCCGGGCATGGTGGCACATGCCTGTAATCCCAGCTACCTGAGAGGCTGAGGCAGGAGAATCCCTTGAACCCGGGAGGCATAGGTTACGTCTAGCTGAGATCGCACCATTGCTCTCCAGCTTGGGCAACACAGCAAGACTCCGTCTCAAAAAAAAAAAAAAAAAAAAATTAGCCAGGCATGGTGGTGCATGCCTGTAATCCCAGCTACTCAGGAGGCTGAGGCAGGAGAATCACTTGAACCCAGGAGGCAGAGGTTGCGGTGAGCTGAGATCACACCATTGCTCTCCAGCCTGGGCAACAAGAGTGAAACTCCATCTCAGAAAAAAAAAAAAGAAACAAACAAACACAAAACTTAGCCAGGTATAGTGGTGCATACCTGTAGTCCCAGCTAATAGGAAGGCTGAGGTGGGAGTATGGCTTGAGCCCAGGAGTTCGAGGCTGCAGTGAGCTATGATCATGCCACTGCACTCCAGCCTGGGTGACAGAGTGGGACCTTGCCTCAAAAAAGAATAAATTAATTAATTAAAAATAATAAAATGAGGCCATAGCTGCAATCTTCAAGTGATGGGGAATATTAAAGAGAACAAATGCCTGACACATAGTAGATCCTAAGAAAGAAGATGGCTCCTTCTCTACTGTTGGGAGGGGGGCAAAGAAGCCCACCCTTCATTCACACATGCTTTTTTTTTTTTTTTGAGACATTGTCTTGCTCTGTCGCCAGGCTAGAGTGCAGTGGCGTGATCTCGGCTCATTTCAACTTCTGCCTCCCAGGTTCAAGCGATTCCCCTGCCTCAGCCTCCCGAGTAGCTGGGGCTACAGGCACGTGCCACCATACCCGGCTAATTTTTTGTATTTTAGTAGAGACGGGGTTTCATCACGTTGGCCAGGATGGTCTCGATCTCCTGACCTCGTGATCCGCCCACCTCGGCCTCCCAAAGTGCTGGGATTACAGGTGTGAGCCACCATGCCCAGCCCACACATGCTTTCATTTGCTCAGCAGACCTTAACTAGCACCTACTGGGTGCCAGGCACAAGTCTAGGTGGTTGGACGTGGCACGGAACAGAGCAGACAAGGCCCTGCCCTCACAGCGAGGTGAAGCCAACAACAAGCATGAAAACCCTATTTAAAAAGCAAACTTGGAAAAAAAAAAAAAAGCAAACTTGACAGGGCACAGTGGCTTACGCCTGTAATCCCAACACTTTGGGAGGCCGAGGTGGGAGGATCACTTGAGCCCAGGAGTTTGAGACCAGCCTGAGCAACACAGCAAGACGCTATTTCTACAAAAAGTTTAAAAAACTAGCCAGGTATGGTGGTGCATACCTGTAGTCTTAGCTACTCGGTGGGGCCGAGGTGGAAGGATCACTTGAGCCCAGGAGATCCAGGCAGCAGGCAGCAGCAAACTATGATCACACCACTGCACTCCAGGCTGGGCCACAGAGTGAGACCCTGTCTAAAAAAAAAAAAAAAAAAAAAAAAGCAAACATCTAGAGATAAATGCTAAGTGAAGAAAACAGAGAGGTGGAGCAGAATGACAAGAAACACAGTAGAGACTGCTGGGTTCCCCCAACGTCTACCCTTCCCTTTAGTGATGGAACCAATGGAGTTTAGCTTACACATCGCTTCCCAGCACAATGGGGACCTTTCCCAGCTTCCCTGCAACTGGGTGTGGCCATGTGGCTGAGTTTTATCCAACTGGACACGAGCTGAGACAGGCTGACAGTCCTTCAGCCTGTCATTTGATCTAATCCCATGGTGTGAAGACGTAAACTCTAAAACAGAGGCCCAACAAAGATAAAAACCCTGACTTGTCTTTAAAAAGAACTTTTTTTTTGTTATAAACATATGACATGAGCAGAGTGAGGTCTGCTAATTTCAGATCATGCCCTCCTCCCTTCCCGGTGGCTGGAATATAGATACGACAGTGGGAGCAAGAGCAGCCTCCTCAGACCACGAGGCAGAAACCCTGTACGAGGGTAACAGAGCAATGAGAAAGAAGGTGTCTGGGTCCCCAGCACAATGAGGCCTCCGTGCATGTACTGGACAGCTTGCACAGAGGCTGCCTGCATAGATAAAAATAATCTGTTTTATTATCCTAGCCTTTGTTTCAACAGCTAGCCCAAATCCCAATGAATATAAAGGTACTGCTTGGACTGGGTAGTCAAACAAGGTGACATTTTGAGCCGAGATCTCAATAAATAAGCAGGAGCCAGCCTTGGAAAGATCGAGATAAAGAACATTCCAGGGAGAATCACCTAAGATCCAGATGCACAAGTCCAGAGGTAGAAACAGGTTTGGCCTGTCCCAAGGGCAAAAAACAGGCCAGGGTAGCTGATACCAGAAAGGTTGGCAGGGCCAGGTCCCACATGCAACTCAACTTCACTCTAAGTGCAACCAGAAGGGTGTTACAAGGAGTGAGAGGTCTGGTTTCCATGGGGACAGGATGCCAGTGAAAAGGGACTGAAGTGGAGGAGGAGCAGAGACAGGGAGGCCATGAGGAGCTCCTGCAACAGTCCATGCATGAGAGGACAGAGGCTTGCACTAGTGGCAGCAGTGCAGGTGGAACAGAGGGACTTGGGAGACCTTTGGGAGGCTTGGCCAACAAGACCCACTGACAGATCAAACACAGGGAATGAGAGAAGAGGCCAAAGACGGCTGATGGTACAGTTTCTGGCCTGAGTCACTGGATGTTTTGCAACTGAGGCCAACACTGACCACCAGACACTGTCCCCTTCTTCCTCACTAACAAGCTACTATTTTGTTCAGAATCCCTCCATAAAACCTAGTGTTCAAGCAGGGGCCCCTCCCCAGCACCAGAAGTTGAGTCTCCATTAATTTCAGCCAGTGGTCTCTGGGGTGGAGCCGGTGTGGAGCACTGCTCTAGTTTGACATGGCAACTGCTAGGGGATGGAGGACTGTGGATTTTTTTGTGTGCAGGGTCCAGGGCTGCCAAATGTCTGCAATGCATAGGACAGTCCGCCAAATGAGTAACTGTCTTCCCCTACAGCTAGCATGCCCTGCAGAGTGGCTCTGGTCGAAGTCAAGAAGGGTGGCCCTTCTGCTCCTGGCCAGCAGTTGGTTGAGGCAAAGGCATGTGATGCCTCATGGGGGGATCTGCGCCTGTGTGGGGTGTCCAGAACTGTCTTCTGCACCCCTGGAGGACTAGGCCACCACGCTGAGCATGCAGGAGCTTACAGCTGGAAGCAGGTGTGCAGTGCGCCTCCTGCATGACTTCTGGTGGCATGAGATAATAACTTGTAACTTTGAGTTGAGAGTATCAGTGACCTGATGAAGGAGGGAGATTCTACAGCCCTCTCCTCCCCACCCCATTATTTATTTATTTATATATTTTTCAGACAAAGTCTCACTCTGTCACCCAGGCTAGAGTGCAGTGGTGCAATCTCAGCTCACTGCAACCTCTGCTTCCCAAGTTCAGCCTTCTGGGTTCAAGCAGTCTTCCCATCTCAGCCTCCCAAGTAGCTAGGATCACAACTGTGCACCACCACACCTGGCTAATTTTTATATTTTTAGTAGAGACAGGGTTTTGCCATGTTGGCCAGGCTGGTCTAGAACTCTGGACCTCAAGTGATCCACCTGCCTGAGCCTCCCAAAGTGCTGAGATTACAGGTGTGGGCCACCATGACCAGCTATCCCCACCCCTATTATAAAGCCAAGCCAGGCAGAGCAAACGCCTGGTCCTAGCAGCCCAGCACCAACTCTGACCCAGAACGGAATGTCACGCAGCCCCAAGACGGGCAGGGCCAGGGTGCAGGCCAGGCACCCAGCAGTCACCAGCAAGCTGAGAGGCCCCTTGAGGCACAGAGGCCAGTGGGGAGGAACAGGGGCAGGGAGTAGGAGAGTGGGGGAGTCAGGCAGAGTCCAGGGTATGGAGGGCGGGGTGGGTTTCTGGTTTTGCCTGCCCAGCATCCAGGCTCCTGCCAGTTGGTAAGAGCACTGTTTTCCTGAGGTGGAAACTCAGCTCCCAGACTCTAGACTCTCTGGAAGTTTAGGGATGCGTGACTAACCCTTCACAACCCAGGGAATGCACCTGTGATCTAAGTCTGGCTAGTCAGGATGTTCCATCACCCTGGCCAATGAAAATCTGCCCTGAGGCTTTTGATCTAAATTATTATTAGAATAAATTATTAGAGCAAAAGTCTCAGGGCAGATTCTCATTGACAATTGAGGAAACACTCTCTGCTGAGCTCAGTAAGTCAGGGCTGTACCACCTTGACCTCACGCTCAGGTACCCGCCTCAGAGTAAAGCCGACGCGGAGGAGTGGAGAGCTGAGACACGGATGGAGACAGATCTTGATGAGTTCACTGGAGCCCCTGGATTCAGCCACACCCAAAGCCAGTCCTACCCGCTTGGACTTTTCAGTTATAAAACCCAACAAATCCCCTTTTCTGCCTAGGCCAGTTTGAGTCTGACTTCTCTAATTCACCACTGAAAAACCTCCAGCTAACACAGATTTTGGAGTCAACAAGACGGGGCTGCACTGCTGGTTCTGCCACGTGCTTGCTGTGTGACCTGGGGTGAGTCACTCCCCCTCCAAGTATCATGGGGACAACATCTGCCTAATAAGGGTGCCGTAAGGATCAAACAAAACCAGGGAGGTAAACATCTACAAAAGTGACACATGTACAAAGGTGGTTGCTGCTTTTCTTTTTTTTTTTTTTTTTTGAGACAGAGTCTTGCTCTGTCGTCCAGGCTGGAGTGCAGTGGCGCGATCTCGGCTCACTGCAACCTCCACCTCCCGGGTTCAAGCAATTCTCCCACCTCAGCCTCCCAAGTTGCTGGGATTACCAGAGAAGAGACTGAAGGGCAAGGAGGGAAAGGAATTGGTTCCCAGGTCCATGGACCTCTTGTGAAGCCCCCATTGCTGTGGGGTCTGAGGAAAGACAGAGGAGGTGTCAGCTGCTCTGCCTGCCCCCACTCCCCTGCCAACAACGTAGCAACCTCTGTGCCTAACCTCTGAGCCCTGGCCTCCAACCCTGGGAGGGAGGTACTTATGTTATCCGCATTGTGCACGTGGAGCTCAGAGGGGCAGCCACTTGCCAGGCCAGCAATCCAGGCTGTCTGTCTCCAGAGCCCAGGCCCCCAGTCAACAACTTGCCAGGTGCCCCTCTCCAGGCCTCGGCTTCTCCACCTGTGGGTCAAGAGCACCAGGCTTGTTCTAGAGCTATCTTCTCAGACCTGATGTGGGAAATACCCTGGTGTTGTTAACATGCAGATGCTGCTCCCAAGGGCAGGTGTAGGGCTGACAGTCTGTGTTTCCCACAGGCTCCCAGGTGGTGCCCCTGCTGCTGCTACTTGATCCAGCAACCACACTGGAGTTATGGGGCTGCTGGCCATACCAGGATTGCCATTACATATCAAAGCTTAGGAAATAACTGAAGCACTGACTTTTTTTTTTTTTTTTTGAGACAGAGTCTCGCTTTGTCACCTAGGCTGGAGTGCAATGGTGCGATCTCGGGTCACTGCAACCTCCGCCTCCTGGATTCAAGCGATTCTCCCGCCTCAGCCTCCTGAGTAGCTGGGATTACAGGTGTGCACCACCACACCCAGCTAATTTTTATATTTTTAGTAGAAATGGGGTTTCACCATGTTGGCCAAGCTGGTCTCAAACTCCTGACCTCAGATGATCCACCCACTTCAGCCTCCCAAAGTGCTACGATTACAGGCATGAGCCACTGCGCCTGGCCCGCACTGACTTTTAGTTAATAGGATGCACACTTCCTATGTGCAGACATGGTGCTCAGTGCTTTACACGTGGTGACACACTTAACAATGGCATCGCCTTCTAAGGGAGAGAGGACAATTACTGTCCCCTTATACAGAGGAGAGGAGAGGCAGAGAAGGGGTCAGTCCTCAGCCTTCTCTACTTAGTTCTCTTAGACTGATGCTCCCAAGCACTGACAAGGAAGTGGGAGGGGTTGGTCAGCTCACGATAGGGGCCTAAGGGTGGTGAGAAGGGGTGGTGAGAAGGGGTGGAGCCCAGGGGTGATTCTCAGAGGTGGAATTCCTGCGGTGCAGAGCACCCTGGGCAACCCCAGGCCTCCCAGGAACAGGGAAACTGGGACAGACTGTTTCTTCCACCTGGGAGGAGTCTCCCAGCCTCACAACATTCCAGGGGCCTCTGCCTCCCTCCCTCCCACCCAGTTGAGGGACAGGATGCTGGCTAGGCTCATGTCATGGTCACGCAATGCAGGACCCGCTGAGAACGACTGGATAAGGCCTTCTCTCTCCTCTCTGGGACTCAGCTTTCCCTGCTCTCTCATCTGTGCAACAGGATTGACCAAACCCCACCCACGGCTACCGGATAGGAAACCCTGGGGAGAGGGGCCCTCAGTGCTTCCCACACCGACGGGTTGTTGAGCTTACAAACCCTAGGGCCTAAGGGTGGTGAGAAGGGGTGGAGCCCAGGGGTGACAAGGTGGGGAAGGCTCCATAGGGCAGAGGCCAAGTTACTTTGCTCTCCCCTGTTGTCCTTCAGCCTTGGGGCTGGCAGGCGTGTGGTCCCTGTCCTAAGCCGGAGACCCCAGTAAGATGGGGAGGCCTGGGCCCAATCTGACCTGCACCTTGCCCTCCCTGCTTGCCTTCCACCTGCTGAGCTGGTCCGTTCCTCAGGGCCTTTGGGCTGGCTCTCCCCCAGCTCTCTCCTGACACCTCCTCTGAGAAGCCTTCCCTTCTCAGCTGTCTCCAGCGCCCGAGCCGCGTCTGGGTATTTACTACTCTCTATCCCGGGAGTGCCCAGGACTCGGTCCCCTAGAACACGGCCTAGCACGACACAAGCCCTCAACAGGTTGTTATGACGGGAACAACTGCATCTCCAGCACCGCCAAGCCCCGCTGGGGACTGGACGACCCTGCGGCCCCTCCTCACTGCAGAGAAGAGGGCAAAGCCAGCCCCCACCTGCATTCCCCGAGTCCAGAGGGAGCGGAGGCTTCGACATGGCCCCCTCACGGGGCAGCAAAGCCCCGAACCGGCGGCAGGCTTGGCTCAGGAGCACCTCGGCCGCTGCGGGCAGCCACCGTGGGGCTGGAGCCCGTGCCGCCACCCCGCGCCGGACCGGGTCGCCGAGGTCCGGATCTCCACCCGCACTGCCTCCAGCCGGGGCCGAGCCCGACGCCGCTACGTGCGGCTCCCTCCCGGGCCTCACGTGCCCCCGCGCCCCGAGCGACTCCCGACTGCCCGGCACCCCTCCCGTGGGTTCCCACATCCAGGGCCTTCCCTCCCAAACGCCGCCTTGGCCGTCCGAGCTGCGCCCGAGCGGAAATGGGCCGCTCGCGGAGCAAGGAGGGGGACGGCGGCTGGACTTCCCGCCGGGGCGAGGGACGGGGCTCCCCCTCTAGCTGCGGCAGGAGACGGGGAGAAGGCCCCTCCTTACCTGACAGCCCGGGCCGTGCTCAGGACCGGCCGCCCCGGCCGCCCCGGCCGCCCATCCGCCGCCACTGGGTGTGCGCGGACCCAGCACAGGCCGCAGGACTCCGGCCTCCAGCGCCAGACCAGGCGGCCGGGGCCGGGGAGCGTCGCGCAAGGACCGGGCGCGACCGGCTCCGTGGAATGAGGGCTAGGCAGGAAAGGCGAGGCGGGGTCAGCTCGCCGGGCCGCGGGTCTCGCGGACACCCTGCAGCCCTTCCCGACAGCGGCGACCGGGAAAGCAAGACCGTCTTTTTCGTCCAGCCCAAATTGCGAAAACGGCCACAGTCCCACAAGTCCCAGAGTCCCAGAGTCCCCGTTATCACTCAGGCCCGCCCTCTAACCTCCAGCAGCCTATAGGAATAAGTCATCACTGGGGGGGGGGGGGGGGGGAAAAAAAAAGTGGGAGAGACCAATTAAATTCCCAAGAGGCGGAGCAGCCCGCTGACCTCTTAAAGAGACAGCACAGCGGAGACAAGACGCTGCTTCACGGAAGAGAGAGGCCTGCGTTTCTCACTCGGAAAGCGGGCGGAATCGAAGACTGGAAAGCTGAGGACGCGCCACCTCTCGCCCTACGCGCCTTCCAGCTGGCAGCAGTTGTCAGTGGACCAGCTGGCGGCAGCCGCGCTCCACCTCCCGGCCTGGGCCGCGGCCGGACCGTCGGAGCGGAGCCTCCGGGGACCGCCCCCTCGCGTGCGGGCGCTTCGGGCGCCCTGCAGGGGTGACCTGGGGTCAGCTTGGGAGAAGGCGTGTCGGGGACCCTCCCCGGCGCCACGCGCTCCAGCCGCGCCACGCCGCAGGGCCGCCGCCTCCCAGCGCCCTGCTCCACGCCGCGCCGCCAGGCCTCGGGCACTCCTCTTAGCAACCCTGCTAGGCAGTCAGTCACCTTTTACAGGGCCACCTGAGGCTTGGAGAGGTCAAATAACTTGACCAAAGCCGCGCAATGAGGAAGCGACACAGCCAGGACGCCTCTCCCCAACTCTAACTTCCACAGTTCTTCACGCCTGTTCCTCTGGAAAGCCCTCCCTGATTGCGCCTGTCTTATCCCCTGGCATCGATGCTGCATTCACCATACTCAAGCCATGCGGGTCTCTGTTTCTGTCCCTCGGCTGTTCCAAGGTTGTTCCTGCTCCTGGCTCTACACCTGTTCCCCCGCAGAGCTGGCTCCTTGCCACATCATGTCCTCTAGAGGGTTTTGTGGACACCCTCGCTGGAGCGGCTGTCCAGTCTCATTTCCTTCCGAGCATCTTAATTCTCACCTGATTGTTTTCATTTACCTGCCTCCCCGTCCAGTCTCCCCACCCTATTATAGAATTCCAGCGTCATGAGGATGGAGCCAAGAGAGCCAAGCTGCAGGATGTCCCCTGCAGCATCCTGAGGCTGACTCAGAGCCTCATGCAGATTGTAGGCACCCAGTTATTACAGGCACCCCAAGACTCACACCTTGCGACAGCACCGCTGGGCTGGAATGAGATTGGGTCCCATTCTTCTCCTTGCTCCTGTCCTAAAAACACAGGGAGATTGGGGAAGAAACCACCTTGTGATCCTCTGGGACTTTCCCAGCCTGGACCACACCCAAATGTGCATACCTAAGTTTAGGCTTCTATATTCGTCAGAGAGGCTGGGCAATGCCGGCCTGCGTAATCATGAATGACCACAGCCACAATGAGCCGTGGGGAATCCAGTGGCTCCTCAAGTTCCTCCCAGAAAGTTATACACATCACTCTCACTCACATTCAATTGGCCACCGCTTCTAGCCTCCAGAGGGCAGGAAACTGCCACCCTACCATGTGCCAGGAAGTAGAAGTCATGGGACATGTGTGACCAGGCCTAATAACTACCCTCTGTAAGGTTCTTGTATCGGTTCGAACTCTGAGAGCGCGCCGACACACAACACGAGGCGGTGTGGAGCAACATGCTGTTTTAATGAGCGCCTGGGTGCAGGTGGGCTGAGGCCTAAAATGGCATCAGCCCCAAGTGAGGACGGGGCAAAGGTTTTATAGTCTCCTGTAAACAGGAAGTGTCCTAGTCTGACGTAACTGCTACGTTGTACCCGGATGGACTCTTTCTCGATCTTCACGGGTACATGTCTTCCCACCACGGTAGGTGTCTTCCGGCCAGCTCCTGTCCTGCTTCTGCTATCTTGCTGGCACAAGTAGCCTTGCACCTTGGAACTGGGCCTGAGAAGGGAGGAGTTATTCATCTCCTTAAGCTTTCAGGCCCCAGGAAGAATCTTAAACCCTCTATTTTTATTTTTCTGCCTTTTGAGACTTGGAGAATTCTGCATTTTCTTCTCTTGAGTTTTGAACCCCATATCTAGGTTTCTGTGGGATTTTGTTGTATTTGTGAAATAACCAAAGGTATCTCCCTCTGAGAGCTGAGGCAGTGGCTAATTCACTGCAGTATCCACTACACACAGGACAGAGCATGGCATCTGCAACATTAAATGAATAGTAGCTTAATAAACAGATCTGACTCTCAGGTTCTTCATCACCCTACAGCAGGCTCAGGGGTGGCCACGGCTGACAGTAGGAGATGCTGCTACAGAACTGGGCTCCCTGATAGCCATGGGGATGACAGGAATCCCCAGATAACAGATGCCAGATGGTAGTGCTTAGGCGTGAGAAGCAAAGTGGGTGCAACTGTCATAGGACCATCAAGATCAAGCTCAATATATCACTGGGATAGACATCCTGTGTAGTAAACAAAATGCCTGCACTGGTTCCTTGGTCTATGGGGTGAGAGTGATGGTAGTAAAAGTCAAGTGAAAGCCTCTGAGACCCCACTATCACCACCACCCACCCCGGCCAAGAGAGCAAGCACATAAACAACATCACACACCAGAGAAAATGGCGGAGACTGGTGCCACCCTTGAAGACCAAAGATGTGTGGAGGGTATCCCCCACCATGTACCTATTTAATTCATCAGTCTGACCTTATAAAAATAAACAGAGTGGCAATGGACTATTGCAGATTCAGCCAAGTGGTAGCCCTGACCACAGGTGCCGTGCAGGTGCATTGCTAGCACAGACAGATCTGCACGGCCCCCGCTTCTCAGGGTATAGCCTTCCATCTGATCACCACACTTTTTCATCCCTATCAGGGACCATTTGCACTCATAGGAACGGCCAACAATACACAAATATGGTCTTGCCCCAGGCCAATGATACCTTTCCCATCCTTTGTCATCACAGTCTGAAGGGGACTGGGCCATCTGAACGTCTTGCAGAACACTGCACTGGTTCATGGTGTCAATGACAATGTGCTAATCAGGATGGATGAGCAGGAGGTGACAAGTACATGGAAAACTTGATGAGACATATGTGCTCCAGCAGGCAGAAGATTAAACCCTATGAAGAATTAGGGGCTTGCCACATCAGTGAGGTTTGTAGGG
This sequence comes from Pan paniscus, assembly GCF_029289425.2. Taxonomy (NCBI): domain Eukaryota; kingdom Metazoa; phylum Chordata; class Mammalia; order Primates; family Hominidae; genus Pan; species Pan paniscus. The sequence continues at coordinate 125,517,594 of NC_085926.1, forward strand.
GTCTGGTGGTGTGGGGCACACCAGAACATCCCCCTGCACACTCCATCACAGAAGAGCAAGCACAATGCTTAGAGGCCTCTTTGGGTTCTGGAGGTAGCAGATTCCACACCTGGGAGTGCTGCTCTGACCCACATATCTCTGGGTCACATGACATCAAAGGCTGTCCCTCAGGCTATGGGACCCACAGACCCCATGATACTAGAGGCATACATGGTGGGAAGACATGCTGTGTGAAGCTTATGGCAAGCTCTGTGGGAAAAACCACAAAGTAGACCCCCTAGGGTTCTGGAGCAAGACCAGGTCATCTATAGTAGAGAACTAGACACCATTTACAAAGCAGCTCTGCCAGGCTACTGGACCCTGGTAGAGATGACTAGGGGACATCAAGTGACCATGAGGCCAGAGCTGCCCCTCATGAACTGGGTTCTGTCAGGCCCTCTAATATGTAAATTCAGGTGGGTGGGCCTAGCAGCAATCCACTGAGACTGTAAGCAATCCGTTGTACATCCACATCACCTACCACTGCCACAGCAGCTCCTCTGCCTCAGTTCACAACTACGCCAATGGGCAGTTCTTACGGAGGAAAAAGGCTGCGCTTGATCACAGCTGAGCTGGCTCAATACATGGGTCAGATGTAGTACCTGGATGTGCAGCGGTCGCGTGGAGCCCTTGAGGATGAAAGCCACAGGCTACAGACGGTGGAACCAGAGTGGGGAGGAGACTTGTCCTCAGCGATGTCCTGAAGCAGCTGCCCCAGCACTGGATGCCTACTGACCTGGGAAGAGCAAATCCCAAGGTGATGTGTCCTGGAGCAAGTCCAGCATGACTGTTGGCTGGGGTCCCAGCTCCTCACTCCCCAAGCCTGTCCCAGGCTGCCTGAGTGTCCTCAAGACATGGATGCTGCCTTCTCTCAGAGTGAGCAAAGCTGCAGTCTTTTTGTAACTGAATCTCCAAAGTAACATCCAACCACATCTGTCCTATGCTGTTGGGAGGAGATCACACAAGGGTGTGAATACCAGAAGGCAAGGGCCATCAGGGCCATAATAGAGGCTGCCTACTCACCCCACCCACCTTTCTGTCTCTCCTACCCTGCCCCCAACCAGTGTTTAAACATGTCCAAGAACCTCTCATCTGAGAAAAAGCCATATCCCACTCCAGTGCCTGTCCCAGCTCTCACAGTCCATTCCACACCTGGGAATGCCTCTCTGACCCATACATCTTTGGGTGACATAAAAGCACTCCAGCCTCCAACTAGTAACTCACATTCACCCTTCTCACTTCCCTGCATCCTACCTGTCAACACACTTCAATGTGGTGTCTGACTCCAGACACACCGGCCAGCCCAGATCTGCTATCGCCAGGGCCACTAACAGCTCCTAGTCCTTATCAGATGACCTCTGGGCAGCCAGCTGACCCCATCCACCATCTTGACTGCTCTCTTCAGTGGCCTTTGGGAAGGCTCCTGATAATCCCCAGCCCTGCTAGGATCTCCTCTCCTTCAGTGTGGGCCGGACCTCAGGACTCACTTCTCGCTAAGAGAATATGGCAAAAGTAATGGAATATCACTTCCAAGACATGGCATCTGTCTTGTATAGCCTCTCTCTCTTGTTCGCTTGCTCTGAAAGAAACCAGCTGCCAGGTTGTAAGCTGCTCTGTAGAGAGGCCCCCACCCAAGAGCCAGTGGGAAACTAAGTCTTCAGTCCAACAGCCTATGAGGACCTGAATCCTATCATGTGAAGAAGCTTGGAAGGGGATCCTCCTGAAGATGAGCCTTCAGAGGAGACAGCAGCCCTGGCCAATACCTTGCCTGCAGCCTTGAAAGACCTTGAAGAAGAGGCACCCAGTGGCATCGTGCCCAGATCCCTGATCCACAGACACCGAGGTAGTGGGTGCTAATTGCTTCAAGGTGCTAAATCCCAGGATAATTTTTTTTTTTTTGAGATAGAGTCTCGCTCTTTTTGCCCAGGCTGGAGTGCAATGGCACAATTTCGGCTCACCGCAACCTCCACCTCCAGTGTTCAAGTGATTCTCCTGCCTCAGCCTCCTGAGTAGCTGGGATTACAGGCATGCGCCACCACGCCTGGCTAATTTTGGATTTTTAATAGAGACAGGGTTTCTCCATGTTGGTCAGGCTGGTCTTGAACTCCTGACCTCAGGTGATCCACCTGCCTCAGCCTCCCAAAGTGCTGGGATTACAGGTGTGAGCCACCATGCCTGGCCATCCCAGGATAATTTTTTATGCAGCAATAGATAACACAAGCCCATGCAGAGTCTCTTCAGCTTTCCTGTCAGCAGCTCCTAGCATCCAAGGTGCATCCTTCACATCCTTTGTTGGTGTCTCTTAACTGTTGGGGTTTCCCAGGTCCCAGGCTTAGACCTTCTCATCTCCCTGCACTCACTCTGGATTATACAACCACTCCCAAGGCAATCTACAGCTTCAGTCCAAACACGCCCTCGAGTCCCATACATGGATATCCAACAGCTTCCTGGATATGTCCCCTCGGCCCAAATTCAGCACAGCCAGAAACAAACTCATCTTCTTCCCCCTTAAATTGCCGGTCTTCCTGTGCGCTCCTATCTCAGCTATCATCCACCTAGCTAAGCCAGGATCCTGGTGTCATCCTGCATGCCTCTTTTGCTGTCCTCAATCACCAACACCTATAGACCCCACTTCCTGGCCGGGCGTGGTGGCTCACGCCTGTAATCCTAGCACTTTGGGAGGCCAAGGCAGGCGGATCCACTTGTCAGGAGTTGGAGACCAGCCTAGCTAACAATGGTGAAATCCCATCTCTACTAAAAATACAAAAATTAACCGGGCACAATGCCGTGCATCTCTAATCCCAGCTACTCGGGAGGCTAAGGCCGAGAATCGCTTGAACTTGGGAGGTGGAGGTTGCAGTGAGTTGAGGTTGCACCACTGCACTCCAGCCTGGGTGACAGAGTGACTCTGTCTCAAAAAAAAAAAAAAAAAAGATTCCACCTCCTAAACATCTTGTATTTCCAGTTCTCTCCATCACTCCTGTCTCCCTACCCTGGGTCCCAGGCAGAGATGCTTGTTCACTGCACAAAGTGCCTGGCTAAGAGGGTTGCGATTTAGCCCTGCCTCTGTTCACTAAGGCTGCCTGGAACTAGACAAGAACCACAGCAACCTCCTCGTTTGCTGCCTTCAACCTCGTTCAATCCACTTCCACCTGGTAGCAGCCAGAGGGATTCTAAAACCCACACTAGTTCACGTCTCACCCTGCTCAAAATGCTTCCATGGCCTTCCATTGCTTTCAGAATACAGAATAGTCAAACTCTCTAGAAAAACATCTAGCTCTTTTTTGATCCGGATTTTCTCTCCCTCAAGTCTTGTCTGTTGCCCGGCATCATAAGCTCCTAGCGTTAGTTCTTAGGGAGGGGCTTGCACATCCGGGCCCTGCCATGACCTCTGCAGCTTTGCACATGGCATCCTTCTATCTGTAACATCCTCCCTGCATCTTCGCTCCCCTGGGCAAAGATAACTCCTACTAAAGCCTCAGATGTGACCTCCTACAAAATCCCAGAGTTGTCCAGCTGCTTGAAGCATTGAGCCTTTGAGCTTTGGGAGAAGTTAAACCATTGTGCTCCTAAGACGGTAAGAAGCGTCAGAAAACCAGGCTCTGAACCTCTGTTGTCTTTTTTTTTATTTTATTTTATTTTTATTTTATTTTTTTTGAGACGGAGTCTCACTCTGTCACCCAGGCTGGAGTGCAGTGGCGGGATCTCGGCTCACCGCAACCTCCACCTCCCAGGTTCAAGCGATTCTTCTGCCTCAGCCTCCCGAGTAGCTGGGATTACAGGCCCGTGCCACCATGCCCAACTAATTTTTGTATTTTTAGTAAAGACGGGGTTTCACCATGTTAGTCAGGCTGGTCTCGAACTCCTGAGCTTGTGATCCGCCCACCTCGGCTTCCCAAAGTGCTGGGATTACAGGCGTGAGCCACCGCGCCCGGCCTCTGTTGTCTTGTCAGCAAAATGGCCCTGGTGTGACCGAGGTCACGCAGCCAGCAAGTGTCGTCGGGTCCCCTGGAGCCTCAGCTTCTACCTCCGCTCCAGCTCCCACCACAGCGCAGGCGAGCGCACGCGCACAGCGCCGGGCCGCACACCTCCGGGCTCTGGGCGGAGCGCCTCGGGCGTTGTGGGCGGGACCGGACCCTCTGGCCCGCCCCTCCGTGTCCCTGCTGGTCGCCAGTGGACGCCAACGTCATGACGTCGCGTTCCGTAGGGCTCTTCCCGGGCTTTGGTGGGTCACGTGAACCACTTTTCGCGCGAAACCTGGTTGTTGCTGTAGTGGCGGAGAGGATCGTGGTACTGCTATGGCGGTGAGCGCGCTGGCGCGTGGCGGGCGGGCGCCGGGGACATGGGTGCGGAGGCTGCGCGCTTCCCGTACTCTGGCCCCGGCCCAGGGCGGCGCTCTGGGTGAGGCTGGGCCCCAGGCTCTGGGGCGCAGCTACTTTCTCGCCTGCACCCTGCCTACCACTGACCTGGGGCCCTGGGCTCCCTAAGGCGAGCTCGGCCCGTTCAGCCTCTGTCCTTTATTCACCCCACACATACTTATTGGGCGCCATCTGTGTGGCGCTGAGCGTACAAAAGACAGGCCCCCATTTCACTACACTCCTTTAAACTTTTTTTTTTTTTTAATTTCCCAATGATCCTTGTTCCAAACACTACACTTACTTTTGTATTACCTTCTTGTGCCTTTGTCTTGTATACTGTCTGTTCCACATCTGAGTTCCAGACCTCTTGTTTTGGTGGCTCTTCTATGCCATCTCTATCACAATACTTTGCGCACTGTGTGTGCTGAAATAGGTCTAATGCTTAAGGGGAGATAATAGTAAACAGGTAAATAGGCAAATGACATAACCTCAGTGGTTTTTCATGGAGAAAGCACGGTGATGTGGGTGACCCCGATATTTGAGCTGGCTTCTATTTGTTTGGAAGCCACTGACTCAGATTGCTCAGCTGAGAGCATTCCAGGTGAGAGAACAGCAAGGGCAAAGATCTGAGGCTGGAAGGGGTTTGGTGTGTTGGAGGACAAGAGTCACAGGTGGAGAGAAAGAAGGGAAGGCCCCTGAGGGTAAAAAGGAAGCTGTATCATGCCTCACCAGCTTCCTATGTTTCTGACAACCGCACCTTCTCTTGCAGGAATCATCGGAATCCTTCACCATGGCATCCAGCCCGGCCCAGCGTCGGCGAGGCAATGATCCTCTCACCTCCAGCCCTGGCCGAAGCTCCCGGCGTACTGATGCCCTCACCTCCAGCCCTGGCCGTGACCTTCCACCCTTTGAGGATGAGTCCGAGGGGCTCCTAGGCACAGAGGGGCCCCTGGAGGAAGAAGAGGATGGAGAGGAGCTCATTGGAGATGGCATGGAAAGGTAATTTCATTCAAGGCCCTGGTCTCAGCAGATAGTTTTGCAGAGAGCCCATTGTGTGCCTGGTGGCCTGGCTTTGGGAGCTGGGAGCAGATAAATCGATGGCATTCTTGCCTTTGAGCACAGCTTGATCCAGTGTTCTGAGGAGACAGGTTTACAGAGCCATGACACAGGTCTCTTTAACTTACTGTATGTAACTTGGAAAGACTAGACCCTAAGCTGAGGATAAGCCCCAACTCCATAAGCACCCCAGAGAATGTAGGGGTCTCTAATCTGGAATACTCCAACTCAAAAAGACAGGAAGCAGGAAGCCCAGTGTTTCCCAGTAACTTTTCAAAGGAAAGGTGCATGGGGGAGGAGGGATCTGATAAATAAAGTTTTAGAGTCAATCAGCAAACATTTATTGTACCTAATGTGCACCATGCCCTTTGTTAGGAATGGTCTTGTTTATTAGTAAACATGTGGTGGCTCACACCTGTAATCCCAGCACTTTGGGAGGCCGAGGTGGGCAGATCACCTGAGGTCAGGAGTTTGAAACCAGCCTGGTCAACAGGGTGAAACCCCGTCTCTACTAAAAATACAAAAAATTAGCTGTGCATGGTGGTGCGTGCTTGTAGTCCCAGCTACTTGGGAGGCTAAGGCAGGAGAATCACTTCAACCCAGGAGGCATAGGTTGCAGTGAGCTGAGATCACACCACTGCACTCCAGCCTGGGCGAAAAGAGTGAAACTCTGTCTCAAAAATAAATAAATAAATAGGTTAGCAAGACTTAATGCTAGGAGAGTGGAGTAAGCTCTGCGCATAAGCAAGGCTAGATTTCTACCCCTGCCTTACTCTGCATTTCCAGCTGCGATCTGGTAGATAACGTCAGTAGCGGAATTGTGTGAATGCCCAGGAGCCTCGTGGAGATGCTCCTTTTGTGCCTTTCCAGCTTTAGCATGTGTGAGAGTACTGTGCAGGGCATCCTGCCGTCCCTAGGATGTCAGACAGTTGAGAGGCTTTCAAGGGCACTCCAGACTGGATGCATCTTTGCTATTATCAGTACCACCCCCAACGATGAGACTGCATGTGCTGTAGGCTGTAGAAGGAATGAGGAGTCTGGATAAATCTGCCTTGGACTTGGGGTCAGGGCATGGGTCCTGGACGGCTTTCCTGTTCTGCCTGATGGAGTTGTTCAGGCCGGATGCCCCTCCTCTGCTGTTTCCCCTCCCTGTCTTGACCCTTTCTCTTTGCTTCTCTGAGAAGCAAAGAGAGAGGCCCTTGGCAGGGGGCTTCTGGGTAGAGGTATCTGAGGGATAGCTGAGCCCAATTACATTTGTTTTTGTGGTTTTTCAAAAAAAAAAAAAAAAAAAAAAAAAAAAAAAAAAAAAAAAAACCTTATTGGGCTATAGTTTTTTAGAGTTTACCCCTTGCGAAAATATAATTCAATGCAAATTCATGGTAAATTTCCTGAGTTATGCAGCCTTCACCACAATCCAGTGTGAGAACAGGGCCATTTTCCCATTGAGGTCCCTCCTGCCTGCTTATAGTTCATTCTCAGTTCTTACCCAACCCACAGGTAAGAATTAAAGACCTGTCTCTAGATTTTCCAATCTGGTCATTTCATATAAATTGAATCATATTATATATGCACTTTTGTGGTGGGCTTTTTTCTCTTAGTGTGGTTTTAAGGTCTTTCTGTGTTCTTGCATGTGCAGCACTCCATTCCTTTTTGTGGCTGAATCATATTTCTTTGTATGGAGATACCACATCTATTCATCAGTTGATGGATGTTGGCTTCCTCAAGCCTTTTGGCGATTATGAATAATGTTGCTATGAACATTCATTACAGGTCGTGTTTTTTTGTTTGTTTGTTTGTTTGTTTTTGAGTTTTGCTCTGTCGCTTAGGCTGCAGTGTAGTGGCACAATCTCAGCTCACTGCAACCTCCGCCTCCCAGGTTCAAGCAATTCTCCTGCCTCAGCCTCCCAAGTAGCTGGGATCACAGACATTTGCCACCACACCGGCTAATTTTTCTATTTTTAGTAGAGATGTGGTTTCGATTTTACCATGTTGGCCAGGCTGGTCTTGAACCCCTGACCTCAGGTGATCCGCCTGCTTCAGCCTCCCAAAGTGCTGGGATTACAGGTGTGAGCCACCACACCCGGCCTGTTACAGGTTTTTATGTGAACAGATCTTCAATTCTGTTGGCTATGTAGGAGTGAGATTGTTGGTCTTGTGTTTAATCTTTTGAGGAACTGCCAGACTGTTTTCAAAAGCAGCTGCACTATCTTGCATTCCCACCAGCAACACATGAGGGTTCCACTCCTCCGTGTTCTTGCCAACATTGGTCTTTTTGATTCTGGCCACATCCCTGCAGGTGTGAAGTGGCATCTCATTCCTGATGGCTAATGATGTTGAACATCTTTTCGTATGCCTGATTGGCTATCTGTGTATCTTCAGAGAAATCCTGGACTCACTTTTTAATTGGGTTGCTTGGCTTTTTATTATTGAGTTGTAAGAGGTTTTTTACATATTCTGAATATAAGTCCTCTATCAGATATGTAATTTGCAGTTATTTTCTCCTCAATCTGGCTTATCTTTTTCGTGGTTTTAATGTTTTCTTTTGAAGTGCAAAAGTTTTGAAATTTGATGAAGTCCAGTTTAACTTTTTTTTTTTTTTTTTTTGGTATGAACCAATTAGAAGTTTGCTGAGGGCATTTTGTGTGACTTGAGATCCAGGGAGAATGGGACCGATACCTTTTCCCCGAAAACATGGAAGAAATCAGACCTGGTCAACTCTGATATCTGCCTGGCTGGGTTCTGCTTGGGGCATCAACAGCATAAAAAGATTTGTTCTGACAGTAGTTTGACAACGTTTATTGCAGAAAAATAGTAGCAGTTTCTCTTGTCACCATTTAACCTGAAAAAAGGAGAATTCAAGGGGATTGTCTTGGGGAGGCAGTATGGCATGGGGGAAGGAGCTCTGGGCTTGGACTATATTTTGACACTCAGGTCTACAGAGCGACCATAGGCAAAAATCACATTTTCCCCTCAACTACCCATTTCCTCATCTTTCAGATGGAATGAGTGTCTCCTCCTCAGGGAAGAGAGCACTGCAGGGAAGAGAGCACAGTGCTTTGCACTCGCTGGGTGCCTTATTAAGGCATTACTTCTCTTCAGTATCTGAAGGAAGATAATGTGGAAAATGTGTGTCTGATGGTCTTAGAGTAGCTCAAAGGGTTGAGACAGTGGGTGGCCATTTCAGAGGGCTGGTTTGGCTGACTGTGTGTGGAAGCCAGGACATCAGGTTGTTGAAGGCGGCATAGTCAGAGATGGGGAAAGTACAGGGAGAATTCCAGCCCTCACGGGGAGTCGGGTCAGCTCTCTGAAGCCTTTTGGTCTAATGTTTTGTGGTTCCTTGAATTATTTTTTCTTATTGGGCGCATAGAAGCTGTCTGGAGATCTACCTCCCCTTTTGTAATTGTGGTAAAATACACATAACAAAATTTACCTTTTTTTTTTTTTTTTTGAGACAGAGTCTCACTCTGTTGCCAGGCTGGAGTGCAGTGGTGTGATCTCGGCTCACTGCAACCTCCGACTCCCTGCTTCAAGTGATTCTCCTGCCTCAGCTTCCCAAGTAGCTGGGACTACAGGCGCCCACCACCGCGCCCAAGTAATTTTTGTATTTTTAGTAGAGACGGGGTTTCACCGTGTTAGCCAGGATGGTCTCGATCTCCTGACCTCGTGATCCGCCCGCCTCAGCCTCCCAAAGTGCTGGGATTACAAGCATGAGCTACTGCCCTGGCCCAAAATTTACCATCTTAACCTTTTTTGTTTGTTTGTTTGTTTGTTTGAGACGGAGTTTCACTCTTGTTGCCCAGGCTGGAGTGCAGTGGTGCTATCTCAGCTCACTGCAACCTCTGCCTCCCTGGTTCAAAGTGCTAGGATTACAGGCATGAGCCACCGCGCCCAGCCCTTTTGTTTGTTTGTTTGTTTTGTTGTGTTTGCTAGTTTTTTGAGACAGGGTCTTACTCTGTCACCCAGGCTGGAATGCAGTGGCACGAACGTGGCTCACTGCAGCCTTGAACTCCTGCGCTCAAGCAATCCTCCCAGCTCAGCCTCCTGAGTAGCTAGGACTATAGGCATGTGCCACCAGGCCTGGGTTATTTTTTTTTCCTTTTTGTTTTTTTTGAGACGGAGTCTCACTCTGTTGCCACCAGGCTGGAGTGCAGTGGCACAATCTCTGCTCACTGCAACCTCTGCCTCCCGGGTTCAAGCGATTCTCCTGCCTCAGCCTCTCGAGTAGCTGGGACTAGAGGCACATGACACTACACCCAGCTAATTTTTGTATTTTTAGTAGAGATGGAGTTTTACCATGTTCGCCAGGATGGTCTCAATCTCTTGACTTCGTGATTCATCTGCCTTGGCCTCCCAAAGTGCTGGGATTACAGGCATGAGCCACCGTGCCCGGCCATTTTCTATTTTTATACAGATGGGGTCTCACTATGTTAAGGCTGTTCTTGAACTCCTGGGCTCAAGTGATCCTCCTGCCTTCGCCTCCCAAAGTGCTGGGATTATAGGCATGAACCACCATGCCCAGCCATCTTAACCATTCTTATGTGTGTGGTTCAGTGGCATTAAGTACATTCATATTGTTGTGCGGCCATCACCACCATCCATCCACAAAAGTCTTTTCAGTTTGAAAACTGAAACTGTCTCGGTTAAACACTAACTCCCCATTCTTCCCAGCACCTAGCAACCATCATTTTACTTTCTGTTTCTGTGAATTTGACCGCTCAGTGAGTGGAACCATATAGGATTTGTCCTTTTGTGCCTGGCTTCTTTCACTCAGAATCATGTCCTCAAGGTTTATTCATGTGCCAGCACGTGGCAGAATTTCCTTCTATTTTAAGGCTTCATCGTCCATCATATGGACAGATCGTGTTTTGTTCATCCATTGGAGATCTTTTCTGAGCCTTCCGTGTTTCTGACCTGGAAGCACTGAGCCTACCCACAATGGGGCTCCTGAACCTTAGGGAACAGGCCCAGTTCCTGGATGGGGTTTGGTGCTTAGGGTTTTCCTTTTCGGCAGTAACCACATCTGTTTTGGTGCTCCCTCAGGGACTACCGCGCCATCCCAGAGCTGGACGCCTATGAGGCCGAGGGACTGGCTCTGGATGATGAGGACGTAGAGGAGCTGACGGCCAGTCAGAGGGAGGCAGCAGAGCGGGCCATGCGGCAGCGTGACAGGGAGGCTGGCCGGGGCCTGGGCCGCATGCGCCGTGGGCTCCTGTATGGTAGGTCCTGTTGTCTGCCTGCCCGAGGGACTGGGAAGCTGGGAAGGAGTCTGGGAGGGGAGTAGAAGGTGCTGGGGATGACCGCAGTAGCAGGTGTCTCTTGCCTCCCCAGACAGCGATGAGGAGGACGAGGAGCGCCCTGCCCGCAAGCGCCGCCAGGTGGAGCGGGCCACGGAGGACGGCGAGGAGGACGAGGAGATGATCGAGAGCATCGAGAACCTGGAGGATCTCAAAGGCCACTCTGTGCGCGAGTGGGTGAGCATGGCGGGCCCCCGGCTGGAGATCCACCACCGCTTCAAGAACTTCCTGCGCACTCATGTCGACAGCCATGGCCACAACGTCTTCAAGGAGCGCATCAGCGACATGTGCAAAGGTGTGGCTTCCCTACGCCCCCGCCTCAGCCCCTGTAGCGCCTCCATAAATCCTCCCCAGAAAGTTGTCTGAGCCGAGTGAACACGTGAAGCACAGGGCATATGGCTGAGAGGTCTGTCAGAGAAACCAAAAGTATTGAGTTTTGCATCAGGGCTCTCCTGCTGGCTATGCAGTGACCACATCTGGGCCACCAAAGCGTTTTTTGACAAGCTTGAAAATGGACAGATTTTATATAATAATCTGGATTACTACTTTGATCTTTGTAATAGGAATTGACTCTTTTTTTTTTTTTTTTTTTTGAGACGGAGTTTTGTTCTTGTTTCCCAGGCTGGAGTGCAATGGCACGGTCTCGGCCCACTGCAACCTCCGCCTCCTGGGTTCAAGCGATTCTCATGCCTCAGCCTCCCGAGTAGCTGGAATTACAGGCATGCGCCACCATGCCTGACTAATTTTTTTTTTTTAGTAGAGAAGGGGTTTCTCCATATTGGTCAGACTGGTCTCAAACTCCCGACCTCAGGTGATTTGCCCGCCTTGGCCTCCCAGAGTGTTGAGATAACAGGCGTGAGCCACCGTCCCCAGCCAGGAATTGACTTTTAAAAGGGACATGTAGATCTTGATTCCTGCAATTCCTTCCACTGCTTTTTGTCCTGTGTTTGTCAGTTTCTTCCTGGCTCTTGTAAGGCATTTCATGTTTGTAGCTGTGTAGGCACTCTGCTCATATTTAATTTAACCCCCCAGCAACTTTGTACACCGTGTGACATGCCCATTTTATGGAGTAGGAAGTTGAAGCTCAGGCTATGTCACAGCTGAAGTGTGGTAGACCTAGAAGTGAAAGCTGGGCTTTCTAGGTCAAAATCAATGGTCGGGGTGGGTAGGCCTTGCTTCTCACACAGGCATTGTTGCAGCCCAGCCCGGGCCTCATGCTTAGTTAACTCTCTTCCCACTGTGCCGCCCTCTAGAGAACCGTGAGAGCCTGGTGGTGAACTATGAGGACTTGGCAGCCAGGGAGCACGTGCTGGCCTACTTCCTGCCTGAGGCACCGGCAGAGCTGCTGCAGATCTTTGATGAGGCTGCCCTGGAGGTGGTACTGGCCATGTACCCCAAGTACGACCGCATCACCAACCACATCCATGTCCGCATCTCCCACCTGCCTCTGGTGGAGGAGCTGCGCTCGCTGAGGTGAGCTGAGGGCAGGTCCGAGCTCAGTGCTGGGTGACTCGGTCGTGATTCCTGAAGAGCGATTGCGGTGTGGGCGGGGAGGGTGCAGACAGCAGCATCCTCATCGCAGGTGAGTTGTGGTTGCACAGGAGTGTGATGGGAGGGATCTTCCCGGGCTGGGGGCTGGGTCCAATTTCCAGGACAGTGTGTTGGGACACTCTCGTCTGCAGCCTGGCCTCACCCTGGCTCACGGCTTCTGATGCACCCTCTGCCTCCGCAGGCAGCTGCATCTGAACCAGCTGATCCGCACCAGTGGGGTGGTGACCAGCTGCACTGGCGTCCTGCCCCAGCTCAGCATGGTCAAGTACAACTGCAACAAGTGCAATTTCGTCCTGGGGCCTTTCTGCCAGTCCCAGAACCAGGAGGTGAAACCAGGCTCCTGTCCTGAGTGCCAGTCGGCCGGCCCCTTTGAGGTCAACATGGAGGAGGTGAGAGAGGACACAGGGCCTGCTGCCAGCTGTCCTTAGGGGTGCCCAGTATGCAGGACCTGACTGGCCTCTCAGGCTGTGGAAGACCAGTGTGGGCAACCGCAAGAAGCAAGATAGAATTGTGTGTTGGCCACACCCTGGGGTGGACCCAGTCTGTCTGGCCAGTGGACTTAGCTTGGCCCACACGACGTTTTTAAGTCAATTCAAGTCAATATTTAAGTCAGGCGATTTGTTTAAACCATACAAGTTTATGGCTCCTCTTGAAACATGGGAAGATCTGGCAAACAGGGCCCACTTCTTGCCAGGTCACTCCTTCAGGATGTGTGCTTACCAGTCTCCATGGTGCCATCACTCACGTGGGGTGGCTGCAGTCCCATTGGGACTTCCCCTCAGCCTGTTTCTGGGACCTGTCTGGCTCACGTGGGGCCCCTGGACCATACCAACCTCCTGCACCATATTCAGGAGACGCTGCCAAAGCCTCTGGTGTTAAGGTCTTAGGCACATGTAATGTGCCTTTGTACTTGAGTGTCCCTGTAAATGGGCTCATCGCCATCGCTGTGGTGGCGCCCAGGCCCCTTGACTGCCCTGCTGCTGTGGCTGTTCTCTTCTCACCGCTCTGCAGTGCAGTTCTGCGAACTGTCCCAGCTGGAGCCACCTTGCCAGAAAATGCCTCAGAGGTTCCACCTGTGGCCACCTACAGCCAAAAGCTGACCCGTCTCGTCTCGGGTGGGGCAGCTGCAGGCCAGATGCCGGCTGAGCCACGTCTTTGCTCACTCTTCCCATGCCCTGTCTGTCTCCCTCAGGCCTTGCTTCTAGGGACCTGAGATAGTACCTGGTAGAGGGTTAACAGTTACAGCTATCATTCATGGAGTACTTACCAGTGCCAGGTGGTGGGTGGTTTATTACCTGGTCCTTTTTCACAGCTCATGAGGCAGGAACTGTTACTGGCCCCACTTTGCCGAGTGTTTAGAGAACTGGCTGAGGTCACCCAGCCAGAATGTGTGTTAGAGGTCCACAGCTCAGGCATCTTCATCTAGAGCATGTGCTTTTAACTGCAGTGCCATGTTGTGAGATAATGGGTACGAAATGACATGGCACAGTGCTGGCCTGTGATACTTGACAGTGACAGCCAAAACTTCCTGTAACTTAACATTTATCTGATGCTGGATTAGGTTGATGTGTGTATGACTTGCTTTAATTCTTATTGTGAGGTTGCAGAGAAGGCACAGAGAGAGGAAGTCACTTGCCCAAGATCACACAGCTTAGACACAGAACCCAGGCAGCCTGGTTCCAGCATCGGTACTCAAGACAGCTTAGCTGTACAGCATAGAGCAGGTGCTGAGTCTGGCAGTCAGAAGGCATCCCAGAGGGATGGTGTGGCAGGAGTGGGGACTGTCAACTGATGTGCTGAGTCGCCATGAACACATTCCTTGCTGTCTTTGGCTCTCCATTTGCCACTCAGGAGTCGGAATCCTGCCTGTTCTCCCTCCTGTTCGGGGGTCAAGGTTAGGTGACATAGTAAGTCAGTGATTTGAGGCCTTCTGTGTGTCCCTCGCAGACCATCTATCAGAACTACCAGCGTATCCGAATCCAGGAGAGTCCAGGCAAAGTGGCGGCTGGCCGGCTGCCCCGCTCCAAGGACGCCATTCTCCTCGCAGATCTGGTGGACAGCTGCAAGCCAGGAGACGAGATAGTAAGTGGCCAGGGGCAGGCTGGGAGGGAGCCAAGTTGCAGAGGGAATTGGCAGAAGCAGTTGTGGCTGGGCTGGTGGCGGTGTCTATGGTCGCAGGGGCACTCGGGCTAGGATCTGTTTTTGCATGGCTGAGGCAAAGAACTTTCTTCTGGTGGATGGGTTGTTGGAATGGTGGGTTTAGGAGGGGTTACTTATCTTGGTGTCTGTAGTGTGGAGCACTTGCAATAGGAGAAACTGGAGGAAGGCAGCACGGAGGTGGGCAACCCTGGGTTAGGCTCTGACTTCTTGGCCCCTCCCTTTCCCCAGGAGCTGACTGGCATCTATCACAACAACTATGATGGCTCCCTCAACACTGCCAATGGCTTCCCTGTCTTTGCCACTGTCATCCTAGCCAACCACGTGGCCAAGAAGGACAACAAGGTTGCTGTAGGGGAACTGACCGATGAAGATGTGAAGATGATCACTAGCCTCTCCAAGGATCAGCAGATCGGAGAGAAGGTAGGTGGAAGGCAGGGGCAGGGGCTGTCAGGATGCTGTGAGAGGATATGGAGGGTTGCTGGGGCTGTGGTAGGCACCTAGGGCTCACTGCTCAAACCTTGCCTTATTCCCCTGGAGCTCAGTAAGCTTGTCTGGAAGGGAGGCCCTGTGCTCCAGGGAAGAGGTAAACTCACATTGGGGATGGGTGAACCTGGCTGTGGCTCCACCATGGGCCAGCGAGGTAGTGGGATAACTTGGATGACCTCTCTGAGTCTGTGTGGTGGGAGGAGTCCCCTGCTGAGGACGGGGTTGCGACGAGAAGAGCTCTTCCTTTAGCAGATCATTTCAAGCTGTGGTTTGAAATTGGAACAGAGGCAGGGCAATAGGATAACTTGTGTCATGAGGGATTCCTAGGGATCCAGCTGTGGCCAACGGGAATTTCTTCAGAAAAACAACCCAGAATGGTGGTGTTTTTTGGTTTTTTTTTTTTTTTGTGATAGAGATGGGGTCTCACTATGTTGTCCAGGCTGGTCTCAAACTCCTGGCTCAAGATCCTCTCACATTGGCTTCCCAAAGTGCTGGGCTTACAGGTGTGAGCCCTTGTGCCCAGGCAGTTGGGCAGTTGGTTTTTAGTATAGACATCCTTACTGAAGGATGAGGAGATGGGGATTTATGTTGCAGAAATACGGATTACTTAAACAGAACGTTAAATTTCTGTTGATAAAAATCCTTTGCTGTTTCTCCCACATTACCTCCATCCTGCCCCCAGAGCACCGTGTGTTCTCAAGCTCGCTGCCCTCTGCTTTCTCTTCCTTCTTTCCTCTGTTTCTCAGTCAACTTCCTTTTTTTTTTTGAGATGGAGTCTCTCTGTCACCCAGGCTGGAGTGCAGTGGCATGATCTCAGCTCACTACAGCCTCTGCCTCCTCGGTTCAAGCGATTCTTGTGCCTCAGCCTCCCGAGTAGCTGGGATTACAGGCACACATCACCGCACCTGACTAATTTTTGTATTTTTAGTAGAGACAGATTTCACCATGTTGGCCAGGCTGGTCTCGAACTCCTGACCTCAGGTGATCCGCTTGCCTCAGCCTCCCAAAGTGCTGGGATTATAGGCGTGAGGCACCACGCCCGGCCTTCAAGTCAACTTGAACTTCAGTTTTTAATGCAGAGCAGTTTAGTTCGCCCTTTAACCTCCACTCTTCTGCCCTCTGGCAAGATAAAATTCAGTTCCCATTTGGCTTCTTCAGTGAACTGGGTGATTTCCTTCTGACGTATGTAAACCCCCCAGGGACAGGAGCCATCATTGGCTTAATCACCTCTGTCTCCAGGGCCTGGCTGCAGGAGGCCCTGAGTAATTTTGAAGGAATGGATGGTGGGGTAAGGAGAGCTGTGTCCAGGCTGCAGGTTAGCTGATTTGTTTTGGTTGTTTCTCTCTATCCACCTTCCCCTGAAGCCTGTGGAGCCCCCTTTCTTGGTTCCTCTGAGGCACGGCTATGGTTGCCCCTTCCTTTTCCTCCTCACCCATCACATTTACCCATGTCTGCCTGCCACTTAATATTCCTACACATGCATGGTTTGTTCTGTTCCTTTCTTTACCCTTGAGGCGTGTTCTCCAAGTAGGCAGGGTAGTTTTGTGTCTCGGTTCCTTTTCTCAAGTGTATTGCGTGTCTTTGCATCCACCGTGAGAAGCTGCTGCAGGCTAGACGCAAACCCAGTAGGGGCAAAGCATCCAGCATTTGTGGGCTTATATGTTACTGTCATTGTTCAGGAAAGCTCCAGAAATGCATCCCTGGCAGAGGCTGGTATTGGTGCCATTCCTTCCCAGCTCTTGGCCATCTAACCTAGTCTGCGAAGATTTGGGGTTCCCATAGGAGAGGTGGGTGTTTCTCAGCGTCAGGAAGCCAGGAGCTTCAGTTCAGCCAACACACATTCGTTCCTGGAAGACCTCCTAGGGCCAAGTTGTAGGGGTACAATGGTGAGTAAGTCAGACATGACCCTTGCCCTCAGAGCTCATATTTTACTAGGGTTCCCAATAATAGGAAATAGACAAGATCTTTTCATGTAGTTTTACATGCGAGGAAGACAGTCACACAGGCAAAGAAAGCCAGGACCTCCCAGCCTTCTACCCTCACCACCTGCAGAGGCTCATGAGTGCTACCACAGTGGACACCTTTGCAGAATTTCATCCAGATGTTTGAGCTAATTTCTTCAGGCTTGGGTGGACTTGGCCCTGCTGGGGTCTTGCAGTCCCTAAGCAGCCGGACCACCTGTGTCCCACATGCTTCTCTGTGTCTGTGCCTACCACGCCAAAGGAGCTGCATGCTTCAGGAACTCTCTTCTGGCACCTTCTCTTCCTTTGCCTTGAGCTTCAGCCACTAATCTCCCACTGTGTTGATTGAAGAGGTGAGAGACCCATAGGTGAGCGTGTGGCGGGCATGGCATGCCTGGGCACTAATAAGGCATCTGCCCGGGCCATCCCCATGTGCTTCTGGAGCCCCAGGTTCCAAAATGACTTGTTCCCCAAATGGAGGCAGCCCTACCCTGCTCCCATGTCTTGATGCCTGCTATTTGTGTCTACATAGAGCACCTTCTCCCTCACTTGTCCCCAGCTGACTTCTGTCTTCTGCAGATTCCATCTCCAGCAGGAAGCCCTGCAGGCTTCTGCAGCTGACTTTTTGTATTTGTTTTTATTTTGAGTTAGTTATCATCCTTGAGGGATCCGGAGACTTCACATAGAAATCCGGATGCTTTTTGAAAATCCAAGATCTGTGGGTGCTGGCTCTGTGTTCCTCTCTGGTAACGCTGACGGAGCTGAGGCATAGCTGCCCTTGCAGGCAGGACCTGTGTCCCCAGGTTTACCCCGTCCCCTACTCTGTCAGTTTCATGGCCCTGCCTGCCTTCCGTGGGCCCTGGACACTGATCTGGTAAAGTATTAAAGAGATCAGGGTCATGCCCAACACTTAGAGATTTTAAAGAACTAACAGAAGCAGCATGCAGTCTGAAGCCAGACTTTTTAGGTTTGAATTTTGGCCTAATCCTTAGGATGGTCAGATGAGTCACCCTTATCTATAGAAATGAGAGGATGAGAGTAAACACTCATAGAGTTGTTATAAAGATCAAATAAATTAGTGCATATAAAGTACTTGGCTGTTGGCCAGTGCTCAGTATCTAGCTGTTACTGTACATGGCTACCAAAGTTAAACTATTTGTACAAAAACTGGATGGAAGAGCCTGTGACAGGCGTGTAGAAAGCATAAGCAGCCAGTAGGTAGGACAAAAATAGCTTTGAGCCTGGTGCTTTAGGCATTTTACACACATTATCTCAGGCTCATGGTACCCATGCAGGTGGGTGCTTTTTCTCCGTTTGCTGGGTGGAGCTCACAGTACCCACTCAGGTGGGCACTCTATCCCTGTTTGCTGGGTGCGGAGACTGAGGAGTGCTAGGAAGCAGCACACCTAGAGCCAGGAGGAGCATGAGCTTTGGATTCAGATGCATCTGGGGTCGAGTCTTGCCTCTCCTCTGGGAGAAAATATTTTGACCTGAGCCTTGGTTTCCTCTGTAGGATCGAGAGAAACAAGGTTATTATGAGGATTACATGAGGTAATTCATGGAAAGCGCTGTTATTCCCTGGCAGGTCTGGGATTTGATTCTGCCCCACTTTCCAGCCATTAAATTAGCCTGCTACTCTCTCCTGGAGTAACTGGGTCAGCGGTGGAAGGCACAGCAGGCAGTGTAGGCATTCGCATATTTGCGCTCCTTGCCCTCCAGTCCCACAGGGAAATCCCCCTGGATGCAGTGGTTGCTTTACAGGAGGGGGATTGAGTTGGGCAATCTGCCCTGCATAGCAAGCAGGAAGCTCTTGGCCCTGGAGGGAGACATTACCTCATCCTGCAAGGTTGCTCGCTACAAAAATTATACGGGGAAATGAGCTGGGTTAAGAGGAGTCAAGGATTGGCAGTCTTGGCACATCCAGCACGAGGTGTGTTGGGGCATGAGAGGTCCGTGGAGTGGTCTGCCCAGCATCTGCAGCACAAAGTAAGAGTTTCATAAGAGAGTCATTATACTTACTGAGGACTTAGTATCTGCTTGGCATTGTCTAGGTAATTTCTAGATAGCAATGGTCCTGTGAGGTTTCATCTCTGCCTGTTTTACTGATGAATAAACTAAGGCACAAAAGGTTAGATAAGTTGGCCATAGTCACATAGCAAGTGGCAGAGTCAGCAGCCTGGCTTGAGTCCATGCTCCCAGTGACTGTATTGTGCCAACAGTTGGTGAGTTTATTTGGTTATTGTGAGTTCCATGGGCACTCTGTGTTACATAAGGCCTGGCCCACATTTTAAAACATTGTTACAGAAAATTTCAAACAGGTATGTAGAATGGTGTAATGAACTTTGACTATTTGTCTTAGTCCATTTTCTGCTGCTACAACAGAATACCATAGACTGGGTAATTTATAATGAACAGAAATTTATTGACTTATGGTTCTGGAGGCTGGAAGTCCAAAATTGAGGGCTGGCATCTGGTGAGGGCCTTCTTGCCATGTCATCCCATGGCAAAAAGGTGAGAGTTAAAGAGACAGAGTGAGAGCCCAGAGGGGGCCAGACTCATCCTTTTACAAGGACCTACTCCCTGGATAGCAGTGCTTTTATCCTCCATTCATGAGAGCAGATCCCTCATGGCCTGATCACCCCTTAAAGGTCCCACCTTTTAATACTGTTAAATGGGGGATTAAGATGCCAACACATGCTTTCTGGGGGGTACATTCAAACCGTAGCACTCTACCCAGCTTCCACAGCTGTCATAGTCACAGCCAATCGAGTGTTCTTAATACACCACCCATTCACCCTTGGTATATTTCAAGGCAAATTCCAGGCATGCCGTTTTTTTCTGTAACTACATCAGTATGTATATGAAAAAGAAAAGGCTCTCTTTGAATAAACCTAGCCACAATACCATTATCTCACTTTAAGAGGTAATTAACAATTCCTTAATATCCAATATTCTGTTGTTGTTCACATTTCCCTGATTATCTTACCCCTTCCCCCTGTTTTTTACAGCTTCTTGGAGTCATTATCCAAATAAGATCCATAAATTGTGATTGGTTGATATTTCTTAAGTCTCATAATCTTTAGATCTTTTCTCCATCTCTTTTTTCCTTGTAATTTTTTGTGGAAGAAACTGGGTCATTTGTTCTGTTGAGCCTTGCAGTCGAGATATTGCTAATTATGTCCCCATTAGACACACACCTCTGTCACCTGTGTTTTCTGTAATTTGGCAGTCAGGCACTGAAGCCTAGTCAGGTAAATGCCTGCTTATTTTCTTTGACTTACTAGTTTTAAAAATAATGAATTGGTTCCCAGGTGACCTGGGTATCATAACAGACAAATAGGCCTGCCGGGTGTTGAGGTTTCCGCGCTGCAGATGTCATCCCTACAATGCTCAAGTGTCCCTTTTTTGCCAGCGTGAACCTATTCATGTTGGCTCCTGAGTTCTGTTGACATGACCCTAGTTGTCTTTGAGTGATTTTTTGCTTTCTGGTAGAAGATATTGCAGGCTCCTCTTGTACATTTCCAGCCCCGGACCTGGAATTGGACATTTCTCCAAGAAGCCCTGTGGGAAGTGTTACTTGCTTTCAGAGGGAGATAGGAGTTAGAGACACCTCTAAAGCTGCATGAATTTGATGGTGCAGGCAGGACATACAGGATGCAGCCTGATGGGGGTGTCTCCCCTCCACCTTCAGGGCTGGTTTTCCTGCCTTAGTCCCCTCTCCCCAGGGGAGGGCCAGTGCTTTCTGAGCTCCTTTGTCTGTCCTATAAGGAGGGAAGGATGTGGGTGTGGCCAGTGCAGGGGGGTATGAAGGCTGAAAGCTATCAAAACATGGCTGTGCTGCAGATGGAGTTGGAAGCAGTCTCCTACAAGCAAGAAATGTCTTTGATGTCTCTAATTCTATCTAAAATTCATGAAGATTTTGCTCTCTCCCTGTCTCTTTCTTTCTCTCACACACACACTGAAATAGAAATGTTCCAGTGACTCACTAGTTGGAATTACTTCCTAGTGGACACATCTCCCAGATGTGCCACATTTATTGCATTGACGAGGCAGGCACTTGCATGAACTGTCGCATTTGTACCCACCCTTCTGTGAGTTGGATGTTGCCATCTCTCTTTCCCATATGAAGAAACTGAGGCTTGAGGTAGGCCAGTGCCATGACAGACCTGGTTCTGGTCTTATTTCTGCTCTTGGTCTGTGATCTTGGGAAAGGCCTTTCTGAAATATGTCAAGATTAGGGGTTCAGATGAAGGTTCTTCTAAACTCCAAAGTTCTGTGACTCTTGGGAAGAGCCAACTAATGAAAAGCTTTAGAGTCGGGCACGGCTTGATACCAGGGCCTGATGCAGTTGCAGCAGCTGTGGAAGTGGGTGTCTTTGAGCTGGGGATGTCGTGGTTCCCTGATGCCAGAGCATGTGGGAGACCTACTCTGTGAGTATCTGTTCCCATTCTTGTCGGTCTCCCTCCCTTTCTCAGATCTTTGCCAGCATTGCTCCTTCCATCTATGGTCATGAAGACATCAAGAGAGGCCTGGCTCTGGCCCTGTTCGGAGGGGAGCCCAAAAACCCAGGTGAGCACCCACCTTTCCTCTGCAGGGGTGTTAGCAGCTTTCTCTTTGGGGAGCCAGCATTCAAAGAAGGACACAGTGTTTTTAAAGCCTGGGTGCTGGGGAGAAAGAATGCATTAAAAGATGGTCTGGCTGGGCGTGACTCGTTCTTCAAGGGAGAGGGTGGCCCTGAGTTGGGCATTCTGGGTGTTGGGCTGTTGGTCAGGGAGCCAGTGTCTGCCTGCTTTTGTGATTTAAGCAAATGAGTCTTTGCTTCTCTTCTATGTAAAAAATACTTTGTCTTTTAAAAAACTGTTGTAAGTACAAAAATACTATTGACACATGAGTTTGTATTTATATTACACTTTTATAGAACACTAAAAGTCATGGGTGAGGCTGATTTCCCCATTGACCCCCACTTCTCTTCCTAGTCCCTCCCTTTGTGGCCATTTACAATTACACAGCAAACACAGGGTTTCATGACTACACGTGTTTATTTGTACAAGCGCAGCATCCCCTGTGTGTGCCCAGTGCTGTGCCTGTGCGCAGTGCATCCCACCGAGCTCTCCCGCTCAGTGCCACACTGCAGCATCTTTTCTTGTTAGTGCATACAGAGCAATTGCCTTCTTTTAAATGACTATCATGCCACCAGATAACGCAGTTCATTTAGCTCTCCCTTTGGAGAACACTTAGATTGTTTCTGATATTTCACATTCGCCAAGGACATCTCGTGCAACCCTCCTCTGCACCTGTGTGTGTTTCCCTGGGAGTGCCCAGAGTGGGACTGCATGGTGTAGGGCATTGTATCCCTTTCTAGAGGGACTGTGCCTTACCATTCCTAACAAGTAGGTTGAGGAATTGGTGGGGGATGCAACTGTGCCCTCCTCCTCTCACTTCCCACTCTCCCCCTCCCCCGCTTCTACTCATCCCCTCCAGGTGGCAAGCACAAGGTACGTGGTGATATCAACGTGCTCTTGTGCGGAGACCCTGGCACAGCGAAGTCGCAGTTTCTCAAGTATATTGAGAAAGTGTCCAGCCGAGCCATCTTCACCACTGGCCAGGGGGCGTCGGCTGTGGGCCTCACGGCGTATGTCCAGCGGCACCCTGTCAGCAGGGAGTGGACCTTGGAGGCTGGGGCCCTGGTTCTCGCTGACCGAGGAGTGTGTCTCATTGATGAATTTGACAAGGTGGGTCCCTGGGTCACGGAGGCTGGTGGAACTCAGGGGGTGTGTGTGGGCTTGGGCCTTAGCGACGGGATTGGTGTTAATGGGGTCCATTGGGACCTCATCGGAGACTTAGTAGTAGGGGCGTGAACCATGCTAAGGGTGGGCCATTTTAATCTTGCAGATGAACGACCAGGACAGAACCAGCATCCATGAGGCCATGGAGCAACAGAGCATCTCCATCTCGAAGGCTGGCATCGTCACCTCCCTGCAGGCTCGCTGCACGGTCATTGCTGCCGCCAACCCCATAGGTGCAGCAGGCACCCTGACTGCTGGGGCTGGGGTGGGACACAGGGAGGTCCCGCCTGCTTGAATTGGGAGCCCATGGGGTCCCCAGGAGCCGATCTGAGGAAGTCATTGTGCAGCAGAGGGTTCCCCTCTTCTGCATATCCTGCCAGAGTGGGGAACAGTGAAAGTGGGACCTGGGACACCTGGGTTTCCTGTTGAGTCATGTTGCTGGAATCACCTTGGATGTTCTCAGAAGGCATGGGAGGAGAGCCCAGTGCCCCTCTGGCCAGGCTGGAGTTGGCTGTTGGTCTCAGCAGCGAATGCGTAAAAGAACCCAGGCTCTGTCACCCACTGTGTTCTTGGTTTTTCCTCCTGGGGAAGCAGTTATACTTTCTGTCTAAATTAGGCTATTTTGGGCCCTGGTTAGGGTAAGCTCTTTGCTGTCTCAGACAGCAGGTGCTAAGTACCCACCTATGTCTTCCTCTTCCACTGCCCTCATCCCCTTCTGCCATCAGAGCAGCCTGGGGTCCCTGAGATGGGAGGATAGGGGAATCCACCCTGATGGAGGTGCTCCCCTGTGTTTCAGGAGGGCGCTATGACCCCTCGCTGACTTTCTCTGAGAACGTGGACCTCACAGAGCCCATCATCTCACGCTTTGACATCCTGTGTGTGGTGAGGGACACCGTGGACCCAGTCCAGGTATAGCTTGCATGTGCCCGGTTTCCATGAACTGTGGTTTGGGGACCTCAGGTGAGGCTTGGGGTCATACAGTGTGCCCAACACAGGGGACAGGTGCTGCAGGGGCCATAGGCTGTTTTCTAGTCCTGTTCCCTCGGTGTCTTCTCATGTCCAGAAGTCGCCCTGATTTCTCTTTCCTTCATAGCACCCCCGACCCCCACCCAACATAACCTACAATCCACCAAATCCTGTTGTCCCAACTCCTGAGCCTACCCACCTCCCTCACTTCTGCCTCTGACCTGAGGCACTACCATCATCTGAACTGGCCTCCTGGCACCCATGTAGACTGTCTTCCAGTTGAAGGCATAAATCAGATCAGCCTCGTCCTTAACAACTGCTTGAGGCTTTCTGCTGTCATCAGAATAGAATCCAGGGTCCTCCCCTCCGGCCCGCACCCGCCATCTCTGCAGCTACCTCCTCCTCGCTCCCTTCCCTCACCTGCACCTGCACCTGCACCTGCCCTTCTCTCTCTCAAAAGGGCCGAGCCTTGGGGCTTGATTGTGCTCCTTGCTCCTGGCAGA
Organism: Pan paniscus; assembly: GCF_029289425.2. Classification (NCBI taxonomy): domain Eukaryota; kingdom Metazoa; phylum Chordata; class Mammalia; order Primates; family Hominidae; genus Pan; species Pan paniscus. The sequence continues at coordinate 125,541,754 of NC_085926.1, forward strand.
CGCTCTCCCACACTGTCACGTGACTTGCATCTCATTGTCGTCATCTCAGCTCCCTGTCTTTCAGGGAGGGGCTTTGCCGGGCACCCTTAGCTAGAGGCATCTCCTTGGTCCCTTGATCCCATCACTCTATTTTTCTTCTGAGCATTACTTTCCATAATTAATTTTTAAGACTATTTGTCTCCTGTCCCCTTGTGGAGATGAGCCCTGTGGGGACTCTGTCCCATTGTCTGGTTTGCCACCCACACCCAGAACTGCCTGGCACATGGTCAGTGTAGTCAGTCTTGTTGAAAGAGTGTCACCCTTGTAGGGCACACACGCAGCCCTTCTCCAGCCACTGACCTCCCCAAAGCCACACACACCCACAATCAGACCCACCCTCTCATGGCTTATCTTAGGACGAGATGCTGGCCCGCTTCGTGGTGGGCAGCCACGTCAGACACCACCCCAGCAACAAGGAGGAGGAGGGGCTGGCCAATGGCAGCGCTGCTGAGCCCGCCATGCCCAACACGTATGGCGTGGAGCCCCTGCCCCAGGAGGTCCTGAAGAAGTACATCATCTACGCCAAGGAGAGGGTCCACCCGAAGCTCAACCAGATGGACCAGGACAAGGTGGCCAAGATGTACAGTGACCTGAGGAAAGAATCTATGGTGAGAGCCCAGGCAGAGCCGGGAGGTGCTATGCAGAGAAGGAAGTGCAGTGTGAGCCTTCTGACCAATGCAGCGGGGGTGGTGGTCAGTCAGGCCAAAAGGTGCCAGAGCAGTGAGGCATTAAAAAAAAATGTAGGTGCCAGGCACAGTGGCTCACGCCTGTAATCCCAGTACTTTGGGAGGCCGAGGCAGGAGGATCACAATGTCAGGAGTTTGAGACCAGCCTGACCAACATGGTGAAACCCAAAAATTAGCCGGGCGTGGTGGCACATGCCTGTAATCCCAGCTTCTCAGGAGGCTGAGGCAGGAGAATCGCTTGAACCCGGGAGGCGGAGGGTGCAGTGAGCTGAGATCGCACCACTGCACTCCAGCCTGGGTGACAGAGTGAGACTCCATCTCAAAAACAAAAACAAAAAATGAAAGTTGGGTACAGTGATTCATGCCTGTAATCCCAGCACTTTGGGAGGCCAAGGCAGGAAGATTGCTTGAGGTGAGTTCAAGACCAGGCTGGGCAACATAGTGAGGCCCTTTCTCTACAAAAAATGTTTTGAAACTTAGCTGGGCCTGGTGGTTTGTGCCTGTAGTCCCAGCTACTCAGGAAGCTAAGGAAGGAAGATCTACTTGAGCCCAGGAGTTCGAGGCTACAGTGAGCTATGATGGCACCACTGCACTCTAGCCTTGGTGACACAGTGAGACCTTGTTTCAAAAAAAAAATATTTTTTTAAATGATAGGTATTAATATATACCTTAACCATTTTGTTTTAGATGAAATTTAAATGTGCATTCATTTGTCTCAGTGTAGGGCCAAGGCCTTAATTGTTGATGTGCTTATTAAGTTCCATATTGACTTTGCGTAAATTTCACTCTAATGAACGCAAGGTCTTTGGCTCATTCATAGTGGAATGGAAACTTAAAGCAGCTTGCAAGCCATGTGAATGCCGAGTCCTTGTAGATTGCTGCCTCAGCCACACCCAGTCAACACAGCAGCTTTTCAAATTTCTGCCTTTTAACTTTACCAAGTTTTTTCAGATCATTCAATTTAGTTTTCCTACAAACAACGACCTTTTTTTGCACTTACATTGCACAGGATTATTCAATATTTAGTGTGTGACAATAACCAATACAGCTGGCCACAAATACAACAGCCTCTGAGATGCACAGAAGTCAGCTGGTGGGAGCAGAACTGTGCAGGTGTGATGGTGACAGGCCGTAAGCATGCAGCATCCACTGGCATCCTCTGATTTCCAGGAGGGATAGGAAGTGTGCATTCACTGGGCAGCGCAGTCAAGCATTCTGCATTTCTGCTGGGGCACTGTCAGATGGGTCTTCTTGGCTCTGGGTGCTAAGAGTGCCACTGCTTTATTTTCCTTGCTTCTCTTTCCTGCCCGTGAAAGACCTGACACTGTGCTTCTCTCCAGGCGACAGGCAGCATCCCCATTACGGTGCGGCACATCGAGTCCATGATCCGCATGGCGGAGGCCCACGCGCGCATCCATCTGCGGGACTATGTGATCGAAGACGACGTCAACATGGCCATCCGCGTGATGCTGGAGAGCTTCATAGACACACAGAAGTTCAGCGTCATGCGCAGCATGCGCAAGGTGGGTGTGCTCCGAGGTAGGGGCCTGATGGGCAAGCTCAGTGAAGGAGGCCACACGTGGGTATCCAGGGCTCTGGCCTGGACGTGCACCCAGGAGCAGCAGCCTGTCTGACCTGGGTGCTGGCACGTAGGGTAAAGGGAGTGTGGCAGGCGTAGTGGGAGCGGGTGTTTGACTGAGGCTTTTTTCCTGCAGACTTTTGCCCGCTACCTTTCATTCCGGCGTGACAACAATGAGCTGTTGCTCTTCATACTGAAGCAGTTAGTGGCAGAGCAGGTGACATATCAGCGCAACCGCTTTGGGGCCCAGCAGGACACTATTGAGGTCCCTGAGAAGGACTTGGTGGATAAGGTATGGGCCCGGAAGGGAGGTGAGGGTTGGGGTTTGCTGACTTGGGAGCTGCCAGTTTCCTGATGGGGGCTCCATCATAATGGGTCATGAAGTGGGTGGGCCTTGGTTGACAGCCATTTATTGAATGCTTACAGTCTGTTGAGTCCAGTTCTGTGCCTGTAGTCTGACAGCAGGGGAGTGAGGTGAGTCCTGTTACTGCCTTCCTGTTGTGCAGAGGTGGAGACAGATACAGGGCAGCCAAGTAACTTGTCTTAGTTTACACGCACAGCTTGTACAGCAGAGATTTGAAGCCCCTTAATCGGCCTCTCCACCCCTGGATATTTTCCTCCCATAAATGGAGGTGATGGTGTCTGAAAGTGCACTGTAACTGGGGCGCTCTGGAAACAGCCTGTTCTCACACCACTGATGGCTCACTGGACACTTCCTCCTTGCAGGCTCGTCAGATCAACATCCACAACCTCTCTGCATTTTATGACAGTGAGCTCTTCAGGATGAACAAGTTCAGCCATGACCTGAAAAGGAAAATGATCCTGCAGCAGTTCTGAGGCCCTATGCCATCCATAAGGATTCCTTGGGATTCTGGTTTGGGGCGGTCAGACTGAGTGGTCAGTGCCCTCTGTGCTTTATGGACACAAAACCAGAGCACTTGATGAACTCGGGGTACTAGGGTCAGGGCTTATAGCAGGATGTCTGGCTGCACCTGGCATGACTGTTTGTTTCTCCAAGCCTGCTTTGTGCTTCTCACCTTTGGGTGGGATGCCTTGCCAGTGTGTCTTACTTGGTTGCTGAACATCTTGCCACCTCTGAGTGCTTTGTCTCCACTCGGTACCTTGGATCAGAGCTGCTGAGTTCAGGATGCCTGCGTGTGGTTTAGGTGTTAGCCTTCTTACATGGATGTCAGGAGAGCTGCTGCCCTCTTGGCGTGAGTTTCGTATTCAGGCTGCTTCTGCTGCCTTTGGCCAGAGAGCTGGTTGAAGATGTTTGTAATCGTTTTCAGTCTCCTGCAGGTTTCTGTGCCCCTGTGGTGGAAGAGGGCACAACAGTGCCAGCGCAGCGTTCTGGGCTCCTCAGTCGCAGGGGTGGGATGTGAGTCATGCGGATTATCCACTCGCCACAGTTATCAGCTGCCATTGCTGCCTGTCTGTTTCCCCACTCTCTTATTTGTGCATTCGGTTTGGTTTCTGTAGTTTTAATTTTTAATAAAGTTGAATAAAATATAAACACTGGTATCTGTTGGCTTCCATTCCGCTTTAGTAAGTAACCTGGACTTCCTCTGAAGGCCCTTTCCACCTTCTCCGTTTAGAGTTCTGTAGGAGGTAGGTCGGGTTAAAAAAGCTGTTTTATTTGTGGATGTAGAGAAAGCAAAAATGATATAGATCTCCCCATTGAACTTGGTTTGCAGTCACTGCCTCTGTGATATCTAAGTGGAATCCATGGAAATCCTAGTTAGACGTGTATAGAAGGACTAGAGGTGGTGTAGCCTACCCCCAAGTGGGGCAGTACCATCCACCACCTCACCCAGAGATGAGGTGCCGGAGGGACCTCATCAGCCTCAGCTGATGGGCTGCCGGAGGGATTGCAGTTCCCAGATGGAGTTCTGACATCTGTCTTGTCCAAGTTTTCCCTTCTTGAACTTTTTTTTTTTTTTTTTTTTTGAAGTAAGTTTTCAGTCGCCCAGGCTAGAGTGCAGTGGTGCAATCAGCTCACTGCAGCATCGACCTCCCGGGCTCAAGCAATCGTCCTGAGTAGCCTGGACTACAGGCACACACCACTACGCCTGGCTAATTTAAGTTTTTGGTAGAGATGAGGTCTCACTCACTATGTTGCCCAGGCTGGTCTTGAACTGGGCTCAAGCGATCCTCCCATCTTGGTCTCCCAAAGTGCTGGGATTACAAGCCTGTGCCACCATGCTCAGCCTGGAGTTACTTTTTAAAGGAAAAGGTGCCAGCCACAGGAAAATGGGCTGAAGCATAGGGCAGGGCAAGGATTGAGGCCAGAGTCAGGCAGGTCACACAGGACTTGTGCTCTAAGGAGGCTCTAGTCTGCCACGGCAGGCAGCCAGCAAGAGGGTGTTCAGGACAGCAGTGGTCCAGCGGTCTTGGAGAGCTGGCTGGCCACCAAATCATACTGAGAGGAGAAAGGACAGAAGAGTGGAGACTTGGGTGATGGAGATGGGGGAAAGTGGACATAGGTGTATTTTGCAGGTAGATTAGACAAGATGTAGTGATGAATAAGATGTAGGGGTGGGGCAAAAAGGAAAAACCCTGGATGACCAGGTCTGTGGCTGGGGAAATAGGTTGAAGTTTAGTAGGGAAAGCCAGGAGTTTCATTTCAGACATGTTGGCTACACAGGCCTTTTAGGCATCCAAGTAGAAATGTGAAGTCTGCAGGCAGGTTGAGTCGACCACTGAGCAGAGGTGTGGGCATGAGGAGTGGTCATCATAGCTGCCACTGTGGGGCTAAGTGCCATCACCCCCAGAGTGCACAGAGAAATGATCCGGGCTGGGTGCGGTGGCTCACGTCTGTAATTCCAGCACTTTGGGAGGCTGAGGTGGGTGGATCACAAGGTCAGGAGTTCAAGACCAGTCTGGTCAACATGGTGAAACCCAGTCTCTACTAAAAAACAAAAATTAGCTGGGCATGGTGGTGTGCGCCTGTAATCCCACCTACTTGGGAGGCTGAGGCAGGAGAATTGTTTGAACCTGGGAGGCAGAGGGTGCAGTGAGCCGAGATCGTGCCACTGCATTCCAGCCTGGGCGACGGAGCAAGACTCCATCTCAAAAAAAAAAAAAAAAAATGATCTGGAAGGCTACGTGACACCCATCATTTGAAACAGCAAAGGAGACAGGAGGAAAATGTGGCAGAAAAACCAGGGGAGAAGGGTGTCTGTGGAAGCCAGGAGAAGAAGAAATTTCCAGAAGATTGAGGTCAGTTGGCCAACGTAGCTGAAAGATCAGGTGAAATGACAAACCTGCCCACTACCATGTTTCATTGAATATAAGATGCCATTGAAGATAAGAATCACCATTTTATGTGCTTCTGAGGAAAAAATGTAAACATTTATAATGATGTCATCAACCTTCAGATGTCCTTATTTTATTTATTTATTTATTTAGAGACGGAGTCTTGCTCTGTCGCCCAGGCTTGCTCTGTCACCCAGGAGTGCAGTGGCACGATCTCAGCTCACAGCAACCTCCGCCTCCAGGGTTCAAGCAATTCTCCTGCCTCAGCCTCCTGAGTAGCTTGGATTATAGGCCTGTGCCACCATGCCCAGCTAATTTTTTCTTTTTTTTGTATTTTTAGTAGAGATAGGGTTTCACCATGTTGGCCAGGCTGGTCTCAAACTCCTGACCTCAGGTGATCCACCCACCTCTGCCTCCCAGAGTGCTGGGATTAGAGGTGTGAGCCACCATGCCCGGCCAGACATCCCAGTTTAGATGTGCACCTTTGAAATACAAGCTTTGTGGTAATGTGGGAGTTGCTGTGGCCTCGTCCAGCAGTTTCAATCCCTTGGTGACAGTGGAAGCCAGGTTGGAGTGCGGATAGAATAAACAGGAGGTGAGGAGGTAGAAACTGCTCATGGAGAAAACGTGTGAGAAGTTTGGCTCCAAGGGGCGTGTGAAATGGGACAGCCAACAAGGTATACAGGACCACAGTGAGGCTTTTCCGTTGATGTTTACTCTAAGACTGGAAAATTAGATTTTTTTTATTCATGCGATAGAATTTATTAATGGATTAATTTGAAAGATAATTATGAGTGAAAAAACAAGATGCTAAAGGATGTGATACATATATGTAAACATTTAAAACATACCGATATTACATAATGTGTGTGTACATATATGTGTGTGTGTGTTTGTATGTTAAAGATAATATACGCCAGTGAGGTGGCTCATGCCTATAATCCTAGCACTTTGGGGGGCCAATGAGGGCGGATCACTGGAGCCTAGCCTGGGAAACATAGTGAGACCCCATCTCTACAAAAAAATACAACAGTTAGCTGGGCATGGTGGCACAAACCTGTAATCCCAGCTACTCCAGGAGCTGAAGCAGGAGGATCACTTAAGCCTGGGAGAGCGAGGCTGCAGTGAGCTATGATGGTGCCCTGGCACTCCAGCCTTGGTGACAGATCCAGACCCTGTCTCAAAGAAAAAAAAAACTCCAAGATAAAATGTGAGCTTGTGTATTCTTGTGTTTTTTACAGGTTTATTGAGATATAGTCTACATACCACATAATTTAAAATGTACAACTTGGCCGGGTGTGGCAGCACACACCTGTAATCCCAGCTACTTAGGAGTCTGAGGCAGGAGAATCGCTTGAACCTGGGAGGCGGAGGTTGTAGTGAGCCAAGATCACACCACTGCACTCCAGCCTGGGCAACAGAGCGAGACTCTGTCTCAAAAATAAATAAATTAATTAATTAAAAAATGTACAACTCAATCGTTTTAGCATATTTGCAGTTGTGCAAATTATCACACTTTTAAAACATTTTCATCACTCCCTTCCCCCAAAAAACATACCCATTAGCAGTTACTCCTCTTCCTTCCACACCAGCCCTAGGCAACCACTAATCTGCTTTCTATTGCTAAAGATTTACCTATTCTGGACATTTCATAAAAATTGAATCATATAATATGTAGTCTTTTGTGATGGGCTTCTTTCACTTAGAATAATGTTTTCAAGGTTCATCCATGTTGTAGCATGTGTCAGTACTTTATTTCTTTGTATTGCTGACCAACATTCCATTGTATGGGTATGCTACATTTTATTTATGCATTCATCAGTTGATGAGAATTTGGGTTGTTTCCACCTTTTGATTATTATGACTAATGCTGCTATGAACATTCCTGTAATGTATTTGACTAGACATATGTTTTCTATGCTCTTAGGTATGTATTAGGAGTGGAATTATGAAGTCATATGGTAACTCTATGCTTAATCTTTTGAGAAACTGCCTATGTCCAAAGCAGCTGCACCGTTTTACATTCCCATCAGCAGTGTACGAGGAGGGTTCTTTCTCCATATCCTATATAACACGTGGTCTCTCTTTTTAATTCTAGCCACCCACCTTAGTGAGACGCGAAGTGGTTTCCTTTTTTTTGAGACAGAGTCTTGCTTTGTCACCCAGGCTGGAGTGCAGTGGTGCGATCTCAGCTCACTGCAACCTCCACCCCCTGGGTTCAAGCAATTCTCATGCCTCAGCCTCCTGTGTAGCTGGGATTACAGTCATGCACCACCATGCCAGAGTAATTTTTGTATTTTTAGTAGAGACAGGGTTTTGCCATGTTAGCAAGGCTGGTATCCAACTCCTGACCTCAAGCTATCCACCCAGCCCGGCCTCCTAAAGTGCTGGGATTACAGGCGTGAACCACTGTACCCAGCCTGAGAAGTGGTTTCTTATTGTGGTTTTGATTTGCATTTATCTGATGGTTAATGAGGCTGAGCATGTTTTCATGTGCTTATTGACATTTGGAGGAATGTATATTCAGATCTTTGTCCATTTTAAAACATTGAGTTGTCTTTATTACTGACTTGTAAAAATTCTTTGTATATTCTAGATACATGATTTCCAAATGTTTCTTCCCATTCTGAGGACTGCCTTCACTTAAATTTTTTTTTCTTTTTTTGAGACAGAGTCTCACTCTGTCACCCAGGCTGAAGTGCAGTGGCACAATCATAGCTCACTGCAGCCTTGAACTCCTGTGCTCAAGCAATCCTCCCACCTCAGCTTCCTATGTAGCTAGGACTACAGGTATGTGCCACCATGCCTGGCTAATTTTAAAATTTTTCATAGAGATGGCATCTTGCTTTGTTGCCCAGGTTGGTCTTGAACTCTTGGGCTCAAGTGATCCTCCCACCTCAGCCTGCCAAGTAGGTAGGACTACAGACATGCACCACTACACCTGGCTAATTGATTTACTTAGAGATGGGGTTCTCACCATATTGCCAAAGCTGGTCTCAAACCCCTAGCCTCAAGTGATCCATCCTCCTACCTCAGTCTCCCCCAAGTAGCTGGGATTCCAGGCACATGCCACCACCCCTGGCAGCTTTAGAGTTTTCTTCATTTGGAGCTTACATATCTGGTTTGGTTTATTCCAGTTTTTAATAATTGTTGCTGTGATTGCGATCTTTTCTCCTACTACATTTTCTAAGTGGTTATTGAGGATACACAGAAAAGCTATTGATTTCTGTACGTTATCTTTTATTCAGCAATCTTGCTGAACTCATTGGTTTTCAATTATTTTGCCAACTGATGATCTTGCATTTTCTAGATAAACCTGCAAATAATGAGTTTTCCCCCAATACTTTCATCCCATTTCTTCTATCAGGCCTTGTTGCAGTGTCTCTTATAGAATATTCAATCATTGTGGTGGTAGTGAGGATTCTTTTGTTCCATTCACTTAAAAGAGAATGTTTCTAATGTTTCATCATTAAGTATGGTTTCACCATTAAGTATGATAATAAAGGTTTCTGGGAGATACCCTTAATGGAATTGAGGACGTTTCCTTCCATTTCTTGTTTGCTTCTAAGATCTTTGTTTCTTGTAACAGAAAAACAAAACAAAACACAACAAAAAACCAAAGGGATGCTCCTTTCATCCTCAGAGGAGGAAAGAAGAGGGAAGCTGGGTCTAGACACACCCTGGATTTCTCTTTTCCAAGCCCAGCTGACAGCCACTTTTCTAGTACCCCTAACACCCATCAAATAAAAGGTGCTACATTTTGCTCATGTTCTTTCTTTTGCCTGGAACCCATTTCTTCCCTATGCTCCTCCACCCCAACTCCTATTTCTCCTAAGTATTAATATTTAGTCTGGAAGAGTCCCGTGAGATTATCTCCAATGTCTGATGCTATACCCCTGCATAGGGGGGTGGGGATATACCTTGAAAAAGCATATTCAAATAACGATTTGTTATTTTAAAGAAGTGTTTTCCTAATATGGTATATATAAAGTAATATTCCACAAAATTGTGGTTGCTGTATATTTAAGCTGCAGTAATTCTAAAAGGGTAGTCGGGGTTTTTCTCTCCCTAAAAGAGGCTGAGCTTCTTTCTAACTCAGGAACTCTATCAGTGAGCTTTTCCCTCTGCCTTGTACGTTCTCTCCCAAACCCAATCTCCTACCTAATACCCACTCATCCTTCCAGATGCCAGCCAGCTTACCTTAAATGCTGTTTCTTCAGGAAGGCAAGCATAAGGTTCCCCTCTGTGCTGTCTCCCAGCCCCTTATACTCCTTAACAGACCGACTACCAATTGCAATCATAGGACCATATGTGTGTCCATTTTGTTTTTCAGTCTGTTTTCTCTACTAGCCTAAACTATGAGGACGAGGGATGTGCCTGTTTTATTTACCACTACAGTGCTTGGCATATTAAGGATCTTCAGTTGCCAAAAGGGAGCACATGTTAGAGAAGTCAGCACCTCTCTCATAATCTAAAACCCCCCAGTTAGCAAATGGGGCAAGTGGGGCCCAGAGGTGAGAAGGGATTTACTCAAGGTCTCGGAACCAATCTGATCCTGAGCCAGACTGCCTAGCTCTAAAGTCCAGTTCTTTGCTCTCAGGTTCTCCTTCAGGGCTCACCCAATCTAAGTACCCTGAGAAGTCTTTCCTTACCCCAGGCCTCTGTCCACCCTCACAGTCATTTCCACGCGTCGTCCTCGTCCCATCAGTCCCATCTGCCACAGCTGCCCACTCTGCTTCCCAGGGAACGGGTGATCGCGCGGGGAGAGAGCGGCATCCGGGCGCGAGGTGCGAGGCCCAGGTCTGCGGGCGGCCGGGCCAAGCCCCCGAGCCTCGGCGGTGCTGATTGGCCGGCCTGGCGCGGGGGACGGGCGGAGGGACGGCCGCCCGCGCGTCCGCTTCGTCTCCGCGGGGGCGCGCCCGCGGCACGCGGCCGGGCGGGGCCGGGCGTGAGTGACGGCCACGCGGACCAATGGGGCGGGCGCGCGCCGCCGCCGCCGCCCGCGCGGCCCCTGACGCGGGCCCGGGCGCCGCGCCGCTGCGGCTGCAGGCGGCGACGGCTACACCATGGGCCGGCTGCTGCGGGCCGCCCGGCTGCCGCCGCTGCTCTCGCCGCTGCTGCTTCTGCTGGTTGGGGGTGAGTGCGCTCCGGGCCCGAGCGCGGGAGGGCGGGCGGCGGCGTGGGCGCGGTGCTGGACAGCTCCCCGGGCCGCCAACAAAGGGGCCAGAGTGCGGCGCCGCCGGGAGCGCGCGTGTCCCGGCCGGGCCGCGGCGCCGCCCCGACACGCGCGCACGAGGAGTGGGTGCGTGGGGGCCGCGGCGGGCGCCTGGCATGCCGGGCGACCCCCGAACAAGGCGCGGCGGTGAAGCTGGGACATAGCACCGTGGCCCCCACGCCGCGGCTCTCAGGGGCAGGTGCGCAGGCTGCTGCCTCGCGGGCCGGGGGGGCGCGCACGTGTGGGTGTGCATGTGTGTGCGTGTGCATGTGTGTGTGCGCGAGTGCATTGTGTGCCTGCGCACTCGGGGGAGGAGGCGTGTGTGACAGCCACGCGGGGAGGAGGCCGCATTGTGAAGGTCCCAGGGGCCGCCTGCGGAGTGTGGGGCGGGTACGCTGAGGCGCGGGTGGCTGTTTACGCGTGGCGTTGCCGGGAGGGAGTGTGAGTGTGTCACGGTGAATGGGTATTCTCTACTGTTCTGGGCGACTCTATTAGGAGCTGACAAAAACGGGCGTACAGCCACGGAAGGCCCGTGACAGCACACGGCGGGAGGCTCCCACGCAGCTCACACACGAGGGAGGTGTGAGACTCAGATGTGTGGTTTCCATTCAGCAGCCACGCCGGGCGGCGGGCTGTGTGGGTGCGTGGCGGGCTGGGGGTGTGGCACAGGTGTGAAAGGGATGTGTCTGCCTGAGAGAGAAAGAGACGGGCCTCCTGATGGCTTCCGGCGCAGACGGGGATTTAGTGGAGGGGGTGTGTAGGGAGGTGGGCATGGGGTGTGACAGCCCATGAGGCAGGCGGCCACTATGGAAATGGCGGGGAGAAGGGCTGTCTGCAAAGGTGGGTCAAATAAGGTCATAGCTGAGCAGCTCCTGCACACACTGGCAGAGCAGAGGGAGTGTGTTACGGTGTATGTTAAGGTGTGACTGGTGCTGCTGGAGGAATACCCGGATGAGGAAGTGTGCATGTGTGCCTGTGCACACTCATCAGCCAGCTGTAACTTCACTTCTGATGCACACGTCAAAATAGCGTCCTAGTATGATGTGTGTATGTGCATGTAGGAGTGTGCACAGGACATTTCCCACGCAACTGGCCCATGAAGACACAGGCACTTTGTGTCCAGATGTGTGTGAGTGAAATAGAAACTAGTGAAGGGTCTCTATGGGAAGGGAGGAACAGTCTTTGCCTGAGGTGGGCCATGAACCTGGGACTCAGAGTGGCAGAATCCCAGGGTAAATGGCTGGGAGGGGAAAGTGGTCCCTCACACATTCCTGTGCATGTCATGGGAAGGCTCAGTTCAGGGAGGGTACATTTTCTCCACAGTCAGTCTAGGGATGAAGAAAGGCCCTAGGTGGTGTGCAAAGAAAAACATGTCCATCAGTGTTGGCTCAGACACTCACACAAACCCACCTGTATTCTTTCACGCTGTAAATCCTCTTTGGAAGAAGGCGACATTCAACAAATAAACATCAATTGATTGGTCTGCTATTTCTTTGTGTGACAGTCATAAACCAGAACTGGCCAGCAACGTCCTCATGGACCCAGGCCCAGCTGTAACTGCCCATGTGCTTATGTGACCAGCTGTGAGGACTGCAGGCAGCCTGCCTCCGGCTCCTCTCTCCCGTGCATGCTCTTCATGATGCACTTCTTACCCCATGCTTGGAGGGCATGTGCGTGTGTCTAGCAGTGTGTCTCTTTCTTACACACCTTTGTGTGGAAGCCCTTCAGGGACCCGTCAGCATTGTTTCTCAGGTGCTTACAGAGTGGAGGTAGCGTGACTGTGCTCAGCAGTTCCTGTTGTCGCTGACACTCAAGGGTGAGGGGCTGTGTGACAGATGCTGCAGGGCCCCTCCCATGTTGGTGTCTGCCAAGAGCTTAGGGAGACTGGACTTCAAAGACCCTGCTTAGGGGAGAGGTGGGGTGTAGCTGATGGTGGAAATCAGAAAGGAGTTTTGCACCGAGAGCAGATCACAGGGACTGATTTGAAAAGGTAAGATAAAACATGAGGATCGCTGGGGTCTTGTTTTTTTCACCTCCCCAAATGTCAGCCTGCTTCCTTTGCCTCTTTCTGTGTTTGTTTGGGTCAGATTTTCAGTTCTTTGAGGCTGATCCCCTAATCCTTTTCATGTGCCATCTTTTTCTCTCTCCTCTGTTGGGTGTGATGATGTAACAGAAAATTATAGGTGCTAGAGGGAAAAAGGAAATCAATCACACGCAGAGTGTAATTCTGAAATTTTAAGTCAGCTGGGGTCTCAATTAAGGCAGATTAATTATTAAGTGCAAAACTAATTATACACAGAATGGCTATGTCTCAGCTACTATTTTGGTGTCATCTTATGGTGGGCAAGTTTGAAAAGAAGTAACCTCTTGTAATTACTTAAATAAATACCCATTGCCAAGGCCTTTGAAAATATCAAGGTCTATGTAAAGACAAAACAGTCATTAGAGGGAAAAATAACCTTAAGAAAATGAAACTGTTTACTGGAAAAGGAATGAAAAACCGGGAAAATACCAGATTCCTTTTTCTTCAGTAGGGTTTTCAAAATCTTTGCCAATTCCTATTAGACCATTGGGAAGGGAAGACAAAGAAGGAAAGGGAGAGATGTTAGAGGAAGGTTGTGGATTCCTGGCTTGACAGGTGGGAGAGCTCAGAGAGGTGGGGGCTCACTGGAGCCATGGAAATGACAGGGAAGGGGCCTAGCAAACACACCAGACCACAGTCCTGTGCACAGAGAGCTGGACTGACTAGAAAGTGTTTTATCCCCCAGAGTGGGGAAGGAAACAGGCTCCTCTGGGCACACTGACCTGGAGAGGGCAGAGCAGTCTTCTTGAGTTCCAAGCCATTCCGAGGAGCCAGAGTAGGATGTAGACGGCAGCAGCCTCCCCCTGCCATGCCACAGCCTCTCCCTGCCATGCCACAGTTCAGCTCCGAGAGAGAGTGCCAAGGTTTGAGAGACAACCCGTGTTTAATCCTTCAGTGGTTTTGTAGAGAGTGAATTTCAAAATTCTTAGGGAGAATCAGTTTACACTTTTCTAACAAGGCTGAAGTAATATCTTTCCCAGCATACCTGCTGGAGGTTGGAGCATGCAGATAAAGATCTCCAGTTCATGGCCCTCTCAAAGGCAGGCTGCCCGGGTGCCCCGGGAACCTATACAATGTGTATTATTTAATTATTACAAACATTTTCCATCAGTTGACTTTTTTCTTCCTGGAATGCATGAATGAGTTTTTCCAGATTTGTTTCTTGTATTTTGGCTCCCTGCCAGCCCTGGGGATACTGCTTTTGCAAAGCAGTCTGCTACATCGGCTCATATCCCCTAAAGAACTTAGGGTTCCACTTCCCAAGAGTTCGTAATTTTCCTGAGGGCAAAGCCTGTCTCTTGTTCATCTGTCTCTTGTTGCACCTCCAGGAAGGGCCTAACACACTGTTTGGCACAGAATAGGAGCTCAGGAGTGACTGTATTTTTCTTTGTAATCGAGAGTCTAATAGAAATTTTACCTCTAATAAGAGCACAGCCCACCTGAAACCAAAGTTCAATTATAATTGGATCACATCTGATTGGCAGTACTACATGATTCTGATTCACTTTTCAAAAATTAGAAAATAACTATTAAATAAGTACAGTTTATAGATGAAACATTTCCAAACACAGGGGCCACATGGAAATGTAAATAAAGGGATTCTTGCTTGTGAAAACATTGGGAATCACTTTACTAATTTGGTCTTTTTCAAGAGAAGAGATTCCTTCAATTGATTGGATTGGTTGTGGGGACCCTGGGCAGAGTGTTTGGAAAGGGATGTCTTCTAGTTTTTAGCTCTGGCTTCTTTCCCTGGCCCTTAAAGCACATGAAATATTTAAGCTGTTTTACATATTCTCTTCCTTCACGTATCCTTTGGAGGAAGGAAGGTACCCAGCCCCACAAGTAATAGCTTTCCATTCTTCTTCCTGGAGCATCCACAAGACGTTTTTGTGGGGGAGAAACCAGCTAATTTCAGCTCCTCTATTAACTAGCTGTTTGACCTTAATCCCACTAGGCCTCAGTTATTTCATTTGTAAAACAAGAGGGTTGGATTACAAATTTTTTGTGTGTGGGGGGAGGGGAGAAACCAGCTAATTTCAGCTCCTCTTTTAACTAGCTGTTTGACCTTAATCCCACTAGGCCTCAGTTATTTCATTTGTAAAACAAGAGGGTTGGATTAGACTACTAATTATTTATTCAAACCTTTATTGTGTCCCCATCATGTGTAAAAGGTTGTGCTAGGCACTGGAATTCCAGGGTGGAATTGAAACAAGGGACTCCTCATTTACAATGGAGGCTGTATGAAGGTCTGTTACAATTTGGTGAGAAAAGTGGCGTGAGAGTAGTTTGTTGAGAAGGCTGTGATAGAGAGGAGTGGTGTCTCATCCAGACTTGGAGTGGCCACAGAAAGCTTCTCGGAAGCTGAGACTGCAGGCAGGAGTGAGAATTAGCAGGTGGGTGGTGGGACAGGACAGAGATGGGAAGATACGGATGTTCAAGCAGAAGAGCATATGCAAAGACCCAGAAGGCAAAAGAGGCGGCTGTGTTCTGGAAATTGCGGGTAGTCAGTTTGTCTGAAGCATAGAGTATGATTGGGGAAGGTGGGTACAGAGAGGGGAGGGGAGGTAATGGTCAGTTTATGAGAGCCTTCTCGCCTTTTCAAAGGATCTGACCTGTATGATAGAATGATAGAACCAGATTTGCATTTTAAAAAGACCTCTCGGCCTGCGCAGTGGCTCACGCCTGTAATCCCAGCACTCTTGGAGGCCAAGGTGGGCAGATCACCTGACGTCAGGAGTTTGAGACCAGCCTGGCCAACATGGCGACACCCCGTCTCTACTAAAAATACAAAATTAGCCGGTCATGATGGCACATGCCTGTAATCCCTGCTACTCGGGAGGCTGAAGCAGGAGAATCGCTTGAACTCGGGAGGCGAAGGTTGCAGTGAGCTGAGATCACGCCATTGCACTCCAGCCTGGGCAACAAGAGAGAAACTCCATCTCAAAAAAAAAAAGTTGACTGGGCACAGTGACTCACACCTGTAATCCTGGCACTTTGGGAGGTTGAGGCAGGCAGATCACCTGAGGTCAGGAGTTGGAGACTAGCCTGGCCAACATGGTTAAACTCTGTCTCTACTAAAAATAAAAAAAAAATTAGCTGGGCGTGGTGGCAGGTGCCTGTAATCCCAGCTACTCGGGAGGCTGAGGCAGGAGAATCGCTTGAACCTGAGAGGCGGAGGTTGCAGTGAGCCAAGAACGCGCCATTGCACTCCAGCCTGGGCGACAAGAGTGAAACTGTCTGAAAAAATAAATAAAAATAAAAAATAAATAAAAAGACCTCTCTGAGCTTTGTCACTCAAAGTGCGGTCCACGGACCAGCAGCATCAGTCACACCTACTGTGTCAGAAGACTCGGGTGACTCACACACATTTCAGTCTGAGAAGCGCTGATTAGAGGGCAGTGTGCGGGACAGATGGGTGCAGGCGGAATTGCTAGGGGTTCGTAAAAGAGCTCTCTTTTTCTTCCAGCGGTGAAGCACTATGAGGACTGTAATTCTAATGGAGGCGTCTCTCATGTCTACACACCTATGCTTCTGTATCGTCTCTGCTGTTTTGCTTTATCGTGAAGTGTGGGGCATTTCGGCCATGTGCCCCCCTGAGTGGCATGGTTGTCTACCCTAGAGAAAGGGAAACTGAACACATGTTCCTGAGATCCCGGTGTTGTTATTTCCTCCAGCCTCCTTTCTCCTTCACAGTGTACTGAGCACAGTTAGTACAGTGCCATGAGCAGTTCTGTTAGTAGCTACCTTTGAGATCTCTCTCCCTGCCCTACTAACCCTGTGGCTCAAACAGAGTTATATGGTCACTGTTACACTATTCCATAATGATTTGTTTACTTGCTGGTCTCTGTAGTAGAAACTGACCCTTTTGGGGCAGGGACCCTATCTTTCTTATTTCTGTACCAACATAGCCTTGGATCATGCCTAGTCCAAATAAGCATTTAATAAAGGCTTTTTGGTTGAAGAATGAATGAATGGATGGATGAATGAATGGAATTTAACCATTCAAACACTACTCTGATCCAAAAGGAGAACTTGATTTATAATTTTTCTTAATGTATCAGTTGGCTATTTCTGTGTAATAAATCACGCCAAAATTTAGTGGTTTCAGATTCTCAATTCTTAAGATCTGATCCCTGGACAGAAGCATCACCTGGGAACTTGCTAGAAATGCAAATTGTTGGGCCCCGTCACAGACCAGCTGGATTCAGAACTCTAGGGTGGGCTTAACAGTCTCTGTTTTAACAAGCCCTCATGGTGATTCCATGCTGGTTCAGGTTTGAAAGCACTGGATTAAAACGGTAGCCATTTATTTAGCTCATGATTCTGTAGTTTGGCAATTTAGGCTGCAGTCAGCTGGGTGGTTCTGGTCTCAGCTGAACTCCTTCAAGTTTGTCATCAGCTGTTTATCACCTTTGCTGGTCTTGTCTGGCTCTCTCACTTTGGGACTTCAGCTAGGACACTGAGCTGACCTGGCTCTCTTCTGCATGGGCTCCTGTTTTCCTGCAGGCTAGCCTTGAGCAGAATCCTGAGAGAATGGAAGCGTGCAAGGTATCTTGATGCCTAGCCTTGGAAATGGCACATCATCACTTCTGCATTGTCTTGTGTAGCAACTCACAAAGGTAGCTCAGATTCAAGGAGTGGAGAATTAGATTTCATCTCTTTATGGGAGGAGCTACAAAGTCTCATTGCAAAGATGTGTGTTATTAATTGGGAGTCATTGGATAACCCCTCTCAGGAAGAACCTTAAGAAGGTACTGTTTTGGGGTAGGACATGGCACTCTGTTTCTTTCCCATCTACCTAGTAGGGGATAGATACTGCTTTCTTCTATAATATTCGGGCTAGGAAAAAATCCAAGAGTAGCTTAGGGTCCCCCCGTGATGTGAAGGGGAATTAGAGTGGAAGAGGTCATGGGAAAGTCTTGAGCTAGAGAGAGTCCAAGTCCTTAATTCATCCTCTCCCAGGAACAAAGGGGAACTTCAAGGGGAGTGGACCCCCAATTGATTGTCTTGGCTTTCTCTGGCTTTTAAATACCTTTGGCTCAAAGAAACCACAAAATATGAGATGGCTGTTTCTCTCTTTGAGTCAGGGTTTCAGACACAGGCTCTGGGAACATGACTTCAGCTTCGTGGAGCCAGGCCCTGCCTGGAAGCAGAATCTTTGTCCGTGGACATGGTGCCTAGGACAGCAGAAGACATTCCGGATGGGGTGTGATAGCTTCCTGGTTTGGACTTGGCAGAAGGCATTCCCCTGTGAGCAGTCCTCAGGGGCACTGGCAACACAGCAGTGCCATTGGCTCCCACCTGCCCAGGGTCACAGCTTGCTCACCCTTTAGGTATTTTTTATTTTTATTTTTTTGAGACAGAGTCTCACTCTGTCGCCCAGGCTGGAGTGCAATGGCACCATCTTGGTTCACTGCAATCTCTGCCTCCCGGGTTCAAGCAATTCTCCTGCCTTAGCCTACCAAGTAGCTGGAGACTACATGCGTGTGCCACCATGCCCAGCTAGTTTTTGTGTTTTAGTAGAGACTAGTTTTGCCACATTGGCCAGGCCTGTCTCGACCTCTTGACCTCAAGTGATCCGCCCGCCTCGGCCTCCCAAAGTGCTGGGATTTACAGGTGTGAGCCACCACACCCAGCCCCATCCTCTAGTTATGATGATACTTTCTAAAGCTGAGAGTTGGGCCTGTGAATTATCTTATTGAGAGACAGAGCTTCACGGGATCTTAGAGGTTGGCACAGACGTTTACTAGCCCTGGTCAGATGCTAAGGCTCTGATGCCTCCTTAGCCCCGGCGTTGGCTTTGAGGCCACTTAGGATCACTCTGATATTCTTATTCACATCAACCTTTTGTTTTAATGTATTTGAAGATACCATGGTCTCTTTTAAATATTTTTTTCCCCAGGCCATGAACTTCGCAGGTCTCTGTTTTTTATATAGGATAATAACACAATATTTGTAGAATAGTTTGGTTTGTAAAGCTCTTTGTAGAGCAGCTTTCACACATGGCTCATCAATTACCTCATTTGGTGCCCCTCACACTGGAGGCATGGTAGGAATTGCTGTCCTTATTACACAGAGGAGGAGAGCAAGGCTGGTGGTGGTGAAGTCACTCAGCCAGAGAAGCCAGAGTGTAACCTATTTCCTGGTACCAGGCTTTCTCTCCTGTTATATAGAACATCTTCCTGTCTCTGACCTCAGGGCGTCTCTCTTACCCTGGAGTCTCTACTTCCCATCCCCCATCCACACAACCCAGACCCTGTGGCTGGATGTGGCATTATTGGCTGTGAGTTGTCTGGCTGCTGCACAGTGTGCACAGACTCCCTCATACCCAGACTCACAGGACAGTCTGAAATGCTCATTTTTTTCAGTGGCCAGTCACAGTATTGGCACATATCAAGCTTAGGGCCTGCTCAGCAAAGCACATGGCACCAATAATATTAGCCCTATTTTTATTATAAGCATCACTAAAAATTGCCATGTACTATAGTCAAGTCAGGTCACGGTACACATCTGGTGTAGAGCAAGAGGAAGACTGTGAAATTCCCTCTTCCCTAGATCCTTAAGTGTTAGTCTTGGAAAAGAATTCAGAGGTCATTTCATTTAGCTTCCTTGTCTTTCTGGTGAGGAGACTGAGACCCAGAGGTCTTGAGCAGCTTTCCAGGAGCCTCACAGCAAGTTAGTAATTTGTGTGGTTAGGTCATTAAGTTAGAGGTTAAGTTGTGAAACTGGCAAATAGGGCTATATTCCTGTCCTTAAAGAATGAGAGTGAAAGAAGAGGAAAAAGGCCTCCTTTAATTTGTTTTCCTGTCCATTTATTTGCTTGTTTTGGTAAATTAGGAGAGAGAGAGTATCCAAGATTCTAAACAAATATGTCAAATTACCAGCACTGGGTTGAGTTTGAACTGTGACCTCACGTGGTTTTTTAAAAGACTACGTGCAGAGGCTGGGCTCAGTGGCGCACGCCTGTAATGCCAGCACTTTGGGAGGCCGAGGAGGGCAGATCACTTGAGGTCACGAGTTCAAAACCAGCCTGACCAACATGGCGAAACCCTGTCTGTACTAAAAATACAAAAATTAGCCAGGCGTGGTGGTGGGCACCTGTAATGCCAGCTACTTGGGGGGCTGAGGCAGGAGAATCACTTGAACCTGGGAGGCGGAGATTGCAGTGAGCCAAGATTGCACCACTGTACTCCAGCCTGGGCGACAGAGCAAGACTCCATCTCAAAAAAAATAAAAAATAAAAAAACTAAAGACTATGTTCAGGATACTGTATTGCTGAAATACAAATCATATTCATAATGCAGTTTTGGAGAAATTTCAGCCAAGGATGGAAGCCTGGGGAACACTGTGTTCGTCCAATCATACTGCTAGGTCCTTAAAAGCATGGGCCCTGTCTTCACTTCAGTTTGTAGCTCCAACACCCAGCACAATTGCCAGCAGAGAGAGGGTACTCAGGAGGTGTTTTCTGAGTGACCACATGCGCAGTGGAACGCTGACTCAGTGATTCCTCTCTCTCCCCTGCCTGTCTCCATCTGTCTCCCCTTGCCCCTGCCATAGGGAAGTCTAAGCAATTTGGCCTTTTTGAAATGAAAATAGTGTCTCAGAATCCCCGCAAAGCCTCTGGGTTTTCAGGAGTGTCCACTGAAGTCCCCCCTTCCCCAGGACCTTTGTCATTTGAGACATGCTCTAACCTGGCACCAGTCTTGTGTCTTCTCTAGCCTCCCCTGACTGTCTGGCTTTTATGTCTGCACAGGAGCGTTCCTGGGTGCCTGCGTGGCTGGGTCTGATGAGCCTGGCCCAGAGGGCCTCACCTCCACCTCCCTGCTAGACCTCCTGCTGCCCACTGGCTTGGAGCCACTGGACTCAGAGGAGCCTAGTGAGACCATGGGCCTGGGAGCTGGGCTGGGAGCCCCTGGCTCAGGCTTCCCCAGCGAAGAGAGTGAAGAGTCTCGGATTCTGCAGCCACCACAGTACTTCTGGGAAGAGGAGGAAGAGCTGAATGACTCAAGTCTGGACCTGGGACCCACTGCAGGTAGCTCTTCTTACCTACAGAGCATGTGTTGAGTGCCAGCCAAGTGTCTAGGCAAAACACCAGGTGACCATTTCCTTGCCAGAAGCATCTCTTCTCTCTCCCTACAGTTTTTACCATGCTGCTGCTGTTTACCTGCACATCAGAGCTAAGGCTCTGGGACCCTGAGTGTCTCACAGGCCCAGGAGGCCCTTTCTCTTTAATACTAACCACTGTTTAGGGAGCCTTTATTCTGTGCTCATTTAATTCAATCTGATGCTTATAACCTGAGAGATAAGTAATATGACCCCCCTTGTAGACAAGAAAACACTGAGACTGAGAGGTTAAAAGCTGGCCTGAGGTCAAACAGCGGCTCAGATGCTCAGTCATGATTCAGACCTATGGCTTTCCAAGCCGTGGGGCTCATTGTTTTGTTTTTCCCTACTGCTCTATGCTGTCTCTGTTGAAGATTGCCACAAGGTCAGCTGATCCATGTTTCCTTGAGTCTATCCGACCAGCAATTGAGGCATTCTAACCGCCCTTCCCTCAGTCATGCACCAGAGCTAGAGCTGGTGTTTGGGTCTACAGAGCCCAGCTGGTGAACATTTGGGTCCTGAAGAAAGCCCGAGGCCTAGGGCTCCAGGTTTGAATGCCCACCGCCATGAGCTGACATTGATACAGATGTACGGGAGCGTGCAGGCAGCGCTGCCAGCCATAGCCCCTCCACCAATGTCCTGGGCCAGCAGGGGCCCATCTCTCAGTAGGGACTGAGGAATTGGTGTGATTGTGTGTGCACATGGGGCAAGGTGTTACAGAACTTAACCTTTAATTTTTCTTTTAAAAATAGGTAATATTTATTGGATTTACCTTTTCTAATTATAAAAGAACGCATGAACGTTGTAGAAAATCTAAAACACACAAAAATAATACAAAGAAGAAAATAAGGCTGGGTGTGGTGGCTCACGTCTGTAATCCCAGCACTTTGGGAGGCTGAGGCGGGTGGATCACTTGGGGTCAGGAGTTTGAGAACAGCCTGGCCAACATGGTGAAACCCTGTCTCCACTAAAAATACAAAAATTAGTTGGGCATGATTGCGGGCACCTGTAATCCCATCTACTCGGGAGGCTGAGGCAGGAGAATGGCTTGAACCCGGGAGGTGGAGGTTGCAGTGAGCTGAGATCGCACCACTGCTCTCCAGCCTGGGCGACAAGAACAAAACTCTATCTCAAAAAAAAATAAAATAAAATAAAAAATAAAAACTACCTATAACCTGATAATTGAAAGATAATTCCTATTAGTAGTTTGGGGATACATTGTTCTAGTCACTTTTATGTGCAAAATTGGAATCGTAGGGACATTTTGTTTTCACTCAAAATATTTCATATTTCCGCATTGTTAAATATCCATTTATAACCTGATTTTTAAACATGTTATTATTTATTTATTTTTTTGAGATGGAGTCTTGCTCTGTCACCTGGGCTAGAGTGCAGTGGCGTGACCTTGGCTCACTGCAACCTTCATCTCCTGAGTTCAAGTGATTCTCCTGCCTCAGCCTCCGAGTAGCTGGGGGATTACAGGCATGCGCCACCACACCCAGCTAATTTTTGTATTTTTAGTAAAGACAGGGTTTCACCATGTTGGCCAGGCTGGTCTCTAACTCCTGACCTCAAGTGATCTGCCCGTCTCGGCCTCCCAAAGTGCTGGGATTACAGGTGTGAGCCACTGCACCCGGACAACATGTTATTATTTATTTATTTATGTTTAGAGTTGAGGTTTTGCTCCATTGTTCAGGTGTGATCATAGTTCACTGTAACCTCGAACTCCTGGGCTCAAGCGATCCTCCCACCTCAGCCTCATAGGTAGCAGGGACCAAAAACGTGCCACCATGCCTGACTAATTTTTTCATTTTTTTGTAGTGATGGAGTCTTGCTATGTTGCCCAGGCTGGTCTTGAACTCCTGGGCTCAAGCGATCCTCCTCCCTTGGCCTCCCAAAGTGCTAAGATTATAGCTGTGAACCACTGTGCCTGGCTTATAACCTGATTTTTTTTTCTTGAGACGGAGTTTCGCTCTTGTTGCCCAGGCTGGAGTGCAGTGGTGCCATCTTGGCTCACCACAACCTCCGCCTCCCAGGTTCAAGTGGTTGTCCTGCCTCAGCCTCCTGAGTAGCTGGGATCATAGGCATGTGCCACCATGCCCGAATAATTTTGTATTTTTTTTAGTAGAGACAGGGTTTCTCCATGTTGGTCAGGCTAGTCTCGAACTCCTGACCTCAGGTGATGTGCCCACCTCGGCCTCCCAAAGTGCTGGGATTACAGGCATGAGCCACCGTGCCCAGCCCTGATTTTTAACAACTACGTTATATTTCATCATGTGGGTCATCAGGTGTATTAAACTGGTTCCCTACTGTTGAATACTTAGGTTGTCTTCAGTTTTAATGCTGCTACAAATATCCTTACACATTTTTGCACCTTCCTGGTGGTTTCCTTAGGATAAATTTCTAGAATAAAATTGATATGTCAAAAGATGTATTAGGGCCGGGCACGGTGGCTCACGCCTGTGATTCCGGCACTTTGGGAGTTCGAGGTGGGCAGATCATGAGGTCCAGAGTTCGAGACCAGCCTGGCCAACATGGTGTAACTCTGTCTCTACTAAAAATACAAAAATTAGCCAGGTGTGGTGGCAGATGCCTGTGAACCTCGCTACTCAGGAGGCTGAGGCAGGAGAGTTGCTTGAACCTGGGAGGTGGAGGTTGCAGTGAGCTGAGATTGCACCACTGCACTCCAGCCTGGGGGACAGAGCGAGACTCCATCTCAGAAAAAAAAAAAAAAAAAAAAGATGTATCAGTCAGCATCCCACGCGGAAACAGAAGACACAATCAAATTAAAACAATCTAAGGAGAGTTTGTTTATGAAGCAGCAGATTTATGAAGGTATGGGCTGGATACGAGTGAACTACCAGAGGACTCACAAGTCCTTTGGCTAAGGATCTGTGGCTAGCAACAGCTGAGTGCTTACCATCTCTAGGCACAGGGAGACCAGGGAAGGGATGAAGATGGGAGCCTGCAGGGAAAGTGGTGTAGAGAGGTGGCCAGATATGGGAGGAGACCAAGAGAATGAACGCCGCACCCCCCACCAAGTGTTCTCTCTTTCCCTTGTCAGTTTGATAGGAAAAATTACAATGGCCTTTGATTACTAGTACATTTTAACTCATATATGTACAAAATATATATGTACGTTCATTATATATAGAATATGTGTATTCTATAGAATATACATATACACAAAAATAGTGACCACTTATCACTCTTCTTTTTTATTTGAAGCACAGTGTAGTTAAGAGAACAGGCTTTGGAGTCAGGAAGGCTCCAGTGCTGTCATTTAACAGTGATGCAATTTTTGGCGAGTAACTCACCCTAAGCCTCAGTTTCCCATCTAGGAAATGGAGATAATTATATACCTACCTCACAGAGTTGTGAGGTTCACACACCATCATACATTTCGAGCACTCAGCTCAGTGCTTGGCACATTGTTAAGTGCTCTGTGACTGTTAGCTATTATTATTACTTTCCTGTTTTTTTCTATTGAGTCTTTAATTTTTTCTTATCCCTGTACAAATCTGAAAAAGGATACTAACTTTCCTCTGACATACGTAGAAAACATTTTTCCAGTTTGTCAACTGCTTGTATTTTTATTATAATTTTTGGCATAAAGAAATTAAATATTTTATAAGCTTAAAATTACTTTTTTTTTCTTCGAGATGGAGTTTTGCTCTAGTCACCCAGGCTGGAGTGCAATGGTGTGATCTCAGCTCACTGCAACCTCTGCCTCCCAAGTTCAAGCAATTCTCCTACCTCAGCTTCCCAAGTAGCTGGGATTACAGGCACGTGCCACCACGCCCAGCTAATTTTGTATTTTTAGTAGAGATGGGATTTCACTATGTTGGCCAGGCTGGTTTCAAACTCCTGATCTCAAGTGATCCACCCGCCTCAGCCTCTCAAAGTGTTGGGATTACAGGCATGAGCCACCACACCCAGCAAAATTACTTCTTTTAAAATGTTTTTATGTGTTTTTCTTTACTTTATGATTAGAAAATACTTTCTGCCCTTGAGATACATGCACCTTTCTTCCTTCTATTCTTTTTTTTTTAATGTAAATTCTTTTTTTAAAATTATTTTTATTTTTTGGACACAGGGTCTCGCTTTGTACCTCAGGCTGGAGTGCAGCAGCACAATCTCAGCTCACTGCAGCCTTGACCTCCTGGGCTCAATCGATCCTCCTGCTTCAGCCTCCCAAGTAGCTGGGACTACTGGTGTACCCCACCACGCCTGGTTAATTTTTCTGTTTTTTGTAGAGACAGGGTTTTGCCATGTTGCCCAGGCTGGTCTTGAACTCCTGGGCTCAAGCAATCCACCTGCCTCAGCCTCCCAAAGTGCTGGGATTACAGGTGTGAGCCAGCACGCCTGGCCCCTTCTATTCTTTAGCTTAATTTTTTACATTTAAGTCCAATTTAGCTGTAATTTATTTTTGTGTGTGGTGTAAGATAAGGATCTAATTTCATTTTCTCCATATAGATCATCTATTGTCATGATGGCATCCATTGATAAATCTGTCCTCTTATCATTTTAAAGAAATGATATTTTGTTGCTGTTGTTGTTTTGAGATGGAGTCTCACTCTGTTGCCCAGGCTGGAGTGCAGTGGTGTGATCTCTGCTTACTGCAACCTCTGCCTCCGAGGTTCAAGTGATCCTCCTGCCTCAGACTCCCTGGTAACTGGGATTACAGGCATGCCACCACGCCCAGCTAATTTTTGTAATTTTAGTAGAGGTGGGTTTTACCGTGTTGCCCAGGCTGACTGAACTCCTGACCTCAAGTGATCCACCCACCTTAGCCTCCCAAAGTATTGTGATTACAGGTGTGAGCCGCTGTGCCTGGCCAAGGAATGATTTAAACAAACTTTTACATTGTACCAGACAATTATTGGGTCTTTTTCTGGCCTTTCCCTTTTGTTGAGACTATTGAGCGTCTAGTGTGAGGTAAGCAGTCACGCAGAGAGCATTGGCCTCAGGACCACAGTGGAGGGCCCTGAAGCCTTGTTGAGCTCGATTTGTTGTCCTCCCCCCTCCCCAGGGGATTCGTTTCCCTTTCTTTTTCTTTCAGTTCATGTCTCTTCCTCTCCCATTTCCTTCCCTAGGTCTCATAAGAATAAAAATAGCTCTCATTCATTGAATACCGGCTATGCATAGGCCTTTGCCTCCATTGTCTCTAGTCCTCACCACAGCTGCATACAGCTTGGCTGTGAGGTGGAGATACCAATCACCCTACCCAGGATGGGCAGAAGGCTAGGGAGGTGCAGGGAGGAGGCCAGGAGGCAGAGGAGGTGCAGGGAGGAGGACAGGAGGCCAGGCAGGTGCAGGGAGGAGAGTTGCTTCAGTCCTGTCCCTCATTGCTCCTCTCTTGACCTGTCCCCTCGCCTTACGTTTCCTCAGGTCAATCTCTTCTCTGTACTACCTGACCATGATCCTGTGAAAAAATTGGAGTTGCCCATCTTCTTCTCAAACAAACTAGCAAACAAACCCCTTCTCAAACCCCAAAGCCCACAGGTTAAAGGCTGAACTTTTTAGCATGGCAGAAAATGCTGTTGATAGTCCGGCCCCAGCCTTCTCCAGCCTCTTCTCCTTCCTTGCTCCAGCATGCATCTGATTAGCTCATCATCAGCTTGTTCTCTTCCTTGCTTGGCAGAGTTGAACTGAGGCATGGGGAAGTAGGGTGCTTTGCCCAAGGACACATTGCTTGGATGTAATGGAGCTGGATCTAGAGTCAGTGTCTTCTCACTGACAACAGCCTGGCCTATTCCCTAAGCCTGTGATGCACTTGTTCCTCTTGTCCCATCTGCTGGGAAGCTCTTCTCCATCCTGATGTGCTAGTGGATATGTATTCGTCCTTGAGTACCTAGCTCAAGAGGACTAGCTTCAAGAGGCTTTTGCCAGCTCTGACCAATGAGCAGGACCAGTGCACGTGGTTATGCTGGTGGTGCCCTGTCCGGGGCTCCTGACCGAGCATGGGAGTTGGAGCCGAAGTCCAGCATACACCCTGCCAACCAGGCCATGGGCTGGGTGGGAGGAGCACCTTTTTCTAATTCATTTGCCCAGAGGGGACATCTCTGTGTACTGGCAGTGGCCCTGAAATCAGGCTAGTGACCCCTGCTTCTGTTTTCTTGCAGCACCTTGATGGCATATGATTAGGACATGACAGAAGAGAAAGTGGCTAAGGTGGCAGGCTGACAGCGAATAGTCAGGCTGGTGTAGGAGGCAGCCCAGGGGACAGTGGCGTGCCCTACCCCCCTATTCTTGTCTGCTCTTGTGCCCCGGAGCCACAGGCTTCTGTCTAGGGGTTCTTGGGGAGAAGGAGGTGGATCACCTCTTGGGGGTTGGAGGAGTGCAAAAGAACCTTGAGAGGGCATGCCTGGGTTGGGAGTCCTGCAGAGTCCAGAGTGACTATGCCAAGTGCTATCCTAACATGGCCATTAGGGACATTGAACTCCATGCAGCAGTAGCAGGGACTGCTGAAAACCATGCTGCAGACAGGCCAATCTCAGATCAAGTACAAGTACATCAATCAATGTATTCAACACCCAGTGTGTGCCCAGCACTATGTTAGGGGTTGTGGGTTCTCATTTAACGTCCACTGAAAAATGTAAGTATATATTCTTACTTCCATTTAGCTGATAAGCAAACCTGAGGCTTAGGGAGTTTGAATTTACAGCCCAGCAAGTAAATGTAAGAATCAGGATTCAAACCCAAGTTGTTAGACTCCAAAGCCTCTCTGCCCTGTCATGTCACCTCTCAGCACAGTGATTTTGCTGGAGACTAGCACTAATGTCATATTCTATGTGGTACTTATCACCATTTTTCCATAGATTTTTTTTTTTTTTTTAGATGAAGTCTCACTCTGTTGCCCAGGCTGGAGTACAATGGTGCAACAGTCTTGGCTCACTGCAACCTCCGCCTCCCAGGTTCAAGTGATTCTCCTGCCTCAGCCTCCTGAGTAGCTGGGATTACAGGGGTGCGCCACTATGCCTAGCTAATTTTTGTATTTTTAGTGGAGACGGGGTTTCACCATGTTGGCCAGGATGGTCTCAAACTCCTGACCTCGTGATCTGCCCGTCTCGGCCGCCCAAAGTGCTGGGATTGCAGACGTGAGCCACCACGCCTGGCTCCATAGAATTTTGAGTTAGCTCATTTGGACTTCACAACCATTCTGTGAGCTCAGCCAGGTGGCAGTTATTCTCTTTGCTTGACAAATGGTGAGCTGGGCCAAGGGAGGTTCAGACCTTTGCCCAAGGCCACACAGCTTGTGTGTGGCAGAGCCGAATCTGGAGTCGGTATCCCTGAGCACTGATGCCCTGGGCCTGGCTTCTTGCCAAGGGAGCACATTGATGACACGTGAGACAGGAAACCAGTCCATTCTGTCACTAGGACTTTGTCATACATCCCATTTCTAGTGTGTTGGGCCTCAGGTAGAGCTGATGCCTTCCTTCTCCATCTGTAGTGATGGTCCCCGGGCCCAGTGGGAAAAACAGCTGTTGGAGTTTCTGCTTGGTGGATAATGAGCAGTGTGACCTTGAGTGTGCTGCTTTTCTAATGTTGGCTTCAGTCTCTTCATCTGCAAAATGAGACCTGGGAATAATAGATTGAAGTCTTTGCAACTTGAAAATATTATGATTCTGTGACATTTCAAGTGAAAAGAGCAACCTCAACAAAGCAGGGAAAAAAACATGGAATGCGAATTGCTGCTCCATCAGCTAGCATCAAGTGAAGTTACAGCCTGACCAGTTAATTCATGCACAATTGTTAATGATTAGGAGCAGTCTCTCAGGTTACCTACTCATTCGAGACTGTCCCCACTGACCCCTCTAGCCCTTTCATTTTCTAAGCTCCTTAAGGAAATTGTCTTGCATGCAGTTTTAATTTTCCTAGTGAGTGAGCAAATTAAAGTGTTCTGCAAGAAACACTTTAATCTTTGGGGTTGGCAAGTCCTAGATACCCAACTCAGACAGGCTCACGGGCCTGTGTGATAAAAGGGGACTTTATTGGCTGAAGAACGGGGGTCCAGGAACAGGCTTCCAGCTCTAGCGCTCGGCGTGCCGCCCTCAACGTGCTGGAGCCTGCCCTGTCCCATCAGTCATGCTCAGCTTTCCCTTGCTGGCTTCGTTCTCAGGCAGGCTGGTCCTGGGCACCGGCTTGGAGAGCCCAGTAGCTCCACACTGTCGTCCCATCACTCAGCACCCTGCAGAAAGGGAGCTCTGCCTTCCCAGCACTTCAGGAACAGTCACTGGATGGTCTCCCTGGGTCCCAAGCTTGGGGATGGAATTTGACTGTCCAGGCCCATGTTGAGCTGTCCCTGAAGCCAGGGGACATTCCAGACCAAAAAGAGAGGAGGAATGTCCCCCAGAGTAGAATTGAGGTGCTATTAACAGAAAGAGAGCATGAGACAACAGTACTGTGCTTGAGTAGGGAACACTCATAAAGTGCCTATACTTCATATGTCATTTTCACTTGGATTTTTTTTTAACCTCACAGCAACCTGATGAAATCTGTAAAAGCAGGCATGATTAGATCACTGTTTTACAGCTAAAGAAGCTGGCTTACAGAGATTTAAAAGTGGCTCTAAATGACACAGTGGCAGAGCTAAATCTCAAATCTGAGAGTTCTACTTCAAGATCTGCTGCTCCCCTCAATACAAAGTCCTTCATTAGGCTACTTTAATTATCATTGCTGTAATCAATTTTGGAGAAAGCAGACCGACCGAGCAGCTGTCTGCTGGGACCTGGAGCTGGTTCCTGTACAGCGAAGCCTTGTTGTGATTGTGTCTGCTGTAGAATGATTTGACCTTCTGGGTCATTGCCCACACATCAGGTGTATCCATGTCCTTAGGATGGGCCGATAGCTGTGGAGCCTGTGGACAGAGCAACAAAGAGAGCACTTTTACTTAGACACCAAAACGAAAGCCTTGTCATTCTTGTTCTGTGCTAGTAATAAATATCAACATATAAAAATTTAAAACAGCAACTAAAAGAAGAAAATAAAAATCACCTATAATCCAGTCATTCAGTCAGTGAATGTTAACGTTTTGGACTATCTCTTTCTGGACTTTTTTTTTTTTTTTGAGACAGTCTCACTCTTTGCCCAGGCTGGAGTGCAGTGGTGTGATCTTGGCTCACTGCAACCTCTGCTGCATGGGTTCAAGCGATTCTTAGTCTCCTAAGTAGCTGAGATTACAGGCGTGTGCCCCTATGCCCAGCTAATTTTTGTATTTCTTTTTTTTTTTTTTTTTTTTGAGACGGAGTCTTGCTCTGTCGACCAGGCTGGAGTGCACTGGTGCGATCTCAGCTCACTGCAATCTCTGTCTCCCGGATTCAAGCAATTCTCCTGCCTCAGCCTCCTGAGAACTGGGGCTGCAGGCAGGTGCCACCACCCCCAGCTAATTTTTGTATTTTCAGTAGAGACGGGGTTTCGTCATGTTGGCCAGGCTGGTCTTGAACTCCAAACCTCAGGAGATCCACCTGCCTTGGTCTCCCAAAGTGCTGGGATTACAGGCATGAGCCATTGCACCCAGCTCTTTCCAGACTTTTTTTTTTTTTTCCTTTATAGGACATATATAAAAATATACTTTTACAAAAAATGGACAATAGTGGACACTGTGGTATACACATCTTGCTGTTTCACTTAGAAACCTCTTTCCAAGCCAGCACACACAGCTCTGCAGCCTGTTCAAGGCTGCCATGGTCTCCCAGTATAAGGCGGGTCTATCATTTCTTTGGGCAGTCCCCTGCCGTGTGGGTGCTGGACCCCAGTCTTCTGTTACATGGACTGTGCCATGATGGGGATCTATAAAGCCACATGACTGTGAGCGTCCCTAATCGTCTCCTTAGGGTACCTTTCCAGAAGTGAGATTGTAGGTTCAGAATATTTGTCTTTAAAGCTTCTCGTTCCTGTGACTCAGTAGCTCTCCAGAAATGTGGCCTGCTTTCCTTCCCATCCCTCACCCTTCCAATACTAGGCATGAATGACTTTGAATGTATACATATACTTGTCAGGTTGGTAGTCCAAAGACTTTGGCATTTTGCAGTTTACTTCATATTCCTTTGATGACTATTGAGGTTGACTATCAAAAAGTAGTTTTAAGCCAGGCATGGTGGCTTACGCCTGTAATTCCAGCACTTTGGGAGGCCGAGGCGGGTGGATCACCTGAGGTCAGGAGTTCGAGACCAGCCTGGCCAACATGGTGAAACCCCGTCTCTACTAAAAATACAAAAATTGGCTGGGTGTGGTGGGGGGTGCCTGTAATCCCAGCTACTCAGGAGGCTGAAGCAGGAGAATTGCTTGAACCCAGGAGACAGAGGCTGCAGTGAGCCCAGATCACACTGCTGCACTCCAGCCTGGACACCAGAACAAGACTCTGTCTTAAATAAAAAAGTAGTTTTAAGTTATACTAAAACGTCTTCCCTTGCACCTCTGTTTTAGACATATTTATTTTTAATTTTGAGTGTTTTAATATTAACACTCAGTTGGATAACTGACTTGAGAGTTGTAGTGAGGGGACAATTTTCAGTGACTTGACATTAACCTAAAGGGACATTTAAAGTGATCTTTCAAGGGCTCTGGCCCTTATGCCTGTTTTAATTCTGTCTCTTGAATAGAAGAATCAGTTCATTGATATTTCAGCCTGTGCTGAAGTTCATCCCTGGGATTATGGCTGGCCTGAGAGATAGAAGTAAAGTCCAGAGTGACCTCGATAAACTGGGGAAAGAAACCTATACAGAACTGTGATGAAATATAGGAGGGAAAAATGATCTATTTAGGGAACAAAGCCAGCACCATAATGAGTTTAAAAGAAAGCGGAGAAATAAGGCCTGGGGGACCCAGGCCTGGGGCTTCATCAGGGTGAGCTGGAGCTGCATCTGAGCCAGCACCAACCCATCACAGGGGGCGCGGGAGAGCTCAGCTTACCAGCTGTGATAAATGACAGTAGTGCCACTGGAGTGGAGAAACCCCTTTACATTTTGCATCAGTTAGTCTCAAGTTAGTGAATCTTGTTCAGTTTTCAATAGTTCATTCAGCAAATATTTACTGTGTACCCCCTGTGCTGATTTTGTAACACTCTTTTTTGTTTTTTGTTTGTTTTTTTGTTGTTGTTGTCATTGTTGTGACGGAGTCTTGCTCTGTCGCCCAGGCTGGAGTGCAGTGGTGCGATCTCGGCTCACTGCAAGCCCCGCCTCCTGGGTTCACACCATTCTCCTGCCTCAGCCTCCTGAGTAGCTGGGACTACAGGCACCCACCACCACGCCCAGCTAATTTTTTTTTGTATTTTTAGTAGAGACGGGGTTTCACCGTTTTAGCCAGGATGGTCTCCATCTCCTGACCTTGTGATCCACCCACCTCAGCCTCCCAAAGTGCTGGGATTACAGGTGTGAGCCACCGCGCCCAGCTGTAATACTCTTAAAACTGGTGAGGCTGGGCGCGATGGCTCACACCCGTAATCCCAACACTTCGGGAGGCCGAGACGGGTGGATCACCTGAGGTCAGGAGTTCAAGACCAGCCTGACCAACATGGTGAAACCCCGTCTCTACTAAAATACGAAAATTAGCCAGATGTGGTTGCGGGCACTTTAATCCCAGCTACTCGGGAGGCTGAGGCAGGAGAATCGCCTGAACCCAGGAGGCGGAGGTTGCAGTGAGTTGAGATCGTGCCATTGCACTCCAGCCTGGGCGACAGACTAAGACTCCATCTCAAAACAAACAAACAAAAAACACCAGGGTGAATCCAGAGTTTTCACAAGAGAAGGATGAAAACAGAAAGGTTGAGAATAAAGAATAATTACAGTTGTTTAGCCCCAGGAAAAGAAGCTAGGTTTAGGGGCAACTAAGAGACTATGTACATTGTTTCCTCTGAAGGCGGTGCTAGCAGGTGCTGCTCACTTACCAGATGAAACAGAGATGGACTTGAGTTGTAAAGGAACCATCACAGCTGGGTTTAGGCAAATGGGGGTGTAGGGGTAAGTCAATAACACAAAAATGCCTCTCTAAAGAGACCCAGCCATATTCTTGAAGATAATTGCCAGCCCATCTTCTCTAGACTCACCAGTGCCTGCCAGAGGGCTGAGGCCTCGTCAGGTAGCCTCCTGTGGTCCCTTCCCGTGTTAGGACCCTGACCCTAACCACGGATACACCTGCCGTGAGCTGGGCTGTGTGGATGCTGAGAGGAGCAGAGAACATGGAGTGTGACAGAAGGAAAGTGTGCCTTCTGTGGGCTGGGTGTTTTGCATTCCTGATGCCACTTCATCTTTGTAACAACCTGAGGTATTAGCCTCACATCATGGAGGGGTGGGTGTGTGGCACACAGAGGCAAGTGGCCACCCAGAATTCCAGCCCATGCCTCCAGAACCCTGAAGCTTGGCCTGGGACTCTTAACGCCAGCCACTCTTGTGATTCAAGCCCAGCTTTAAGGAGGTTGGCTGCGGCCACAAAGGTACAGGCAGACTGGGGAGAGGTCATGATTCTGCTTGTCAGCTTGCTCCTGTCCAGCATCCCAAGCCAAGCCTGGGTGCTGGACTAAATGACCAGGATGTGTCAAAAGACACTGGCTTTAACCACACAAGAGTCTAAGAGTCTTAGAACTTTACAACTGTGACAAGTCTAGCATCACAACTTAGAGCAAGAATCCTCATCTCCTGGGCTCCCTCATATGGAAAAGGCGAGAGATGGGCCCTTTGCTCTTGCAGGGCCTCTGTCTACCTGTAAAATCCCCGAGTCTGGGATTTGGAGACCCAACTGTTCTGAGGGCTCTGGGGAACATGTGGTTTCTGTTTAGAGCCACCAGGGGGGGCTGTGACTTCACAGTGCCATTCCCAGCAGTTCTGGGAGGGTCAGGAGCCCAGGAGCCTAAGTGTTATCCTGCAATCAATCCAGGAGGTGCTCCAGGGCTCTCCTGTGCAACGAGGGGGTCTGCCCCAGGTGTCTTCTGAGCTGCAGCTTAGACATTCGTGGCCTCCCATGCTCCGAGGCCCAGCCCGAGCCTCTCCCTGGAGGGCTTGCGCCTTGGATGACCTTTCTCATCCTTCAGTGCCCCAGCTCTTCCTGAGGACACGGATGAATCCATGGAGCCAGCCCTTAGACTTCCACGTGTCTCCAGTGTGTCTCCCGGGCAGCTCGGCTTCCTCACACCCGTGTCCAGGTGTGGGGCTCTAGAGGTACACCTTGATCCCAGACACGCTTTTGGGGTTTGGCTACAAACTAAAAGGGCTTCGTGGAGGGACCCTTCTCCTGAGCCTGAAGTGGATGGGGTAGGAAGGCATTCCCTGGAGCGCTCAGCTGGTCAGACCCTCCCTCTGGAATCAGAGCTGTCCACGGCAGCAGGGCTGAGGGTGTGGGCGTCAAGGACTTGCCCTGGGTCACTGAGGGCAGGCTGGGAGGGCAGGTAGCCCTGTCATGTGTCCCCTCTCTCCTCCCTCTCCTCTTGCCTCTCCCCTCTTTTTACTCTCCTCATCTTCATCTCCCTCCTTTTCCTGCTCAGCTTCACTTCTTTGTTTCTCTTCTTCCATTCCCAATTTGATCCTTTTTCACCTCCAAAGTGCCTGCTGAGGCTTCCTCTCCCCTCTCAATGCAGCGAGTCCCTAGAAGCCTGATCTGTATTCCTTGGACAACTGAGTGGGAAAAGCACCTTCCTCCCTGTCTTTCAAAACTGTCTCACCTGCTTCAGGGCGGTGTGGCTCCTTCCTGCCACAGGGCTCTCTCAGCCAGGATAGCCAGCCCTGTCCCTTGCCATGTTTCTATTCCCCTCTTGACAGCTCAAGCATGTTCGCTGACCTGTAGTGAAAGTCAGTGTCTCAGGCCGGGTGCAGGGGCTCTCTCCTGTAAGCCCAGTACTTTGGGAGGCCAAGGCAGGCAGATCATGAGGTCAAGAGATCAAGACCAGCCTGGCCAACAAGGTGAAACCCCGTCTCTACTAAAAATACAAAAAATTAGCTGGGCGTGGTGGCATGTGCCTATAGTCCCAGCTACTCAGGAGGCTGAGGCAGGAGAATTGCTTGAACCCAGGAGGCGGAGGTTTCAGTCAGCCAAGATCGTGCCAATGCACTCCAGCCTCGGTGACAGAGTGAGACTCCATCTCAAAAAAAAAAAAAAAAAAAAAGAGAAAGTGTCTCTCACATGTGCACGCTCTCTCTGTTACTCCTTATTTTAAAAAATTTTCAATTTACAGAAAAGTTGCAAGAATAATTCCGTCCACCCCTTGCTCGGACTCCCCCATTATTAACACTTTGCCGCAGTTGCTGTATCAGTGTGTATGTGTACATGTATGGATATGGAGATGCAGATCTGTACTTCTTGCTAGACCATTTAATGGTAAGTTGCAGACATGATGCTCCTTTGCTCCAAATACTTCAGTGTGCATTTCTTAGGAACAAAGCATTCTCCTAAAAACCACAGCAGGATGATCAAAATCAGGAAATTAACACTGATACAATATGCTTCTGTAATTACAAACTTTATTCAAACTTTGCCAGTTTTCCCAGTAGTGTCTTTTATAGCAAAAGAAAAAAAGAGCAGGGTTTCATAGTCCACTATCCGGTCCAGAATCACGTACTGCATTTAGTCAGCATGTCTCTTTTGTCTCTTTTTTATTCTGGAAAACCCTCTAGTCTTTCTTTGTCTTTCATGACCTTGACATTGTTGGAGTGCAGGCCAGTTATTTTGTAGATTGCCCCTCAATTTCAGTTTGTCTCAAATTTCCCCATGGTCAGATTCAGGCTCTGCATTTTTGGCAGGCATATTGTGGACGTGATGCTGTATCTTCTTAGTGAATCGTACCGTGGTTCTGCTCTTGGGTAAAGCCTGGCTTCTTCACTCTTTATTCTCAACTCCCATTTGGATCCAGTCTCACGGGCCCTCTCCTGGGACCGCTGCTTTCACACTGCTGGTGTTTGCCCTGCAGCTGCCCACACAGACGCCCCTCACCCCACTGGTTCCTAGTGTGTGCTCCCATCAGGCCTCCCAGTAATTCTGTTTCTGTTTTAGGAGACATTTGTAATACTAAAATCATATTTACACTTGTCAACAGATGACTAATCCCCTCCTGCCCTGCCCTTTTTCCTGGATTTTCTTTGACTTAAAACTCAAGTGCTTAGGCTTTAGTTACATTCGGTATAAAAAATGAAAAATAAAAACTCAAGTGCTTATCCTGCTCCTCATTCTATGGAGACACTTCCACTTTTCCTGTTATTATTTTACCAGGTAATAACTCCTTTAATAATAATAATGGCAGGCGGATGGCCAGGTGCGGTGGCTTACGCCTATAATCCCAGCACTTTGGAGGGCCAAGGTGGGTGAATCCACCTGAAGTCAGGAGTTTGAGACCAGCCTGGCCAACATGGCAAAACCCCGTCTCTACTAAAAATACAAATTTTTCTTTCTTTCTTTTTTTTGTGAGACAGAGTCTCACTCTGTCACCCAGGCTGGAGTGCAGTGGTGCAATCTCGGCTCACTGGAACCTCTGCCTCCCGCGTTCAAGCGACTCTCATGCCTCAGCCTCCCAAACAGCTGGGATTACAGGCACCTACCACCACACCTGGCTGATTTTTGTATTTTTAGTAGAGACGGGATTTCACCATGTTGGCCAGGCTGGTCTTGAACTCCTGACCTCAGGTGATCCACCCCCCCCCCCCCTTGGCCTCCCAAAGTACTGGGATTACAGGCATGAGTCACCATGCCCAGCCATAATACAAAAATTAGCTGGGCTTGGTGGCAGGTGCCTGTAATCCCAGCTTCTCTAGAGGCTGAGGCAGGAGAATTGCTTGAACCTGGAAGGTGGAGGTTGGAGTGAGCCAAGATCACACCACTACACTTCAGCCTGGGCAACAGAGTGAGACTCTGTCTCAAATAATAATAATGATAATAACAACAACAATAATAATAGCAGGAGGAGGTGGAGGACCCCCCACAGTTAACTGAGTGTTTACTCTGCACTGCGGACTGTGCGCAGGGTCACCTCACTGAACCCTGACCAGAGCCCTGTGTGGCAGGTACTATTTTTATTTTACACTTAAGGAAAGGGAGACACATGGAGGTTAAGCAGCATGTCCAAGATCATACAGCTGATAAGCAGTGAAACTGAGACCACACTGTAAAAAGAAAAGGAATAATTTTAGATCTTGAGAGCTGGTAAGGAAGTAGGAAAGGACTGCTGATTCCAAGTGCCAGTGAGCAAGCGTTCAGTGATTTGTCAAGTCACTGGAGTGAGAGGCTGGAAAAAAGCGAGGAGCTCTGGAGAAGATGTAAATTTGGGAGCCTTTAGCATAGAGAAAATAGATGCAGCCTGTGGAATGAGCACTGACCAAGGAAGAAGTGTGGAAATGATGAGTCAGAGGCTGACCCTGGAAGGGACTGCATTTTGGGAGGCAGGAGAGGAACTCATAGAGACAGTAAAGAAGTCTGTGCAGTGACGGGGGGGCCTCTTACCCCGTGGAGGCACAGGCCCTGGTTTGTAGGAGGCAGAAGAATTCAAAAACACACGTTGCTCTCCCTTCTACTCTGGGCCAGGCACTATGTTAGGTTCTGGGAATGTAGGGATGAAGACAATTGCTTTGCTTGGCATCAAAAATTTGTAATCTAGTGAATCCTATTTTATTCTTACTTAAGACACTAGAGTTGTTTGTAATGCCATTGGTGTATAAGACACATTTATCAGAACTATATCCAAAGCTTAAAATATCAGTGATATGAAGAACCTTAGAAATCATATATACCATCATCCTCATTCCACATAAAAACTGAAGCCCAGGCCAGGTGCAGTGGCTCATGCCTGTAATCCTGGAACTTTGGCAGGCCAAGGCAGGAGGATCGCTTGAGCCCAGGAGTTCAAGACCAGCCTGGGCAACACAGGGAGACCCCATCTCTACAAATAATAATTTTAAAGAATTAGCCAGGTGTTGGGCGCGGTGGCTCACGCCTGTAATCCCAGCACTCTGGGAGGCTTTGGTGGGTGAATCATGAGGTCAGGAGTTCGAGACCAGCCTGGCCAACGTGGTGAACCCTGTCTCTACTAAAAATACAAACATTAGCCAGGCGTGGTGGTGCATGCCTATAGCCCCAGCTACTCGGGAGGCTGAGGCAGGAGAATTGCTTGAACCTGGGAGACAGAGGTTGCAGTGAGCCAAGATCGCGCCACTGCACTCCAGCCTGGGTGACAGAGCAAGACTCCATCTCAAAAAAAA
Organism: Pan paniscus; assembly: GCF_029289425.2. NCBI lineage: Eukaryota > Metazoa > Chordata > Mammalia > Primates > Hominidae > Pan > Pan paniscus. The sequence continues at coordinate 125,579,888 of NC_085926.1, forward strand.
AAAAAAAAAATTAGCTAGGTGTGGTGGTGTGTGCCAGTAAGTCCCAGCTACTCAGGAGACTGAGGCAGGAGAATTGCTTGAGCTCAGGAGTTCGAGACCAGCCTGGGCAGTGTAGAGAGACCCTGTCTCTACAAATAATAAAAAAATTTAGCTGGGTGTAGTGGCCCTGTGGTCCCAGCTGCTTGGGAGGCCGAGGTGGGAGGATCACTTGAGCCTCGGAGTTTGAGGCTGCAGTGAGCCGTGATTGCACCACTGCACTCCAGCCTGGGTGACAGAGTGAGACCCTGTCTCAAAAGCAAAACAAAACCTGAAGCCCAGAGAAGTTGGAGGGACTTACCACTGCGTGCGAAGATAAGTTAGTGGCTGAGTCCCAGATCATGCTGCCGACAGCGTGACTGATGATGCATCTCTGAGGAGGCTGTACACAGTTTAGGGAGTTCTGTTGGTGCCCTCTGGAGATGTTGATGCTCTCTCTGACTTTTGGAAAGTCAGCACCAAATTGAGTAGAGAGATCGTTTTAGTCAGCTTGCCCTCCCAGGACTTCCCCACCCCATGGGATTCTGCTGATGGGTGTGTCACCATCCACCATATTCCTGCCATATCCTAGGCTTCATTGAATCCATCAGCTATTTTAAGTGTGTCCTAAAGGTTTCCAATACTGCTTTCCTCTGAACTTCACCATCTCTATTAATGGCTTGGCTACTCCCGCAGCTTCTCCCTGTTGGCCATCTAGCTCACGCATCTGATTACTTCTCTTTCAGAGTCATCTCTTGAGTCTGCTCTTTTCTCATCATCTCCAGTGTCATCACCGCCATGCATCTCTCCCGAATCACTGCAGCAACTCCCTGACTCTTCTTTGCACTTTCATTCATCTACTCCTTCACCTAATCTTGTAAATTGCTGTCAGATTAATCTTCCAATAATGAAATATTATGCTTGTAAGTGATTTCGTATATTGTATTTCCTAGGCACCCATCTGACTCCTATTCTGTTACCCAGTATTCCTATCAAGTAATCATCCAGCCCATTTCAGTTATGTTTTCATGCATTATATTTTAATTTTGGATAGATCTGGCTATTATAAAGTTCTTACTTACATTGAGGTAAAATATATTTATCCTTCTATATACTTGTTTTGTGGGTGTGATTTCCTCCTGAATCTTTCTGAAGATATTAACAAGAAACTTTTCTGAATTCTCTTTTGTTAACTAGACTAACTTTTCCTAGAGGTCAGTTGCTTTATGGTCCCACCCTTATGCTTCTTCATCAGGCTGGCTTTCTTAAAATGTCTTGTGAATCTTGGTTGTTCTTTCTTTCTTATTTATCTGTAGTGACTTCACTACAGAGTGTGTGCAGTAGGTGGAAGAGGGGGAGGATCTGCTACTCAAAAAGTCTAATTAACAGAAGTGGACTGGATAGAATATTCTAATTATTGATTTAAATACTATAGTGGGCTTTCAGTTGTCACTAGGATTGTTCAGCTTCTAAGTCATACTTTTTATTACAGGGAATCAATTTTTCTTTTTGAAATAATCGTTCTCAGAGCTCTCTCTCTGTGTTCTAATTTGAACCAATTGCTTTCCAGGCTTACTGCACAGTTTCCATCCTGAGATATATTTTCATTGCATTCCTCTCATGTTTCTTGATTTCCCATGTCTTTTTTTTTTTTTTTTGGTTTCTTAAATAACTTACTTAAATCTCTTGGAATCTGTGGATAGTAACACTTTTAAATCTTTGCATGTATGAGAATGTCTTTATTTTGCAATCACACTTGAGTAGTCATTTATTTGGATATAACATTTCAGGTTCAAAATAAACATCCCTCAGATTTTTCAGTGCATTTTTAAATTCTTCCTCTAGGCTACTGATATTAATTAGAAGCTTCATGATAATTTGGTAATCTGTTTCTTGTTCCTTTACAGATAATCTGTTCTTTCTCTGAGAGCTGTTAAGATTTTTCTCTTGCTCCTTATAATTCTAAAATCACATGAGAATGAGGCTGGGTGTAAGTCTTTTATCATTCACCTTGATGATACAAGCAGCTTTCATTGCAAAGATTCATGTTGCCAGCTCTGAAACTTTTTTTCTTTGTTTCTCTCCATTATTCTCCATTTTATTGGTTCTATCTTTCCAGAAATCATATTAGCTAGGTATTAGATCTCCTACATTGGTTGTCTGTATCTTTTAACTCTTATCTGTTGTCTTCTCACTTTTGCCCTAGAGGCTTTTCCTTGACTTTTTTTTTTCCCAGCCATTAAAAATTTGAATTTTCAATCCATTGAATTTTTAAATATCAACTATTGACTTTCAATATCCAAGAAATTTTTCTTTTTTAAAGATTACTTGATTTTCTGAGTGGCGTCTTATTTTAGGGATGCAATATTTTGTAATCTTTCTGAGGATACTAATTAGACTTTTAAAAATTTACCTTCTGTTCTCTGAATTTTCTGTGTTCTACATCCTTGCTCCCACAGTTGTGCCTCTTCCTAACTCTGGGTAAGAAAGCCTGCCTCCTCCCCTGCTATTTTTTCCTATGTTTATTTTGGCTGAGGGGTTATCTGTTCCTATAATCTCATCTGCTTTCCATGTTCCCAGAAATTTCTCTAAAATGTTTTTATCTTCATTTTGACAGTTAAAATTGTTTTTGTCATTTGATAAAAGTTTTGGAGGAGGAGGTAAATGAATACCTTTAGTTCGCTATCTTAAAGTGTTCCCACCACTCTCCTTTCTAAAGAGTATTTTAAAACTACAATATTTATTATTTTGAAACAAAATGGCAGCCAATAAAAGTTGCTTCCTAGATACAGCTTCTGATATTTTGAATGAATTTCCAAAAAACTTGTTGTATAACTTTCATGCATAGTTATCTGGAAGAGGCCTAGGGTTCATTGAAAAGCCAGAAAACAATCTGATCTCCAGGAAGTCTCCTAACTTCTCTGCTTCAAAATGTAATTCCCAAGAATGGCAGGAAGAATAAAAATCCCTCTCCCATTGCCAACAGTGACCCTGAACATTCTGGGAGGCCCTGGAAAACTCTGGGCTCAGCCCCTGGCCTCTCTCTGGCTCTCCCTACATCTTTTTCATTTCCTGTCAGGGCCTAAATTACAGAAAAAGAGCACAGTTGAGGAACAATGGTCATAATTGAGGGGTCTCACTTCCTCCAGTGATGAGAGGGCTCTCAGACCTCCTTCGGGGACTCCACCAAGAAGACTCTTGTAACGACTCACTAGAAAAGGAGTAGGGGGACCCTTCCTAGTGGGTTGTTGTGGGATCTTCTTGGTGAAATCCCCAGATGAGGACAAGCAAGCACATTACAAACACAGTGGAGAATATATACCTCAAACTACTCATGGCTCTTTTGGAGGAATGCAATATACAAAACTTTCTACATTCCTGTGTTCATTGAGTTTTGGTGATAAATTTGTATTATTTTATCATCATAAAGGAAACAGTGACTAGCCTTGTCCCTGTGTCCTCCCACAGTCTGCTCCCCTGGCCTCTCCATCATGACCTGATGACCCCTGCCCTGTCAGTGTATTGTGGTTCTTTTATGCCATCTGCCCAGTAAATACTGAGTAAAGCAATGAATGATGAAACAAGTGAATGAACTTTTCATCTCTGTCCTTAGATTATGTTTTTCCTGACTTAACTGAGAAGGCAGGTTCCATTGAAGACACCAGCCAGGCTCAAGAGCTGCCAAACCTCCCCTCTCCCTTGCCCAAGATGAATCTGGTTGAGCCTCCCTGGCATATGCCTCCCAGAGAGGAGGAAGAAGAGGAAGAGGAAGAAGAGGAGAGGGAGAAGGAAGAGGTAGAGAAACAAGAGGAGGAGGAAGAGGAGGAGCTGCTCCCTGTGAATGGATCCCAAGAAGAAGCCAAGCCTCAGGTCCGTGACTTTTCTCTCACCAGCAGCAGCCAGACCCCAGGGGCCACCAAAAGCAGGCATGAAGACTCCGGGGACCAGGCCTCATCAGGTGTGGAGGTGGAGAGCAGCATGGGGCCCAGCTTGCTGCTGCCTTCAGTCACCCCAACTACAGTGACTCCGGGGGACCAGGACTCCACCAGCCAAGAGGCAGAGGCCACAGTGCTGCCAGCTGCAGGGCTTGGGGTAGAGTTCGAGGCTCCTCAGGAAGCAAGCGAGGAAGCCACTGCGGGAGCAGCTGGTTTGTCTGGCCAGCACGAGGAGGTGCCGGCCTTGCCTTCATTCCCTCAAACCACAGCTCCCAGTGGGGCCGAGCACCCAGATGAAGATCCCCTTGGCTCTAGAACCTCAGCCTCTTCCCCACTGGCCCCTGGAGACATGGAACTGACACCTTCCTCTGCTACCTTGGGACAAGAAGATCTCAACCAGCAGCTCCTAGAAGGGCAGGCAGCTGAAGCTCAATCCAGGATACCCTGGGATTCTACGCAGGTAAAGTGAGGGGCATGCGGGCCACCACCCTGTACCTTCTTCACAGAGCCTGGCCATCCCCAGGGCTGGTGTGGCATGGGGGCAGGATCTGCCAGGTTGAGGAGGGAGGCCCTTTCCACAGCACGTAGAACCCCATGGAACTTGTGGGGATGCAAACCTCAGGGCCAACAATGGGTGTTCTCCCCACACTTCTGTGCAAAGGCCTTTGGAGAAGCTTGGTGGCCTGGCCTGGGTTTCATTTGTTCATGTGTTACCATTGCCACCCTTAGACATCTTTTGTTTTTTTTTTTTCCCGAGATGGAGTCTCACTCTGTCGCCCAGGCTGGAGTGAAGTGGGCATGATCTCGGTTCACTGCAACCTCCACCTCCCAGGTTCAAGCAATTCTCGTACCTCAGCCCCCTGAGTAGCTGGGATTACAGGCATGTGCCACCATGCCTGGCTAATTTTTGTATTTTTAGTGGAGACAAGGTTTCACCATGTTGGCCAGGCTGGTCGGGAACTCCTGACTTCAAGTGATCCACCCGCTATGGCCTCCTGAAGTGCTGGGATTACAGGCATTAGCTACCGCGCCCAGCCCACACTTAGACTTCTGCACTGATTCTACCAGCAGCTAGAGCTAGTGGCTGACCTGTGCTTTCCCCATCCCATCTCACCACCCTCCTCCTCCCCACCGACACCCACGTGCATAGCAGGCACAAGTCAGTGTTCACACCCACTGACACCGCAAGGAAAAGAAAGGAGCCCCAGAATATTAACGATAAACTTGCCCTTGAAAGCCAGCATGTGGGGCAAGCTCTCTGCAGCCTGGCCCCTTTGATATAGTCCCCTACTTCCTGGGAATAATGCCTGGCCTCCTCCTCTCACTCAACACATTCCCTGCTTGGTCCCCAAAGACATTCGAGTTTGTACTCCTTGGCATGGTGCCTCACAGAGGCTGTCAGCAGCCCCCTCGCTGTAATACGCCTCCACTGGCCTCCACCTTCCAGCTTCCCAAAAGGCCTCCGACCGGGGCTCTCTCCCCTGTCCCTTTCCTATGCCTTCGTAACTGTCGCCCTGCTTTCTGTCTCCTCGCACAGGTGATCTGCAAGGACTGGAGCAATCTGGCTGGGAAAAACTACATCATTCTGAACATGACAGAGAACATAGACTGTGTGAGTGCCCAGCCAGGCTCCGAACCGCAGGGAAAGGCTGCAGGCAGTGGACAGGGTGGGGCAGAGGGCAGGCTGGGGGGACAAGCAGTGCGTGGGAGGAGGCTTAGTCCTTCAGTTGGTGGCCCAGGGATATACCAGCAGCCATCAACATTACACACAGAGTGCTTTCGTATTTTAAAATGTCCAAAGGCTCTTTGGTTCTTGCTTCCCTCTCTTTTTAATTTAAATGAATACTTTGTTCATGTGTGCACCATCTTACCTCTCCCGTGATATTGAAACCTTTCTGTCTTTTTTAGAGTTGTTTTCTTCCTGTATAGGTTGCTTTTCTCCGTTTTGGGTCTCAGCCTTTTCATATATATACATGCTCTCCACACATGTCTGGTGGAGTTTGTTCATAGCTCTCTCTATCAAAAAAGTGGCTGGAAGCTTTGAGCATAGTGCTAGGGTTGTCAGCTATGGCTTCTCATGAGAGTGGTCTGGCTGGGCCGTATCACTTAGAAATTTGCAATGGCAGCATTGTTAGGTCCTTCCTCCTGAGGTGATTAGAGTCTTTGAAAAGGGAACTTCTGTTCTGTTCGAAGTATAACAAGTTGGTTGTCAGTGTTCTGGGAGCTGGGGTGGAGAGAGAGGGCTGGGTGTTTCAGTATTATAAATATGTATCCATAAATATCAATATTCATGTACTGTCTCTTCCTGTTTGCAGAGTGACCTTCTCCCTCCCCAAAACACACACTTGTGTCTGATGCTCTCTAGGTCAGAGACCCTCTGTTTTATCTTTTTTAAAGAATAAACTTCCAGTCTTCTGCCAGGGAGAAGGGACATTTCTTGGCTGTGCAGCACTGCGGGAAGAACTAGGGACCCAGCCGTTTCTTAAGCAAACTTTCGACCAGCTCATATTTTTAGTAGCATTTTCATCCCCTCTTCCAAAGGTAACCAGGGCCCCTATTCCGGGGCATCTGGGGAGTGTCAATCGGTATGCATCTGACTGCTTCTCAGCTTTCCTCATTTTGGCTTAGGGTTTGGCTCTTTAGAGTTTGCTAAATTAGGAAATTCTAACTCACCATCTGCTTCCAGTGTCTAGATTTTGTTGCTCTTGTCTCCTCTTCTGTTTTGCTTTGTCTCTGGTTTTAGGCCTTAAATTCTTTACTCTTGTTAGTGGGCCTGGGCAAGACTGAAGGGACATGCATGCGTTGAATCCAAAAGTCCCCAGCAAGGTTGGTTTCCCCCACCATCACTATACTGATGGATCTTCACCTAAGTGATGTGTGTTTTCATCCATTGCAGTTATTATTTTTACTGATGCTCAATACCTCATCTTTGGCCAGGGAAAGCCTCTTTGAGTTGGCCTCTGAGTCCTTTTGACCAATCTATTAAGTGTCTGATTGCTTCCTTGCTTTCTGGCATAATAAGACATTCCAGGCTCACCTTCCTCCCCCAGACATGGAGCCCTCATTCCCTTCATTGGGAAATGGTACATGAAGACCACAGATGGGTATTTGGGACCCTTGAACTTTTGGTGTGCATACTTGAACAATACAGCCTAAAGTTCGTATCTTTTTGCCAATCAATACATAGATATTAAGATGCTTTTATTCTGTTTTCCCTGTTTTTGTCTTCTGTGTTATTCTAATATGTGACCTCCACTCAATTAGTCATCATTATTTTTTATGGTAGATTTTTTTTATTGTAGTAAAAAACATAAAATTTTCCATTTCACCCTTTGTAAATATAAGTTCAGTTCTGTTAAGTATATGCACATTGTTGTGGAACACAGCCCCAGACCTTTTTCATTTTCAAAGCTGAAACTCTGTACCCATTAAATGACTACCTGTTCCCCAGTCGCAGCACCCACCATTCTCCTTGCACCCACCATTCTCCTTTTGGTTTCTATGAATGGGACTACTCTGGATACCTAATAGAAGTGGAATTAGACAGCATTTGTCATTTTTACATCTGGTTCATTTCACTCAGCATAATGTCCTCAGGGTTCATCCATTTGGTAGCATGTGGCAGAAATTTCTTTTTTTTTTTTTTAAGGCTGAAAAATATTCCATTGTATGTATATACCACATGTTATTTATCCATGCAGCTGTCCATGGACACTTGCATTGCTTCCATCTTTTGGCTATTGTGAATAGTGCTGCTGGGAATGTGCTGTGCAAATATATCTTCAAGACTCTGTTTTTAATTATTTTGGGTATATACCCAGAAGTGGGGTTGCTGGATCATATGGTAATTCTATTTTAAATTTTTTTGAGGAATCTCCATACTGTTTTTTGCTATGAGTATACCATTTTACATTTTCGCCAGCACTAGGGTTCCAGTGTTTCCACATCCTCATAAACACTTATTCTTTTCTGTTTTTTTAAACAGTGGCCATCCTGAGAGAAGTGAGGTATTTGGTTGGTGCAAAAGTAATTGCGGTTTTTGCCATTGAAAGTAATGACAAAACCCGCAATTACCTTTGCACCAACCTAAATGGTCTCATTGTGGTTTTGATTTGCATTTTCCCTGATGATTGGTGATGTTGAGCATTAGTCATTATTATTAAGTCAATGCTTACTATATTTTATCAACATACTTATTAGTTTCTTTGCCAGATTCACCACTTGTTAGAATTTTTTCAAACCATTTGAGAAAAAGTTGAAGACATTATTTCCTTTTGCCCCTACCCCCAAATACATTAGTTTGTGTTTCCTCAGAACAAGAATATTCTTTTAGATAACCACAATGGAATGGTCAAAATCAGGAATTAGCACTGCTACAAAACTATTATCTGATTACCTACCTTATTTCAATTTCACCATGGTTCCAATAATGTCCTTTATAGCCTTCTTCCCTCCCATGCCGGGATATAATCCATGGTCATGCATCACATTATTTGTCTTGTCTCCTTAGTCTCCTTTAATCTGGAATAGTTCCTCGGCCTTTCTTTGCATTTAATGACCTTGACTTATTTGAAAAATGAAAGGAATAAATGTGCATAAAAACTGATGGGCTATACAGAGACTACATATTCAGAAAAAGACAGGGAGAAAAGTGCTGGCAGTCTCTTGTGGAAAGTTTTACACGATGGAACTACAGGAGTTCCAGGAGTTCAGCCCTCAAGATCTAGAGAAAGTGATGCAGGCTCAGTGGCTTCTATTTTACCTAGATGTCACAGGTAACACAGAAGAAACTGGAAAGAAGTCTAAGAAGGAAACATGAGAGGAGGAAGAAAGATAAAACAGTAAATCCAGAGGTGGTGTTTTTGAGTTCTAGAAGGCAAAAGAAATCCTTACTGTAGAGATGCAAGGATCCGATCCTTTGTCTAGCACAACAGAGAGAAGTGCTAGAGGACAAGGACAAGGAGGAGAAATATGTGGATCATCCTTTAGTGAAAATCCTGAAATAGAGCTTCCATGCAAAGGGCTGGATCATCAAGATCTGGATGAAGAAGCAGCATTGACACAGTGATGAGGCGCCAGTCCTTTGCCTGAGGCTGCAGAGTTTCTCAGTGCATGCCACACACATGCTTACAAGATGTTCCAGGCTGCATGGGACTTTCCTTGCCCCAGCCCCCAATTTAGCCATTTCTGCAAGGAGCCCTGCTTCCTTTTAATGAGGAAAGGTATTTAGAAACCAAGATCTGGGCCCCAGGTGTGCTCATGGCTACTGGGGTGTCACTGCTTCTAGGCCCTTCTAGAAGAACTGAGCAATATGGATCTTTATTTCTGTCTCTCTCTAGGGCATAGATATACATATATCATGTATAATGCATGTACACATATTAAAAGTACAAATTCAATATTTCCAATTCTAATCCATCACCACTGGATGATGTCCTCCTGTGCTTACTGCTACAAACTTTAGATCTGTAGTCCATCTGGAATTAGTTTTGGTAAATGATGTCAGGTATGAATCAAGGAACTTTTTTTGTTTTCCTTGGGATATCCAGTTGTCCCAGCACCTGTGATTGAATAAGTACTTTACTTATTCACAGTAAGGTAGGGTGTCGGGACCATTGCCCATGTTTTTAAATAGGGAAACTGAGGCTCAGAGAGGTACTTCTTTTTTTTTTTTTTTTTGCTGACATCACAGAGAGCTGACAAATGGCAGAAGCAAGATTTGAACCAATGTATTTATTTATTTTTGTCACCCAGGCTGGATTACAGTGGCACAATGTCAGCTTACTGCAGCCTCAACTGCCCAGGCTCAAGTGATCCTCCCACCTCAGCCTCCCAAGGAGCTGGGACCACAGATGTGCACCACCATACTTGGTTAATTTTTTTGCATTTTTTGTAGAGACGGGGTTTGCCATGTTGTCTGTGCAGGAGTTGGAACTCCTGGGCCCAAGTGATCCACCTCCCTTGGCCTCCCAAATGTTGGGATTACATGAACCAGTGCACCTGGCCAGAACCCAGATTTATTTGATTCCAAAGTCAGGGCTTTTCCCCCTTGCCACGGACATTCAGTTTTCCTGTCTACATAATAAGTGGTATGAAATCTGCAGTCATCAGATCCTCCCACACTGACATTGTGGGTCTCTGGGCTTAAGCCAGGCAGACATATGTACCCAGGAAAACATGGGGTGTGCAAACACAGCAGAGCACAGAGCCGCAGCACAGAGGGCAGGCACTTCATGTGGCAGGAGAGTGCTTGTTTTGTAACCGGGGGTCTGTGGGTCATGGTGCATGGACCCTTGCTCTGGCAGGGGTGGGCATGCACTCCTTCTCCCCCCATACTCAATCAGTGAATAAAGTAAGAACCATCACAGAACTAGGGGTTTCCTAGCTGCTCTATGGCCATCTCCAGGTACCCATCTTCTCCCACATTTAAAACTCAGTTGGCTGGCTATTAGACCAGTGAGTGCCAAGGCTTGAGCCTGAGCCTGGCATTTGCCATGGTAACAAAGAACAGAGGCCCAGCATTTCAATCCCTCTGGTAGCCTTTAGGTTGGCATGACAACTACGAAACAGCTCATTAGCCTGGGCTCTAGCAGAAGGGAGATTTGGAGTGGCAGGGGATCCTGCAGGGCTGGCCTGGTGAGATGCTCGTGCCTCCCAGTGGCGCTGGCTCTCAGCTGCATAGCAGGGCACTGTGAGAGAGCTGAGCACCTGGGAGAGGGGTATCTGCAGCAGGCTGTGGAGGCTACGAGCAGGGAATATGCGACTGTGCATGTTCAGGAGGGAGAAGGCTGCTGGGGAGGAGCCGGAGTGAGGAGTGGCCACAGGGCCAAAGGAGGGTATCTTCCTAGATGGGGCTGGGCAGGGACAAATGGCAGGATGTGAACCAGGAGGCAGGGTTCTGGCCTGTGCCCCAGCCTGGGCTCTTGCCATTCGTTGAGTTTCTGTTTAAGGCCAGGCTCTTGTTTTTGTTTTAAATTGTGGAATTACACGTACACATGGTCAAGAAAACCTCACAATACAAGCGAGTGCACGATGAGAAAAGGTCTCCTCACACCCCTCCCTCTGTTCCAGCCCAGCTCCAGGGGCTGCGGTTCCCATCTCTGTGTTTGCTCTTCTGGCCTCCACCGCCTACACAAGAGCACACAGATGGCTTCCCCACTCAACAGCTTGGGGCTGCATCTCTGCGATGACAGGCGAGAGGAGAGCCGCGTTCTGCCACTTCTGGCCCTCCCCAATTTTTGGTAGTTACATGGTGCACACCTCTTTTGGCCATCACCACTCCCACCCGCCCATGTGTTCATCCCCAGCACCATGCACTTGAGCACTAGGCACAGGGAGCAGTTCTCCCATAGGCCTTACCACTCTGTGTACCCAGTTTCTGGGCTTGTCACTGTACATGGCTGCGTGTGTGTGTGTGTGTCCGTCCCCAGCCCCCGCCCCGCTCAACTGCATGTGTCTCTGGGACAGGCCCCTTGACTTTCTCATGGCTAGAGGCCAGGGCAGGAAGGAGCACCTGGTGTAAGTGAACAAATGGGTGTACATCTTGGGGTTCCCACATTCCCTGGCTTGCAGCTCTCAGAGGGTCTCCAGAGTTGACCAGAGCTGCCTCTCTGGGAACAGCCAGAGGGTTGAGGGTGAGTACGGGGCTGGGCCTAGAGGCAGAGGGCTCAGTAGAGCCCCTCTCCTTCACTGAACACGGGGGGCTCTTTCTGCCCTTGTAGGAGGTGTTCCGGCAGCACCGGGGGCCACAGCTCCTGGCCCTGGTGGAAGAGGTGCTGCCCCGCCATGGCAGTGGCCACCACGGGGCCTGGCACATCTCTCTGAGCAAGCCCAGCGAGAAGGAGCAGCACCTTCTCATGACACTGGTGGGCGAGCAGGGTGAGCGAGGGCAGGTGATGGGAGGGCCCAGGAGGGCAGTGGGAGGCAGGCGGCCCCTGAGGGTCACAGGAAAAAAGTGCACGCATAAGGGCTTTGAAACTTGGAACTCCAGGACAGTAGTTTGAGCTACTTAGCTTAGTGGTCAAGGTGTACCCACCAGCTTGGGTTCTGGGGACAAGGAGGAGGGTGTGAGAATTAAGGATGGGGAACAGGAGGCAGGGGAACAGGTGTGGTCCAGCACAGGTGGGAGATGAATGGACACTGTACCTGGTGTGGCAGGGGAGAAGGGGTGTGTTCAGAAGGCAGTGTGTGGGCTTCGCAAGTGGCTGGCTGGTGTTATACAAATCGATGTTCTAACAGATCGATGCAGTGGAAAGCATGTCTAAGAGAGGGGGAGGCATGTGCCTTGAGGATCTGTGTGCAATTTGAGCCAGGAAGGGAGACAGAGGCTCAGGCCAGCTGTTGGAGAGCGGGGCCAGAGCCCTTGGAGGGGCACGCACCTCAGCCATGGTCGCACTGATAGTGGTGTTTCTTACCCCCCAGGGGTGGTGCCCACTCAAGATGTCCTTTCCATGCTGGGTGACATCCGCAGGAGCCTGGAGGAGGTAAGAGTGCAGGGACCTGGACCTGTTAGCTTCTAATATGCTCCCTCCTGTCTCTGTTCCTCAAAGTCCCAGGAGTCTGCCCACATCGTGAGGTTCAAAGGAGTATAAGACAGAGCGTGCTCTGGGCAGGTTCCTTGCTTCAGGCCTTCCTTAGACATGGTTTTGTGGGAAAGACGGTGCATGTGCATGCTACCAACCAAAGGTCCAATGCAGGCAATGGCCAGGGGCAGAAAGGGGCCATGGGGGTGTGGGGGCTGTGCTAAGAGGCTGACAGTCAGGAGAGGGCCCAGAGAGGAAGGGTCTGGGGAGCAATGAGGGTTAACTGGGAGTTTTCTGGGTAGACAGTGGCAGAGACACCATGCTGCCTGGTGGGAGGGGCGAGCATGATGGGTTCCAGAAACCACAAGAGCAAGCCTGGGAGACCTGGACATGTGACTTGGCGTGGACGTGTGAATCTACTGGTGCTTGCACGGCCAGGCCCTGCGCTCCTGCTGCGGTGAGATGCGGCGCCTGGGGGCCAGGAGGCAGCCCTGCCATCTTGGGAGGTGCCCCCACCCAGTGCAGTCTGCTGGCTGCCTGGCCCATCCCGATCAACCTCTCCTACCCAGCTGCCGCACAAGCTTGGATGGGATGGCAGGGTCCCCCAGTCCTGCTCCTCACACCACCTTGCCTATGGGGTCCTTCTGTTCCTCATCTCACTTCTTGAGGACAGCCACCATCTCCACCAAAACTGCCTTTGCTCACTGTAGAGTCCAGTGCCCTGTCATCAGCCCTCTCCACTCCCGAAGGTGCTGCCATTTTTGGCAGGAGAGATGAGTGGTATAATGCTGGCCGCCTCTTCATCCTTGCGTGCCAGGGGAGCAGAGGCCCTGGTGGTGGTGCTTTTCTGGTGAGCATGTCGAATGCCCACTGAGCACCACAGTGTGCAAGGCTCTCTCCCTCAGTCCTCGCCACCACCCCATGGGGTTGTGAGGGTTAAGTGAGGCACCTGTTGAGTACCGATGGTGTCCCCATGGAAGATGAGAGCTGAAGCGGGAGAGGTTAGGTGACCTGTCTGAGATGGCACCAGCAGTAAGCGGTAGAGCCAGGCTTTGCAGGAAGCCTGATTCCGGAGCCCGGGCCTTTCACCACACTGCTCTACTGCCTGGAGGGCCACTGAGGCCCTTCCCAGTTCTGGAATCGTGGGTCCATGAACAGTGGGGCTGCTGGTGGAAGTGTGGGCTAACCTTGACCTTTTATACAGTCCTCCCCCTGCTTTTCGCTGCCCCTGAGTATTCTGGCCTTACTGGTCACTTAATTCACACTGACTTGGCCAAAAGTCATGCTGGGTCTTTGGAAATATACTCAGGTGAATCTAGCAAGAAAAACTGACCCTTGATAACAAAAAATTGAGAAAAGTACTGGAGATACACGGGTGGTTCACAGAAACCGGGGAAGAGCTGCAACCTGAACTCAGAAAGGGGGCCTGGTGCAACCTAGGCCTCAGCACTGGGAACTGCCCTGATCCCTCACCTGAGGAGCCCCTGGTGGTGCTCGCCCTCCTGCTTCTCTCTGCTAAGATGCTGATCTGTGGAGAGAGCACCTGCCTGGCCCCTGGCGCCGATCTCCTTGGCCAGAGAAGGCAGGACTGACCATGACAACCTGCAGCGTGGAGGGATGCAGGCAGCTACATGCCAGCAGTGAACACGCCATGGGAAGGGAGGAAGCTGGGCAGCTGGGGTGGCCCCCCATGTGGCCTGCATGCCCTCAGTATCCCTCCCTGCACCGGCCCTGGCATCAGGAAGCTGACTGGTCCACCCCTCCCCACCGAGGTGGAAGCGGTTGTATGGTGGAGGATGTGTGGGGGGCTCACATCTCTTGTCTCTCTAACTAGTTAGGATAGGTGTGGGCACTCTCTCTAGTTGGATGGTGTCCAGCAGCATGGGTCCACTCTCACTGGAGGGCTAGGGCCACAGTGAGCTCAGACTCAGCGGCTGGGGCAGAAGCTATGGTGGGATGTGAAGGAGGCTGGGAACATGGGCATGGGGTGGAGAGGCCTCCAGGTGTACTGAGGCAAACGGGATGGGCATGGGGTAGAGGCAAGCCCAGGCCCCAGGGAACTTCAGGAGCCGGGAGTGCCAGCACCTTCTAAGCCTGCTCCCCCATCCCCACCCGAGCCCAATGCAACCACCCCAGAGGAGTCATGGCACCCCAGGACCTCAGCTGAGGAAACTGGCCCCTCCCACCCCTAGATTGGCATCCAGAACTATTCCACAACCAGCAGCTGCCAGGCGCGGGCCAGCCAGGTGCGCAGCGACTACGGCACGCTCTTCGTGGTGCTGGTGGTCATTGGGGCCATCTGCATCATCATCATTGCGCTTGGCCTGCTCTACAACTGCTGGCAGCGCCGGCTGCCCAAGCTCAAGCACGTGGTGAGTGTGGGGACAGGTGGGGCTGGGGGCCAGTGGAGAGGAGAGTGCCCATCGATAGGTGTCCTCATCTGCAAGGGGAGGCAGTGACTCTCCTGGGCGCACAGGGTCCCGTGGGTGAAGCAGCTGGTCAGCCTAGCACTGCTGACTGCTCTGCAGGGCACCAGCCCCAGGACAGGTGCCAGAGGTGCAGGGAGTGAGGGGGCTGCTAGCCCCACCAGGGGGCCCCTCCCTGGCACCACCAGCCCCTTTCCGGCGGAGGCACTGCAGGGCCTGAGCACCTGAATACCTCACCAGAGGCAGGCCCTGCGTTGGTGGTGCCCAAGGATCAAGGAGAGGCTCCAGCAGCCTGGAGGCCTCCCCAGGAGGAAGCGAGCAGAGCCCTAGCGATGCTCCCTGCCCACCTCGCAAGTGGAGTCTTCTTAGGGGGCTGTTGGGGGATCGATGACGTCAGGGAGGCCACGGGGCTTTGTAGTGCCAACGACTAGTAGGTTTATTTTGAGAAAGGAATTGAGCTGCAGCAACAGAAAAGAAGGATCTGGCACCTGTGGAGGGTGCCGCGGGGACCCCCTGGGTGGGGTTGCACAGACGGCCGCGGGCCTGGCGCTGTCCGGGGGCCGGCTCGCTCGCCCATGGCCTCTCCCCACCCCGCCTCAGTCGCACGGCGAGGAGCTGCGCTTCGTGGAGAACGGCTGCCACGACAACCCCACGCTGGACGTGGCCAGCGACAGCCAGTCGGAGATGCAGGAGAAGCACCCCAGCCTGAACGGCGGCGGGGCCCTCAACGGCCCGGGGAGCTGGGGGGCGCTCATGGGGGGCAAGCGGGACCCCGAGGACTCGGACGTGTTCGAGGAGGACACGCACCTGTGAGCGCAGCCGAGGCGCAGGCCGAGTGGGCCGCCAGGACCAAGCGAGGTGGACCCCGAAACGGACGGCCCGGAGCCCGCACCAGCCCCGGGCCGCTCCCGTGGCCTGGCCCTCGGCGCGGGCTCCTCCCCGCTTCCCCCGACTTCACACGGCGGCTTCGGACCAACTCCCTCACTCCCGCCCGAGGGGCCGGCCTCAGAGCCCGCCTTGGCCCCGCTTTCCCGCCCCTGAACCCCGGCCCCGCGGGCGGCGGGCGGCGCTTCCTGCGCCCCGGGACTCCATTAAACCCGCCCGGAGACCACGCCGGGCCCAGCGCGTCTGCCTTCTTGACTCATTCTTATTTCCGGGGTTGGGGCGGGGCGGGCGGGGCACCCCCGGGGCAGGGGCGGGGCCGCGGGGCGGGGAGGCCGGGGCGGGCGGGTCCTCCGGACGCCGCTGCGGGGCGGGGCGGGGCGGGGCTGAGCGTGTTTACATCCGCCGGGTGCGCGGCGTCGCCGCCCGAGGTCGTTCGGCTCGGGTACCATCCTCCGCGCCATGGACACCAGCGACCTGTTCGCCAGCTGCAGGAAGGGGGATGTGGGCCGAGTGCGGTGAGGACCCCGCAGTCCCGGGGAGGGTGCGGGAGGTGGCCGCCCTCGGAACGCCTCGGGCCCTGGGACGGGCGGCTGAGCGGCCGCGGAGAGGCGGGCGCCTCTGCCGGCTCACAGCCCTCGGAGCGCCCCCGCGGGGCAGACCACCTGGACCCCCGCCGCAGCCCCCCAGCGGAAGCGCGCTGGGGCGGGGACACTGATGGCCAATGACCCCCGGAGGGCTTCCTGTAAGAAGGGACTGCTCCGCGGAGGCCCGAAGGCGCAGAAGTGGGCGGAGAGAAAGGCGGGCCACTGTTCGCCCTGGTAGGGCCCGGACGTCAGACACCCCGGGCGCAGGGCGCGGGTATAGGCCTGGGACTCCAGACGTGGCCCCTTTCTCTCGTGCTCTCTGGACCTGGCGCGGGGAACACCTAGAGCCCATAATCGGCCTCCGGTCCCTGAGGATTCGGAAACTCCTGACGCAGCTAAAGTGAATCTGGCGCTGAGATGCCGCCTCCATGGGCCGGACGCGGAGGGAAGGGGTGCCCAGTTGGGTTCTGGGGCCCTTCCCCTCCTTGGGCTTCCACTATCCCGTTTGACCTCCTTTTTTCTTGGCCCTTCCTCCCCCTTGACCTGGTGCTGACTGACTGCTTCCACCTCCCCTGGGCTGGCGCCGGGCTGCTGTACTCCCGTAGCCTCCCTGGGCCGCTCCCTGACATCCCGTGCCACTCAAGAGTTAGTGCATAGTGTCAACGCTGAGTGGGTTCACAGCACTTCCAGGTGCAGCCTGGAGGCCTCCTTCGGGCTGCCCCCGCCTCAGTGGGGCTACATTAGCATTGGCGACTCCCCTCGCTCACCTTCCGCATCCCATCAGTTGCTGTATCCCGCGACTCCTGCCTCCTAGAATTGTGTGCCCTCCACACCATCAGGAGGCCTGCAGCAGCTTTTCCCCGGGCTCCCTGCTTCTAACAGGGCCAGCTTCTTCCTGCAGTAGAGAGCTCTGGTGGGAGTGAAGGCTCCATCACCTCCTCTCCCAAACGCTGAAAGGCCAAAGGTCCAGCCTCGGCACTGGCTCTGGCTTCTGTCCCTGTAGCCCATCGTCCCCCAGCACTGATAGCACACCGTGTCTGCCTGTTCGACCCCACCTCCACATCCTTGCCTGCACTTTGCCTTGAGTGCCTCTCCTGCTCTGGTCTGCCTGTCACCTGCCCTCACCTGGGGGAGGCTTCCCCATACCAAAAGGGATGTTTTCCCTCCGTTCCTTTCCACGGGCCTTCTTTCTCAGACCATGAACCCGTCCTGACCCAGGCTCTGACCTCCTTCCTGCCCAGGTACCTGCTGGAGCAGCGAGACGTGGAGGTGAATGTGCGGGACAAGTGGGACAGCACCCCCTTGTGAGTGCTGGAGAGAGGGGTGGGGAGGGTGGGGGTTGGTGCACCCCTTCAGCACTGAGGACTGCCTCCTGTACTTCCTTCCTCCCTTCAGGTACTATGCCTGCTTGTGTGGGCACGAGGAGCTGGTACTCTACCTTCTGGCCAATGGTGAGAGCAGGGAGCCCGGCTCACGGGTGTGCGTGGGTGCATGCATGTGTGCGTGTGGGTGCATGCATGCGTGCGTGCATTCAAAGGCCTTGATACACATTTGCAAAGCACCACGATTCCTCTCTTACCACCCAGTCGAATCAGCAAGTACTATTATTGCTACTTTAAAACCTTTTCTCTGTCCACCCTGCCCATCTCTACTTCTACGACCTGAGCCCAGTCATCAGCATTTCTCCCCGGACACGGTGCCTGCCTCTCTCTTGCCATTGCAGCCAATTTGATCTTTTCACAATGAATCTGATCGGCTAAAAATCCTCCAGCGAGTTCCCATTGCCTCTAGGATACAGTGAGCCTGCCTGGCCATGCCCAAGGCTCCACAGGGTCTGCCCTCCCACTGGCCTCATTCCTTCGGCTCTCCCTGCTTGCTTGCTGCTTGCTTGCTGCTACACTGGCCTCGCTGGGGCTCCACTGTGCTATGCATGCCCCTGTTCCTGCCCCAGGGCCTTTGCACCTGCAGTTCCTCCTGCATGGACTGCCGTTCCGCAAACGTTCACATGGCCCACTCCCCCTTCATTCAGGTCTCTGCAAGCCGCCACCATCACAGAGTGACCTTTCATGACTTCCCTTCATTCAGGTCTCTGCAAGCCGCCACCATCACAGAGTGACCTTTCATGACTTCCCTTCATTCAGTGCCATTCTTCTTCCTATTTTGGTTTTTTCTTTTTGGA
The DNA here is from genome assembly GCF_029289425.2 of Pan paniscus. Classification (NCBI taxonomy): domain Eukaryota; kingdom Metazoa; phylum Chordata; class Mammalia; order Primates; family Hominidae; genus Pan; species Pan paniscus. The sequence continues at coordinate 125,598,434 of NC_085926.1, forward strand.
GACAGAGTCTTGCTCTGTCACCCAGGCTGGAGTGTAGTAGTGTGATCCCGGTTCACTGCAGCCTTAACCTCCCAGGCTCAAGTGATCCTCCTGCCTCAGCCCCTTCAAATCTTCAAATAGCTGAGACTACAGGCGTGCACCACCACGCCTGGCAAGTTTTTGTATTTTTTTTGCAGAGATGGGGTCTCACTATGTTGCCCAGGTTGGTCTCAAACTCCTGAGCCCAAGTGATCCACCTACCTTGGTCTCGCAAAGTGCCTGGATTATAGGTGTGAGCTGCCACGCCCAGCCTTGTTTTTCTTAATAGTCCCTGCCATCGTTAGGTAGTGGGTTGATTGTCCTGCCTCACTAGAGTATAAGTTCAGCAGGACAAGGACCTGTGTCTCGTTCACTGCTGTGCTCCAGTGTGTGGGACAAGCCCAGCCACCAAGCTCTCCGTTCTGTGTTGTCTGTCTTCCGTGTGAGTGAGTATGTGCCTGTGTGAGTGCACACAGACGTGCCCATTCGCCTAGCCCTTGACTGGGAGGGTGTTGGGGTCAGAGTGGGCCCAGGGTAATTTGGGAAGGCATCACCAGAGATTCGAAGCCCCATGTGTGGGAAGGTGGGGAGGAGGGACAGGGAGATTAGAATTTCCCCCAGGCCCCTTCCCTGCTAACTGGTGAGCCCTGCCTCCCCCAGGAGCCCGCTGCGAGGCCAACACCTTCGATGGTGAGCGCTGCCTCTATGGGGCACTGAGTGACCCCATCCGCCGGGCTCTACGTGATTACAAGCAGGTCACGGCTTCCTGCAGGAGGCGGGATTACTATGACGACTTCTTGCAGCGGTGAGCCAGGGCACATGAGGGGTGCAGCATGGGGTGCGGTGGCCCTGGTGGGTGTGGCGAGTCTGCTCTGACTGTGGCCTGCACTGGGTTCTGAGTGCTCCGAGGAATGGGGTGGGGCTGTGCCAAGTATCCTCCCTCCTGGCTTGTCCCTCCCCAGGCTTCTAGAGCAGGGCATCCACAGTGACGTGGTCTTTGTAGTACACGGGAAGCCATTCCGGGTGCATCGCTGCATCCTGGGTGCACGTAGTGCCTACTTTGCGAACATGCTGGACACCAAATGGAAGGGCAAGAGTGTCGTGGTTCTCAGGCACCCACTGGTATGTCCCTTCAGGGTGGCAGAGGGGCATGAACTGTCCAGGAACAGCAGGAGGTTGTGCTGGGTGGCTGCCTCTGACATTACTTTCTGGTTTTCTGCCCACAGATCAACCCCGTGGCCTTTGGGGCCCTGCTGCAGTACCTGTACACAGGTGACCCCCTGGGTCCAGGGTAGGAGGAGAGGGAGTGGGCCGTCCTTCTGGACAGCAGTACACCTAGGTGTGGCTGGGCTGACCTTTCACCTCTAGACACTTCATGGTCCCCCCGGGGTGGTTCCAGCTGCCTCTCGGGTTGGGTTGCAAGAGAGAGGACTAGTGTGCCTGCTCAGGAAGAGCTTGTCCCACCCACATGCTGAGGCCCTCCCATCTGTTCCCTGGGGCCTGTAGAACAGCTTTTGATGGGGAAACCATGGTGGCAAGTGGGCCCAGGAGTCCTAGTCCTGCAGCCAGGTGGCCAGGTGGGAGGGGATCACCCTTTTTCTGTGGGCCTGATGACAGCTGAGGTTCTGCAGGCCCTCATCCTTCCAACTGCCCCCAGGCCGCCTGGACATTGGCGTAGAGCATGTGAGTGACTGTGAGCGCCTGGCCAAGCAATGCCAGCTGTGGGACCTGCTCAGCGACCTGGAGGCCAAGTGCGAGAAGGTGTCTGAGTTTGGTGCGAGCAGGGTTTGGGGCCCGGGGCCATGGGTGCGGCCTGGCAGGGCTGGCCTGGCTCCCTGAAGTTGTTCTTCCCCTGTAGTGGCGTCTAAGCCAGGCACGTGTGTGAAGGTGCTGACCATCGAGCCCCCACCTGCAGACCCCCGCCTCCGGGAGGACATGGCGCTGCTGGCCGATTGTGCCCTGCCCCCCGAGCTCCGAGTAAGTGCGGGGCTGGTGGGCAGGAAGGGCGTTTTGGGATGGCAGGCTGTGACAGGCAGCCCAGATACTTGGGCTCAATTCCTTGTGTGGCCCTGGACCAGTTACTTCCCTTTTGTGAACCTAGTCGTTCACTTCTGTGAACAACTGCTCTGATGGGGTCACCTCTTCTGTACCCCAGGGTGATCTTTGGGAGCTGCCCTTCCCTTGTCCTGACGGCTTCAACAGCTGCCCTGACATCTGCTTCCGAGTGGCTGGCTGCAGCTTCCTCTGCCACAAGGTGCCTGTGCCCTCCTGTTGCCCCTGGCCCCAGCCCGTTGCCCTGAGCCCCCGTCTAGCTCCTCAGGAGACAGACCCTGGCCCTCACACTTCCTGAGCCCGGCCTCCCCCAGGCCTTTTTCTGTGGCCGCAGTGACTACTTCCGAGCCCTGCTGGATGACCACTTCCGAGAGAGCGAGGAGCCAGCGACCTCAGGGGGCCCCCCAGCCGTCACCCTGCATGGCATCTCACCCGACGTCTTCACTCACGTGCTCTACTACATGTACAGCGACCACACTGAGGTGGGGGCTCAGGCAGAGCTGGGGATGGCACACAACCTGTGCTGCCGTGGGCTGAGAGGGAGCGCCAGGGCCCTGGGGGTCTGTGGAAGGGCCCAGCTGGCCCCATGGTTGACGTTTTGAGAAGGCTGGAGGGGAAGGCTGTGGGACTTTGGATTTTTCTTTCAGGTAGAGGAAGCCTTGTTGGGCTCCAGAGAGAGGATGAGTGATGAGCTTGTGTCACAGACACTCCACACTTGTCAGCCACTTGGGATCCTCAGCTTCTCTAGCAGGAGGGTGGAGGGTGGGTGGGGACAGCCTCCTCTCTGTGGTGCTGCAGATCCCTGGGGTTCTGGGTTCCCAGTCTCCTCTTCCCTTGCTGCCTGCCTCTGTCTCCAGCTGCCCCAAGGTGTCCGTAAGCCAAGGCTGCAGGGCAGCAGCAGAGTGCTGAAGGTTTGCTCTGCCAGGGTGTGTGAGAGAGAGAGAGAGTGTGTGTGTGTGCGTGCGTGTGCGCGCGCACTATAAAGCGATCCCCATATCTGGTGGCTTAAAGAAGAGGGGAGTTTGTTTCTCCTTCACTTCTGACTGAGGTGGGTGCCCCAGGGCAAGTGGCTTGCGGAAGATCAGGTCATCCCTCCATCTTGCCCCTGTATGCCTAAGGGTGAAGGTCAAAAACCTTTTCTCTAAAGGTGAGTGTTTCAGGTTCTGTGGGCCATATGGCCCTGTTGTAGCTACTGAACTCTGTAGCGCAAAGGTAGCCAGAGACAGTACAGAGATGAGTGGGTGAGGCTGCATTCCAATAAAACTTTACTTGCACAAACAGGCTGGATTTGGTCCACAGGCCGTAGCTTACCCATCCTGCCTGGGGCATCGCCTTTGGCCATGGAGATTGGGTCCTAGGCAAACTCATGCTCTAGGAGGAAGAGGAAGGCAAGGCAAGCAATGCTGTTTTTGTAGAAGCCACCGGAAATTGCACCACTTCTCATGTTCCCCTGGAGAGAACTTCGTGCCTACCTGCCAACAAGGGAGGCTTGGAAAGTCATTCTGTGGCCAGGGCCCTGTTTTGTGGGGGAAGGGGAGGAAGCATGCTGGGAGACAGAGGGCAGTCCCTACTGCTGCTCTATCTCCAGTGGCAGCTCCCTTGTCCATCCCTCCCCGCGGCCTGACAGCCCCTCAGCCTCCATCTTTCCCACCCCCTCTACTGGGCATCTCCTGCAGCTCAGCCCAGCTCTCTGGCCCCTGTAGCAGGGGTTACCTTTGCCCACCCTGGAGAAGCTCCCTCTTCAAGGAGCCTCGCCACCCCAAGGGCACCTTGTCTCAGAGTGTGGCTTGGGCTCCTAACCTGGGTTGATACTGGTTGAGCTGTGTGACACTGGGTGAGCTTTGTGATCTTGGGCCAGTTACTTAACTGCTCTGTGCCTCTAGAACATGGGGATAGCGCTCGTCGTCGTTTCCTAAGGCCTTGTGCAGATGCATGGGTTACCCAGGTAAAGGAGGTGGCATGGCACATGGCACGTGGCCTGTAATGTGGTCGCAGAGCTCCCCTTGTCTCTGTCTGCAGCTTGCTCCCTGTGCCACCCAGGCTCTGGCCTGAATCTGAGGGCTTCAGTCTTGTCTAGCACAGGATGTACCTGTAGGTGGGCTCTGTGTCCCCACAGCCTCTTGAGAGGGAGGGAGCTGGTAGATAGTCTCCCATCCCTGGCAGGGTCCCTGCATGGGTCTTGACTAGCTGCCTCTGTCCCTCCATTCTGACAGCCCCCGCAGGTAGGCATGGTTATCTATACCTCATGGACTGGGAACTAGAGGCACAGGGAGGTGCAGTGACTTGCCCAGGGCCCCACAGCTAGAAGTGTCAGACCCAGGTCTGTGTAACTCGGAGCTCAGACCCTGGCTCCTGCGAGGGCCCTGCCTCCTGCGAGAGCCCTGCCTCCCGCCTGCCCTGCCAGCCTGCTCAGGGCATGGGAGAACCCCCCAGTCTTCTGCCCCCTAGCAGTCCTGCAGATCCCTGTGGGAATCTGGGCCAGCCCCCCGACCCCCAACCCCATACATGCGCAGGGAGCTCCTACTCCCACTGGAAGCCTTCCCGCCAGTGCCCCCCAACCACCGCAGGCCTTAGCCTTGGCTGTTGTGCCCTGGGAGCCCTTGGTGACCTCGGGGGGCACCATCATCCCTGTCTTCACTGCAGCTGTCCCCCGAGGCAGCCTATGATGTGCTGAGCGTCGCCGACATGTACCTGCTGCCAGGCCTGAAGAGGCTGTGCGGCCGCAGCCTGGCTCAGGTGCTAGACGAGGACACTGTGGTGGGTGTGTGGCGCGTGGCCAAGCTCTTCCGCCTGGCGCGGCTTGAGGACCAGTGCACTGAGTACATGGCCAAGGTCATTGAGAAGGTGGGCCAGTGGGCTGCAGTGGGTGGGAAGGAGGGGTGAGAGGGCGGGCACCCCTCCACTGAGCTGGCCCTTCCCGCTCATAGCTGGTGGAGCGGGAGGACTTCGTGGAGGCGGTGAAGGAGGAGGCAGCGGCTGTGGCAGCCCGGCAGGAGACGGACTCTATCCCGCTGGTGGACGACATCCGCTTCCACGTGGCCAGCACGGTGCAGACCTACAGCGCCATAGAGGAGGCGCAGCAGCGTCTGCGGGCACTCGAGGACCTGCTCGTGTCCATCGGTCTGGACTGTTGAGCCCCTGGCTGGGCAGCCCCAGGGGCCAGGAGCTCTCTTGGAGACAAGCATGTGTATGCGTTTGTGTGCAGCTCTTCTTCCTGCTCCCTGCACATTGAGGGCTTCATGGGGGGTGCAAGGGGCTCAGTGGGGCTTCTCTTCCCTCCATGAGCCTGGAGACCCCAGGGGAGGATCCATTTGGGATGAGCCCCCTCCCCCCAATGCACAAGCCAGCCCCCAAGACCCTGGGGGTGGGCACCACTCAGGGAAACCTGGGGTGGGGGTGGGCTTTGGTCTTAGCACTTTCCTTCTCCAGATCCCCCCTACCCACCCCAGTCCCAAATCCAGTCCTCTGGCCCTTGCCTAGCCCTGAATTGCTTCTCTAAGCTGGTGTTCCCATGCACAGGGCCATTCAGGAAGGGCTGGGGGAGTGTGTGTGGCAATAAAGCTTGAAGGCACCGTGGGAGCATGAGCCTGTGTCCTGGGGTACAGCTTGGGAAGGGTGGGGCCTTCTGGAGCCAGTGGAGCTGGTGTGACCAAGGAAAGAAGCTCTAGAGTTGGGGGCTCCCAGCAGAGGCTGGCCCAGAGCCCAAGGGCCAGGGTACCTGGCTGAGCAGACCTAGAGATCTGCCACTGACCCCAGTGTGGCCTGGGCCCATCCTGGCTCCCTGCCTCCCTGTCTCCATGGATGCTGGTTGTGGTGGGCCTCATTCTAGGAGAGGGCCAGGACCAAAATGACCATTTTTTCTCAGCCCAGTGCCAGTCTTTTCCCCAGGGAGGACCTTGTGGCCCTTCCTGCAGGGGCTGCTACCTTATTATGGGAAGGTAAGCTGCAGGGGCCAAGGGAGACCTTTCTTCTTGGCCCTCTGAAGGTTCACTGAAAAATTAACTTGCAAAAGGCAGAGTAACAGGAGAAAAGACACGCAAATTTATTTAGCATGTAGACATGGGCGTCTTCAGAATGAAGACCCAAAGATGGGAAGCTGTCCATTGTTAGGCTTAGGCTCAGCAAAGTGTGGCCAGCCGAGTAGAAATGGGATTGGCAAAAAGTGCAGGATCCTATGCTGACTGAACAGGGAAACGCAGCCAGGCCTGTCTAGATTCTTCTTGGTCTCTCTGAGCAGCCTGCCTGCCTGCCTTCTGGGTGTGGGGCAGGACCCTCTGGAATGGGGGTCTTATGACCTATAGTCAAACAAGGTGGATCAGATGATTACTTTATGGCCAGTTTTTACACAGATACGGCAGAGGGAAAGTGAGAGTCCTGTTTTTAGGTTTTATGGCTGGCTTTGGGGAAAGGGGGCTCTGGTTTCTAGGGCCTGCCTAGGGGAAGAGGGATTCTAGTTTCTGTGGCTAGCCTCGGGATGATGAGACTGAGAGAAGGGGGCAAAAGTTCAGAGAGAAGCTCCTGCTTCTGAGGTTGTTGCTTGGGTTTTCATTTTGGGGTATTTGAGCCCCAAGGGGGTTTCTCACGATGAGCTGCAGGCCTGTGGACCGCCCCCCCCGCCCCCCCCAGGCCTCTGCCTTCTAACCTGGTTAAACTCAGTGTCGTGTCATGGCCCTGGGGGAGGAAAGGAAGGCTGGTTCTTTCACAGGGCTTCTAATATCCGGTGTCTCCACCCTCCCTGCAGTTATTTCACAGCTGTTCATGCTTTTTTTTTTTTTTTTTTTTCTTTTCAGACAGATTCTCGCTCTGTCGCCCAGGCTGGAGTGCAGTGGTGCGATCTTGCTTGGCTCACTGCAACCTCCACCTCCCGAGTTCAAGCAATTCTGCTCAGCCTCCTGAGTAGCTGGGATTACAGGTGCACGCCACCATGCCCGGCTAATTTTTGTATTTTTAGTGGACACAGGGTTTCGCCCTGTTGGCCAGGCTGAGCTTGAACTCCTAACCTCAGGTGATCCGCCTGCCTTGGCCCCACAAAGTGCTGGGATTACAGGTGTGAACCACCATGCCCGGCCTCTTCATGCCTTTTTACTATGGTATTTTTGGATTTTTTTCCTTCTTCCTCCCCAGTGCATTTTCAGCCATGTTGCACTGGCATGTTGGTCATCACATGAGGGAAGTTGTAGGTCTGAAGTGACCACTAGTGAGGGATCAGCTGGGACAAGTCATGGTGCAGCCTGCAGGAGGTGATGAGTGTGTTGGGGAGGTGTCCTGGGTAGGGCCTGTGGGTGGAGATTGTAGTTTGTGCAAGGGCCTGGGATCCTGAAAACAGCCTGAGATGGGATGGGCTGGCAGGGGTCTGCGCATTGCCAGAGCTGAGCTGCAGCCAGAGGACCAACCCCCACCGTGGCTCTGCCTTTCACTGCTGGCCACCGCTCTGCCTGTTTGCCTGCCCACAAATTGGAGGTGATTATGGCAACTCCCTCTTACCTAGTGTTTGACCTATCCTGAGCCTGGTGTGTTAAACAAAGGCTGAGTCCACCTGGTGGGTGGGAGGTGGGAGCACGGGAGTGACAGGGGCTCACTCTGGTTGCCCTGGGGCACACAGGAAGGGAAGAGTGAGGCCAGGCTAGTGGCCTAACACCAGCAGGTCTCACCTCAGAGCACACACAAATCCTGGTGTGCCAAGAGAGATTTAAATATTTAAATAAAAAATTTTAATTCCTATGCATTTCTTTTCATATGCATTAGGGGAGAAAATGAGCTACTACATGAAACCTTTTTTTACAGATGTTATTATTTGAAATCATAAAGTTTCCAATCTTGAACAAATTTTAAATAAAACCCTAGTAAGAGGGCAGTTTAAGGAAAAATTATCTGGAGTTGGTATTTTAGTGGTTCACCGATACAGCAGATACAGCCAGGTGTACCAGCTATGGCACCTGTTCAGGGAGAGCTGCAGTCTGAGAACTGCCACCCCTCAGGAACTAGGCTGTGTGGTTGTTGGGGCAGCATTCCCCAGCCACACCACACCATTTCTCACTTTATTTTATTTTATTATTTTATTTTTTTGAGACGGAGTCTAGCCCTGTTCCCCAGGCTGGAATACAGTGGTGTGATCTCGGCTCACTGCAACCTTCATCTCCCAGGTTCAAATGATTCTCGTGCCTCAGCCTCCAGAGTAGCTGGGGCTACAGGCGCCCGCCACCATGCCCAGCTAATTTTCATATTTTTAGTAGAGACATTGTTTCACCATGCTGGCCAGGGTGGTCTCGAACTCCTGACCTCAAGTGATCCGCCCGCCTCAGCCTCCCAAAGTGCTGGGATTACAGGCATGAGCCACTGCACCCGGCCCATTCCTCACTTTAGCCTCAGGCAGAGAAGACAGCGCGATGGGGAAACACTTATGTAGGAAGGTGTCCAATGCGGTATTGCAAATCAACAGGAAGCATTGCCAGCAGCCGCAGCGAGCAGCAATTGGGGAAGGAACAGAGAGCATGGATGCGCAGAGCTTCCTGTAACTACGAGGGTGGTCAGTGAAGCTTCTGTGTCCACAAGGAAAAGGTGGAGGACATTCAGGCACTAGGGGGTGCTCCCCAGGCTTATGTGAGAAACCTGTAGCACAGACAGCCACACAGGAGTAGTGAACTACAACCATAGAATTTGAAATTTAGTGTCTAATACTTGGTTCTAAAATTGGGTTGATTTAAATTCAGAAGTGTGCTCTACTCTGACAAATGTTAAAATAGACTAATAGAAGACACATTTTGACACAGAGGCCCTGGGTTTGAGACTCCTCCATCATCCCTAAACCAGAGGAAGAGTTGCTGCGTGAGAGCTGGGGATATTTGATCTGATTTCTGTTTAGTTTCTGTAATGTAGCTGTGCTACCTTTAAAATTAAAAATAAAACAAAACATGTTTATCTCTTTAATTCATTCCCACTCCCAGGTGAAAAAAATTTTTATTGTTGAATGAAAAATATTTTCATCATGTGTTATTGGAAAAATTATATGTATTCTCTCCCAACTCAAGATACCCACAAATTTTTAACAGACAGAAAAATAGACTGGTGGTTCACGCCTGTAATTCCAGCACTTTGGGAGGCTGAGGCAGGAGGATGGTCTGAGCCCAGGAGTTTGAGACCAGCCTGGGCAGCACACTGAGACTCTGTCTTTCCAAAAAATAAAAAATTAGCCGGGTGTGGTGGCGCGAGCCTGTAGTCCCAGCTACTCTAGAGGCTGAGGTGGGAAGGTAGCTTGAACCCAGGAGGTTGAGGCTGCAGTGAGCTGTGACTGCACCACTGCACTCCAGCCTGGGCAACAGAGTGAGACGCTGTCTCAGAAAAAAACAAAAAAGAAAAAAAAAAAGAAAAATCAATTGGACAATGACAAAATGAGCAATGATGGAAAGGAAATAAACTCCATTTTGCACAGGAAAGGTAGTATAGGGATGGCTTGTTGACCCACCAGAAGAGGAAGAAGAGTGAAGGTGGGGCTGGGCAACCCTCTACCTAAAGCCCCCAACCGACAGGTGGTCCTCTCCCGCAGCAACTGCTGCTCTGAGGGTCTGCTCCCTGCTGTGGCTGGTCTTGGACGCTGCATCATCTGCTGCTGACCCCTTTAGTGACACCACCCTTGGTTAGGTGCAGCTGTTTCCTGCAGGGCCCCGAATGAACATGCCCTTCACCCCTGTGCTCCAGCCATCCTGAGAGTCTCTCAGTTTTGGGGCCACCCTGAGCTCTCTGCACCTCGAAAACTCCCCCGCAGACCCCTCTGCTGTGCCCCCAACCCCGGCCCGCTCCTGCTCACCTTTGGCTTCTGGAGGGCTGTGCTGGCCCCAGGCTGTGCTGGCGGACACTGGGTGCCCATCGCTGTTAGGCTCTGGGGTGGGAGTCCATGTCGCCCGGGGTCCTCGTTCTGTGAGGGTGGCCCACCTTGTTCTGCCCTGGTCACTGTTCCTCCCAGCGCTGGACACCGTGCCTGGAGCATCACAGGTGCCCAGTAAGGGGCTTGTGATGAGCCTGAGTGTTCATGGAGGAGGCTGGAAAAGCCAACAAATGCAAACATTGTTGGCTCTAGGTTTGATACAGTGAAGTTCCGGGCAGAATTTGGTTGGCCATAAGTAGAGCATGAGGACCTGGAGAGAATGGGCTGTCCTTCAGGTCTGCACACCTTTGGGGGACCTTCTGCACAGAGGCCAGGTGCCACCCCCCCAGGGCCTGAGTGGTTTGCAGGGTCCAGTGCAAAACAGCACGTGGGGACCTTGCTCAAAGAGCATTAAGAATTTCCAGAGAGCAACAGTAGAGCACTCATCCAAACGCACAGACCTTCTAGGGTGGGGTCTGGGCCTCTGCATGGGTGGCCAGGCTGCGAGGCCAACCCTGCTTCCACACCCAGTTCCCAGCTCAGTGCCTGGCTCAGATAAAGCCTTCCTGCCTCCTTCCTCCCTCCTTCCATCCCTCTCTCCCTCCCTTGGCCACTCATTCATTCCTTCATCACTCCCTCACTCAACCATTCTCTCGCTCACTCATTTCCTCATTTATTCATCCCCTCACTCATGGACTCATCCATCCTCTCATTCTTTCATCCCCTCACTCATTCCCTCATTCATTCTCTCTCACTCATTCTCTCATTTATTCATCCTCTCACTCATTCACTAATTCATCATTCTCTTACTTATTTCCTCTCATTCATTCCCTCATCACACATTCCCAGGCTCACTCATTCCCTCAATCATTCATCCCCTCATTCATTCTCATTCATTCATTCTCTCAATTCTCACTTATTTATTCATCCCCTCACTCATTCACTCATCCATTCATTCTCTCACTAATTCTCTCATTTATTCATTGCCTCACTCATTCACTCATTCTTTCACTCATTTCCTCACTCATCCATTCTCTCACTCATTCACCAATTCATTCATTCTCTCACTCATTTCCTCACCCATCCATTCCCTCATCACACATTCCCTCACTCATTCCCTCATTTATTCATCCCCTCACTCATTCACCCATTTATTCTCTCATGTCTTCACTTGCTCATTCATTCCCTTACTCATCCATTCTCTCATTCATCACTCATTTCCTCACCCACTCATTTCCTCAGTTCATCCCCTCATTCATTTTCATTCATTCACCCATTTCCTCACTCACTCATCCCTCATTCATTCACTTGTCACTCATTCCCTCACTCACTCATTCATTTTCTCTCATTCCCTCACTCTTGTTCCTTCATTCATTCATCCCCTTGTTCACTCATGCTCTCACTCATTCCCTCATCCATTCTCACTCATTCCCTCATCACTCATTCCTTCATTCATTCTCTCATTTCCTCAGTCATTCATTCATTAATTTCCTCCCTCATTCATTTTCTCACTCCTTTCCTCATTCATTCCCTAACTTATCCATTCTGATTCCCTCACCACTCATTCCTTCATTCATTCATCCCCTCACTCATTCCCTCATTCACTCACTCATTCTCTCATTTATTCATCCCCCCACTCATTCACTCATCCATTCATTCACTCACTCATTCCCTCATTCATTCATCCCTTCACTCATCCATTCATTCACTCATTTCCTCACTCATCCATTCTCTCACTCATTCATTCATTCACTCACTCATTTCCTTACTCATCCATTCTCTCACTCACTCGTTCACTCATTCCTTCATTCTCTCACTCATTTCCTCATCCATCCATTCCCTCATCACACATTCCCTCACTCACCCATTCCCTCATTTATTCATCCCCTCACTCATTCACTTATTTATTCTATTTCTTCACTTATTCATTCCCTCACTCATTCATTCTCTCGGTCATTCATCAGTCATTTCCTCACCCACTCATTCCCTCAATTCATCCCCTCATTCGCTTTCATTCATTCACTCATTTCCTCACTCACTCATTCCCTCATTCATTCACTCATCACTCATTCCCTCATTCATCCATTCTCTCATTCCCTCATTCATTTTCTCACTCATTCCCTCACTCTTGTTCATTCATTCATCCCCTCATTCATCCATTCTCTCACTCATTCCCTCATTCATTTTCTCACTCATTCCCTCACTCTTGTTCATTCATTCATCCCCTCATTCACTCATGATCTCACTCACTCATTCATACCCACACTCATCCATTCTCACTCCCTCATCACTCATTCCTTCATTCATCCCCATTCACTCATTCTCACTCATTCCTTCATTCATTAATTCCTTCCCTCATTCATTTCCCTCATTCATTCACTCCTTTCCTCATTCATCCATTCTCATTCCCTCACCACTTATTCCTTCATTCATTCATCCCCTCATTCACTTACTCATTCTTCTCACTCACTCATTTCCTCAGTCATTCATTCACTAATTTCCTCATTCATTCCCTTGCTCATTCATTCACTCCCTCACTCATTCCCTCACTCACTTATTCCCTTATTCATTCACTCACTTATTCACTCATTCATTCCCTTGCTCATTCATTCACTCACTCATTTCCTCACTCATTCAATCCCTCATGCATTCGTTTTCTCACTCATTCATTCACTCACTTGCACAGTCCCTCACTCACTCATGTCAGTGCACTTTTTACGTTTTTCTCCTTCAAAGAGAAACCAGAGGGATAATATGGGGCTATGGTAGGCGCTCTCTGTGGGGACCTGGGCTCAGCACCTGAGCCTTCACCTGCCCTGCATGGGATGGGGGTTTGGCTCCTCCTGAGAGAGAGGATAAAGAGAACACATCATTCCATCACTCACTCATTCATTCACTCACTCACCCACTCCTTCCCTCCCTGCCCTATCAGGCAGGCCTTTCCAGGGACCCTCTGGGAAGCAGGCAGAGGTGTAGTGCAGGGATATGCCCTTTTGCAGCTCACATGGGAGGGGACAGAGTGCTACCAAGCAGACAAGCAGAAGATCTGTCATGTCAGATGTCAACAAGTGTGCTGGAGGAGGAGAAGGCACGGCAGCACCTGGGGGAGGGCCTCACTGAGAAGACAACCCGTGAGGAGGCTGGCATGGTGAGGACTGAGTGGATGTGGAGGATGGGGAGAGGGGAGGCAAGGAGGCCAATGGCCCAGCACCTGTAGGCCTCAGCAAGAACTGTGGCCTTTATTTAGGTGAGATGGTAGTCACTGGAGGATGTTAAGCAGAGAAGGGCCACAGTCTGACTCATACTTTAACAGCCCTCTCGCCTCCGTGTGGAAACAGACTGGGTGCAGGAGAGAAAGCGGGGTCTGCCAAGGAGGCTGCTGCCGCCGTCCCTCAGACGCTGGTGACAGCCGTGCAGCTGGAAGGAAGCCACATAATCCTGGCCACACTTAGGAGGAGAGTGGCTGGGGGCCACGTGTGGGTATAGAATGGAGAGGGGCTGGAGGATGCCCAGCAGCAGGAGGCCGGGTTCCCTATGCTGAGGAGGGAGGGCTGAGTCCGGACAGAGCCCAGCTTGTGTGGGGATGGGTTTGGCATCTATATGGGGCCCTGGAGAAAGCACAAGCCACCCGAAGCTGGCGCGGGGAGGGTAGCCTGGGCTCCGTCCTCCCCAGTGGCAGGGCAGGGTCTGCGAGAGGATGTGTGTGTTTAGAAATCTGCTCCAAGCGTGGATGGGAGAAGATAAACTCCACACACGCTGATGGAGGCTGGGAAGCACTGCTGGAGTTGGTATCAGGTGACAGGCATGGCTCAGGCAGGGATCAGCCTGTCTAAAAAAGGGCCTGCTGTGCTCTCGGCAAGGAAGATTGCCATCCAGGGTCAGAGGCTACTGTGATGGATGACAGACGCCATTCCGAAAACATCGGATTTATTAGGATTAGCTGTAGTGTACACTGATTCCTTTAGCTCTAAATGGATACATATGTGCCCCGCAGACAGTATACACGCAGGGATGTGACTGAGCCACAGTGACATAGCAAACCCAACAGCTGGCTTGTGAAGCCATCGTGATCCCAACAAGGTCTATGTTAGCAATTGGTGAAAGAAGAAGAGAGTGAGATGGGACCCAGGTGGGCCTGGAGGTGGGATCCTGTGGGTTTTCAGAGCACCCACCAGTGCTCCCTCGGTGAGCCCAGCACCACCTGGAAGTGGAGGGAAGCTGGGTCGCTGCTGGAAGGGAGGGAGGCTGACTCTCTACCCCTCGCCTCTGCAAGGAACTGAGGCCTGTAGGATTGCGGCTGTCACCGGCTACAGGCGGCATCTTTCTGTAAAAAGCTTTTCAGGCATGAAACCCATTTCTGTATGGACTGGGCTGTGTTGACGGTGGTGCTTGGGCCTTGTGTGCCAGGCCTCTCTGGGTCCCCTCCCTGGCCTTTGCCTTCCTCTCACCTTCTCGAGGCCAAGCTGTGCGAGACCTGGCATCCCTTCCAAACCTCAGTTCCTCCAAGCCCCTGCGCTGGTGTGACTCCAGAGCTCAGAATGTCAGCACGGAGCCGTCAGTATCGAGAAGGAACTCAACGCAAGGCTTCACAGCTTTCCAAGGACAGGGACCGGCTCTGGAGTGGCCGTGCGTGAGATGTCAGGCACGCTCACACGCAGGGTCCTGTGTTGGCTCCTGACCCAGCAGGGGGACATGGTGGGCAGATGTACCAGCCCTTCTGGATAACATGACAGTCCCAATTTCAGGAAAGTTTTTATTTTAAATATTGGTGATTCTTTAACCAGGAATGCAAATGCTACTGAAGTGCTGTGTGTGTCTCTGTGAGAGCCTTCATATAAATAAATTCATGCATCTAAAGAGTCCCTGGTCAGGCCGCATGCCGATATTCAATTTGGGGAATGGTGATGCCATCACATGCATCTGGGGGAGGCGGCAGGGAGGCGTAGGGACTTTGTGTGGCCTGCTCTATCACAGCTCCTGGGAGAATTACAGATCTGAGCCCAGGGCATCTCTGGGCTTTTGGAAAGGGTTCCTGCTTTTCCTGAGTTCCCATGGCTGCCCTGCTGCCGGGGCTGACTGAGCAGGCGGGGCTGGCTTTCTCAGTGCATATTTTACATTTTTCTCCTTCAAAGAGAAGCCAGGGAGACAAGCTGGAGCTACAGAAGGTGCTCTGTGGGGACTTGGGCCAGGTCAGCAACCAAGCCCCCACCTGCCCCTTGTGGGGTAAGGGCTTGGCTCCTCCCCCAGGGCACAGAGTGATCTTCAGCAGGGTGACCCGTTCCTGGCTCTCATGGTGTGATCAGGGCTGCTGGAGGGAGGGTGGAGGGGCACACTCTCCAGGAACCAAGGTTAGCCTCCACAACAGGGCCTGGGAGAGCAGTGGCAGTTCCCGCTGCTGGAGGAAGAAGGGCGGGAGCCCCTGAGGCCTAGACTTCATGTTGGGGGTCCTGGTGGGAAGTGGCCTCCTCCTCCGTGGCCCCAGAACCCCTAGATTGCACCTTCTGCGGGGCTTCAACGGTGGCAAAGCCCTGACCAGGGTCATATTTGCACTAAGGAGCCTCCTGAGGTAACAGCAAGTCCCATTTAGAAGGGGAAAGTATTCCCGAGGCGGGTGGTGAACCCCACTTATTGCTGGGAAAAAGTGAGGCCAAGGGCAGGGCTGGGGTGGTATTGGCACCTGAGAAGGGCAGGCTAGGCCCAGGGCCTCGGCTCCGAATGATTGGCTGATGCCAGCCTTGGCCTTGGGTGAGGCCTGTCCTGGCCTGTCCTGCTGTGGCCTGGGGCAGGGCTGGGGGTGCCTCCAGTCCCTGCTCTGGGTCACCGAGTGCTCCATATAGACCTGGACAGGAAGGCCTGGCCTGCTGCTGTGCTGGGCCTCTCTTCTCCTGCCACCAGAGGTAGCTGTGCTGCTAGCACTGACACTCCCAGGGTAGCTCTGGGCCATAGGCAGGCCCAGGCCCAGGCCTAGGGATCATAGCCCCATAGGCTGCCACTGCTCCATGGTCCCTGGTGGGCAGGAAGAGCACTGGGCCTTGCCCATAGGAAAGGCCCAGCCAAGTCCCCTCTCGGGGGCTGCTGGCTTAGCTCCCGGAGCACAGAGCCCTCTGGCCCCACCATTGCCGGCCCAACCTGTCCAGTTCTGTACAGTAGCATCAAGCTCTGATTCCCTCAAACTCCCCTTGCTCCCTCCCACCTATCCACCAAAATAGTCTCTGCTTTAAAATATACATTATATATTAGACATTTCATCTTCAATATGATTCTCTCATAGCATCAGGTAAAATTAGTGACTCTAGAGGAAAGGCAGCCTTTGTGAGTACAGGCAGCACTCGGGGGCCAACCTGAGCCTCCCCCTGGCAGGAGGGGAAGGGCAGAGGACAGAGAAGAGCCTTGGTTTCCTGCTCAGTTCTCCTTCTGGGCTAAGCCTCACCTCCCGCCCCTCTGCAAAGCCTGGTCTCAGGCTAACAAGGAGCCCACAAAGTCATGGGTGGCTGCTCATTTTGAGGAAGGGCTGGGCATTTTCTGAGCCTCAGAGGGGCACGTGAGTCTGCCCTGGGGAGCTGGCCCCTATGGAGACAGCAACCACCTCATCACACGGCCAGAGGAAGGCCACCAAGCGGAGGCTGGTCAGAGAGGGCGCTGGGGCGTGAGCGAAGGGTGGGCAGGAAGGAGGCGCCTCCAGTTATTGCAGTCTGGTGTCCTGGGAACACCAGGAATTCCTGGAACCCTTGTGGGAGCTGGGAGAGGCGGGGCAGAGGCTTGACTTTGTTTTCAGTGGACATTTTAGCACATTCTTTGTGGAAAATCACCTGGGACCTTTCTCTTTTTTTGCATAAAGTGTCTAACCATTAAGGTAGGTCCAGTGTCTGATAGCCTAATGTATAACAAAAATGTCTGTTATTTTTTAGAAAATTGTGCTAAGGATTTCTCCAATTTCTGATTTTTTTTTTTTTTTTTGCAAGCCATATCTGAGAAGCCATCTCTGCCCTTCCCCTGCCTGCATCCCCCAGACCATGAGCCGGGCACCGGCCAATGCATTCAGGGTGGGGACGCAGTTCCTGCCGTGGCTGTCCTTTGAGAGACCCACATGTTTATTTCATGGAAGACGGAGTTGGTGACTTCAGGAAGCTCCTTGTGGAGAACATGGTAGGCACCTTCATAAATCTGCAATGAGGAGAGACACGGAATCAGAGCTGCACCATCAGAGGCAGGTGCAGGGAGCGGAGACCGTGGGCAGTGGGCAGGGGTCTGCAGCATTCTCCGGACCCTCTCTCTATGCCCAAGGACCTGGCCCTGACCTCCCATTATTAGGAGGCCAACACCTTTCTATCAGAAGATGGTTCAAATGTGTTACAATGTCCCAGTGTGTTCTTGAACTTCCTTTCTCAAATGCAAACCTTCCCTCACTCCACATCTCCCCCATCCCTGGACCCGTTTCTGTGTCTCTGAGTCAGGCAACCTTCTCAAAAGAGGGGGTTCCACTCCCGGCCTCACATCCTGACCTCCACGGGGTCCTCAGCTCATCCCAAGCTGACTTCCACTCCCGCCAACCCACGGTGGCTATCCTGGCGAGGTCTCCAGGGACCTCCATTGCCGTGGCAGGGGACACTGTGCTGGTCATTCATAAGCTGCTCACTCTCACCTTCTAGAAACACTTTCCTCTTGTGGTTCCATGGCTTTAACTTTTGATTTTCTTTCAACCTAGCCGGCAGATCCTTCTCAGTCCAGGCTCACCCCACCCACTGGCCTCTGCAGGCGGCTGGACTACGGGCTTGGCTGTGCCCTCCTTCACTCTCCCTGGTCACCTTGTCCAGTCCAGTGGTTTTAAAATCCATCCTGGGCTGATGACTCTGGAATTTACATCTCCAGCCAGACTTCCCTTCTGCCTCTAGACTGCCGACCTGCCATCTCCATCCGAATTTCTGGCAGGGACCTCCAGACTTCAGTGCAACGCTAATGGGCATCTCCAGGTGGACTCCAGCCGTTGCTCACGTCAGTCTCTCTGCCTGGCGTTTCCGGTCTCATTACAGCCTCCCGAACCCAGGGTTCGTCCTTCATGACAGTGATCTCACTCTCTGCCACCCTGCCTGGCTTGACCTGCCTTGGTTGTCACTGTCTCCTACCTCCTCCTTACCCCAGTTCCTGTCTTCCCAAGGCCACGGGGGGATGCTTTTAAAATGAAAATCAGAGCACGTCACTCCTTGGCTTGAAATGCTCACGTGGCTTCTCATCTAACCAAGAGAAGAAGTTTAGACTTCACAGGTGGTGGGGCTCCCCTGCCCCCCGCCACCAGCGTCCCTGACTGGTGCATCCTCACTGGCTGCTCTTCTTATGGCTGTGTGCCTATGCCAGCCTCAGGTCCTCAATCTCTCTCTTGCCTCAGTCTGGAAGGTTCTTCCACTGGCTCTTCTCACCAACAGACTGCAGGCCTGGCTGTCCCATCTAAACTGCTGCTTTCCCCCTGTCCCCCTCTATGCCTACACTACACTCTGCTGAGTTTCCTTAGGGGCACCGACTCCTCTCCATCATCATCCGTTTCATTTATTTGCTCATCCCACCAGGATACAGGTTCCGTGAGGGGAGGGCAGAGCCTTTGCCTGTCTTGTTCTCTGGGCCTGACAGAAACTTAGGGCCCCATAAATACATGAATTAAAGAAGCAATGAATGGATAGCTGGGTAAATGAATGAATAAACCATCTTAGTGGACTCCTTTCGCAGGGACTTGGCAAGGGTTCACATTGGTGTAACGGCGGTCTGAGTGATGCTGTCACGGATGAATGCAGTGTTCCACTGTGGCTTTTAAAAAATATATTTTGCTGGGCGAGGTGGCTCACACCTGCAATCCCAGCACTTTGGGAGGCCAAGGCAGGTGGATCACCTGAGGTCAGAAGTGAGACCAACCTGGTCAACATGGTGAAACCCCATCTGTACTAAAAATACAAAAATTAGCCGGGCATGGTGGCAGGCACCTGTAATCCCAGCTACTCAGGGGGCTGAGGCAGCAGAATCACTTGAACCTGGGAGGCAGAGGTTGCAGTGAGCCGAGATGGCGCCGCTGCACTCCAGCCTGGGTGACAGAGAGATACTCTGTCTGAAAAAAAAAAAAAAATATATATATATATATATATATATGTATGTGTGTATATATATGTATGTGTATATATGTGTGTATATATGTATGTATATATATGTATGTGTGTATATATGTGTGTGTGTGTGTGTGTGTATATATATATATAATCTTGCTGTCTAATATTCCACATAACCAAGCCGCAGGGCCTGTCCTCAGGGCCCCTGTCTGCAGAGCTAGCTCTGGCAGGTCCCTTCACGGATCAGGCTCTGCCAAGTCCTGCCAGCACCTGTGTGCCCTGAGCCCTCTGGTGGCCATGGCTCCCGAGCTACTGCAGCCACCACTGGTGCAGAGGGAGGCTTGGGCATCACACGTGTCCTTGGAGCTTGGACATGTCTCTCTCTTGGGAGATTTTATTTGCTCAGTGCCCAGTTGCAGATTCCTTTCTTGCCTATAACAT
Source organism: Pan paniscus (assembly GCF_029289425.2). Lineage (NCBI taxonomy): Eukaryota > Metazoa > Chordata > Mammalia > Primates > Hominidae > Pan > Pan paniscus. Next base: position 125,617,895 of record NC_085926.1, read on the forward strand.
CTTTTGATTGTTCTTCTTCCCTTTGAGGCTTATTCATGCAAAACAATCAGCAAATGACTCGTGTTCTCTTGAAATTCATAGGCTCCTGGGATTCCTTTTATTTATTTATTTCTCGGTCAAGCAGGCTGGTCCCTATCCTGAGACCTGGGAGGTGGCCCTCGAGGGTCTGGGCAGATGTGCCCCAAGGGGTGCTGCCTTCCTGTCCCCCTTCCACCTTGGGGGGAAGTGGGCAAGTGGCAGCTGCTCACCTTGAGAGTCTTGTCCTGGCTCTTGGCTAACTCCATGAGCAGGTAGGCCCCTTTGCTGTCACACAGGCGATCGGCAGAGCCCTGGAGCAGCAGGAAGGGCACAGTCAGCTTGGGGAGGGCACGCTCCACCCGTGAGACGGCATTCAGCAGTTGGATGCCGAAGCACACCTTCAGCCCTGCCCGGCAGATCAGGGGGTCTGAGTTATAAATGTCGACCTGGAGGAAGAAGGAGAGGGTTCCATCAGCATGGGCAGGGCTCACTTCCATAAGCCAGGCCTATTTCCTGGTAGCTTTTCCTTCTGCTCTGGCCTGAAGGGTTGATTCCATTCAGGTCAGCTGGGCTTGGGCATGGCTCTGAAGGCCAGCCGTGTTCATCCACAAACCTCATCTGCACCACTGGCAGTGCCTCTCCTTTCAGGCTTGAGGGTTTCACATACACATGGGTGCCTGTAGAAAATGTCAAGTATTGGCCAGGTGTGGTGGCTCTCGCCTGTAATCCCAGCACTTTGGGAAGCTGAGGCGGGCGGATCACCTGAGGTCAGGAGTTCAAGACCAGCCTGACCAACATGGTGAAACCAGGTCTGTATGGGATTTTTTGTATTTTTGTAAAAATACAAAAACTAGCTGGGCGTGGTGGTGGGCACCTGTAATCCCAGCTACTTGGGAGGCTGTGGTGGGAGAATCCCTTGAACCTGGGAGGCGGACTTTGCAGTGAGCCAAGATGGCGCCACTGCACTCTAGCCTAGGTGACAGAGCAAGACTCCGTCTCAAAAAAAAATTAAAAAAACGAAAGTTTCAAGTATTAATTTGTATTTTAAAAAATATAAGCAGCAGCATATTGTTCACGTCAATTATTTTATTAAAAAGTAGCTCTGCAGCAGTTTTAGCACTTGATTTTTGTTCTCTGACTCTGCTGATTTGGTGTCCACCTGGTGGAAGTGGATGAGGGGCAAACAGTAAACTGCAGGAACAGTTTACTGGGTTCTGTGCTGGAAAGCGAGGGTCCATGCTAGGAGCCCCTGGAGGGGCTTCGGCCAGGCACTGACAATGGGCTTTGGGGTGAGGGACGCCCAAGGGTGGGTCTGGCTGGGGTGGGCTCGGCCTCCGTGCCCCTCAGGGCTACACAGGGTGGTCAGACGCCCTGACAGGCTGTGCCCAAGGCCAACTCTGCCCCTCGACGGGATGTGGGTCCTCTCTCCTCAACCACCACCCTGTGGATCTTGCCTTTCAAGGGGCTGCTCTCTCCCCTGTCCTTGCTCTCCCTGGCCTGTCTGGGTTTCTGGCTTCACTCTTCCTGCCTCCATAAAGACAGCTCAGGCTCCACTGCCCTGATCTCTAGCATCTGCCCTACAGGATCGGGGGAGAAGTTTCTAGGAATCTCTCAGGCCCATAGAGGGCAGGAGTGAGCCCCTGATGCTTCTTTTTGTTTTGTTTTGTTTTGTTTTGTTTTTTTGAGACGGAGTCTCCCTCTGTCACCCAGGCTGGAGTGCAGTGATACGATCTTGGCTCGCTGCAGCCTCTGCCTCCAGGGTTCAAGTGATTCTGCTACCTCAGCTTCCCAGGTAGCTGGGATTATAGGCGCCGGCCATCACACCCAGCTAATTTTTGTATTTTTAGTACAGACGGGGTTTTGCCATGTTGGTCAGGCTGGTCTCAAACTCCTGACCTCAGGTGATCCACCCGCCTCGGCCTCCCAAAGTGCTGGGATTATAGGCATGAGCTACCGCGCCCGGCCCCATGATGCTTCTTCATTCATGTTTGTCATCCTTGCCAGTGGGTTCTTGGTGGGTTGGGGAGGGGCCACGTGGTGAGGACTGGGTGAGGGTCAGAGAGCATGTGGGGTCGAGGAAGGAACATGCTGCCAGCTGCTCCCCAGGCAACCAGGGTGCCCACTGCGCTAGGACTCAGCATTTCCAAGAACTGAGCTACACCCCTTCTGTTGCCACCCCTACAAGGCCTCGGCCAGAATTCTGGACCACACCAAGTGGGAGAGGCTGTCCTGCAGTCACCCCTGCCATCCTTGGATTCCTTCCCATGCTGGGGACTGAGCACCAAAAACCAGACCATTTGTGTAAATCCACACGAGACAGATTAGCCACTTCCTGCAGCTGAGCTGGCATGAGTCCTGCTGGGCCAGGCCATCTGCTCAGAGCCTGAGAGGACACGGGACTGGCAGGGCAGTTCATGGGGGCCCATGGCCAGGCCCAACCACAGGGGGTGCTTCCCCAGGGTCAGCCAGGAGCCCTGAGGGAAGGAGGGCTGTAGGGTCCGCAAAAGAGCCTGGGGCTTAGAGTCACCAACAGCAGCGCCATCTACCAGCTTGTGCAGGGCTGCGACATGCAGGGTCTCATTGAGTAATAAAAGTAATAATAGCTACATCTGAGCTCTGGCTGTCTGCCCGGCACTAAGTGTTTTTGCATGCAGTAACTCACTGGGCCTCCATAACTCCCCTGTATGAGGAATTGCTCTCATTCTCTCCACTACACAGAGGAGGAAACTAAGGCACCGAGAGGCTTGTCAACCTGCCTGCTGTTAGTTGCCCCAATTCTTGTTCTGCCCTACAGAACCTTGATGTTTCCTTCGGTACACAACTGCTCAGAATAGAGACTACATTTCCCAGTCTCCCTTGCAGCTAGGTGTGGTCACATGACCACGTTCTGGCCAATAGAAAGCAGGCAGGGGCTGTGTACACATTCTGGGTTGACGGCTTATTTTCTCCTTGCCCCACAGAAAGAGTCAGGGCCGTGTGGACAAGGTTCGCCCCTGGAAGCTAGAGCAACAAGATGGGTGTCCTGATGCCAAGAAGTCACCCTCTCTCTTGGTTAAGCTGCTGTTGTTGGGGGTATGGGTTCCAGCAGGCTGGCGGTGCCCTGGGCTGGGCCACCACCCCATCCCATGCTGTCTCCAGGGCTCCTATGGGACCTGTGGGGTGGGGGCCACACCCTCGCCCCTGTTGCTAGCGATGTTTTACAACCACCTTCTTCCTGCAGCAGGCCTGCTGCTTTGCCCCGCTGACCCCAAGTGTCCTGGGCACAGCAGGCGCTCGGGGACTCTGCTTCTGAGTTTAATTGCACTGACGGCCCAAGCGGCTTCCTGCTCTTGGCTTCGTTTTCCATGTCTTGATCACGTAGGCCCTGTTTACACAATGGCCTATTCTGGGCCTGGGGCCCAGCCACCAGATGTGTCAGAGAAAGAGCAGGCCCCTGATGTGAACCACAGCCTGGACTGGAGGTGAGGGGCAGAGGGAAACTGGGACCAGGAGGTTGGGGAGGGCTGTACCACATGGGGAGATTGAGGCACAGAGCAGCCAAACCCTCCCCTCAAGTGGCAGTTCTGGCCTAATCACAATGGCCTTGATTTTTTGACATCTTAAGATCTCAATCCACCAAAAGTCCTAGGAATGTGGCTTGTGGCTCCCAGGAAGGAGATAGCCAGTCCCCTTCCTCCCAAACCAGGCCCAAGCCCAGAACATGAGCCCATTCATTCAATAGGGACCAGAGTCAGTCCCCAAATATTCCACACTGCGTGATTCCACTGATGTAATGTTCTTCACGTGACAAAACTAGAGAAACAGAGACCAGACTCACGGCTCTCAGGGCTGAGGAGGGTGTGGGGCGAGTGGGGAGGGGATGCGGCTGCAAAAGGGCAACATGAGGGGTCCTTGTGGGGATGGAGCCATCTGTGACTTGACTGTGTCAAGGTCAGTATCCTGGTTGTGATATTGTCCTGTCGTTTTGCAAAATGTCACTGCTGGGGGAAACTGGGTAATGGGTACATGGAATCGCTCTGTATTATTTCTTATAGCTGCTTGTGAGTTACAGTGATCTTAAATGAAAAATTTAACTAAGAACAAGTAACAAAGGCCCAGGCTTTGGCACAGTCTCTCGCACCGCCACCTTCCTGTTTGGCTCACCATGGCTCCCACCAGCTGAGACCAGGGTCTGCTGGAGACATGGCAGCTGGAAGCAGGAGCCCAAGCTGGGGACCCAGGTCCAAGTGACCACCCCCACCGTGGCTCTAGATAACTGATTTCCTGGGGAGCCCCCACTGGCTGAGAGCTGAAGTCTTTTTTTCCCCGGGGTGGGGGTTGGGAGTATGGTAAGGCTCTACTCCTTCCTGGGCCTCAGTTTCCCCATCAGGGGACCCCAAAGGCTCCTCTTGGGTTTTAAGTTTCACAAGCTGGCCTCCTGTTGAGCTTGACAGCCAGGAATACACCAGCTGGGTCTTCTGAATTTCCAGCACTGTCTCTCTGTGGGAAGAAACTTTGCACTGAAGTGCAGTAAATACAGCTGCAATCCTCAGCTGGGAGTTTTCTTACACTTATGTTTGAGCAAAATCTAGACACAACCCCTGCAGTCAAATCTCTTGACCCATTTTTTTAAAAATTGTTCCATGATGAAATGCAATATCAGAGTTTAATTAGAATACTATGAAAAATAACTAATGCGTGGAGCCCTTGACTCTTTACTAGGTGCTGTAGTAAGTGCTTCACTCGTACTTGCTCATTTAATCTTCACGGGAACACTGTGATGTAGGAACTATTATTATTACCTTTTTACATATGAGGAGACAAGCTCAGAGAGGTTAGATGACTCACCCAAGGTTACACAGCAAGAGGCAGAGCCAAGGTAAGAACCTAGGCACTCTGCCACTGCCATCAGCATTCTTAGCCACTTACCATGCTCTGCTGCCTGTCTCGAGAGGAGAAGGTGAAGGTCAGTGCTGGGGCATACACAGCCAGGAGCTATGCAGGTGGCAGGGGCACTAGTGCTCTCAGAAAAGGCAGGAATGGTCCCTGATGAGGACCATAAGCAGATGGGCCTGACAGATGGTGAAGTGATCTGGTGGGGCCCAGGGGTTACCGCCCTTCACAGCCAGCCAGAGGGGATAGGGGAGCCCTTCTGGGCACAGACAGGCATGTGCCCTCCTGGATGCACCCCTAATCACAGAGAAATACAACCCAGCAGGCTTCATCCCTGTAGATCTGTCCACAGCTGGCTCTTCCTGCCCCTCCTTCCCTGCAATCTCCTCCCTTTTCCTACGGAAGCGTCACCCTTCCACCTGGGCTTTAGAGCCCATCCTGGAATTCCCACCTTCTTCCTCCATTGTTTAGATCTCTCTTAATCCATCCATTTCCAATACAGGGAACTCGGATAGCCTTCTCTGGCATAATAGAGAAAGAGTGCATGACACTCTACCCGAGTGATCTCTGAAATTTAGAAACCTGCAGGAACCCTAACAAAAACTGGCAGGTCTTTACAGAGACGATGTCCTCATTTCCCACCTTTGTCTTGAATGGCCGGAGACATAATTTGTGGTGGAAAGAGCTGGATGAGAGAATCCTCTTGTGATGGCTTCTGTCTCCCATCACAAACAGCTTTTCAGCCCCTTGCTCTTAGCTTAATTAACATTGTCTACTCCACTTTCAGGCCTCAGCTCAGCCTTCCCAGACCCCCACAGACTCTGCTGCCCCAAAGCCCTTCTCCCATGCCTCACTTGGCCTGGTCTGCAATCAGCACATCTCTTCCCACATGTCTGCCCCACGTGAGGGTCAGGGCTCTGTCTGTCCTGCCCTCTGCATGGCCTGCACGGTGGCTGGCACAGGGGAAGCCTTTGGTAAACTCTGGTGCGATGGATGAATAAGCAAACCATTCCCTAATCCAGCCCAAGAAGTAGCACCTTTGGGTACTGAGAGGCCAGCACAGACCTCACGGCAGCTGGGAACCGCTGGCCGCCTGCTGGCCAAGACAGTGTCCACAATGGGAATGAGACTTAGGACCCTCGAAAGGGGAGGCCCTTGTCATTTCATTCAGCGAATGGCCTTTCTGCGTGCACACGTGGAAAGCCCCGATAGCTTGCTTTTGGAGCCGCTTGGCATTGCTTTCCTTCAGTGCATCGTGCTGAACCTCAGGCCCATGGAATATCCTAAATGCAAATAAGAATGTACCGTAGCCTGGGCACGGTGGTGCATGCCTGTAATCCCAGCACTTTGGGAGGCCAAGGTGGGCAGATCACTTGGGCCCAGGAATTCAAAACCAGCCTGGGCAACATGGTAAAACCCCATCTCTACAAAAAATACAAAAATTAGCCTGGTATAGTGGTGCACACCTGTAGTCCCAGCTACTGGGGGGGCTGAGGTGGGATGATTGCTTGGGCCCAAAAGGTGGAGGCTGCAGTGAGCTGAGATCATGCCACTGCACTCCAGCCTGGGCAAGCGAGACCCTGCCTCCAAAAAAAAAAAAAAAAAAAAACCACCACCAACAACAATAGCAACAACAACAAAAAAAACAATGTCAATGTCCTGTGGAAGTTGGCCTGAATTTGGAACATGCTGAAGGCTGGAAACAGCTGTGCTTGGCGTGGCCATGGCGTGCTTCCTCTCCCACACATTCCCTCCCAAGCCTGTAGCACCCTGGCCACTGCTGTCAGCCCCCAGAGGGCTCACGGCATTGGGTCCCTGTCACGCAGAGATAGGTCCCATTTCAGACTCACAGATCTGTACCTGTCTCCCTCTGTGAAGAACCCTGTGGTGCTTCCCATGGGGGCTGCAGGGCAAAGTCCTAACTTCTTGGTATAGCCTGGGACACCTCCATCCCTGCCCTCCCTTAACACTCCCCACTCCCCTTGACCCCAGGGCCCTTGCACAGCATGTCCCCTCAGCCTTCAGACCCCTTCCTTGGCTGCCTGTGGAGTTTCTCCCTCCCTATCAACCCTCAGCTCAGCTGCCCTTCCTGCAGGCAGCCTTCCCTGGTCCCGTGTGTGTCATCCCCAGACCCCTTTCCTCATGTGCTTGTCGTCTGCACTACAGACTGGCCCCGATGTCTCCGTTTCCACCATCCCCTTCCACGGCCTTTCTCTTATCTGCCAGCAACCCTGTTCCTTCTCTTCAAAGCCCAGGTTAAGCATTTCCTCCTATGGACAGGTGCCCAGACACCCTCGCCAACATCCATGCTTCTCTCCCCAGGCTCCTGTATCTTCACCAGCACCTCCTTCAGTGGGCCTCTCTCAGAGCTGTGATAGCAACAGCTCTCACCTGCTAGGGTCCACACTGTGCTAGGTGGCTGTGCAGTCATCTGGAGGGATCTGAGGAAGGGCAAGACTGAGTGTGGCTTCCAAGGTCACACTGAGGAGATGGAGTGGGGTCCAGACTCAGGTCCTTTTGGAAGCCTGTGCTCTTCCCACTGAGCCTACCGCCTCTTTCCCCTCTGGGCCACCGCAGTTGATGGGCCTGGCTGGCAGGGACAACAGGGCGACTCATGGGGTGTCACAGCCTCCAGCTCTAGCCTGGCTGGAGTGGGAACCCTGAGAAAGTTTGTTGGTGTGGTGAGCTGCCTGCAGGGTGGCAGAGGGGAGATAGGCCCTGCCTGACTCAGCAGAAAGCTTCCCCGGCTCGATAGACCCAAGCAAGCCCTGCCTACCAGGAGGCCTGAGTCCCCACAATGACCTTACCCTGCCTTGGGCCAGCCCCAGCTGGCACCCAGCCTCGGTGGCTGAAATTCCTGAACCAGATCAGGGCCATTTGGAAAGAAGATGTTGCTCCACATTCTCCTCTCTTGGAAGCTGCAGTGCCATTTTGGACAGTAAGAGGATAATCAAGGATCAGCCTACAATTCTGAGTTGCCACTTAATCAAGGGTGTGCAAATTAATGAGCATTCTTTCCTCCAAATTACTTTTTAGTATGAAGGTTTGAACTCCTGGACATCCTGGCGTCTGTTTGTTTGTTTGTTTTTGAGATGGAGTCTCGTGCTTGTCGCCCAGGCTGGAGTGCAGTGGTGCAATCTTGGCTCACTGCAACCTCTGCCTCCCAGGTTCAAATGATTCTCCTGCCTTAGCCTCCCGAGTAGCTGGGATTACAGGCACACGCCACCATGCCCTGCTAATTTTTGTATTTTTAATAGAGACGGGGTTTCACCATGTTGGCCAGGCTGGTCTCGAACTCCTGACCTCAGGTGATCTGCCCACCTCGGCCTCCCAAATTGCTGGGATTACAGGCATGAGCCACTGCGTCCGGTCCTAGCATCCACTTTTAAGAGCAGTGAGCTAGGAATGGCTCTGCAGGTCGCAGCCCCGGCAAATGGGGAGAGCTGTTTGCATAGCCTCGCCCCACCACTGTCTCCTCCCCCAGGATTCCTTCTGCAGGGCTTCAGAGTCTTCACAACCAGAAGTGATGCAAAAAGTCAACCTCTTTTTGTCCTTTGGAGTGGAGGGCCCTGGAATGTGGCTCTGAACACAGAAGTGCTCCTAGGTGACCACCAAGGGAAAGGAAAAAGCAGCCACCACATTCTCTGCCTTCTCACAGGCTCAGGGATTTGAGGAATAATAAGAGAAACAAGAAAGAATTCCCAGGTCTTGCAGGACCACTTTCATAACTGCTGATCACAGAACAGCAAAATCATGCAGTCTCAAGTCTTAAATGGTGACAACTGTGGAAACTGGAGCATGGACTAGATCGAGGACAATAAGGGGGAATGACTGTTACTTTTCCTAAATGTGATAATGGCATGGGGTCCTGTGTGAAAGCCTCTGTTTTGAGTCCTTCCTCTTGGGCAACCCAGGCGGAAGTATTCAGGCGCATTCAGGATCGTGGTGTCTGCAGTTTACTTTCACATGGTTCAGCCAAAACAAGGTATCCACTTCATGACATTGGGTTTGGCAACAACTTCTTGGATATGACACCAAAAGCACAGGCAACAAAAGAAAAACAGATAAACTGGACTACATCAGAAAGAAAAAAACCCTTACGCTTCAGAGTACATTATCAGCAGAGGGAAAAGGCAGCCCACAGAATAGGAGAAAATACTTGCGAATTATATTTGTATATGTGGTTAATATCCAGGTAAGGGGTTAATATCCAGAACATATACAGAACTCCTGCAACTTAACAACAAATAACAAACAACCCAATTAGGAAATGAGCAAAGCAAACGATGGGCCAGACAATCCTAGGCAAAAAGAACAAAGCTGGAGGAATCATGCTACCTAACTTCAAACTACATTCCAAGACTACAGTAACCAAAACAGCATGGCACTGGTACACAAACGGACATATAACCAATGGAACAGAATGGAGATCTCAGAAATAAGACTGCATATCTACAACCATCTGATCTTTAACAAACCTGATGAAAACAAGCAATGGGGGAAGGACTCCCTATTTAATAAACGGTGCTGGGAAAACTGGCTAGCCATATGCAGAAAATTTAAACTGGACCCCTTCCTTACACCATATACAAAAATTAACTCAAGGTGGATTAAAGACTTAAATGTAAAACCCAAAACTATAAAATCCCTAGAAGAAAATCTAGGCAATACCATTCAGGACTTAAGCACAGGCAAAGATTTCATGATGAAAATGTCAACGCCAAGTGCAACAAAAACAAAAATTAACAAATGGTATCTAATTAAACTAAAGAGCTTCTGCACAGAAAGGGCTTCTGCACAGCAAAAGAAACTATCATTACAGTGAACAGACAACCTACAGAATAGGAGAAAATTTTTGCAATCTATCCACCTGACAAAGGTCTAATATCCAGAATCTACAAGGAATTTAAACAAATTTGCAAGAAAAAAACAACCCCATCAATAATGGGCAAAGGATATGAATAGACACTTTTCAAAAGAAGACATTTATGTGGCCAAGAAACACATGAAAAAAAGCTCAACATCACCGATCATCAGAGAAATGCAAATCAAAACCACAATGAGATACCATCTCACGCCAGTCAGAATGGTGATTATTAAAAAGTCAAGAAACAACAGTTGCTGGTGAGGCTGTGGAGAAATAGGAACACTTTTACATTGTTGGTGAGAATGTAAATTAGTTCAACCATCGTGGAAGGCAACAGAAACCCCATTTGACCCAGCAATCCCTTTGGGTATTACTGGGTATACACCCAAAGGAATATAAATCATTCTATTATAAAGATACATGCACACGTATGTTTATTGTAGCACTATTCACAATAGCAAAGACATGGAATCAACCCAGATACCCATCAATGATAGAGTGGATAAAGAAAATGTGGTACATATACATCATGGAATACTATGCAGCCATAAAAAGGAACAAGATCATGTCCTTTGCAGGGACATGGGTGAAGCTGGAAGCCATTATCCTCAGCAAACTAACACAGGAACTGAAAACCAAACACCACATGTTCTCACTTATAAATGGGAGCTGAACAATGAGAACATATGGACACAGGGAGGGGAACAATACACACCGGGGCCTGTCAGGAGGAGGGGCACGGGGGGAGGGAGAGCATCAGGATAAATAGCTAATGCATGTGGGGCTTAATACCTAGGTGATGGGTTGCTGGGTGCAGTAAACCACCATGGCACATGTTTACCTATGTAACAAACCTGCACGTCCTGCGTATGTATCCTGGAACTTAAAATTAAATTAAATTAAAAAAAAAAGAAAAAGAAAAACAATAGACAAGAAATAGGAAAAAGAAAAGAAATGGGCAAAGGATCTGAACAAACATTTCTCTAAAGAAGACATACAAGGTCCCAGCGCAGTGGCTCACGCCTGTAATCCCAGCACTTTGGGAGGCTGAGGCGGGCTGATCACCTGAGGTCAGGAGTTCAAGACCAGCCTGACCAACATGGAGAAACCCCATCTCTACTAAAAATACGAAATTAGCCTGGTGTGGTGGCACGCGCGTGTAATCCCAGCTACTCAGGAGGCTGAGACAGGAGAATCACTTGAACCTGGGAGGTGAGGGTTGTGGTAAGCCAAGATCGCGCCACTGCACTCCAGCCTGGGCGACGAGAGAGAAACTCCATCTCAAAAAAAAAAAAAGAAGAAGAAGAAGACAACATACAAATGTCCAAAAATCACATGAAAAGACACTCAGCATCACTAACCATTAGGGAAATAGAAATCAAAGCCACACTGAGATGCCACTCTATACCCATTAGGATGGCTACTATCAAAAAACACAACCTAACAAGTGTTGGCGAGGATGTAGGGACACTGGAACCCTTGAGCACTGTTGGTGAGAATGTGAAATGGCACAGCCACCGTGGAAAATGGCAGCATGGTTCCTCCAAAATTACCAGCAGAATATGACCCAGCAATCCCACTTCTGGGTACATACATACCCAAAAGAATGGAAGCAGGGTCTGGAGTAGATATCTGCACCGCCACGGGCACAGCAGCGTTATTCACAACAGCTGAGAGGTGTCTTTGAGAGAGCTTTGCCCAGGCTATGTTCCCACGGAAGCCCAACTGAGCCCACATCTTTCTTTCCTCCACTGCCAAGGCCCTACTATGTGCATGTCCCACGTACCCACAAAGGTACTGAGAAAGAAGCTCAGTTGGGCCTGCTGGACACAGAGAACTCCTCAGTGTGTCCTGTATCTTGCTGGCAGCTGTGGCTTCCCTGACAGTCTCTGCAGTCCCTGGTTTTCTGCTGCCATTAAAGCATCATACTTCCAGGATCTGCCTGTCATGAGCTCACAGCCGTTTCTCCCAGCCTTGGTGACCGGCAGGAGTGGGACTGGGAGCGGGTCCAGAGCTGGAACATCTACAGAGGGTGGTGCAGGGCGCAAAAGCAACGTAGAGCAATTCACACGCTCCCTCGCCACCACCCCACATGGAGCCATATGCCCAAGAGACTTTCTAGTGCCTGTTGTTTTTTTAGGGCATTGGGAAATTTTTAGCTGCAAATACTGGTAATAAGACTGTCTCAAATAGACAAGTATATGCTGTGGGGAATGTAAGTGATGAACGATAGAGAGCCACAGAATAAAATCTGCTAGCCAAACCGAGTTTGCTGGAAGGTTCTTAGCTCGTTCTCGGAGGGAACTCCCGTGGAAGGCTGTGTCCTGGGGACAGTGTGGGAGGCTGAAGCCCATCTTTAGCTGTGGTTACGCTTAAGTCGAAGGCCTCAGCACGGCCGAGCTTTCCAAGACCCGGCAGGAGCCTTCCGAGGGCCTCTGGGCAGCATGGGTGCAGGACAGGCAGGCAACAGGGGGACCTGGAGCCAACTCCTCGACATTGGGCACATCCGAAACACCGGGCAGAGGAGACAAAAAAGGAAGCTGAGTGGCCACTCCTCATGGCTCCCGGGTGCTCAGAACTCAGCATATGGCCTGCCTGAGGAAATATAAACTAGCAGATGCTCAGGAAGGGCCTCCCAGGGTACTTATAAAGAACAGAGACTGGGCTCTAGAAGACAAGTGGCCTCAGGAGATAAGCAGCTGAGGTTCCTAGCGCAAGGTGTGCTCAGAATCATGGCCTCTTTGCCTCCCGCCTCCACCCCTTCCACAGCCTGGGAGAGGAAGCAGTGCATTCCGCCTGAGTATGTGGATGGCTGAGGGCATGGGCAGATGCTGAACAACCTCTCCTCCTCACCTCCTCCCACAGCGTCCTTGGCCATAGAACTCTTTAGAATCACGTTCAAGGCTTCTCAGAGTAGGAAGGGATTCATCACATTCTGATAAAGCCTTTTTGGGGTGGAATGATTACCATGTCAGTATTCTGATGTTCTGATCAGGGACCCTAAATACATTGACAAACATAATAAATGTCTGTGTAGCAACTTCTTTGTTCCCTGGGTTTGAGTGCCAAGGGCACTTGGCCTGGAGTAGCTGTGTTCTTGGGCAAGTGACTTGCCCTTTCTGGGCCCACACTTCTACAACTACAAATGCTGGTAATAAGACTGACTTCCTGGGGTCATGGTGAGACCAGAAGGGCTCTAGTGTCTGGCACAGAAGAATGAAGCCATCATTGTGCATTGGGTAGTGTTGAGACAATAAAAAGTCCTCTTATGCCTTTTTTCCTGAAGGCTTCACACATGCAGGGAGAATGTGGCTCTATAGGGTGGCAGCTTTGGGGCGACGCAAGTGAAGAGAGCCCACTAGCAGTCCTGGGTGGGTTGTGAGAATGCTTGTCACAGCAAACACCAAACATTCTGCTTCTGACATTCTGGCAACAGAGCTAACCCGCTTCCCTTCAGACAGAATTCCAGATCTTCCCTGGGGCCTGTGCACCCTCGAGTCCCAGGCCCCTGCACCCTCGATTCCCGGCCAGTGGCCCATCCCCCGTAGTCCTGCTCACTCAGCTTGTTAGGCAAACATTTCTTTTCGGTTTGAGGCTTTTATAGCTGCAGGGTTCCATGGGAAATGTCTTAGCTAAAGATGTGCCTCAAGACACCCTGATGTTAGATGCCTTTCCCAACACATTTTCCCCTCGGCGTTGCTATTTTTAAAGCTCAGCAGAACGTTCAGAGGGAGACGCAGAGCTGCGGCAGGCGAGGGAGGGAAAGGCGTGCTCTTGATTTTTCCAACTGCAGTCCAGCCTTGGGGCTGACCGGCTACCTCCCTTCCTCATGTCTTCTCAGCAGGGACATTTATTAGTGTTTCTAAATAACTGATGACCTGGGCAGCCAGAAACCCGAGGCAGGAGGGCTCAGATGGGGGCTGTGGGTGGGGCAGGAACAGAGGAGGGAAGCCCCACCAGGTGCTTCCATCCTGAGTAAGACCAAAGAATTTCTCATTATTGCAAAAAGGAGAGAAAAGATCTGAAATTGGATGCTTTTAAATAGAGAGGGTTTGGAATCTCTTTTTAGTACCTGTTTTTTTCTTCCTCTTTGCCCGTGTATTTTCAGGTGTTCAGATAAACAACCTGGATTTGCACATGGGTGCTTTGTCTTAAAGGGAGGCCCCTCCCTCCCTGACCCATCTTTCTCAAACCTACTGTTGTCCTGGCACTGCCGCTACAAAGATCACTGGTTTTACCAGACACCACACCTTCAAGCTAGAGCCATTATGAGGGATGCAGGCAGGTGCAGGAGCCCCTGCCCCACACTGAGTTTCCCTGACAAAGTGGGTGCCGTACAGAGAGCAATGGCCATGGCCATGGGCTGCGTGGACCAGCAATCAATTGTAAAACAGGAAACAGAGCTTAATGACCATAATTACTAGCTAGAGGGAGGCACCAAAGCATGGACTTTTGAATAAAATGGGCTAAAATCCCATCTCTGCCCCTGACTAGTTGTGCAATCTTGAACAGGTTATTTAACCTCTCCAAGCCTCAGTTTCTTCATCTGTGAAATGGGGTTAATGTCGATCTCATTCATGTCAGGATTAAATCAAACAGTGTATATTTGGCTTTGGTCTTTCTGGGTCCTAAAGTTGTGCTCTTTCACTGTATGAATCTGCTTTTTGGAATTAAAGTTTTTTTCCTTTATTCAGATATTCTTTCAGAAAGACTAGGGGCCACACACTGGTCCCTAATGGGTCCAACCTGGCCCCAAGATGTAGGTTTGGGAGGCACTGTGGGCTTTAAAAACCAAATTATATTAGAATTTTAAATTAATGTGGATGGGTTGGATGGATCAGATGCCCTCTGGCTCCACACAGGCCTCATGGCTTGCTAGAATCTCTCACCAGTCTGATTTTTAAGGAGCTGGCCCTCAGAGGCCTAGGAGTTTTCAACCCCTGATCTAGAAAGTCTCTTTCCTACACACCACGGGCTATTCCTCTTGAGTTGCCCACTCTCTAAGTGACTCAGAGGGCCAGAAGGCCACATTTTATAATGAAGCTAGAGTCCAACAGCCCAAGGAAGTCTGGGAACATCCCCAGAATGCTAGAGCACTGCACTCCACTTCCCAGGGCCCTTTAGGGAGCCAGTGATTCAATGATTTAGGGAGCCAGTGATTCAATGATTTCAAACTCCTAAAGCAAGAGGGCAACTGAGGCAGAAGAGTGGCAAACTTATTTGCTTAATCATGAAGATAATGCTGGTGTCTTCTGGATGCTTCCTACCCATTAACTGCAAGCCCACTCCCATACCCAGACAGAGCACAGCTGGAGACCACACCTACCCACGTTCCCAGGCTAGCCTCACCACTGGCTGACCCCAGGCAAGTCATCCCACGTTATGGGGCTCAGTTTGCTCATCTGCAATATGGGTCTGTCCTTCCTTTGCTACCACTATTCTGAGTTACCCCCAGGGATCCCCTTCCTCTACTCTCAGTGGGTGGGGATGATACTACCCCCCTTTCCTGGACAAATAATCCAGGCCTGGATAATCAGTCAGTAGGAATCAGCCCTGAGACTTTTGCTGGAAAGAGGTGCTGTTTTTCCACTGGGGTTGCTCAGGTAAACCTGCTGGTGGCCCTCTTGGCCTTCACTGGGGGAAAGCCTGTCTGGGAATGAAGCCAAACCAGGGGAGATGAAAGCTGGGAAGAGACCGATGGAGAATAAGACTTTCAATGCCCTGGATCCAGCCATGTCTGAAGCCTTCAGTTCCATTCACCACAAAATCCCTGCTTTTGCTTAAATCACTTTGACGTAGGTTTCTGTCTCTTGCAACCAAGAGACTTGACTGGCACACACTCAACTTCCACTGTTGGCTCCTTTCATGTTTAGAACACAGCTCAGGCATCATAGCCAACCCACCCTTTTCACCCAAACCTGAAGCCAACCATGTCTAATGCACCACTGTGTCCTTGTCACTTTGCACAGGACCTCGGTGAAAGGGCAGCAGAGAATGCCAAGGCTGGAGCCAAAACTCTGATTCCCCATGGGGGCAGCCACCCAAGCTACCCCTGGGGTTTCGGAAAGCCTCTCACCTCTGTCTTATTCCGAGAGAGCACGCTGGAGTCGATGGGCCCGAGGGACAAGTTTGGCAGCACAAGGTTGAGCACTTTCGCAGCAAGGACCTAGCCGGGGAGGGAAAACAAGGGCTGTGAGCACAAGTGGCATCCACACCCGGCTCTTCCGCAGTGACAGTTTACAGTGCATTAAGGAGAGTGATGCCCAAACTGAACATCAGCCAGGTTCGTCTCCCAAGCCTGCGTCCTTAAGCCTGCATGCCCAAGGACTCTCCCTTCTGACTCAGCCTCTATTCAGCCTGGCTCTGCTCCACCTTGGGGGAGCTGGCCAGGCAGCTGCCGCGCCCAAGGCGGGAAGTCACGTCTGAATTTTGCCCGCTCTATACCCTCCGCATGATCGCTCATGGGTTGTAATTTTGCATCACTGGCAAGAGTTGCCTGGGATGAGCTCTGGCCATTTCTCTGGGGTACTGAAAATACACGGCAGGTGCAGAATCACACAGATCAACTGAACACGAAGCAGGACAGCGCGGAAGGGCCCACAGGAGCCACACAGAGAAAGTGTGCATCCATTTCTCTCAGGTGGAAGTAGAAATAGCACCAGCTCGATGAGGAGGCTGTGTGGCAGAGGGAAGGATTGCTGGGTTTGATTCCTAGCTCTGCTGCCTCGTGAACATGGGCTGGGATTTCCACATCGCTGAGCCTCCGTTTCCTCAGCTGCCAGTGGGACCTTGACCTTCCCCCAGAGGACCACGGGGAAGGTGAATAACACCCTGTGTGCAAAAGCCCAGGGAACACAGCAGGAGCTTAACACATGCTCACTGAACTTGAGCCTGATCGAGGCCCAAACCTTCCCACCCCCTCCCCCATCTCTCCTTCTGGATCTCTTGTTTTCCCAGGAAAACAGAGAACCCGGATATCACACTTCTGCCTTCAGAGAGGGGCTGTTTTCATTTCTGCAATGTGCACAGACATTTGGGGATGAAAGATGCTATTTCAAAAGTGAGCTGTGAAATGCTGAAATTAGAATTGGACGGAAGGTGGCAAGCAGTGAATTCTCAGTGCACATCAAGGGCACAGGGCACGTAGCTCAGTACCCTTGGCAGAGGGCAAGGGCACTCACAGGCACCGAGGAACCACCTTCTGGTGCATTGGGCACAGTTTCCCTATTTTTTTTTTTTTTTTTTTTTTGAGACAGAGTCTTGCTCTGTCGCCCAGGCTGGAGTGCAGTGGCGCAATCTTGGCTCACTGCAACCTCTGCCTCCTGGGTTCAAGTGATTCTCCTGCCTCAGCCTCCTGAGTAGCTGGGATTACAGGCGCGTGCCACCACGCCTGCCTAATTTTTGTATTTTTAGTAGAGACGGGGTTTCACCATGTTGGTTAGGCTGGTCTCAAACTCCTGACCTTGTGATCCGCCTGCCTCGGCCTCCCAAGGTGCTGGGATTATAGGCGTGAGCCACGGCGCCCGGCCAGTCTCCCTATCTTTGCAAAAACCCTGGGAGGTGAGGCTTCATCCTCACTGAACAGATGAGAAATGGAGGCTCAGTACCACGAGGTCCATGGGAGGGGCCCCGGGCTGGGGGGCCGCTTTATCTTCTTATGCCACACAGCCTGGATTACTACGTCTCTGTCTCTGCCGCTGTCTGTGTCTCTCTCCACAAATGTGACCCAGAGCTCTAACCTTCCCGTGGGTCTTGGCACCAGCGGCCACTGATGTTCTTTTGGGGGACAAGATTGCTGTGCTTGCCCACCTCCCTGTAGGCCAGGGCTAAACCTTCCTGTGTCCTAGGCCTGCACAAGTGTGGCGTGACTGCCCACCACGATTGTTTCTCAACCATCCAGTATCAGGCAGACAGCAAAAAACGGGCTTTTCTCCCAAAGGGCTTTGTTCCATGTGCATGAACCTATTCGGAGTTCCATGTGGTCAACTCTCCTTTTCTCAAATGGTAGAAATCAGGAATTCCTTCTTAGTGCAAAGGTGGCAGCCCCCTGCCTCTGAGGATACCGAAGCTTACTGCCCTCCAGCCTTGGCATCCAGGCAAGCAGATCTCATTCTGCAGCCGCCACTGTGCCAGGTGCTTTGCTGAGCCCTGGGCTCCGACTTTGACTGTCTAGTATAGAAGCATGCGGCAGCCTGACTTTGAGCACTGTGTGGGGGCATGGTGTGTCTGCATAATCGGAAGCCTCGAAGGGTGGCCGTGATGGGTCAGGAATGTTCAAGAGTCCAGCTAGTATCATGGGCCAGCTCCAAGAACAAGCCTGGGAAAGGAAAACTTGGAATTCTGGGAACTCTGCACAAGGATTGGGGTATTTTCAAACACGGATCAAATGTCTGTGAACTCCAAGAATTGGGAGCTCGTCTGCATTGGGATCTGTGCTTTCAAAGGTTAAAACAATCTAAAAATGAGAAAATGGAGTGGATCAGTGCATAAAGGCAGTGGGCTGTGGCTCTGTGGCCTTCACTAGACTCTGGCTGTGTAAGGACGAGTGTTCCAGGGCCTTAGCGCTCTCCTCCAGCAGTAGTGGGCAAGGGCCACACTGTGAGGGAAGACTTCTGTGTTCCACAGTTACGAAGAACTCACTTCTAGATATTCTGCTGTTCTCAGTACCCCGTCACTACTCCCTGATGCTGGCAGTGTGTGTGTCCATGAAACACCACAAACACCTCCTCCCAGTGCTGCCCTGAGAGACTGATTGTATTGGCCGAAGTGGAGCCCTGGCATCAGTGCCTTTTTAAAGTTCCCTAGTGATCCTGTGTGCAGCCAGAGGAGACATGGGGCTGCCAGCTGTGGCGGGGGGATCCCCACCACACTCAGGAACCGCAGGAAGGCTCTGTGTAACGGGATGGTGTGCAAGTGCCAGCCTTGCAGGCGCTGCTCCCAGGTCAACCCACCTGCCTGCTGGGGCCCACACAGCCTTCTCAGGGACATGACTGTTTTATGTAAGCCAGCTTCCTACCCATTCCCTGACCAGATGGCTCAGAGCCAAGAAAAGGCCCAGGGACCCAGCACCTCAGCAGTGCCCGCCACAGAGGTGAAAGCAAGAGACCACCCAGCATCCACACCATTTCGTCCAAGCCCACCACCAGATTTCTCATTGTGCCACCATTTGTGTTCAGATTTCTCATTGTGCCACCATTTGTGTTTTGGGGACCCATCACCTGATTCTGCGGGGACCTGGGCCTGGAGGTGCCGGTCCATCTTCAGGATCAGTCATTTGTGAAGACAGACTTACCTTCATCCTTGAACATATGTTTCTGCTGCTGGCACCTCTTAACCCAAAACTTTTATACCAAAAAGTGACAAGGCCTCTACTTCCAGGCTCTGGAGAAGATGCTGACAGCTTAGGCTGTTGGCGCCTCAAGGATCAGCGCAGCTTGAGCCATCCTTGAAGTGGTTTCACAGAGGATGGGGAAGGGGGAACAGAGAGCCAGAGAGAAAGCCTGCCTCCAGGAGAGAATTACAGCAAGCCCTATTCTGTCGTCTCACCCAGCAAGCCTGATTTTCTTCCTCCATGAACAGGGGAACTTTTTGCAGTTAAAGTAAGCTTTTAAGAAAAGAGCTTCGTAGGAAAAAAAAAGAGGAGAGCCACTTCCTGAGAAGTATTTGCTTTAGAAAATGAACAATGCAAGGGGCTGGTCCCTGGAGGGAAGGAAGTGATTCCTGGCAGCTGAACGCCTCACCATCCCCTTCCAGGTACAAAAAGCCAAGGACTGGGAGGCCTCCCCCTCCTATGGCTGTGAATGATCTATTGCTGAAAGCGCAAACAGGAGATGTGGGGAGAGCACATCCTGCTCAGGAGTGGAGGCAGAAGGTGACTTCCGCTGCATGCATCCAGCTGAGCGCTGGCTGCCCAAGGACGGAAGGGACAAGCAGCCACCCTCGCTCCCCTAAAGGAGCTGCTGCCAGCAGGTTCAGGATGAGGGAATGTGCCTAAAAGGACAAGCTTGTAACAGTAAAACTCCCGTGGCTGATGGTGTACATGAGGCACTGGTGTCCCAGCGACAATAACTGGTTGTTCCATCACGAATGTAGATGGAGGAACATGCCCTCCAGGAAGGCCTGGTGTAGATTCTGCAGACTTTTCCCAGTGAATGCGCACACAGGTGTGTCCTGGCACTAAATCCCGAGGAATGCCACCCCAAGAACAGAAAGGTCTCAGTGCATAGATGGTTGCTGAAGCCCTGGGTGCAAGTTACACCACAGAGAGTATGCAAAGAGGCAGGAGGGGACCCAGGTGGATACACCATTCACAGGAAAGGTGCAGAAAGAGAAACCCATGAAGGAGACTTCTAGAGTCCTGGGATTCCCTTAAAACGATCTGTAACTCCCTGTCTTCCCAGGAAGACGGAACCGCCTGTACTGTTCTGTTCCTTCAATCCAGTTGGCGTATGGTAGCGGGCACAGCACACCCATCCCAACATCCCAGGGCCTCCCTGCTCAGTGTGGTCCTCAAACCAGCAGCGCCAGGGGCTCCAGGGCCACCTGGCTTCTGGGTCAGGATCTGTAGCTTCACAGGGCTCCTGGGCATTCATGTGCGTGGTGAAGTCTCAGGGGCTGGCAGTGTGTGTGTCCATGAAACACCAGAAACACCTCCTCCCAGTGCTGCCCTGAGAGATTCTGATTGTATTGGCCAAAGTGGGGCCCTGGCATCAGTGCCTTTTTAAAGTTCCCTAGGGATCCTGTGTGCAGCTAGAGCAGAAGTGCCTCTGACAGGCACTGGCTAGGATGGGGGTGCACACGTCCCTGCAGGGCAAGCTGCCCTTTCAAAGGAGCCACCATAAGAGATGTTTGCATAGCCCTGATCTTCAGCTCTTTTTCTAAACCTGCATAGTAAGTTCCAAGCCACATTAAAGAGGCAAATCTTTTAATGATAACTTCATGGCTTAAAACAAATTAGGTGTTTAGCCTCTTCCGCATAAAAGCCCCAAGAAAGAGGAGAGCTGCCATGCAGGGGCAGGATGTTTTGAACAACTGCAAAAGAGATCCCCTCTCCCTGCTGCTCTTTTAAGATTTGTTGATTTCATGAGCCTAATTTCTCCTGAAGGAGGAAAGGGTAGGATGGGAGGAGAAAGAGCTAAGCAGAGGAAATGGGTTGATTGTGCATGAAGGAAAGCAGAACGGTTGAGCAGGGGCCATTGAGGCGGCATGACGAGGAAGCAGTGGGGAAGGAAGGAATCATGGCAGGTCCCACACCCAGATGGATCACATTGTCGAGGTCGACCAGATGACTGCTGCTTCTGCTCTCCCACAACCTCCATCCTGAGCTGTGAGCACACCAGGGAAGCCTCAGAGGGGAGTTGCTCACCCAAAAAGGACGTGGAATCCAAAACTTTAACATTGTTGATGCCTTTTCCATCAAGTGTTTCAAAATCCTCGAATAGTCCTACAGGAGCATTGAGAGAGCCTTGGATCCAGCTCAGGAGAGAGGAGCCCCTGCATGGCTCCCCCATTGAGGTGAGACCCCCCGCACCTGCCCCATGACCCTGGTGAAACCAGGTTTGTGTAACCACAGAGCTCCCAATTATGCCAGCTCAACCCAGACCCCAGGGGTCGTCGCCTGAGGATAATTTGGGGCCAAAACCCATGACAAATGGCTACACAGTCACTAGACCCCAACCCCAGAAGGGACAGGCGATGAAATGGAGAAACCAGACTTGGAGACGCGAAGCAGGCGCATTTGGATTTGAACTTTGATTCTGAATCCTCGAGAAAGTCTATGATCTCAGTTTCTTCACCTGTAAGACAGGGATAATTAAACTAACTCTGAAGGGATGCTGGGAGAGCTGCATGAGACTCAACCGCTCTGCAGCAGGTCCCTAACTCTCTTCCTGGCTTCTGGCCCTAAGGAGAGGCCCAATAAATAGGTGTTGGTTGACTGAATGAATGAGCAAATGTCATTCAAAGTAGAGACTTCAGGAAAAGCACATGACGTGCAGCTTTGCAACAAATGACACAGTCACCCACAAATAGGGCAACTCTCCCACAGCTGAAGTCAACATCTTGATGAGCAAGAGGCTTGAGGGGCGTTCCCGATGCACCATCACGCCTGTCACTTTAAATACTAGAGACAGGCACAAATGCCTTTATTGATCCAGAAGGTTTTAATGGCTCCCTGTGATCATTTCAAAGTGAATTTCACTTCTGCCAGTGAAAGCCTTGCCATGAGGAAGGCAATTACAGATGCTGTTTCCTTAGTGGCTCCCACAGGCTGACCTGTGCGCAGGAGGCTAGGACTCCCCACCTTCCGTGGGACAGCACTATGACAAGGGTCATAGGACGGCCATGTGGGGGACACAGCAGGTACCCTCAGGGTTGCCCCAGATTTTCTTGAGAGTGAGAGGACACCTTAAGGCAGCCATAAAACAGAAAGTGCTGTGCCCCTTTCCCAGTGACCCTCGCTGGGAAGGCCAGGACACTTGTTTCCTGATAGATCAGGGGCTCAGCAAAGATGTGTGGCAGGAGGCTTGCTAGGAAGACAGCTGGTTCCTGGAATAACAGGTGTCTAGAAAGCCCAACACCCAGCTATTAGAGAGCAGGTGCCCACAGGACAGAGGTGAACTAACCCCCACGGCAGCTCATTGCTGCTGCCCAAAGGGCCAGTGCATGGCTAAGTTCTGGGATCCTGGGTCCAAATTCACCTGAAGCTTGAAAGAGTGGCCATGTTCCACTTGTTTCCCCTCCCTCCCTGCAATCTCCCACTGCCCCAAGGGCCTTCTGGATTCTATGGCTAAAAACAGATGAGTGACATTCAGATGGGAGTGGGCTCCATTAAGGGAAGCTGATTTCAGGTGTGTTTTGGGGTGAAAGGGGGTATCCTGGCATGCTAGCTGGTCTGAGCTGGTGCTCAAGCTGACTCGAGCAAGACATTTGGCCTCATTTCCTTGTCTGTAAATTGGGAATAATTTCCCCTCCTTCCAAGGTGGTGCTGGAGAGGAATGGAGACAATGCATGTCAGGCACCGAGTGCTGGGCTCCCAGGGGCAACCCCCTTCTCCCTACTGGGCGAGGTGCCCTTCTTGGCGGAGAGTGGGAGTATCTTGAAGCACTGGCTGACTCCTGCACCTCTGCCCCAGGAACCCAAGGGACAACCTTGGCAACAGGGAGAGGTCATTTAGAATGATTACTCTCCCGGTAGGCTGAGACCCCCATCCCTCAAGCTTAGCCCAGAGGGATTTTTCTCTTCTAAGAGGCTCCCAGAGAAAGGAGGGGCCCTGGAGCCTGCAGTTGCTCCTGAGTGCTGTCCCAGACAACTAAGGGTGGGAAATCCTGAGGGGCACCTGGAGCTTGACACTCTTCCAGCTGGGGGGCCACAGTTCCACCTCTGTACCCAGGCACGAGCCACGAGCCATGGTGAAAAACCCCACGGAGTGACCTCACAAATAGCCAGATTTGTTCAGATGCATGGAGTTTTTGTTTCTGAATTTCTGCTGCTACCACTTTGCGAAACCACTTTCTCAGCAGAGACAATGTTTGGGGCCCCCCATCCGTCCTCATTGTCTCATCTCCAGGCTAAATATATTCCAGCTTGTTGAAAACCAGCATCCACATAAGAACCAGATGGTGGCGAGATTTAGGAGGGTGGGGGTGATCTGGCGTTCTCACATTGCAGGGGGTGGGGGCTGGCCGTCTTCCACAGGCCAGACTGTACTCACAGACTGGGCATCTCACGCTGCCCCTTACTAACTGGGGGAGTTGCTCTAGAAGGTGCCTGGTGCTGGGAAACTGTTGAACGGCTTGATGGATTGAACACTGTCTGAGGAGTCAGGAGGCTGGGACTTGACTGTGCTCTGCTACCACTCACAGCCACACTCAGGGAAGCCCCTCAGCCCCACCACCAAACAGATTTCCCAAACAGAACGCTGGAGGGAGGAGGTGGGCTCTAGGAATTGTTCCATCATTGAGGCTCATAAGAGCAAACAACTGGAAATGACCCCAGGGCACCCTCCTGAAACCAGGACCTATCCCTGCAGTGGGACCCTTGGTAGGTCCTGATGGGGAAGGAGCACCAAAAGGTTGCTAAGCAAAACCACCAAATAAAACCCAAAACCCACAAAAACAAACACACCAACCAAAACAACAAAAGCAAACACAGAGTACCCCCGACATGCAGGGAGCAAGCTCCTATTTGTGTGAAAAAGAAGAACAAATGGAGTGAGCGTTGATGGGAGTTGCAGAGACTCTCGCTGGTACCATGGGTTGCTGCCCACGCCAACCGGGAGAGAGACTCTCCCTGCATCCTCTTTCATATCTTTTGAATTTTGAACCATAGAAATGTCTTATTCTTAAAACTTTTAAATTACATTAAAAAATAGATCCTGTGAGACTTTCAGGAAGGTTGTCAGACCAGACTAGAAAATGTGCCAAGAGTAATGAAGCCTTCCAGGGGCAGGGTGGACGAATGCATCATGGACTTTGTCAGCCAAAATTGCCAGAGATGCAGGAGCAGCAACAGATCTCAGGGAGGGGAAGCTGGGCCCTCAAGTCTGGGGCAAAGGGAAACCTCATTTGTCTTGGTTAATAAGAGGAGACCTGTGTTCCCCCAGGGGCAGCTGGCTCCGAATGTCACAAGGTGATCTATTAGCACAAGTCTTTGAAAGGTCACAGTGGTGGCCTTGCCCAGAAGTGCCCCCTCCCCTGGTCGGTATAGAGCCCAGGGGGCTCTGGGAGGAAACCCTTGTTGGTCCCACCTCCAGGCCCAGCTGCCAGGTCCCCCTGGTGCACTTTATCTGAAAAGTCCTGTGGGCCCTGGCTTTTCTGTAAGGGAAAACATCCATTGCAGAAACATCCATTTTCTTCCCTGGGGAAATATCCTAGATGGGGAGTGGGCAGCCCTGGATTCAAACCCATCACAAGGGCTGCACAATCCTGGCCAGCCATTCATCTTCCCTAAGCCCAGGTTTTCCCATCTGGAAAGTGCTGCTACAACCTGCTCCTGGGCTGGAGAGGAGTTAAATGAGACAATGCCTGGGAGAGCACAGTGCATGCCTGGCATTGGCTGAATTTTGCAGACCTGCATATAGCAAATCCCATGGAACGCAGCGGGAACGCCCCTGCTGCTGAGTCTGGGCCTGCTTATTCTACTTAGATAATTAGAACCATAGTCACGGGAGATGTTGAGTAGCTCATGCCTCCCCCCCACCGCACGTTTCAATGATGAAGAGGTAGTGCACATCCGGGCATTGTGATGCTAAGGGACCTCGATCACTCTGTGACAGAACCCTGGTACTGTCCCACACAGCACTGAACTTCATTCATGATAGTCAATTTCAGTAAGTCCGTGATTTCCTTAAACTGGAGTAAAATTCAAAGGAGATATCATCCATCTCTCTCGCAAACTAAGTAAATCATCGTTCTCTGGCTAAACTATCAGATAGTCCCTGATTTCTCTTTTGCCAAGCCGAGCCCCATTTCAGATGGCTGAAATTTTCTGTTTTTAATTGAAAGCCTGTCTCTAGAGCCAGGAGCAAGTCTGTGGTCATGGGCTGAAGGAAACCCTTTGAGGATGTTGTTATAAGGTTTCATTCCCTGTGCTGTGTTGAGGAGAGTGCGGTGGGGGAATAAGAGCTAATGTCATTATTTAAATGATCCCACAGTTCACAGGGTAAGCCTGTGGGTGATGGCTGCCCAGTGCACCTGGCCCCATGACCTACTACCTCACCTCTTTCTCCTTTGAGAGTCTCCAGAACTGACTCAGGAGGCAGAAGCCCCTGCCCAGCACTGGGGTGAGACTGAGGATTCCTTGTGGATACGTGGGGTTGGGATTCTCCACCCTCACTGCGGCTATGTATCTACCTTAAGCCTGATGCCCCCAAGGCCGGGTCTAAACCGATACCTTGTCAACAAGCCAGAGTCACAAGCAAGCAGCCCTACCGAGGCCACTGGTTTCATCTCCTTTCTCGGGGAGAGAAGGTGCCTGCTCCACCTCTAGGTATCATTTGTTGGTTCATTTGCCTTGGCAAAAGCAGCCCAGAGTCCCAGTACCTACAGGGTATATCATTCCTATGGGTCATTCCAACCAGAAAAACAAAATCACGGATCCCTAACAGTCAGAGGTCGAAAGTGCCCGGGGCGGAGGAGCGCGGCAGTGGATGCGACTCCATACTGCATGCAGTTAGGAGTGCCTGCAGTTCCACTCACTGTTCACTTTCTGCTGAAGTTGGCAAATAATCAGTGAAAAACAGCCCAGGCCTTGAGTGTGACTTGTTAACAAACGTGACTTTGCTGGACAAATAACAAGTCTAACCTCTTCTCCTTTTAAAATTCATCAATAAAACATGCACAAACAGGAAGGCATTGTCTTTTTGTCTTGGGGGAAAATGGCACCTGCCTTTAGAAATTACAGAACCCCAGTGGCAACAGTGTTGGATATTTGTCCAACCCCTCACGCAATAGTGTCTGAGGTCCAAGGATGGCCTTTGGTCTTTTTACATAGACTCAGGCTACAAATGGAAGACCCATGTCCCGGGGAACCTGTAGGAATTGTACAGACTGGAAGGTCCTTTTACCTTGAAAGTTGTTGCAGATTCAGGATTGGCAAGAACCAGAGGCGAAATGAGTACCATGCCGGCGAAGTGGCCCGGCCTCTCTGCGGCCGTGAGGATGGCGATGGCGCCTCCCTGTAATGCAGAATGGGCAGAGCTGCTGTGTTCGGCTTGCACCAGTGCACACATTTCTAATAAACATGACCAATGCAGTCCTCTTAAGCTGCAGTCCTGGCCAAGAGCCCTGAGGAGGACTACCTTGGAAGAGGCACCATCAAATGTTGGCTAAACTAGATCTGCAATTATTTTATTATACAAGTTTTTTTCTCTGGGTTTTCCAAGAGCAAACATTTCAGAGAGATATAAATAAGGTTCCTGCTTGTGGGCCGCAAGTTAAACAATAACACATTCCCACTTCATTTCAAGCCCAAAGCTGGCAAAACCCCAATTCATCCATCCCGACAGGCTTAATAGGAGGGTTTTTTGTTTTTTTTTTTTTTGGTGGGGGGTAATCTGATCATAGTAATAGATTGCTAAACTATACTTTTTCCTGGTTTAGTAAAGGTCCTAGAAATTTAAATTCCAAGAAAAATGGGAGTGAACGTGGATGGTGCTGAAGGAGAGAGGCCTCACCTGTTTGCTGAAGCACAAAGGTGCTTAAAAGCAAAGGTTGCAACCGCAAATGCTTACGGGGCTGGGCAGGTAAGAGAAATGTAAGGACAGAGCCAGGCAGTGACCATGGGGTGGGAGGCAAGGCCTGCCCTGGTCAGATGTCCCCAGGCATTCAAATTCAAGCAGTTCAATATATCTTGGTCAGCCAACCAGCCTGCTTTGTCTGTAGGTAGATTTGGCCTGTGGGCTGCCAGTTTAAGGACCCCGATTTAAGATTACATTTCCTCGATTACATTTTAAGATTATATTTGCTCAATTTACATATTTAAAAGGTGGAAGGAGTTGGAATAAGCTTTAAGGAATTGTTTCCATGTGGACCCTTTGTCCCTAGTTAACACTTGTCATCTGAGTTCAATTCTGAAACAAGCACACAGGGTTTGGGGACATTTCATGTGCTTCTTATTGATGAAGGAGCTATTCCCCCCTCCA
Organism: Pan paniscus; assembly: GCF_029289425.2. Taxonomy (NCBI): domain Eukaryota; kingdom Metazoa; phylum Chordata; class Mammalia; order Primates; family Hominidae; genus Pan; species Pan paniscus. The sequence goes on from NC_085926.1 coordinate 125,645,293, forward strand.
AGAAGTGGCTCTTAGTAGCCTCACTATGAAATGGCACCAAGTAGGCCAAAGAACGTTGAGAAAAAGATCAGTTTTCCAAGAGGCCCCGTATTCAAGCTGCTCACTAAGGACCGGCTGGCAGCCTCCCTTGTTTCCTAAGCACGGAATTGCCCAGGAACTCCAAGTGCAGTGCACAAAGGGAGACATCATGCCAGCCAGGCAGAGGGCAGTGGGGGGCAGGAAGTCAGGGCCACCCCCTTCCCCCTGCAAGGCTGGAAGCCAGGGTGGATTTAACCTGGGTCTTCTGTGGTCTGCTTACCATGGAGTGGCCCAGAAGGAAGACAGGAAGCCCAGGGTAGTCTTTCTGCATGGAATCCACATGCTGCAACACATCCCTGACGAAAACGTGGAAGTCAGACACTACCATCCTCTCCCCTTCGCTCTGTCCGTGGCCAACTGGAAAGGAACGGGAGATGAGAGAGAGCTGCAGTTACCAGGTCGACTCCTACACAAGCCCAGAGTTCTCCTCACTGCAATCGCTCTCTCTCCTGAGCGCCTGAATGTGTCACCTCATTTAACCCTTTCCAGCCACTCTTGAAGGTTGGAATTCTTCTCCCAACTTTTTATGGATTAGGAAACTGAGACACAGAGTGGTTGAGGAATGTGCCCAAGATCACACCACTAGGAAGCAACGAGCCAGGGTGTACCTACTACAAAGGCTCCCTTGGGGGTGGTTTCCAAGGAAGGGAAAAAGGATAGGCGCACAGAGAGCCTCAGCCTGCCCAGTTTTCTGCAAAGCAGCCGGGAGTAAGACGAAGAAGGCTCAGAATTTTCCTGCATTTTCCCTGTTCCTTGCCCCTGGCAGCTGTGCCTGAATATTGGCCTTTCACTAGGTAGAGTGGTACACTCAGCCCCTCATCTTACAGTTTTAGGTGAAGATAATATGACAAACATAAAATAATATGTAGTCATCGGGTGTGCTTGCCAGAAAGCGTCTCGACGAAGCTGCAGTGAAACTAGGTCACACTCTCTCCCTCTTGAGTTTAATCTGTCACATATCTGTGCTGTTCACCCCCTTGTTCTTTCCTTAGGGCCCTCCACTTTCTCCCTCTTTGAAGGACATCAGTCGCTATAGAAACAACTCACTGGCTGTGGCTTCATATTCGGGCTGAAAGTAGCTGTGATGGTTTGAAAATGGCAAAAAAGAAAGCGCTTCTGGAGAACTGGGACCACACAGCCAGAGGGGCTGCCCAGACCTTCCCTGCTGAGAGCCTGAAGCACTCATTAAGCCTCTGCCACCTCTGGGGAGGCTGCTGCAGTAATAACGGTCACCACCTGGAACTGACAGGCTGCCCAGACCTCCAGCTTGGAGACCCTCCTGCTGTCAGGCCCCAAGCTCCCGTGTTTCCCACTGGCCCTTCCCCCGCACCCACCTTCCCAGTCGCCCCCCCCCTCCCACGGTCTGTCTGACCATCCCAGTGGGCCCGGGAGTCCCACTACCCTCTCAGCAACACTCCCCCTTTCCTTGCCCTTCTGAGCTTTTTTCTCTTTTAAAATTTATTTTTACTTTTTACTGTGCTATCATATCTGTAACATAAATTGTACTGTTTGAACCATTTTTAAATGTAAGGTTCAGTGGCATCGACATTATTGTGCAACCCTGTACTTTTTCACCTTCCCACGCTGAGACTACATACCAATTGATATGGGTTGACTTGTGTCCCCCAAATCCATATGTTGAAGCTCTAACCCCCAGGATCTCGGAATGGGACCTTATTTGAAGACAGGGTCTTAAAAAACATGACTAAGTTAAATGAGGTCCTTAGGGTGGGCCCTAATCCAAATGACTGGTGTCCTGTAAGGAGAGGGGATTAGAACCCAGACATAGAGGGAAGATTATGTGAGGACGCAGGGAGATGGCAGCCATCTACAAGGCAAGGAGAGCCTGCAGGAGAAACCAACCCTGCTGATGCCCTGATCTTGGACTTCCAGCCTCTGGAACTGTGAGACAATGAATGTCTGTTGTCGAGGCCCCAGTCTGTGGTCCTTTGTTATGGAAGCCCTGGCAAACTCATACTAGCTATTAAACCCCAACTCCCCTTTCCTTCTTACTCTCTCTTCCCCCACACCCCTGGCACCCTCTACTCCACTTTCTGCTTCTATAAATTTGACTACTCTAGGGACTTCATTTGAGTGGAATCAGGCCATATTTGTCTTTTTGTGTCTGGCTTATTTAATGTAGCACAGTATCTTCAAGGTGCATCCATGTAGTCGTGTGTGTCAGAATTTCCTTCCTTTTTAAGGCTGCATCATATTCCATTCTGTGGATGGACCATGTTGTGTTTATCCATTTGTCTGTCGAGGGACATTTGGACTGTTCCCACCTTTTGGCTATTGTGAATGATGCTGCTGTGAATATGGGTGTGCAAAGATCTCTTCACATCCCAGCTTTCAATTCTTTGGGGTATATACCCAGAAGTGGGGTTGCTGGGTCAGATGGTGATTCTGTGTTGAATTTTTGAGGCATGACCCCACATTTCCATGTGGAACATCTCTCTGGACGTAGCCGCTGCTCCTCCACACTCTAAAGCTTGAGGGCTGGCTGCACACAAACGCTGAGCCAAGGCAACACCAGGGCTGCCCAGTGTCAGGCTCCCTCTTCCCACAGGCTTGGTCTCCAAACAAGCTCATCTGGGCATCTCTTCCATATGTTTTTATTCTCCCAAAACTTGCAATCCTACCTCACAACCCTGGGGACGTAGTATCACTCATTTTTTTGAAAACATGAGGACAGTCTAAAATGGCCCTCTACGTCGGAAGCATCCCCCTTTCTGATTCCGACCACTCCCGGCCCAGCCTGCCCCCTGTGCCAGCTGCATCCCCATCCTCCCTCCTTCAACCACAGCCCCCAAGCTGCCCTCTTCCCCTCCCTCCTTAAGGGGTGGTCCACACTCATGGCCCTTTTCGCACCTACATTCTCTCTCCAGCTCTGGAGGCTCCGTGCGACCCTCAGCTGAGTCCACCCCAGTAAGCCTTTACCCCATCCTCTTCCGAGATCTTGGCTCACTCAGCACCACATGCTCCTGCTGACCTTGTCATGGGGTGCACTGGAAATGGACTTCCTTGGCTCTCCTCCTTCTCATCTGGCTGTGTTTTCTTTTTCTCTTTTCCTTCCTGGCTGATTTCTGTATTTATTCATTCATTCAATCATTTTTAATTAAAAAATTGCATTTTAAAAGACATTCGATTCACATGGTACAAAATCAAAGTGGCATGAAAGATGTACACTGACAGTCCCTTTCCCACTTCCTCCCATCCACCCGATTCCCTATCTTCCCCTAAACTCTTCTCTTAGTGTCTCAGCCTCTTTACAAGCAAATACAAATATAAATCCTAATTTTTACCCCAGTCCTAAACATAAAGAAACACACAACAGATCCTGCTCTGTGTAGGGCTTCGTTCACTTGACACCATATCCTGAAGATCTTCCAACGTTTGAAATAGGGCTCCTCCCCAGCTTCTTACTACAAAACTTTCAAATGCACAAAAACACTGAAAAAAACATTCCAATAAAAACCCATATGCCTACTATCTTTATTCAACAGTTGTTATTTTATTTGCTGTATACATACACATTTATGAATATAAAAATGGCTGAATCTTTTAAAAGTAAATTGCAGGCTGGGCAAGGTGGCTCACATCTGTAATCCCAGTGCTTTGGGAGGCCAGGGTGGAAAGATCGCTTGAGGCCAAGAGTTCAAAATTGGCCTGGGCAATATAACAAGACAGACCCTGTTGCTAAAAAAGAATTTAAAACAGAAACTGGGCATTGGTGGCGTGGTGGTGCACACCTGTAATCCTAGCTACTTGGGATCACTGGAGCCCATGAGGCTGGGGCCGCAGTGAGCTGTGCTCGCACCACTGCTCTCCAGCCTGGACAAAAGTGAGACCCTATCTCAAAAAAAAAAGAAAGGGAAAGAAAGAGAAGAAACAGAAGAAAGAGAAAGAAAGAAAGAAAGAAGGAAAGAAACAAAGAAAAGAAAGAAAGAAAGAAAGACGGAAGGAAGGAAAGAAAGAAAGAGGAAGGAAGGGAGGGAAAGAGAGAGAGAAGGAGGGAGGGAGAGAGGAAGGAAGGAAAGAAGGAAGGAAGGGAGGGAGAGAAAGAAAGAGAAAGAAAGAAAGAAGGAAAAGAATGAAAGAAAGAAAAGTAAGTTGCAGATTATAACAACAGACAAATCTGGGTAAAGGATCTAAAGGTTATTTATTTATTTATTTATTTATTTTTATTTTTTATTTTTTTTGAGACGGAGTCTCGCTCTGTCGCCCAGGCTGGAGTGCAGTGGCGCGATCTCGGCTCACTGCAAGCTCCGCCTCCTGGGTTCACGCCATTCTCCTGCCTCAGCCTCCTGAGTAGCTGGGACTACAGGCGCCCACCACCATGCCCAGCTAATTTTTTTCTATTTTTCAGTAGAGACGGTGTTTCACCATGTTAGCCAGGATGGTCTCCATCTCCTGACCTTGTGATCCGCCCACCTCAGCCTCCCAAATTGCTGGGATTACAAGTGTGAGCCACCGCGCCTGGCCTACAGGGGTTCTTTATACTATTCTTGCAAACCTTCTGTGAAGTTGAAGGTATTTCTGAATAAAAAGTGTTATAAAAATGATCTATTAACTATTAAAACACTTCACCCTAAACACTTGAGCATGCTTAGTGACATTCTCTTCAAAACTACAATACTATTTTCCTGCCTAAGTAAATTAGCAATAGCTCCCTAATATCATCTAATATACAATCCAAATTCGAATTTCCCAGTTGTCTCCAAGTATTTTACAGCTGGTGTTTTAGAACCAGGATGCAAAACTCTTATGCTGTATTTGTTTGCTATGTTCCTTTAGTCTTAGAGGGGCCAGGCTAGTAAATGCCTTACATCCTGTATCTGATTGTTTCCCCTCATGGTCTGTCATTTGACTTGTTTCTGTGTTCCCATTCATTATCAAGAACTTCCCCCCTTCCTCAACACAAATGTACTAGGCTCACCTTATACTTTCCTTGTCCCAGATTTGGAATTAACCATTTCTCCAGGGAGCCCCAGTTCCTTTCAGTGTTTAAACATCAAGATTTAAAGTTGGGAGTGTCCAATGCCAACGAGGTGCCTTTGCTTTCATGCCCTTCATTAGGCAGAGCTGAAAAACTTAATTCTTTTTTTTTTTACATGAGACTTAAGAAAACTTAATTCTTAAAAAATGAGTCCATATAGATATTTTCAACTATAAATCAATGTTCTGGCTAGGCGCAGTGGCTCATGCCTGTAATCCCAGCACTTTGGGAGGCCAAGGTGGGCAGATCTCTTGGGCCCAGGAGTTTGAGACCAGCCTGGGCAACTTGGCAAAACCCCATCTCTACAAAAAATACAAAAATTAGCCTAGCATGGTGATGCACACCTGTAGTCCCAGCTACTCAGGAAGTTGAGGTGAGAGAATCGTTTGAGCCCAGGAGGTCAAGGCTGCAGTGAGCCATGATCGTGCCACTGGGCTCCAGCCTGGGCAACAGAGCAAGGCAAAAAAAAAAAAAAAAAAAACAGAGCAAGAAATCAATGTTCTAAAGTTTTCTCTTACCTTCTTTGATTTTGTATTTTATCTCTTTTCTTTGACACTGAAAATCTTGGTTCCTAATAGCATTAACATATTTACTTATAGCATAGCGTCAAAATTACAATACCAATATTGCCACCAATAATAAGCCTACGGCAAGAAGCTAGAATTGCTTTGCATTTTTTTGTCTTTAGAATATAGTTCAATCCTAATATGACCAGAGTATTGTGTTTGAAGTTTAAATTCTTACAAACAGGTTATAATTATTTTCTCTGTGTGCTTATGTTACTAATTTGATAATTAGATGCATTAATTTCAAATTAAATTTCTTTCCATTTGTAGGTTTTTCCTTTTTGCTTTTCAATTTAATTTTCTTTTCCAAATATGAAAACGTGTACCTGACACACCAGTCAGAAATATATTTAAAAATTCATCCAGTGAAGTCTCACTTCTACCCCATCTCCTCCATCTCCCCGCTCGTTCCCTAGCGTTAATCATTCTAATTATTTTCTGTTTTTTCCCTTTAAGCATTTCTTTTTGCAAAAATAAGAAAACTACCTGTTTATCCATCCATCCATCCATCCATCCATCCATCCATCCATCCATTTATCCATCTAGTCTATCATCTATCTATTCTCTGTCTAATCTATTTATCCATCCACCCATCTATTCTTATTTTTCCTCCTTTCTTACTTAAAAGATAGTATGCCACATATCCTACTCTAGAAACAGTCTTGTCTATTTCTGGATTTCTACCAGGTTTTCTTTTCCTCACGTTTAACATATTCTGGAGGTCACTCTGTGTCACAGATCCCAGACCTGCCTCCATTCTGCCTTACTGTTGCGTAGTACGCCCTGTGGGGGTGAACCGTAGTTTTTTCAAGCACTCTCTCATTGCAAAACACTTGGATCGTATCCAAGCTCTTATTTATTAAACAGTTGGCTGCGGTAGATAAACTTGGACTATTTTATGTCATCTGCATGATGTTGTATCTTCAGGGTATGTGCCTAGATGCAGGATTGCTTGGCTGAAATGTAAATGCATATGTAATTTTCGTAGGTATTACCGAATTCCCCTCCACGTGGGAGTGTCACCTTTCACTCTATGAGTGAGATGCGGGAGAGGGCCTCTTTCTCTTGGCATGACCAGCAGACTGTGTGTTTGACATTTAGGTTTTTGCTCATATGATAGGAGACAAAGTGTGGGTTGAACATCTCAGATTTTAAGAGCCATTACTTCTTTTTTGGTAAACTGAGTATTCATGTCTTTGCTCATTTTTTTCTGTGGGGGTTTCGCATCTCTTCTTGACATTTAGGAGCTGTTTGTATATTAGTTGGTCATTTGTCTTTTGACTTTGTTTACATTGTATTTAGCCAAGCAGAAGATTCTTATTTTTGGTTTCTTTTGAGATTCTTATTTTTGAATAGTCAAGTTATCAATCTTTTCACTTTATGGCCTCTGAATTTTGATTCTTGGTGATAAAGGCCTTCCCCACTCCACGGGTATAAAAGAATTCAGCCATATTTTCTGTGACTTATATTTCTTTTGCAGTGAAATATACATGACCTAAAAAATTAACCACTTTAAATGTACAGTTTAGTGGTATTAAATACATTCACATTCTTGTGCAACCATCACCATCATCCATCTCTAGATAGTTTCATTTTTTTACATTCGAATCTTTGACCCATTTGAATTTTGTCTTGGTGTAGGCTAGGAGATAACCATCTTTTACCAGACCTTTTTTTCAATTCAGTGAAATTCACCTCACATAAAATTAACCATTTTAAAGTGTACCGATTTAGTGCCATTTAGTATATCCACAATATTGTTGCAACACTATCTATAAGAAGTTCCAAAATGTAGATGGTTTGTAATCGTCTCAGCAGAATTTATGAACAAGTCCTTCATTGCTTCACTGAATTGCAATGTCATCCTTATCATGTGTTAAAGTTCCCTTTGCACTCAAGCCCAGCCTATTTCTGGATTTCTGCTCAGCTCCACTGGTTTGCTTATTCATGAGCCAGCCCCCATATTATTGAGACATTATAGGAGCCTGCCCTTGACACACATTACATGCAGGAGGCCCCAGGTCACTCTGCGAGCTCTCCCTAGTCCAAGCGTATCACTCCCATGCTTTGACTCTGATGGTAATGTAGGCATCTCCTGGATAAACTGTTTCTGACTCTGGCTTCTTTCCAGAGCTACAGATCCATCCTGCCAACCTGTGGTCAGACTCTCCTGGCTGTTCCACAGCTCCTCAGATTGCTTGCAAATAATTGGCTCTCCTTCACATAGCGGTTAAAGGCCCTGTGAGCCTTCCAAATTATTCAGGCTCAAAACAGGGCTGTCGTCTTTGACTTTAATTCTATTTCTACATTCAATTGGTCCCCAAGTCCTTCTAGATTTCTACATCCAGTCTCCTTCTTTGCACGTTATATCCCGGTAGGGGTGGAGACCGTTGCTGCCTTTGAACTTACAGTAGCTTCTTCTCCAATCTCCCTGCCCAACCCCAGGCTCTCCATGACCCACCTCCTCTTCCGGAAGCTGCTCTGATGGTGTCGTGGTCCGACGGCCCCCACTGTTTGAGAATGCAGCCTGCACATCCCAGCCCAGTATTCCCAGCCTCCCAGGAAGGCTTCTACTGGTTCCTCTGCCACAATCTGAGCCACATGCACACCCACCTGCCCACGGTTCCTGAAGCATACGCACACGTTCCTGCCCTGTGCCTCTGAACAGGCAGCCTCTCCTTGATGTCCTCACCCTGCCCCAGTCCTTTAAGGCCCTTTAAATCCCTTCATCCATGGCATCCACTGTAATTCCCTAAATGCAGGTGCAGCTTCCGGAAGAGGAGGTGAGTCATGGAGAGCTTGGGGTGGGCAGGGAGATTGGAGAAGCTACTGCAAGTTCAAAGGCAACATACCCCTTCCATAACCCTGAAGCACTTCTTGACCCTGTCACATGTGAGTTGATCACAGTCCTCCCTCGTTTTCTCCTCTAGCACCATCCCCCACCCTATAGATGGAGGGTCCTGAGAGCAGGGGTGCCACATGGCTCTGTGCTGCAGTGGCTTCTAAGGTGAGTGTGGCTGGATGGGGCGCAAAACAGTCCTGAGTGAACGATGATGTTTGTGTGGACTCGGGGAGGGAATGCACCGTGCATGTGCCCATGTCTGCCAGGGCCGTCTTGGAGAGCAAAGATCATACTTTATTCACCTGTGCATTCCCTAGGGTTCCTGGCACGGGCCTGGCAGAAGGTGGGTGTTTGATCAATGTCTGTTGAAATGAATTGTAGGCAATGTTTCCATAATGGCCACTTACCAAAGAAACTCAATTCCATTACTCTAGCTATAGCTGATGCAATGTTTCCTTGACCACCATGGAAACAGAGTTTGTTGAGAAGTAGTTTTGCATCTGTAATGAGAATTCTTTTTCTCCTGGTTTTATTTATGTATTTACACATTTGTTTTAGAGACAAGGTCTTGTTATGTTGCTCAGGGTGGATTCAAACTCCTGGGCTCAAGCAATCCCCTGCCTCAACCTCCCAAGTACTGGGACTACAGGCGCACACCACTATGCCTGGCTGCTCCCTTGGTGGCTTTTATTATTATTATTATTATTATTTTAAAGAACCTGCTTTGCAGACTTTAAGATATTTTTAGTTTTGTGTCTCTATGTATTAACTATGTTTTTAAATTTGCTGTACTTTGATGCTTTAACATCTCAGGCCTTGCTGATCCTGGAAAGACAGTCCCACCCCATTATGGATGGGACTTCAATTGCCTTATCAGACTCTCCCCGCTCCAGGCCACTGTCCCCCTGTTCTGATCACCTCAGGGCCAGGCAACAGACAATTAAGGACAGCCCTGCATCTGAGAGCCCTGAAATTCTTCAAACTAATCAATCCTAAACCTGCTCACTGCACCTCACCTGTTCTTCCCCTCGGAAGCCACAATAAAAGCCCCGGCCCACAGTTCCCTCTCCCTCTGGCCCCTGACCCGCCCCGTGCTCCCCTGCAGGGCCCTGCGTGGCATGCTTTGCCATCTGTTTCTAGGGACCTGTCAATGGAATAAACTTCTCCCCTCATGACAGTAATTTTCATGTCTGTGTGTCTTACCATATCTAATTAAAACAGATCCTAGGTACTCTTAAAACACCCCAGCACTGCATTTGATGCGAAGTATAATAAATTCGTGATAATCCTTTGTTGAATGATTAAATAGTCTCCAACAAAATATTTCTGTCTGAAAATTACTTTCCATGTTGTTACCATGTACAAAAAGAGTCCCCCGGGAACCTATAGAACCCTGGTGATCCTGTTACTGCTGGAATGGGAAGAGCCAGCCTCCCCCTTCCCTTTTTTCAGGGAACCAGGCTTTCTTAGCATTCATTTTCTTACAGAAGAAAAAGCTGATAAAATATAGCTTTGCGTAAGGAAAGTGAGATGAAGCCTTTAAAAAGTAGTAAAAACAGCACCTGGTATTTGTGTGAGAGTTCATAACGTACAAAGCACTTTTCCCAGAGTTTGTTTCATTTGATCCCCACAAGCTTGTGAGGTAGGGATTCCTTCCCCATTTTCTAGCAAAGGAAACTGACCCTGGAGAGACTAAAGGGCAGCACTCAGCCCCCAGTAGGTGAGCCACAGGGAGGGACTTGAGTACAGGATGTGAGCTCCAGACTCAGGGTTGTCACTCTCACAGCTCAGGGCAAAACACAGCAGGAAGCAGGGGACTGAAGATTGAGGAGGGAAAGAAAAGCCTTCTTAACAAGATAAAGAACCCGCTGTGAAAACACAGGGCTGGCATCTTCCCTACACGCCCAGACCCCAGGGCTTGTGCCTAGAGCTGCTCACCCCAGGTGAGTCCTGAGAAGGATCTGGTTCTGTGTCAGGCAGGGACAGGTGGTTCACACTCACCAGCACCTGCAGATGTGCAAACAGGGAGGCCACTGGGAAATGTTGTTTTGAAGACTTCACAAATTTCTAAGTGTGGGATACAATGGGAACAGAAGGGCTGGGCAGAGGCTAACCCTGGAAGTAACCACAACAAATGGCAGCAAATGTCCACTGGAGACCTCATGTCTATGAGGCCACCGAGTGCACTGACGGACACCATGACTGGGTCTCAGGAGGTTCAGTGACTTTTCCAGCCCAGGGCTGTCTGAGCAGAGCTGGGAGGAGCGGTGGGTGGAAGGAGGGTGAGAGTGCCAGAGGCGTTTGAACCAGAGCAACTCCATCCTGAACGGGGGCTGGGTAAAATGAGGCTGAGAGCTACTGGGCTGCATTCCCAGACGGTTGAGGTATTCTAAGTCACAGGGTGAGATAGGAGCTTGGCACAAGATACAGGCCATAAAGACCTTGCTGATAAAACCGGTTGCAGTAAAGAAGCTGGCTAAAATCCACCAAAACCAAGATGGCAACAACAGTGACCTCTGGTTGTCCTCACTGCTACAGTCTCAACAGCGCCATGACAGTTTACAGATGCCATGGCAACGTCAGGAAGTTACCCAGTATAGTCTAAAAAGGGGAAGCATGAATAATCCACCCCTTGTTTAGCATATCATCAAGAAATAGCCATAAAAAATGGGCACCCAGCAGCCCTCAGGCTGCTCTGTCTATGGGGTAGCCATTCTTTCATTCCTCTACTTTCCTAATAAACTCGCTTTCATGTTACTCTATGGACTCCCTCTAAATTCCTTCTTGTGTAAGATCCAGGAACCCTCTCTTGGGGTCTAGATCAGGACCCCTTTCCGGTAACAAGAGTGAGGGGGATTCAGGCCTGGGAGGCAAGGCAGATGCAGACCCCTGGATGGGAGGAGAGGTGTCAGTGTCTTGGGAGGACGTGGCCTGAGACCATGGTAAGGATGCTGGCCTCTACCTGGAGAGAGGGGAGGCTGAGGAGAGTTTTAGGCACAAGAGGGATGTTTGCATTTTTTTAAAAATGGCCTCATTATATCACTGTCTCCACAAGATCATTATAGAAAAGTCTTGTCAAAAGCTTCATCCACCAACTCCACGCCTCCCTGGGAAGAAAGGACCCTACGCAGCCATCGCTCTGACTTCCAGGGTTCAGAGGGGGAAGCTTTGCCTCTGAGCAGAGGGATGGAGTGGCTGGGTGCGCAGCTGCACCTGGGTGGGTGTGCTGACGTGGAGCAAGTCACTAAAGAGCCCAGTAAAGAGGGCAGGGCGGCCGAGCCCTCCAGCCTGCCTCCCAATTGCACAGCGTAGAGCGTTGTGGCCCTGCAGAGGAAAGTGGGCGTTCCTTGCAGAGCAGGAGGCCCAGGCCTGAAGTAGAAAACCCTGCTGGAGCCTTTCCTGTGGTGGAGCCGGGTTGGTCTAAGGAGTCTAATTCTGGAGCCCACCCCCTTAACCCTGTGGGATCCACGGCTGCCTTGATGCAGTGCTGCTTTCCCTTGAATCTACCTTGACCGGGTCTCACTTTCATAACCAGAGGGAAGACGCAACATGTGTTACCCAAAATGCAGGAAAGTGGATCCAGGTGCTAACCTGGGACTGGTCTGGTCCCTCATCAGCTCAAAGAGGAATGCCAGCAAGGCCAGCCTAGAGTAAGGAGGCGTTGCCACGAGGCGCCAGGGCACCCGGCTCCCAGTATTCCATTTCACCATGGAAGCATCACCCACTGCCTCTCCCATCAGGGGTCTGCAGTGCGCCCGTGCCTTCACTTACCCTAACTCTGAGCCCACACGCTCTCCACTGGGGGTTCGGCACAGACAGACATTTCTCCTCATTTCTCACCCCTGCTCCTTTGCAGGTGCCAACCACAGAGTGTCTCCCTGACCCTCCAGAGTGGCTGCACAGGGGCCCTGCAGGATTTGCTAGCCTGCCAAAGAAACCAACTCCATTAAAAGATGAAAGAACACATTTGAAAAAGGGCTCTTGTCTTGGTTCTGTCCCAACTTGACAGCCCCCAGGTGAAGAGATCCAAGGACCAATCCACCTTTCCACAGGCAGTTTATTCCCCTCAGCCCAGCAAATACCTTCTCTCTGGATTTTCCTGGTCATCTCTCCTCGGGCGACCAAGCCAGCCAGTCATGGCAGGCACACGGGCTGAGGCTCTGGAGAGATGGGAGCACCTGACAGTGAGGAGGACAGACACTTCCTTCCCTTACAATTTGGGTGTCTGCCCTGCATTCCTGGCCAACCCACAGGAGGTCAGCCAGCATCAGAAAGGAGGAATCTTACAGAATGTGTGGTCAGGGCAATAAGACAGACGATCACTGTGGGGCCTCTAGCCTCAAGAACCACACAATAGACCCGGAGGAGCCCGACGTGGGAGTCTTGGCTCATTCAGACCCAAAGGAAGAATTAAAGTCATTTGTTGATGAACACCAGAGTGGAACAAGCCTTTGTTTTAGGAGCAGAAAGGAAGAATTGCCTTAGTCCCCATTTTTAGATCTAAAGGAAGTCATAAACTCATATATGCTACAACAGGAGGGAGAGAAACTAGTACAACCCCCTTGGGAAAACAATTTGGTATCCGGTAAGGTTGAATTTCCTTACTTTACAACTCAGCAATTCCACACCATGATATATGTCCAAGAGAAGCTCTTAGACACAGGAATCGGACTGTTCATAGCAGCCCCGTTGTTATAACTAGAGAATGGATACATTGTGGCAAATGGATTATCACACAGTAGTGAAAAGCAAATAAACTAGAGCTGCACAAAGCAGCACTGATGAGTCTTAGAAAAGAAACACAAAGTGAAGAAAGCAAATCACGGAAGACTGCGTAAGTATGACGCCATTTTATAATGTTAAGAAAACAAGCAAAAGCAAATATACATATTTTTAGAGACTCATACTTATGTGATAAACACATAAAATAAAAAAGTAAGAGAATGAAACACAAATTCCAAGATTGTAGTTACCTCCAGTCACCTCCCTGCCTGTCTACTCATCAAGTTGCTGGGGGAATAAATGAAACAGCTGAACATACCTGGTAAAAGGTGGGTTTCCAGCACATGCTCGCTCCCCGCCTTCTCCCATTCCCTCCCTTTGTATGGTTTCAGAGGAGAAAAATGTATAAATTCTGGCATTCTCTTGGTGCTCGCATCCTTCCAGGGGAAGATCCCTCTGAATCTAGTCTGCATCTCTCCCACTTACAAGGATTTTCTCCTGTTCAGCTCTGCAAAGAGATGGGGCAGCTGGTCTGCACCTTCAGTTAGAATCCTGGCTCTCTTAAGAGTGCAAGCGTTAAACCATCTTTCGGCTCAGTTCCTTCACGCTAAAAGCTCCCAGGTTTAACATGGAACAGACCTTTTTATTTTCCCTTAAAAACATTCAGTTAGATCTGTTGTCCTCTGTGAGATTACAGAAGTTCCCAAACAGTGCTAGTTCCATTGTTTGGAGCTTAGGGTCAGTCAAACCTAATAAAAGTACAGACACCTGGCAACCCAAGTTTCACTTCTGCTGAAATTGTTGTAAGTATCACTTTAAAAAACAAAGAAGATTGCATGAGGAAAAGCAAATTGCTTTAAAAAAATGGACATTCATTACTCTAGGATGTGAGATACTATATTTTTTAACAAGAAGTGAAACTTTTAGAAAGCCTGGGTAATAAGCAACTAAAAACAGCTGAAGTCAGGATCCCAGAGCTTCCAGAAAAGGCAGGAGTTGGGTCAGCGAAAAAGAGTAATGAGTCACAAAGAGTAAATGAGTCTGGTCCTAGAGAGAACATGTGAGAAATGGCTCCGCTGCCCTGGAAACTTCAGCTTCATGCATCCCTGCCCAGGCAGGGCTGGGTGAGGGGAAGGGCTCCTTTCACCCGGGTTTAATGAATGAATAAGCACTATTCCAAATTTGAATTCAGCTAAGATGTAATGAAGGCAAACAGAAAAGAGCCTCATTTGTTAAGCACTTGCGGTATGCCTGGCCTCATGCCAGGCCATCAGGCCTGCTACTCCTCTTGTTTGTTTATTTATTTATTTGTGTATTTTTATTTTTTGAGACAGGGTCTCACTCTGTCGCCCAGGCTGGAGTGCAGTGGTGCAATCTCGGCTCACTGCAGCCTCGACCTCCTGGGCTCCAATGATCCTCGTGCCTCAGCTTCCTGAGTAACTGGGACCACAAGCGCATGTCACCACGCCTGGCTAATTTTTGTATTTTTTGTAGAGACAGGGTTTCACCTTGTTGGCCAGGCTGGTCTAGAACTCCTGACCTCAAATGATCCACCTGCCTCGGCCTCCCAAAGTGCTGGGATTACAGGCATGAGCCACTGCGCCCGGCCCTCCTCTTGTTTAATAATAACCCAAGCTGGGAGGGAAGAGTCACCATCTACCAGTTGGAAGATGAGGAGGCTAAGGCCAGTAGCACTGTATCCTGGAGGTGGCCAGTAATTACAAATGACCTGGGCAGATGTTCCAGTGAGGAGAATACAGGGCCACTTTGGTCTGTAGCCTCAATTTTCATAATGACCCTTATCATAGCAGTGAGCATTTATTGAGTGCTTCCTGTGTGCCCTGCTCTGTGCTAGCCACCATCCATTCCCTCCCTCACTAATCCTCACAGCACCCTCTGATGTGTGACTGTAGTAAGGTGGAGGTCACCTCTGTGTGACCTTGGGCAGTGACTTCACTTCCTGAAGGCTCAGCCTCATCACCTGCAATAAGGGGTATTCACAAGCCCACGTCAGAAGGTGCTGTGAGAATTAGTGAGGGAGGGAATGGATGATGGCTAGCACAGAGCGGGGCACACAGGAAGCACTCAATAAATGCCCACTGCCATGATAAGGGTCATTATGAAAATTGAGGCTGCAGACCAAAGCGGCCCTGTATTCTCCGCACTAGAACATCTGCCCGGGTCATTTGCAATTCCAGGACATCACTGGCCACCTCCAAGACACAGTGAAATCATCAACTGCTTCTTCTTCTTTTTTTTTTTTTTTTGTGAGACAGGGTTTTGCTCTTCTTGCCCAGGCTGGAGTGCAATGGCACAATCTTGGCTCACTGCAACCTCCACCTCCCGGATTGAAGCAACTCTCCTGCCTCAGCCTCCCAAGTAGCTGGGATTACAGGCATGCACCACCACACCTGGATAATTTTTTGTATTTAGTAGAGATGGGGTTTCACCATATTGGTCAGGCTAGTATCGAACTTCTGACCGCAGGTGATCCCCTGCCCTAGTCGGGATTATAGGCATGAGCCACCGCCCATCAACTCCTTAAAACGGGCATTAATTATGCATTCACATATGGCACATGGTAATATTATCTAAGTAAGAATAACGTAAGAAGTGCTCGTGTGGCTAGGCGCAGTGGCTCAGACCTGTAATCCCAGCACTTTGGGAGGCCAAGGTGGGCAGATGGCTTAAACCAGGAGTTTGAGACCAGCCTGGGCAACATGGTGAAACCCCACCTGTACAAAAAATACAAAAAATTAGCCAGGTGTGGTGGCACATGCCTGTAGTTCCAGCTATTCGGGAAGCTGAGGCAGGAGGATCGCTTGAGACCGGGAAGTTGAGGCTGCAGGGAGCCGTGATTTCACCACTGCACTCCAGCCTGGGTGACAGAGTGAGATTCTGTCTCTTTAAAAAAAAAAAAAAAAAAATGTGTTCTTGGTTCCTGGAAGCAGGAAATGGTAACCTAGATCTTTCTTGTTGATTCCTCCAGCAAACACAGGAGCAAGCCACGCCTTGGGAGGCCTTGTTTCTGGAATCACAATTTTACCTCCCAAGGAGCTGCTGGTGGAAGGGTGGAGGCTGGTCAGGCTTCTGGTGTTCAGCACCCACTCAGCCCTGGGTTGCTCACAACCATGGACAGGCAGAAGGAGGTCCTGGGCAGGAGCCATCTGCCAGGCTGGAGCACCCTGCAGCCCGGGTCCCACTCCTTGGGCCTGCCTGCAGAGAGGTTAGAAAGGGATTATCTGGCCCTCTCCATCTGGGCACACTGCTCAGCTTCCAGCATGGGGAGAAGGCCAGTCCAGCCCCTGTAGGAGTGAGCACTCCTGAGTACCAAGCGGCAGGGTGGTGTGAGGGGCTTCTGCAGCAGGGCACAGAGTCCCTGGATGCCAACTGACAGTGTGACTGTATAAAGAAGCGGTCCCAATCTGCACCAGCCGCACAGGCCAGCTATGCTTACATTTACATCAGTTAAAATGAAAAAGCAGAAAAACTCAGTTCTGTAGTCTTACCAATGCCCTACGGCCACATGCAACCAGTGGCTTCCACACAGGATGGGCAGAGGTAGAACATGTCCAACATCGCAGAAATTTCTAGTAGGCAGCATTGAAGATGCCTTCAATTCAGGAGGCACCAGGTGGAATGAAGGAAATGCCTGTGTCCGTTTGCCTGCATCTTAAATGATACACACTGCATCTCTGCTCTGATTGCAAAAGTAAAACATGTTCAAGGGAGCTATCTGGGAAAAATCCCGAAAAGCCTCAAGTGGCCGCTGAGTGCAAAGACCCCAGAATGAGACTTCTTCAGCCCAAATCCGGCTCCACCACAGGGAGGCCTCTTGTGGGGGGTTCAACTTCTTTGAGGCTCAGTCACCTCTTTTGCAAATTGAGGGTAGTGAAAGTCCCCACCTCTCTGGCTTGTTAGTGAGTTTAACTGAGATAATTGCTATAAAGTGCTTAGAGCAGTAAGACACAGAGTAAGTGGGCAGTAAATATTGGTTGTAGAAATAAGAACTAAAAGTCAAACCACTCCTGCCAACCAGAAATAATTAAGTATTATTAGCTTGGTCTCCTTTCAATAACTTGCCAACGTGAACTGTATGAACTGGCCTGGGAAGACCTCCAAGAGCCACTGTGGATAGAAAAAGCTTAAATTGCTGAATGACGCCTACGTAGCTCACCACTGATGCTTTTAAAAACCCACAAAATACTACTGTTTCCTTTGGCTCATACGTGACATCAAAGCAGAGAGAAAGCTCTGGAAGGTTATACTGCAAACCAGCCATGCTGGTGACCTTATGGAGGGCTTTGGGATGGAGCAGCAGGCCTGAGATTTCACTCATGGAACTCTTACATGGACAACTGGATGCCACGCAGAGGTGTGGACCAGTGGTACTGTGCTGCTTCTTTGAGGCTTTGGGGGTTCCTGGAGATGCTTTCTACCATCCTCCAAGTGTGCATGCAGCCAGCCCCCAGTGCACCTTTGCTAAGCACTTGCTGTATGCTGGCCAGTGTCTAGGTGAAGCACACACAGAGACTCATAAAACGCAGGTGTGGGCCTAGGGCCAGATACACACACAGCGAGTCCCCTTGCCTGTGTGGGGAGCCCGCTCAGAGGCCTGCGTGCCTGCAGGCAGCTCTGAGGGGGGAGGCCCTGGCCTCAGCAGGTCCAGGCCGCACAGGAATGTGGGTCCAGCGTGGCCCAGTCTTCCAAATGTTCAAGAGAAGCTAGAAATCCAGTTTTAAGGTCAAGTCTCCTAGTTCTCTTTTTAAAAACTTGTGGTAAATGTGCATAACCTAAATTGACCGTCTTCACTGTCCGAAGTCACCACTTGTGGCATGAAGCTCGTTCACACAGACATGCAGCTACCAGCACCATCCAGCTTCGAACCCTGCCATCCTCCCCAGCTGAAACGCGGTCCTTGTTCAGCAACTCTGTCTTCCCTGCCCCCACCCCCTGGCAACCACCACTGACTTTTTGTCTTCATGAGTTTGACTGCTCTAGGACTTCATGTAGGTGGAATCATAGAGTATCTGTCCTTATCAGTTCCAGTTTTAAAAAGTCTGAGTGGACTTCGCAAAAACCCCTCTGAGGACTGCCGGGACCCAGGTTGCCGTTTGCCGGCCTCACCCTCCAGCTTGGAGAATTCAAGAGAAAGGAAGGCAGAGGCTCGGCGGGGGCCCTGAGGTTCCAGTTCTGTGGGGGTTGTGCAGGGCAGTAGGGGGTACACCCCAGGGGAAGTGGCCTGTGGTCTGAGTCACGTAAACTTCAGGATGAAAATATATTCCAAGTGGAGGATGAAGTCACCAGTGCGGGGACAATGGTGTGACGCTGGCCTGGAAGGAAAGCTCCCCACACTGAGGGTGGAGGTGAGGCTTGCAGGGGCCAAAATGTGGCCGTGTCGACGTAGTGTGGGGACCTCCCAGGGCTGGATTCTGGACGTCTGTTTTCATACAAGAACACAGCACGGGAAAAGTGTTCTGTTCAGCCAGGCAGGGCCTAGGGGAGCAGAACGCCCCCACAGCAGTGCAAGCTTTCCCCGGGGCTGGACTGGCCCAGGCTGCAGGTACCAATGCCTGGCCCCAGCCAGCAGGGAAAATGCTGCTCCCCACGGCTACCCCCAGTGAGCACAGAGCCTGACCTGGTAGTCCTAACCACTGGGCCTTCAGCCACAGTGACCAGTGACAACCTCTCTGTGGCCAGGTGCCTGAGCTCAGCTGTGCCCAAAGAGAGACAGGACAACTAGGTCTCTGTTTCCTCTACATTCCATGGATAGAATGTTCTTCTTCTTCATCACAGGAAACACATCCAGCAGCACCTAGGATGTGACATCCAGAGACACAGTGGGGTGGAGTGAATGAGAATGGAAACATACAACATGGTGTGTGTGGCGACCCCAGGTCCAGGCCATGCCCGCTCCTCATGCTTTCTTGGGGGGGAAAGTGGACCTGTCCAGCACAGACTGTGGGGTGGCCCTGAGTGTGGCGCTGGATGCCAGGGCAGGCTGGGTGCTCCCAGGGGGCATGGCCCTCTCAGGCTCTTCCCAGCCAGACCCCATCTCCCAGGAAAGACAAAGCCGCCTGGTGTGGGCTTACTCCTTTGTCAGCACGAGGCCCATGCTAGGACACCACGATGCGTGTGTTACACCGGGGCAGAGGTTTGTGGGGAGCGGGCAGAGGTTTGTGGGGAGCAGTCACAGATGAGCCTTCCAGCAGGAACAGCCAGGGAGTGTAATTTGCCTCCTTGCTCAGTCAACATCCCCTTGCCTCATGGTTCCCAAGGTGTGCTTTAGGGGCTGGGTGGGGACAAGGTCAGCCCTTCTACTAGACAAAGCCTTTTTCTATCTGGCTGCTACAGGAAGATCGTGCAAGCAGGTCACTTTCAATGTAACAAGCATTTCCTAAATACCTGTTTTGTGTCAGGTCTTGGTTAGATGCTGGGGGCTTAGAGTTGACTTGTAACTTCATATACATAATCTGTGATTTTTTTGCACATTATTGCATCATTTGTACTCGTGACTTACACTGACTGTATAATATCCCATCAGGGGATACATCAAGACTCAACTACTTATTGTGGAGCATTGAGAGTGACTTCAATTTTTTGCTTTTATAAATAACACTGAAATGAACATCTTTTTACAGATGTCTATGGAACTCTCAAGATAAACTTACCAAAATGGGATTTCTAGATCAAAAGATACGAATATTTTCATGAGTTCTAATACATAGAACTAAAAATGCTTTTCAACTTGACATTTCATTGTCATCAGCAAAGTATGGAAGTTTGAGTTTTGCCACATCCTTGTCAGCACGGGAGTTACCATTTGAAAAAATGTCCTTATTATATAATAGGTGGCAAAACCCACCTTCTTTCTACTGTAGTACTTGGTTTACAGACAAAAGCTACAGAAGGCAGGCCAGGCGCAGTGGCTCATGCCTGTAACCTCAGCACTTTGGGAGGCCAATGTGGGCGGATCACCTGAGGTCAGAAGTTCAAGACCAGCCTGGCCAACATGGTGAAACCCCATCTCTACTAAAAATACAAAAATGAGCCATGCTTGGTGGTGGGCACCTGTAGTCCCAGATAGTCAGGAGGCTGAGGCAGGAGACTCGCTTGAGCCCAAGAGGCAGAGGTTGCAGTGAGCTGGGATGGCCCCACTGCATTCCAGCCTGGGAGACAGAGCGAGACTCCGTCCCAAAAAAAAAAAAAAAAAAAAAGCTACAGAAGGCATTGTTTTGGTCTGAAGAACATGCAGCTCAAGTTATGTGTTTCTCCTCACTTCTTTTCTTAAGGCAACCTGTTTTCTCTACCTTTGGTGGGGAGAGAGAGAGCCGTATCACTACTACACATGACCCAAACAGTGGATCAGAACATAATCTGGGCTGTCAGCCCACTGATTTGGAAGCCCTGATTGCAGGAAGAGACCATGTGGCTGCTTGAGCCATTTCTTGCTATGTCACCAGGCTGGTGTGCAGTGGCGGGATCTCGGCTCACTGCAACCTCCACCTCCTGAGTTCAAGTGATTCTCCTGCCTCAGCCTCTCGAGTAGCTGGGATTACAGGTGCCCACCATCATGCCCGTGTAATTTTTGTATTTTAAGTAGAGATGGGGTTTTGCCATGTTGGCCGAGCTGGTCTTGAACTCCTGACCTCAGGTGATCCACCCGCCTTGGCCTCCCAAAGTGCTGGGGTTACAGGCGTGAGCCACCGCACCCAGCCTGTCTGAGCCATTTCAAATGCACCCAAAAGTGATTTGACAGAAAGCCAGCTCAGTGGCCACCTACATGCCAAGAAACAATCTTCCAGTTTCAGCAGATTCCCCTGAAATTGCTGTGTATTTTCAGATTCCAGTCTTTAACCTCAATGCTTTATTGGAGAGAGGATGCCAGCATCTCCATATTTCCTTCCTACTTCAGGCTGCAACTTGAATATGCTTTTAAAAAATTTAGCTATCATTGTTTCAAAAACACACTTTCCTAATGAAAGCCTGGTTTGTTTTCTATGCTCCTGCGACATCCAATAGCAGGGCATTATATACCAAAGTATAAGGAAATAAGACCAATGTCAAATTAAAAGCAAAGGAACCGCTTCCTTAGATGAAATGCCATAGGTCTGTCCCTTTCTGCTGCCACTACAAAACTATGTTTGGCCATCAGCCGACACATTCCACTAATGCTAAAAAAAAAAAAAAAAAAAAAAAAAGTCCAAGCAGAGAGTACTGGAACAAAGGGAGGCTCAAAGTCACAGGTAGAAGGGGCCGGAGAGGCGATGTGTTAGACAAGAACTGCATGCCACCCCTACACGCTGCCCTTCCCTCTCCAGGGCAAGGAAGAGCGTATGACCACAGGGGCTCTGCTTTTCTCGCTTTCTAAAAAATGTACAGATGGCAAAAAGTCCAAGATCACAGCTTGTTGGCCTGGAAAACAGTTTGTTTCCCTCAACAAAAGCCATTTCCTTCTCTTCTGTTTGCTGATGGTCCCAGTTTCAATCCACGGCCACTCAGCACAACATGTTTTCGTCCCCCCAACTACCACTGCACTGAGTTACCTTAGAGCAAGGAAGGATGTCTCCCTTTGTGCCTCTCTGCATCATCCAAGCACAAGCTCGGCTTTACAAGAGAGATAAAGGCAGAAATTAATTTCTTTACTAATTGACAACAGCTTGAAAAAGGTATAAAGATGCCAGAATTCAGCATATGGGCTCTGGAAACACATTTCGACTCAGAATTTTTTTTTAAGCTGTTACTACATGCTTTATAATGTAACCAACTAAAAGGCTGCTAACGGTGCAGCATTTTTGAAGTAATGCATTCTCAGGATTTCATATTTAGAAGGTTTATTTGAAAACATCCTACTCTCCACTGTATAAATAAGAGGAAACAGAATGACAAAAAGTGTCATAACTACGGTTCTTGGCATCTAGCAAGATGATCTTCCTTTTGTATCACACTGCAGGATGACGATCTGGGTTTCAGAAAGCGGTAAGTGGCTGGTTCCGTGGGGTTAGCGATCACATTGCCACGTGTCATGCCCACAGTGGCCATTCTCCTGTTGATTTTCTCTCTCATGAAATGTTAGGGCTCTGTGCAGCTCTGGGTTGGCCAGAATCATCCAGAAATGCCAGACCTTTCTCTCAGAGCTCTATGATGAAAGTTGCATATACAGAAAGTGCCTCTGGCTTATAAATAAGTGACAGCTGCAGAGTGGGGAGAGGCTTTTGCCACTAGAAACTTCCAGGATGCATGAGATCAAGGAATTAAGTCTGTAACAAAATAACAGGATGCTCTGTGAAGTCCAAAGAATTGCTTGAGGCAAACTGCAGAGCTCCATGAGATCAGCAACCCCAAGAGCTTTTACACCGCCGGACAAGGTTTAATAGGAAAAAAATCTCCTATACTGTATATTCAGAACCAAATGAAGAGAAATGTCAAAGGAGTCGGAAACAATATGTCAAATTAGGTAAATTCCTGACCTGACCCAGATTTTGCAGAACATTTGATCCTAAACTGTGCTGTCCACGTCCTTAAGATCACCTTTATCTGGGTTAGAAAACAGATGACAGAGACCATGTTTTGACTAATATATATGCTTCTGTCATACACCTGCTGACCGGCAGAGTCCCTGGAAGGCAGCAGAAAGCAGGCAGGCAATGGCATCAGATCTGGGTACAGACCACAGCTGCTACGTCTTAGCTGTGTGACCTTGCAAACGTCTCCACCGCTATGATCCTTGGTTTTCCCATCAGTGAAAGCCGCCATCAGGGGCCAGGGTATTTACTGAGTGGATTGCTGAAAGGGTTAAATGAGGAGGCAAGTGAAAGCACCTGTCACACAGTAGGCATCCAAAAAATGCTAGTCTTCCTTTCTCCACCTTTCATGCTTAGTTCTTGCAGGGATCGACTTGAGTGTCCATAAACAGATGGCTGGATAAAGAAAATGTGGTGCATTTATACACAGAATGCTGCTAGGTCCTCAAAACGAATGAAATCCTGTCATTTGCAACAACATGGATGGACCTGGAGGCCATTATCTTAAGTGAAATGACTTAGGCACAGAAAGTCAAATGCCGAATGTCCTCACCTGTAGGTGGGAGTGAAATAATGTGCACACATGGACATAGAAGGTGGAATGACAGACACTGGAGGCATGGAAGGATGGGGGATGGGGGATTGAGAGATGACTTATGGGTACAATGTACATTGCTTGGGGGATGGTACACTAAAATCCCAGACTTCACCACCACGCAATATATCCGTGTAACAAAGCTGCACTTGTACCCATACATTTATATGAATAACAATAATGAAAAAGAAAGCCTGCTTCAGGATACCGGGGTTCCTGGTGCAGTGTCCATCCATCCTCTGGGATGCAGCTGCCTTGCTCAGGCCACACAGACTTTCCCAAAGCTGTGCCCTGAAAGAGTCCCAGCCCCCATACTGGTGTCACAGCTGCCATCCCTGCAAGTGGGGACAGAAGGCACAGGGGCGGGGCATGGAAGGGGAAGACTGCACAACGGACTGACCCCTCACAAGACTGGCGCTGGAACTTTACATTTTTGTGCACCATGTTAACAAAAGTTATTTTGACTTTACTGAAGTAAGGGCAAAGGACAGAGTTTGAATAGAATGAGTGACAGCAGCTTGGGAGATGGGGGCCCAGACAGAAACAAGGAAGGTGGAAATGGAAGAGATGGAAGATTGAGAAGCCAACAGCACCGGCCAGGGAGACTGGGGAAGAGGAGCCTGTGAGAACGCCTGGGATCGTGAGGATGGAGCTGAGGCCAGCGGGAATGAGCACATCCTCCTGACTCTCCTTCAGGGAGAAAACAAGCCCCAAACATGCGGCCATGGCTCCTGAGTTTTCTAACGTGGCAGCTCTGCACAGCGTCCTTCCTACATTTCTGGCTGCCTCCAAGCTGTTCATGGCTCCTGAGCAGGTGGCAGTCCCCACTGCACTGCTCACAGCACTCTCTTGTCCTGGGCTCACAGATCCACCCTGCCTCATCTGCCCCCAGGCGGTCCCCATTCACCCTGCCACGATCTTCCCTTCTCCACCCTGCCCTCCCTTTTCTCTCTGGTTCTGGGGGCCTCATCCACACAGAACACTTAAGACACCCTGGTGTGATCCCTGGGCTGGTTTCTGTTTCATTTGGCTCCAGGTCCCACCCCTATGTTTCCCACCTGTCTGGAACCAGTTATGTTCCCCTCCCAACCTGGACCTCTAGCTGCACGCCCTGTCTTTGTGGGGGTAGAACTGCAGGCTCACATTCCACTCTTCCATCTCCCTCTGTGTCCACTCCCTCCAGAGGCATGCACGCCATCCTTCTTGTCCTCTGCCACTCCCGTAGGGAGCCTCCCTCTCGTCTACTGGGGCTGGTTCCCTGGCCTTCCAGCCCTTCTCCCCACCCCCAGCCCCCAATCTCCCTCCAGCCCAGTGCATTCCACAAGATCCACCCAGTCCATGGGCCTGGGGAGGAGATAACCCTCCCCCTCCCTCATCCTTCCTGAATTTTCCTCAGGGGACGGGGTCTAGGAAGCTGGTCCCTGGGGTGGCTCCCAGACTCCTGAACCTGCGCAAACAAGTGACTCAGCCCTGTTCTCGATTGCTGATGGAGCCACCTGAGGTCACAAGTGGGTCATTCTGTGTCTGCCTTTGTGTGTCCCTGTCTCTGTTCCCTTCTCTTGTACTGTGTCTCTGTCCCTCCACTTAAGTGGACATAAGGAGCTCCTCAGCCCCCTCTTCAGTACCTGCTCTTTGATGGGCTGTTGGGAACATCTGGAGATTTGGTCTGGGACTCAGGGGAAGTGACCCAAGGCCACCATCCCAGGCCTCCAGGCAGCAACCACTCACCCATCCTTGCACTCCTGCACATCCTGGACCTTGCACACACACCTGCTCCATCTGAAACACCCCTCCACCCTGTGGAACATCTGCGTGTCTTGTCTCTCCCCTAGAAAAACCCCCAGCCTTCTCCTGTGTGTCTAGAGGTCCAACTCCAGTGTTATCACAGGATGGCATAATCAGGGTCTACTACAGACCCCTGCTGGACTGTGTGCTCCTTAGGGGCAGGGTGCCTTGTGGTGTCTTTGTATCTCCAGCACCTAGAAAGTACCAGGCCCATCACAGATTCTCAAGAATAAGAGAACTCATCAGGACAAGAGCTTGTGGTTTCTTAAGTCACAGAACAAGAGGTTCCCTCCAGGGCAGCTAAGAGGCCACGGAGACTTGTAAGCACAGGGTCTCCGGTCCAGCCCAACCCAAATGGGCACAGGTATGATCATTTCCATCAAGTGGCTGTCTACAGACTTGGGAAAGAAAACCTCAGGCTCCCTTGAGACAGGAGCTTCCACGGTAACACCTATTTGAGCTCCTCAGCTGCTGTCTCCAAGGTGACACCCAGAAACCGTGATTGGAGCGGGCTTCTCCTTCCACACCTGTGGTCCCTGGGGTGGCTCCCAGACTCCTGAGCCTGCACAAACAAGTGACTCAGCCACATCCTAGGGAAGGGGGGTCCTCCCACTGGAACAGGATTTGGCCACAACCTGGCACTTGGGGACCTGGTGTTGAAAATGAGTCAAATGGGGACAGATGCTCTCTCTTCCCAAGTCCACGTGAGATTTCACGCGGGGAGGAGCCACAGCGTCTGGTATTAAGTAAAGGAAAACTCATTAGCAAGAGACTTGGAGCATTCTAGGACAAGTGTTGAAAGTAATCCAAAACAAATATAAAACAACTTGCAACCCCCCTCACTGGATCTGACTAACACGGGCAGGGCTGGTTTAATATTTTTCCATAAAAGCATGCCTACCCAGACTAGGGTGGCCTCCCCTCCACACCACAAAGAGGCGCCTGACACTCAGAGGACCATTCGAATTAAATCCGAGTCATTCTCAACTGAGGGTTATGCATCGCAGTCTGTTGACATTGTTCCATCCTTGATCATTCCCCAGAGAGAGAGAGAGCACACAACAGAGGTGGGAGAGGGAGGAGGGAGGGAGGGAAAGAGAGAGAGAAAGAGAGAGAGAGAGAGAGAGATTCCTATCTTGGTGTTATGGGCTGAGCTGTTTCCCCAGATTCACAGGCTGAAGCCCTAACCTCCAGTACCTCCGAATGGATACAAGGTCTTTGCCAAGGTAATGAAGTTAATATGGGTGGGCCCTAATCCACTATAACCCAAATGTACACACTAGATGGGGAGGACCATGTGAGGACACAGGGAGAAGACGGCCACTTACAAGCCAAGGAGAGAGGCCTCAGAAGGAACCAGCCCTAGCAACACATTGATCTTGCATTTTCAGCCTCCAGAACTGTGAGAAAATAAATCCCTGCTGTTGAAGCTCCCCAGTCTGTAGAATTTTGTTATGCTGGCCCTAGCGGACTCATACACATAGCATCTTTTCATTTACGCTCCAACAGCCCCGAGTGGTGTGCAGCTCCCTCCACAACTCTCACTGCCACGTGACTCTGTTCTTTTGCAAATGTAATTCTCTTTGCTTGGAATGATGCCCACCTCTGCCCACCTCACAAACTTCTATTCAACCTTCAAAACCCTTGTAGATAGCACCTCCTCTGTGCAGCCTCACCTTGCCCTCTGTCCCCTTCCCCAGGGAGTGCTCCCTCTTCTCTGTGTCTACAACCCTGATCACTCTCTTACTAAGCATGCTGAAGCCTGGGTTTGGCAATGTGTCGAGATGCCTGTGATCTGGGCAAAGTTGGAGCCTCTCGACACTGGAATAAGGACTCCTCTCTAGGGCTGGCACAGGGCCTGGCGTGCCGCAGACTCTCCATGTATTCATTCAAATTCTCAACTCTTCTATTTATTTATTAGTGACTGTCTTGACTTTTGGATCAGAAAACTTCATCCTGGAACCTCCCTATTACTCTGAAATAAAGAACATTTTCATCAGAACTTGGGAAGTGCAGCATCTAGCCAAGATCTCCAAACAAACACCATTTTCTGATTGAAAGAAATAAAGCAAATGTTTCCCAGAGCTTTCTGCTGTAAGGAATTAGAATTTACAAATTCAGATACCATTCATTATAAAAGGAAAAGTGCACAGTGCCCTCTTCTATTCCTTTACTTCTAGCTCTCCTGCATTCCACATTCCATCCTTTATTCATCCTTACTCACTGAGCACTTGCTGTGTGCTGGGGGGATGGTTTGGCATTCAGCAGTGGACATTGTACCCCTCGCCAGTGCCTCTCATCCTGTGGCCCAGAGCAGATTCTAGAAGGAGGGCCTTATACACACCCCTTGCCCGTGCCTCTCATCCTGTGGCCCAGAGCAGATTCTAGAAGGAGGGCCTTATACACACCCCTCATGACAAGATCAGTACAGATCTTTGTCATGGTGGGGGTCAGACAATAAACACAGAAAATCTAAAGCGAGTCTGACCACTGGCAGTCTGGAGGGAGTGGGTATGTGGTGCGTGTGTATGTGTGTTATGCGAGGGGGTTTACTGTTTTAGAGGAGGCCTAGCTGAGAAGGTGATATTTTAGTAATGACCGGAAGGAGGTGACAGAGCAAGCCATTCAGACATCTGGGGACACATGTTCCTAACAAAGGGGACAGCAAGTTTGAAGATTCCAATGGGCCCAGTAGGTGGGAACAGAGGGGAGGCCAGTGAGTTGGAGCCAGGGACAGGGAGAGATGGGGCCAGGTCACGGGGGCCTTGTAGGCTTCTTGGGGACTTTGACTTTTACCCCAAGGGAGGTGGGAGACACAGGTGGTGGGAGCTGAGGAGGGCCATGGTCTCATCTGGGCTGAAGGGATCCCTCTGCCCGTGTGTGGGGACTAGACTGCGGGGGTGAGGGTAGAGGCTCCCTGCTGAGAAAGCTACTTCTGTGTCCCGTTCGTCTCCTGGTGTAATCAGGGCACCGTTTCTTCTGGGTTTGCTGTGGAGAAGGCATCTGAGTGACAAGGAGGGCATAAAAGGTGGTCTGGGACACTGGGCTAGGAACGGAGATCCAGTTTTGCTCCCGGCTCACTGGGGGCCTCGGGCAGGCCACGTGCCTCTTCATCTGCACAGCCAAGGAGACGGTCTCCACATCTCCCGTCACGCTTCAAAGGCTGCACTCTCATTCTCTAACTTCAGAAGCAGCTTATCAAAAAACAGAGGGTAGTGCAAAAACGAGGGAGAGAGAACCATGGTGGAGGAAACCGAGAAAGCCCCAAACAGCAGGTGGAGGCCAGGGCCCCCGGGACTCACAGGGAACAGATGTCCATTCTGTTGGCAAACCACAGGTTTCAGTCATTTCCACTCCCGGGCAAACGCACACTGACACACACACACACACCACTGAAAGGATATGCCACAAAATGGGTACTGTTTTTCTCTGAGTAATTGAGTGAAGGCTAATTGTTTTGTCCTTTGGGTTTTCCAAGATTTCTACAATGAACTGGTATTTTGTCATGATGGGAAAAAAATAAAGGCTTCCCTACCCCCAAACTGCAACTGTACATATGCACAGTACAGAAAGCATGAAGACAAAACCAGCTGGCTCTGAATCAGCCCACAGTCATATCTGCTCTTGAGAAACCACTGTAATTGGAGTTAGTGCCTTCATGCATTAAATGGACTTGCCAGGGGCAAGGCTGGCAGTTGAGGATGTGAAAATGAATGAGCTGAGTGTGTGGAGGGACCAGAGGTGAGGATCACTGATCTGGCATTGCCCTGCCATAGCAGTGGTGTTTCTGGGCGTCTGGATTACAGCCTCAAGACAACCACCACCACCACTGAGACATCCCTGGGATGGACAAAAGCGAAGATCAGAAATAGCTCCCAGGAATGGTTTTCATTATCTTCCGCCATTGTTGCCTTCTCTGAAACACACTGCTCTCGGTCATTCGGTAGGCTGACTGCAAAAATGGCTTCAACTCCCCCTCCTCCTTCCCTTTGCACCTGTCCATGCCACTCTGCAAAGTGCCCTGCAGCTCCTCCCAGCAAGGCTGGAGTCTGTGCTTGTGACTTACTCGGACCAACACAATGCAGCAAAGGTGATGTGTACCATGCCTGAGCCTGGGCTTGAAAGGTCTTGCGTCTTCTGCTTGGTCTCTTGAAACCCTGCTGCCACCAGGTGAACAAGCCCAAGCTAACCTACTGGGCGATCAGAGACACATCCTAGTCACCTCTCTTGCATCTGTCACCCCAGCCAACAGCCAGATGATTCCCAGACACAGCTGCCATGCGACCTGCAGCTGACCACACATGTGTGAGGGGCCCAGCTGAGATGAGAGAACCGCCCAGCTGAGCCCAGACTCATGCACTGGCTTGAAGCATCATGAGCTAGATAAATGGCTGTTGTCTGAAGCTGGTAAGTTTTGGGGTGGTTTGTTACATAGCTGTAACTAACTGATTAACTGGTTACTGTCACAGATGTACCTGGGCAAAAAAAACCCCAAAAAACAAAACAAAACTAAAAACACTTTTGGCTTTATTGAAACTTTCCCTCAGAGAATTTCATTTTAGAATCTGTGGCTCTGGCCAAAAGGGTGGCTCTACCATGATGGGCATCTGGGCTTTCCAATTCACAGTGGGCCTTTCAGAGGTCAAGCACTGTGGCAGGTGAAAAGCCATGAATGATGCTTGGTTAACATGCACTGCATCTACTGCTTTACAAATTGTTATTTAAAGTAACAAAATACATGTACGCAGTCTCACTATTCCCTCAGGTGACAAATCCTCTCACTTTGATGTGTATTCTAGACTTTTTCCTACACACTCACACTCATGTCTCAGCTCTGTGTCACTTTTTTTTTTTAGACGGAGTTTCACTCTTCTTGCCCAGGCTGGGGTGCAATGGCCAGTGTCGGCTCACTGCAACCTCTGCCTCCTGGGTTCAAGAAATTCTCCTGCCTCAGCCTCCCCAGTAGCTGGGATTACAGGCGCCTGCCACCACTCCCAGCTAATTTTTTTGTATTTTTAGTAGAGATGGGGTTTCACCATGTTGGCCAGGCTGGCCTTGAACTCCTGACCTCAAGTGATCCACCCACCTCAGCCTCCCAAAGTGTTGGGATTACAGGCGTAAGCCACCACGCCCGGCCATCATTTTGTTTTATGGCCTTCTTTTTCTTTCCATAAAGAGCACTTTATTTTTTTCCCTTAACAACAGGTCTTGGAGGCCTTTCCATAGCCAGAATTATAGACCTAACTCCTTCTTTTTAATCATGGCAAAGGATGACAGTACTTTAGTTTATCTGACTCTTCCTGTGGTCATGGGCATGTGAGTTGTTCCCAACTTTTCATGATAATGAGGTTTATTTCTCTGTACATATGCGGCAGATCCCTTTAGTGAGCAAGCAGAGATATGGCATCCCTGGTCAAGTGAGCATTTAAAGGAAAACGGTGGCAGATGGAACCTTCCCAAAATCCACAGACCAATAACTGACCCTTTCTGCAAAACCGGCTGAGCTTCCCCAGCCAGGGGTCTTTCACCTCCCACCGCTCTCAGGCTGCCTCCTTACCATCTCTTCCCACAGCCTGAAATGCACCTAGCATGGGGCTTGTCAGGTAGAGTTTTCCTGCTTTAATCTAAAGTGAATGTGCACTGAAGTGGCTATATTTTTCTAAGAGGGGAAAGAAATCACCCTCCATTTAGTCATTTTGTTGTGCCCTTGATTGATTTTTTTCTGAGTCAATGGTCCTGCACAGGGAAAAAAAAAGATTTTCTACTGTTGTATTACAAAAGGAACACCTGATTCGTATGGACAGAAGGCTGTAAGAGGAATCATTACAAAAATGAGAGACACAATAGTCAAAGGTGTAAATAAAAAAGAAGCCCCAAAAGAAAACAAGAAGCCAGAAGAGAAGTAACGACACAGGGAAGAGCTGCAGAGCAACCTCCCCAGCATCTCTAGGAGCCTATCACCCAGTCACTCTCCTGCAACCTGGATGGTGAGTGTTCTGGACAGGTGAGGGGCTGCAGGTGTTGACGATGAATTCCCTTCACCCAAAGCAGACCATAGTGACGATAATGTGCCCTTTCCCTGCTGATGCTGGGTCCTTGATGTGACCAGTTTTTAACATACTCTCAGAACCCAGGGATGTTCTCAGGGCTTAGGTGTGAGGCCATCTGTCCCTGCACAAAATGGCCCTTGCCCATGGGTTTCCAAGTTGGCATAGCTCTTTGTTCCCGCAGTCACATTCCATGAGTTCTACCAGCGTTTGCTGAGAACACAACACATGTCAACTGACGTGCTGGGCGCTTCTGCAGATCTTGCCTCATCGAATCAGCATCAGGCACTCCTGGGCCTGAGCTTTGTCTCTGTGATTGGGTAGCTGCGCACAGACAGCATAACCTCTGTGGCCTTCACTTTCCTCGCTTAAAATGGCCACACTAATAAGGTCGGCATATAGTCTACAGGGGGCAAGAAGAGCAGGAGATGTTCCATCTACAAATGTTCCTTCTGCATTTGGGCTCAGAAACAGCCCAATGACTGAATCAAGGCCACACAGCTAGAGATGGCAAAGGAGCCTGGTCCAGAGCACAGGCAGGTCTCCACCGGCCCCACAGGACCCCAACACACTTCCTTGGTGATGGGTCTCCATTCCCACCCTTGACTTGGCATGGGAGGCACCAGGTGTAAGCCCTGTCTTCCTCAGGGGTCACTTCCTCCCACCAGCCTCGTCACAGCCGTCAGCGCCCTGCACTCCTAGCCCATTCTGTAGCCACAGTAGCTGTTTCTGTTGGCACCCTGTTCTGTTTTGGTCACTTTTGGGTGGTGGCCCGCTGGGGCCTGACGCTGCACTCTACGGAGGAGGCCACAGCCTCCCGCTCACCCAGGCCCTGGCCTCACTCTCCAGCTTCCTCCTTGGCAGGGGCTTCCCTCTGTGAACTCAGAGGTCACGACCCGCCAGGCACTGCCGCCCACTCCCCACCAAGCTCACTCCCAGTTCCCCTGAAAAGAAGGAGGTGCTTAGACTAAGTGAGAAAATCTCTCCCTTTTAGGGAATCAGTCCTGCTGTCACCCCCACAACCATAAAAGGCAAAATAAGAAAGAAAAAAAAAACCAGATCTATCAAAAGCTCCACACAAGTGCCTTCCAGGACTGCAAGCCGTCTTCAGGGAAGGGCCTCCCCTTCTGCTCCACGCACCTCAACTCTACACAGGGCCTCACCCCTCACCGGCGTTAACTGGATGAGTACTTGCAACGGCCCCACTAGGCAGCAGTACTGCCTGTGTCCATTTCACCAGGGTGGACGCTGAGGCACAGAGAGGAGAGGGGGCTGGCGGGCTGGGATCCACAGCCTCTAGGTCTGTTCTCACCACTCAGGCTGTTGGTCCCAGTGGGCACCTACAGGTGTGCTTCTGAAGCTGGGTCGGGCAGGAGGATGGGTTTTCCTTGTCGGAGGGCAAGAAAGCGTAGGCTTCACGCTGGATCTCCACCCAGGCCTCAGCGGCCTTCCCGTGTGCCTCCCCCGCAGCTGCTGAGAAAACCAAACCAGAGAGCGAGAACGTCATCAGAGAGGGGCGCGTGGGGTGTGCATCTTGGGAGCTGTATTTCTAGGTGTGTGCACTCATGCCCACGTGTCCCAGGCTCTTTAGAGGGAAGTGTTCCCTAGGTACGTGGCATTCCCTTTCAAATTCACCTAGCGCCCCAGAGAAGGGATTGTGTGGGAGGAACACGGGTTTCCACGAGATGGTGGGGGTGTTTTATGTTTGTTTTCTCGGCATTTTGTGGTTCTGCACAGTCACGAGCTGTGGCATCCCCGGGGGAAAGGTCCTTGCCATTGCGGGGGCTGTTCTTTTTGCCCACACAGCCTCGTCAACTAGGGGATGCCCCATGCATTGCTCAACCCCAGAGAGAAAAGGAGAAGATAAAACCTGAATTCAAATGATTTCACTTCTCATTAGCCACTGTGACCTGGGAACAAGGGAAAAACCAAAGATGAAACTGTTCACGTTAGCTAGACTCAATGTTCTTGTGAAAGGAGGAAGAGGGTGTTTAAAGAAATGGAAGGGTTTAAACAGTTGCTCACAGCTTTATAAAGGATAGCATGCCTCTCCCACCCAGCCTGCCTTCTGGGGTCTCAGCTCCTTCCCTTACACAGCAATCCATCGCTGTAGGCCCCCAAACATGGGAGACACGATATGCCAGTTGTAGGTCAATGGGTTTTCAGTGACAAGGACAAGGAGAAGGTTGCTTATGAATGCGTGTGGGTGGGAGGTGCACGGTCACAAGGGCGGACCACATGCAGCGGCGAGACTCAGTGCAGCCGGGACACTGGCACGTGTGCCTGTTGCTCCGAACGAGGACAAGGGGCCCCACTGCGGGCCCCAGAGAATGCATCCAACCTTCTGTCTCCCCAAACATACCGGGCAGAGTCACCCAATCTTCGCGCACCACCTGTATTATTATTTACCTAATATACTTCTTAATTACACACTCATGTTCCCTCGCCCCCTTAAATTGATGTATTTATCAAAGACACTTTCTATGACTATTGTTTGTAGAAAATCTGTCACTTCCCATAAACACAGAGTAACTGGTGGACATGGCCATTTGTCTACCCAATATCCACTCTCTCTTTTCTTCTTAGTAACTGAAACCTGATTTTATTCAGACTGGCAATGTGCTTGGGCAGAGCACTCTACCTCCCAGCCCCCCTAGCAATCAGTGTGGCTATGTGACTAACTCCTGGTCATTGAGAAACAGGATGGCATGGATAGATGGAACTTCCAGAAAGGCTTCTTAAGTGGAAGATAGGTATCATTTTTTATGTCTGAAATATAAATGTAATGTGATGGCTGGAACTCTTACAGCCATCTTGGGCAAAGAGGTAAATGAAGCTAGGTGCTCTAAGGGTTGGGGAGCAGATAGAAGAAGTTGGTTTCTTGATAAAATAATGAAGCTGTTATTCCAAGTATTAAGTATGTCTTTTTATTCTGATATTTTGGCATCTAGGGCCTTGCTGACTGGGGAAATTACCTGTTCTAGGGCTAGCCAATTACTGGAGATAGTAAAGGTCTTACAGGGAAGCACATCTTTCCTAGGCAAATTAACTGGTCCAGAGCCCACACCTCCACTCCAGGCCAATATTTCTCTGCTTTCATCACCCCAGGGCCAGATGCCAGAAGCCCCTACACCCCAGAGCCCACAAAATCATTCAAACTGGCTAATTCTAAGCCTGCTCACCCCATCTCACCCATCCCTTCCCATGGAAACCACAATAAAGATCCTTTTCCAATTTTTCTCTTTGTTCCCTCTGCCTCCTGATCAGCCCTGGTGCTTCCCCACATGCCCCCATGGTATGCTGTGGCCCCTTCTCTTGGGAACTGAGAGGAACAAACTATCTTTTCAATGGCAGCCTCTCCTGATGTGTTGGCCTCACCATACCTGAATCACAATACAACCTACATTTTCAAACACAGGCCTGGCCTATCTCCAGACTTCTTTACAGAAGAGAAATAAACCTTTTTCTGTGTAATTGACTGTTACAACTAGTCTTTATTTCTAGCAGCCAAACTTAATTCCTAACTGATATAGAAATCATAAAATAAATACATATAAATAAGAAAAAAGTGATTGCCTGCATGCTATCTAAAACCACCATGGCTGCTACCCTTGATGACGCAGACCTAGGTCAGTAGCAGGAGGGGCCCTCGTCTTCCTAGGAAGACCTCCTCCATCCATGTTTCTTGCCATACATCCCTTCAGGTCCTCCCAGCAGGTGAAGAATATCTGTCCCCACTGTCCCCACCCTGTAAATAAATGTTGGGCTTGGCCATGTGACATGCTTTGGTCAATGGAAGGTGGACAGAGTGATGGTAAGAAAGTCTGAGTGCAGACTTTAAAATCATCACCACCATCAACAGCTTCTGCTGTTGTCCTAGAAAAGAACATGACTCTCCTAGCCCACTGTCCCTGGAAGCTGACAGACATGTGGAGAGAGCCGAACCCAACTTGAGGCCTGGAGCCACACCCAGCCAAGCCCAGCCTAAAACAGCTGACCTACAGACACAGAAGAAAGCATGAGTTGTTGTTTCAGGCTGTTGAGTTTTGGGGGTATTTGTTATGCAGCATTATTGCAGTAACTACTGGCTCAGTCGGGAAGGCAGCAATCTACATATATTTATTGATTTCTAATTTTTAAATTAGAAACTGCCCTAGGCATATCCCAGTACCTGTATATAATATATAATACACACAGACACACATGCACACAGACATACACACACATATATACAACCAGTGAGATGGCTTCTGGCTTCAAGAAATTGATGACTTAGCTCTGGAACTCTCCACTTTCAAAGACCACTGAGATTAGCTAGATGCCCAGTTGCCAACTCCAGCAGGAATTGTAACTCCAAGTGAAGTGACTACACCAGAGAAAGAAACTCTTCATTGAACTCCCTAAAAGAAAAAGCACCCAAAGAACCTTGGGGACAATGAAGAAAGCTATGACAGTGTCACGAAGCTGGGGGACCTGCCTCTGAGAGAGCGTTTCTTGACCCCAACCTGGGTAGATCCGAATCCAAGCTCAGGGTCCTCCTGACCCAGTTGTGTTCAGCCACGTGTCATCGACACCTTGTAAACAGATTGCTGATACAGGAGTGCCCGGAAGGAACGCACACTTGCTTACACTGGGGGGCACATAGCACACCTGTAGGTACTTGGCTGATGTTATTCCATCAAATCTGTATGGCAGCTGCCTGGGGGCTTCTGTTCCTGTTTTATAGAGGAGAAAACTGAGGATCTCTGGGCCCTGTGTGGCCAGCTGCACACGACCTTTGTCTCCTCTCCTACAGTGCTCTCCTCTCACCTCACCTCCTGTCTCCCGACTGTTCATGAGTCAGGCACCCTCCTGCCCCAGGACCTTTGCACTGGCCACCCCCTCTTCCCCTAGTCATCTGTGAGGCTCCTCCTTGCCTCCTTTGGGTCTTTGCTCAACCACCACTTTCTCAGTGGAGCCAGCAGCTTGAGCGTGGCCCCCTGCCCCCACTGCCCCGCCCTCCTCCTCCAAGGTTTTATTTTGCTTTGTGGCACTTATCTCCAATGGACATACCCTAAAGTCATTTATTGCTGCTCATTGTCTGCCAAGGGCAGGGACTTGTGTCTGTTTTGTTCACAGCTGCATCTCCTGTGCCCAGCACCATGCCTGGAGTTGGTAACTGGGCATCAAGCTAATACATTATGGACTGAACGAATGAATAAATACACGAATGAGGCTTGGAGATGTGAAGGAGCTTGCAAAAAGTCAATAGCTAGAAGTTTTTCAAGCTAGACAGAAGCCCAGGTCAGCTTGGCCCTCTTAGAGCAGCCCCTGAGCCTTGTATAATTAAATGGTGTGTTCCGTTGTTAGTGCTGACAAAGTGCCAGTCTCCTTTCCTACAATTCGGCTGTACCGAGCGAGGAGAATGGGGGAAGTCACCTGTAATTTTCTTTTCTGTCTTCCTCTTTAAAAGGGTCTTTAAAAATCAGATATGTGTTATAAAAAACAATGGGATAATGGGTCGATTTTTCATATCATGACAAGCAATTGCTAGGGAGAAAAATATCATTCTTGAAAATGTGCAAAAGTGCACTGGCTGTAAGTTGTAAACATGACCCTCACAGGAAAGGATGTTCTGGAGGCTCCTGGCACCTATTTCTTTCTTTTTCTTTTTTTTTTCTTTTCTTTTCTTTCTTTTTTTTTTTTTTTGAGACAGAGTCTTGCTCTGTTGCCCAGGCTGGAGTGCAGTGGTGTGATCTAGGCTCACTGCAACCTCTGCCTCCCAGGTTCAAGTGATTCTCCTGCCTCAGTGTCCTGAGTAGCTAGCTGGGATTACAGGTGCATGCCACCAAGCCTGGCTAATTTTTGTATTTAGTAGAGATGAGGTTTTGCCATGTTGGCCAGGCTGGTCTTGAACTCCTGACCTCAAGTGATCAACCTGCCTCGGTCTCCCAAAGTGCTGGGATTACAGGCGTGAGCCACTGCGCCTGGCCCTGGCAGCTATTTCTCACAGCGTCCATTACTATAAACCAGCTCACCTATTCTGTGACCCCAGCAACTGAGACACAGAGTCAGGTGGCTCTCAACCCTTCTCTCTGCTATGTGTGACCCTGGCTAACATCTCCAACCTCTGCGGGACTGTCCTTACCCCTCCCTTGGTCCCCTACCACACCTGATGTGACCAAGGCTCTCAGCACCGTGCCTGGTACACAGTAGATGCTCACTGGAGGTGGGTGTGCCTCTCTTCTGAATCACGTGCTCAAGAGGGATGTCTGTGTTCACCTGCGGCATGAGATTTAAAAATCTCAGTTGTGGGCATGTTCTCATGTCTCACTGCACCTTCCTCTGCTTAGAGGTCATTTTCCAAGGAAGGGAAGAGAATGTAATTCACAGAAGCAGTGCCACTTTATAGAGATGCTTTGAGCCCAGAGATCCCGATGACTTCAGAGACTCTTGGTTCTTGTGTGGACTGGGAGGAAGGAGTGGCCTGATGCAGAGCTCCTACCTGCTCAGATCAGCCCAGCTCCTTCTCCCTCACTCAACACAGGGTCCTTGGAATCGGTCCCTTTGGCCTTCAGATGATTCTCCTTTTTTGGTAAGAAAGCTTCCACTGAATAAAACCTTTAAGTGATTTTTCCAATCTGGTGGCATCTGTACAATAACTGAGGAGAGAAATAATTATGATTATGGGGCCTGAATGATCCCGCACTTCTCCACGACTCTGAGGAGGAGGCAGCTGGCCCCTGCCTCTCACATTGACTGTCTTTGTGGGCAGGCCCTGCTTAGACGGCTTGGTTTTCTGCGTTGGAGAAAGGAAGCCAGTGGTGTAGCAGGGAGAGCGCTGGATGTGCACACAGCTTTCAAAGAAAAGCAAAGGAAAGATGACGGGAGGGAAGGGCAGAGCCACACAGGGGTGGAAGCATCCATTTATGGGACATTGAGTTTGTGTGGGGTCCTATGAGCTAACGTTTCCATAGGAAGCCTCAGGCCTAACATACAGATGGGAAATCTGAGGCTCAGAGAGGTCAAGTGACTGTCCTGGACACACAGGTATAAAGAGTAGGCCAGGCCACTCTGCCTCCACCCAGCAGGTTCACATAACAGAACTCTCTGGGCTAAGCTCCACTTGTCAACAGGGGACCAACCCCTCTGGGCTCACACCATGCCACACAGGGCACGTGGGTGCTGAGGAATGAAGGTGAAAGGACCTTGTTCTCCCCCTGCAGTCAGCCCCGATGCTGGCTCTGTCCCTCGTCCAGGCTCAGGTGCCACCTCTGGGAGTCAGAGCATCTTCTAGCAGAGCCTTGGCAGGAGGCGAGGTGAGGAGCTGGCACGGCACCCCTGACAGACTGCGCGTCGCAAGCTATTCCTGGAGCCGCTGCGGCACTTCTGTCAGATGATGCAGAAACCCCAGGGCCACTCGCCTGGGGGCTGTGCCCCACGCCAAGCTGCTCAGAGGCACAGCACTGATTGGGGGGCGCTGGTCCAATGGAACCTGCGGCTCTGCACCCCAAAGCATTTTCCCAAAAGTTAAAACTGTAGCAAGGTGCAAGTGTGTAAGAATTTCAGTCCGACTTTGCCCCCTAATGACTGTGAGCTTGAATAAATCAGGCAGCATCTCTGAGCTTGTTTCCTCCATAGGGACGTTGCCTGCCTTACTCTGCTGCCGTAGGATTAAATGGGGTGATCCGTGGAAAAAATTATTAGCACAGAAGTCATGGATTTTTCCAGCTGGGCAAGCGTTATTTGATTTTCTTTAAACAGGGCTCATCCTCCAGGCCAAATTCATACCCACACATACAGGATTCACAAGTGTGAACTTGAGCGTATCCAAAGAAACCATCATTTCTGTGAAATGCCTTGTAATTCTGCAAGCCTTCACTGAGCAGCTGCTATGAGCAAGGTGCCACACAGATGCGGAGAGCAGAGGCCCCAGTTGCTGTATTCAGATAACCTACAATTCCCTGTGGCCATCCGGACCCTTCACACTATCAAGGGGCCCACCGCCTGGGAGGGATTTCTGGGGTGCTGATGACCAGACTGCGTCACTTTCCAGGGCCCACTGGGCAAACTGGCTTCTCCCCTGCTGCTGTGTCTTGTTAGAGCCACCGTGTTGTGTTGGGGGTGCTGGCTTAGTTTAGGGTGGGGATGAGAAGCTTTGAGGGACCAGGGTGGAGGCCTCCCCAGGGCTCCTCCTTCTCCAGCAAGCAGTACTAACCTCCACAGCCAGGGTGGAAGCCACAGAACACTCAGAGACAGCAGTCAAAGAGGCCACTTCTGCACTGCCTGGACCAGAGACTGCAAACTGCCCTTCAAGCTGCATTTCAAGTGCCTTCTGTGTGTGTGTCCACGTGTTCCCCTAAGCAACTGGGCTACACCGGTCCACCACAAAGGTACTGTTGGTTTCCTCTTTTGGCTGGTGAGGACACGGAGGCACAGAGAGGGCTGGCGCACAGCCGGCTGTGGGCAGAGCTGGACTGCCACGCAGGCTGCCTCCCTCCTGGCACGTTCGGCTCCTCGCTTCATCGGCCCGGCCCTTGGGACCCCAGCTCTTCAGGGAGGGACTCCAGGCACAGCTTCATTCTCAAATGCCCAGACAAGCACTAAATATGCGAAGTGCACCCAGCGCACTTGCCGGGGAGTTGTGACTGCATCTGAGGATCCCATGCAAGGTTTGGGTCCTCTGTTTGCTTTTTAATTTCTCCCTTTACCTCTAACAGGGGAGAAACCAAGACACCGAGAACACAGCTTAATAGATCTGTGATTTGGAATTCTGATCCTGGCTCTACCACTCCTGGCTTGTTCTCTCTCCTGTAAAATGAAAATGACGATGGCTTTACCTGCCTTGGAAAATGAAATGAAATAAAGAATATGAAGCCCTTCAGAAAGGGCGGCCTGACAGTGCAGTCGTGGTTTATTGCTTCCACGTTAGTGACACGTGAAGCACCTTGTCTGCCGGTATGCGGTTCTTTTTTCATTTTGAGGGGGACCCCACTGGGCACCGCTCTGCTCCTGAGCTCTCCGCGTCCTCCCCGCCTGCCCTGACGGTTGGCAGCATTACAGCCGTTTATTTTTAGTTCTTGGTGGGCCAGCCATTTCCTGGTCACATGCTGTTTGAGCTCCCACTTCAGAAAGGCTCAGCTCACAAGACAGACTCTGCCCATTCCCACCCCCAGCCTTTCTTAAGGGCTGTGTCAAAGCGAAGCCAGCCCTGACCCTACCTATTTTAAAGTTCCTTTGAGGAGCCCTTTCTTCTGGTCCACTTGCAGCCAGAGTGATTTTGAAGTTTCATTTACGAAATGGGTGGAGTAGCTGTTTCCATGTGTGGGGAGAGGTGCACAGAACCTGGTTCTGGGAGCTGGGGCCTGAGATCCGGGTCCAAAACTGCCACCAACTGGTGGGACCTCGAAGTCTGTCCCCTACCCTTGTACAATGAGAAAGGGAGGGGCGGAGGCTTCCTTGCAGGTTCCTTGCAGCCCACTGCTCTGTCAGGGACCATCAAATGAGAGCAGTTCTGGTCATTACTGCAGCTTCAGTTATGAGTATGCACGTAGTAACAGGTGCACTTCCTGCATGCTGCTCTGGGCCAGGGCCTGTTCCAAGCAATTTATCAATGGTAAGTTTACAGATTGGAGCTCTACACCTAGGTACCATTATTACCATCTCAACTTCACAGACAGAAGATGTGATGGGGACGCCTCAGGCCAGGTCTGTGTTTGTGCCCTGCAGCTGGGACTGGAACCCAGTGTCACTCCAGATTCTGCCTTCCCCCCATGGCAGCCTCCCCAGCTTTGCCCTTGATCTTCATGTGTGCTGGATCACAGTGTGTCACTCTGATTGGGGAAAGATGTGTGATCCACCCTCCTTGAATGTCTTTAGGGAAATACTCAGTATTTGGAGATAGAAAAACAACAACCACCATGCAAGGTCCTTATTACCTAGGCAGGGTGCAGCGGTGTGGATTCATAGGATGTCAGGTGTGCGGTGAGTGTGCACGCACTGACGTGCACCAGCAGGTCCAGGCTGCCCCAGCAGCCAGGGGACAGGTGTGCCAGAAAGAAAGGCTCCGGAGGGTACATCATCTCCAAGATGGATTTGAAGATGCCAGTCTGAGGATGATAGCAACAACTGCCAAAGACCGAAACGGCTTCTTCTGGGGACCTAGAGTGATGTCTGTTTTCTTCTCACCCTCTGGCCCCGCGAAGCCAGGTTGGACACAGAAAACACTGGGCTGTACCCAGTTGCTGTGGTAGCACGGGCCCCTCAGGCTCAAGGCCAGCTCTGACTCAGTAGAATGGGGGACCCTCACAAGCATGCCACAGTGTGGCTTCTGCTTGCCAAGGGGCCTGCCACAGCAGCCACGGCCATCTGGATCTCGGACCCTGCCCAAGCAACCTGGGTGGGGACATCTCCCTGGAGCCCCACCTGGACCTGTGCTGAGGCCAATCCAGCCCCTGACGTGGCCTGGAGTGGACCTCTGTCTGTGCCCTAAGCTCGGCCACTGTGGTCCTTCCCTCTGTGCTGCCTCGCTGAGCTTCCTTCCTTCCCCTCCCGCCCCTTCTCCTCTTCCTACTGCCCTCCCGTCCTCAAACTCTCCCAGAGACTGAACCCGTGTGTGGGGGAGGGGGAGGTAAGGCTAAACTGCAGATGGGTCTTGTCCTCAAGGAGCAACTAAGTTTACTGATGTCGCCGTAGTCATTACACCTACCTCAGTGTGCAGTCTCAGCTGCGTGCTGGGAAGACAGGAAAGGAAGACCCAGGTTCTGACATGGGTGGAAGCAAGAGGCTCCACCTCCACCCTCCTCCCTCCCGGCTCTCAGGCGCTCCTCCAGCTTCTCGGAGCTTGCATGCCACTGTCTAAGCTGCAAATCCCCAATGCCCATCACATGGCCTCTCTGGGTGGCACCCCATGCCTGATGCTGAA
Organism: Pan paniscus; assembly: GCF_029289425.2. Lineage (NCBI taxonomy): Eukaryota > Metazoa > Chordata > Mammalia > Primates > Hominidae > Pan > Pan paniscus. Next base: position 125,687,354 of record NC_085926.1, read on the forward strand.
GTTGCCTGAATACCACCACCAGCTGTGTTCCCCTTTCCTCTCAGATGTAGGAACCCACCTCTGACATGATAAAGATGGGCCCTGGGAGGGGCACACACTCTCCTCTGTGAGCATCTGCTTCCACCACAGACTCCTGGGGTTCTAGGAAGCCTAATGGCCTAAAGACAAAGGGCAACTCTGTCTCATTTGGGGAAGAAGTCGTGCCAGAGAGAACGAGGCTGCAGACCTGGAGTGGAAGGGGTCCCACTGGCCTCTCAGCACCTTGTGACTTTACTATGTCTCCCTGCCTGCAGAATGGGCATACAGATATCAAGGCCATATACTTGTGGTGCAGAATAAAAGAGAAGAAGGACGGAAAGCCCCCAGGAGAGGCCCGGGCCACAGTTGTGCTCTGCTGTGGGTGAGAAGAGGTGCATGTTTGGGAAGCTCACGTGCTCTCCTCATCTGTAATAATTACCACACCTACTCCAAGGCTGTAATGAGGGTCAAGGCAACGTCTGAAAAGCTTTGCATGGATAATCAGGCATATGATAAATATTAATTAATGTTAAATATGAATATCATCTCTCTCTGAGAATTCTTATAAATACTCCATGCAGTAGGTAATATCACACCACTTTTCAAATTTGGAAGCCACACTAGTTAGCATGAAACTGTGACTGGAGTCAAATCAGGTTTTCCTAAGGCGGAAAAGTAGTCACCCCAACATAGCCAATATTTATGGAGTACTCTCTGTGGGTCAGGCCCCCACACAGAGGAGCTCATTTAGTTCCTTTTTAATCCCCCTACTGACCCTATGGGGTAGAGACTTTGACTCATCATTTACTGTAGATGAGAAAACTGAAATGCAGAGAGGTTAGTAACTTGCCCAGAGTCACATAGCAAATAAGTGGTTAAACTGACTCAAATTCAGGCCTTTCAGACAACAAGGACCACCTATTTGTTCTACACCCAAATATAACCTGCATATATGTTATAATTAGCTACATCTTTTCTCAGCTCCTGAACCACAGCAAATAGCATCCCCGGTGCCGAGAAGAATTTCATTTCCTAGAATTATTCAGTCTTTCTTTTTAAAACAGGATCACGTGTAAGTAATTTGACTTTGTTTCTCCTCCAACAAGTGACTCATTTAAACACTTCAGAAACGGCTTCTTCTGGGGACCTAGAGTGATGTCTGTTTTCTTCTCACCAGGAAACCTTAAATATTTTCATCTGAGAGACCGTATGAATAATTTTGAATGAATGACTATGCCTTTGGGGTAAATTCCTTCTGAAAGATAACCAGGTGGCAAATTATCAGGCCGCTGGGCACTAGAATGAGAAGAGATGGTGCTGGGTCTCCAGGAGTGTCCATTTGGCTTCCAAAGCCCCCAACACAGATCTGCGATTCAGCATTCAGATGGCACACTTGCTGCGGCGCTCGGAAGAGCCACGTGTTCTTGTCACTTCAGTGAAGCTGAGTGAACAATGTGCCGAATTCCTGTGTGAATAGCTCAGGGTTCACATTGTACCTGTCACAGCAACCACTTTGTAAATTTTTAAAAACAAGTTCAACAGTGGGTAAACGAACAGAAACACGTACCCCCAACGTCACTGAAGGGAAGCCCAGAAGGCTGATGAAGAAGAGCGTTCCCGCAGGAACGGCCGCATGTGGCCGCATCGCTCCAGATTAGCTAACATGGGAAGCAGGAACAACTTTCTATAGAAAAGATGGGGGCTGTCTATTTAATTTCAGGGAACTGAAAAAAAAAGTTTCTCTTCTCAGCCAGTGACTAATGTGTGGTGAGGAGAGCAGGGGTCTGTGTGTTGGGGAAGAGGACAGTATGGGGGCTTGTTGAGCACCTACTATGTGCCCAGCAGCCACTCTGCTAGCAGCTAAGACATTCATTTAATCTTCGCCAGGTAGATACTATGACTTAGAGTTACAGGTGGGGAAACTGAGGCTCACCAGTTTAAAGTGAGGTTTAGTAGCTTGTCCAAAGTCACAAATGTCATGTCCTATGAAGATATTTCCCCATGATCACTCCCAAAGGTAGTCTGGGCCCTCCCTCCCTCTCCCATACGTCCCATGCACACTTCTGCCAGAACCCCGTAATAGCCCCCCACCAACTACTTTTGCTTTTGAAGCATGTCTGTCTCCATGGATTCCTGAGGCAGTAACCAGGTCTGTGTGATTTCCTCATTCCACACCCAGCACTGACCCAGCACACGGCAGATTCTCATATAATAGCTGTTGAATCTGTTTATTGCAAATATTGTGTATACATTTCTAATTTTAACTATGTAGACACGCACTTATTGAAAGTAAATCCTACTCAGAAAATACTCGTAGTGCCCCTGGCTCTTTTCTCCTTACAATCTGCCAAACCCCTCTCTTGAGTGGGAGCCCCAATCCACTTCCTCAGTTGTGCACAGGGTCACCTCCCAACTGCGCCTTTCTGGCCTGTTTATCAGCCAAGCAGGGGCACTCTTATGAAGGGTGCTGTGTCCTCAAAAACAGCATCAAAGAACTCCGAAGACAGTGGCTTTGTTGGTTCATTATAGAGGATTCTGGAAGTCAGTTGTGCCATAATCAATGCAAAACCACATGACAAATTTTTATGACAAAAGATATTTGTAATGAGCTCTTTTCTTTCAAATATGAAGCCTTAGTTTACCTCTTTAAAAAACACTAGTTACGGCTGGGGGCAGTGGCTCACATCTGTAATCCCAGCATTCTGGGAGGCTGAGGTGGGCGTATCACTTGAGGTCAGGAGTTCAAGACCAGCCTGGCCAACATGGCGAAACCACATCTCTACAAAAAATACAAAAATTAGCCGAGTGTGTTGGCATGCCCCTGTAATCCCAGCTACTCAGGAGGTTGAGGCAGGAGAATTGGTTGAACCTGGGAGGCAGAGATTGCAGGGGGCCGAGATTGCACCACTGCACTCCAGCCCGAGTGATGGAGTGAGACTCTATCAAAACAAACAAACAAACAAAAAAAACCCCAAAAAACTAGTTAGGAAATTATCCTTTAAGGCTTACCTTCCTCATATTCTCCATCATCACCATCACTCTCACCAATATTACCATCACTATCACCATCACCATCTATGGGTGCCTGTCATGGAGCCTGAATTTATCTAATCTCTCAATATTTGTACTATTGCACCCATCCTGTTAGATGAGGCAATGGAGGCTTAGTGAGGTTAGGAAATTTCCCAGGGTCACATAAGCAGTCAGTGGCAAGGGCAGGGTGACATTCTTGCCTGCCTGGTTCCAAAGATTGTAAATAATTAACCAATTGTTTATAATTGCAGTCATAAAATCCCATATTTCATGGCTCGTGGCAAGGATCAAATAATTCAAAAACACATTTGGGGCTGGACCTTAGCTTGTGAGATTCTCAAGGGCAGGAGCATTGTCTCATTCCTCTTTCTATCCCACAGTGAAAGCACATGGTAGGCACTCGATTAATCTTTTTTGAATGAGTGAATGAATGGATTATTTAAGAAATTATAGACTATCAGAGCCCTGGGGCACTCTGTTCCATAAGAGTGTAAAATGTTCTCAAAGAAATTTTGAAGCAAGTTTAACTCTAGAAACGGAACAGCAATTTGTAAACTTATAGTCTCAGAATGATGCTTTTGACAATATCCAGTGTGGCCAGGTTTTAGCTATTAAACAATAGAATTCAAACACTTTTCAGTACATGTCTTCAGCAGGTAACTGGAATGTGGTGAGGCCATCAGTAATAATAATGAACAGGTGAATACATGCTATATGCCAGAACCTTTGATAAACACTCCACCTAAATGACTGTTTAATCCTCATAACAACTTATGAGGTAGAAATTTCAATACCTTTGTTTCATAGATTAGGAAACCAAAGCTCAGTAATGTTCCAGTAACTTGTCCAAGGATAACAGAGGATATTATGGACAAGTGTATGCCAATAAATTTGATGTCTTGGATGAAATCCACGAACTCCTTGAAAAACACTACTAAAGCTGACACAAAAAGAAAAAGAAAATTGGGATAGTCCTATTAATAGTTAAAGAAACTGAATTTATAATTAAAATCCTTCCCATAAAGAACACTCCAGGCCTTGATAGCCTCACTGATCTACCAAACATTGAAGGAAAAAATAATAACGATCTTACACAAATTCTTTCAGAACTAACTAAGAAGGAGCACTTCCCAATTCATTTTATTAGCCAGAATATCCCTGGTACCAAAACTGGAGAAGGCCATAACAAAAAACAGACTGCAGACCAAAGCCCTGCAGCTAGTAAATGACTGAACCAGGATTTGAGCCCATATCTGATGCCAAAGCCCGTGTGTCTAACCATCACACCACACTGCCACTTCCTGTGCCAGTTGCTTCTGTACAGCTGGTGTGTGGTTTAGGGATCAGAGCCCTCATTTTGGGGATGTGTAATGACTACTGGAGTCATAGAAATAAAATGTTAAGAATCGAGGCCTGACCTACTTTACTCTGATATCCAAGATGACTAAGTAAGGGAGTATTTCCCAAGAGTTCCACTCTGACTCTCCCTTCTCTCTTTGGCATTTCCTTCCCCCTCCCCTGGATTGAAATATCCTTTCCTCTCTTCTTCCTACTGAAGCTCCCTGTCCTGTCCACCCCTCCAGCTCTCCAAGCCCCAGTGCTCACCTCTTTCAGGGAACCTAGCGCATCACTCATGTGTCTGCCCCTGGGCAGTGATTCTAGACTATAGTGTCCATCAGAGTTGCCTAAGGGCTTGCTAAACACTGACTGCTGGTCCCACCCTGGAGCCGGAGAGTGTGCACTTCCTGCAAATCCCTGGGTGGTGCTGCTGCTGCTCCTGCTGCTGCTGGTTTGACCAGAATCACACTTTGAGAACCACTACCATACTCACAGCCCTCATATCTAGAGATGGTTCCTTTCAGTTCAGCATATGGAGTCTCTGGGTAAAACTCTGCTAGAAAGAATTGGATTGTCAGGCCAGGAGCGGTGGCTTATGCCTGTAATCCCAGCACTTTGGGAGGCTGAGGTGGGCAGATCACCTGATGCCAGGAGTTTGAGGCCAGCTTGGCCAACATGGTGAAACCCCGTCTTTACTAAAAATAAAAAATTAGCCAGGCGTGGTGGTGTGCACCTGTAATCCCAGCTACTCAGGAGGCTGAGGCAGGAGAATTGCTTGAACCTAGGAGGAGGAGGTTGCAGTGAGCTGAGATCATGCCATTGCACTCCAGCCTGGGCAACACAGCAAGACTCTATCTCAAAAAAAAGAAAAAAAAAAAGAATTGGATTGTCTTTGACCATAAGCTTCCTACAAATCAATTTTTAAACAACTGGCATTTCAAAAGTTCAACTAACCTGCATCACCTAGACGCTGCCCTCACTTAGTGCCATAGTCCACACTAAAACCCTGTGACGGAGGTAGTGTATCCTCCCCATTTCTCAGATGAAGATGGCAAGGCCCAGGGAGGCTGGTGAGGGGGAGGCTGCCATCGGAGCTGAGGTCTTCTCCAGGTCCAGGGAGTACTGGACCCTGAGCTGCCAGCCCAGGTGGCTTAGCCCCGAGGGACTGAACATATTTAAGTAGCAAGTGAGCTCCAAGAGGCTGCAAGCTGATGTCTGTTTGGTTCAGCATTTCCCCAGTGCCCAGACAGTGCAGGCACATAGTGAGTTTCAATAAATACTTGCTGAGTGGAGGGAGAGCAGAGCAGCCTCCCTGCCTCCACCCCACAACACCCCACCCCCGAAGCCCCATCAGAGTGCTGGGGGGTCTGTCCTGAGGATGGAGCGGGGCTCCTGTGAGTGCTCAGCTCAGTGACCGGCACGCGCCATGGCTGCTTTCTTCTTCCACCTGTCATCTCGACATCAGCCTGCCCTTCCCCAGGCCGCTCTGCTGCAACAGCAATAAGGTGCCTCTCTTCATAACTATCCTCCTTGTAACTCGCAAAGAGCTTTCATACCTAGTTTCTCATTTAGAATCAGAGAATTCTAGAAGTGGAAGAAACTTCCTAAATCCTCAATCTCCTGGGCTCAAGTGATCTTTCCACCTCAGCCTCCCAAGTAGCGGGGACAGGTTCACGCCACTGCACCCAGCTAATTTTTGTATTATTTTTGTAGAGACAGAGTCACATCCTATTGCCCAGACTGGTCTCAAACTCCTGGCCTCAAGCGATCCTCCCACCTCAGCCTCCCACAGTGCTGGGATTACAGATGTGAACCACTGTAATCCCACTGTAATGCCTCACCCTGAAACATTTTTTTTAAGTGAATCCTTTAATCAAATGAAATATTGTACAGAAAAAGAGCTGAATGGCCCTGCATAAGGTGGGAAAGAATGCAGTGCTCAGCCCTCTAGGTTTCTGGGACCCTCCCCACAGCCCCTTGGAGGATATAGGCTCCCCAGGGCAGTTGGAACTTCCCTCATCCACTCCAGGTCTCTTCACCTTTCAGAAAGAACCGAGATGGCAGGAGGGAGAGTGTCATGCCCAAGCCGTGGCATGGGTTGGTCAAAGAACTAAGGCGTGAGGGCCAGGTGCAGCTGCATAGAGGGAGTCCCGTAAATGAACAGTGAATATCTAAGAATATGGAATAGACTCCAGGAGGCAGGGCTGTACGGAGCAAAACCAGGCCACAAAACCCTTTTGGAGTCTTTAAACATCTTTAACCACTTGGCCTGTAATCCAAGGTCAGAGGATCAGTGACTTGCCCAAGGTCACAAGGCTGGGTGTCCAGGGTCACAAGGGTGAGTGCCAAGGGTCACAGGCTGAGAGCTCAAGGTCACAAGGCTGAGCACTCAAGGTTATAAGGCTGGGTACTCAAGGTCACAAGGGTGAGCGTCGAGGTCATAAGGCTGGGAGCCCAGGAAAGGCTAGGTATCTAGGGTCACAGGCAAGGTGCCCAGGGTCACAAGGATGTGTGTCCAAGGTCACAAGACTGAATGATTTACCAATTTCCTCTTTCCCTTTATGCTGCTTGTCCCTGATTAGGCCCCAGAAGCCTGCTTAAACCCCCATCTGCCTATGTCTCAACCCTACAATTTGTGCTAACCAAGCCCATGTAAGCAGGAACCACAACTGCTCATTGCCTCAGGCAGTTACCCTCCCAATCCTGCCTCCTTGAAAGCCTGGCTCCTGCACCAACAGGAGCAGAGGCAGCTGCTCTCTGCTCACCGTGAGCTGCGTGGACCCAGCGACCATGCTCCCTCTGGTCCTGCTCATCACAAGGCAACCCTTTACTATTTCTGTCTTCCTCCAGTTATGCATTTTATTTTATTTTTTGCGATAGGGTCTCGCTCTGTCGCCCAGGTTGGAGTGCAGTGGTGAAATCACAGCTCACTGCAGCCTTGACCTCCTGGGTTCAAGCGATCCCAAGTAGCTCCTGCCTCAGTCTCCCAAGTAGCTGAGATCATAGGCACGCACCTTTAAGCACTGCTAATTTTTGTGTTTTTTAAGAGACAGGGTTTTGACATGTTGTCCAGGCTGGTCTCAAACCCCTGGGCTCAAGCAGTCCTTCCCCCTCAGCCTCCCAAGGTGCTGGGATTACAGGTGTGAGCCACCAAGCCCGGCCTTCTCCATTTAGCTTTAAACGTTTTCATCTGCCTTAGGAAGAAGACAAATGTCCACCACTGGCTCTGCATCATTCTAGGACTTAGTGCCACACTTACCATCTGCAGTTAACTCAAGGGGCATTTGAAAATTATAAAGAGAAGCCCTACGTTAATTTTAACCCAGGGCAACATAGCGTATGTTGAGAACACCAGGGGCAGCATGTATGTGGGGAGTGGACAGGTGGGGGACCTGAGCCTAGTTGCAACAGTCCCGGCTGTCTTGGCAAGGACTCCTCTTGGCCTCCATGAGGTTCTGTTTCTCAACACAACAGTGGTGCAATGGTGGGTCTTACACCAACGTCTCTCAGGGCATCTGAGCTTCGCACTTTCCTACAGTCCATCAAAAAGCAAAAGAGGTGTCATGGGAGGAAGAAAGAAAACCTGCGTTTATCAAACCCCAGGCCCCAAACCAAGCACTCTGCATACTTCACCTCATTGAATCCCTGGGATAACCCCAGCAAGCCTTGCCAGCCCTGCTTTTTCAACTTAGGGGATTGTGCAGACTTGCCAAGGCCGCACAGGTAGTAAAGGATGAAGCCACAATTCAAGGCCTCGTCTGTCTGGTTCCAGAGCCCCGCTCCCCCAACCTCTAAGTGCAGACAGCACGCTGCATTGGTAGTTCACTTCTGACAGCACCCCACAGGCTGGTATTGTTAGCCCATTTTACAGATGAGGAGTGTGAAGTCCGGAGAAGTCAAGTAACTTGCCAAGGCCACACAGCAAATTAGAGCCAAGGTCTGTCTCTCTAAAGCTGAGCCTGTTTCACATCTGTCCAATGGCTGGTGGAAGGAAGGTCACGTGAACCGTCCTGCACACTACTGCATGCAAAGCATTCCCACAGTGCTCTTGAGGGAGTGGTCTGGCTGCTCCTCTTAGAAGCAGGAAAGCCAAGGCTCCCATGAGGCTAAAGCCATGGGCTCCAGCTGATCCAGCAACTAGGGAGAGGCTGGATTTGCAGGGGGGCTGTGTATGCATCCAAAACTGCTGCTCTCTGCTGTGGTGGGAATGTTTGTCTCCCCTCAGAATTCATGTTGAAATCCCAACCCCAAAGGTGATGGTGTTGGGAGGTGGGGCCTTTGGGAGGTGATAGGTCATGGGGGCAGAGGCCTCATGAATGGGGTTAGAGGCCTTATTAAAGGGGCTGCAGAGCTCTCTAGCCCTCTTCCCACCATGTGAGGACACAGTGAGAAAGCATCATCTATGAACCAGTAGGTGGTTCTCTCACCAGACACGGAATCTGTCAGCACCTTGACCTTGGACTTCCCAGCCTCCAGAACTGTGAGGAATAGATCCCTGCTGTTTATCAGCCACCCAGTCTAGAATGTTCTGTTACAGCAGCCTGGACACACCGAGGCACTCTCGGCAGATCTGAAGGCAACAGCTGGGCTCCAGCCTGGGCTGGTTTCCTCCCAGGGTTACTGAGATGGAATGAGATGTTTGAGGAAGCCCCTTATAAACTGTGAGGTTCTGTGCTTGTGAATGTTATTATTTTTGAGGGGCCCAAGAATTCTGTGGGCTGCTGCTTAGAGGCCAGGGTCCCCCGAAGGGGTCAAATTCTAGACCCCTTGAACTCTAGAGCCAGACAGCTTGGGCTTGAGTCTAGGCTCTGCCACGTAGCAGCCATGCCACCTTGGGCAGGCGGCTTAACCTGTCTGTGCCTCAGCTTCCTCGTCAGTAAGAGGGAGACAACAGTCTTGCCTCCTGGCAGCGCTGTGAGGACAAGTCAGATAAGGTATGAACATGTAAACACAGTGTTGAGCACATGCTGGGTGCTCAGTACTTGTGTCTTCTTAGGACAGGCCCTGGGGGTCACCACAAGACAGGAGAGGCCTAGGCAGGTGGGGTGGACACAGGCTGTGCCGGGCTGGCTCTGGACCGGGACAGCGTGACAGGGACTTGTTAAAGAGTGCACCTGCTCTCATCTTGCTGCCTTAAGTGGCACCCACAACATGTGGACTTGGGGGAGGGACCCTGAGACAGGCACGAGGCCTTGAGTTCAGTATGATGCAGACTAGACTCAGCCTTCCATTTCTAGAGGGAGATGTCGTTACAAGGAGACTCAGGCTCGCCACTGTTGGGCCTTCCCTGTCTCTCACCTCTCTGCCAAATCTTCTTGCTTTTATCTCTGTGTCTCTCCACTCTGCTCAGGCCTCTTTATTCCTAGGGTCGCCACCCAAGTTCAAGGCTCAGAGAAGTCTGGTTGACACTGCCACACAGCACACAGCAAGTCCCTCCCAGCCTGGCGGCCCAAAGTCCTCCCCACACTCCCTGCCTTCGCCCTGCAATCTGTCTTCGCACAGCAGCCTCAGGTCGTTCAGAAATCACACACATCACAGTATACTGCTCCCCTGCTCACAGCCCTCCCTCCAGTGGCTTCCAACACCCCAGAGCAGCCTCTGTTCCTCCTGCTTGGGCCCACAAGGCCCCTGCCCATCACTGCTCACCTGCTGCTCTGTCTAAGCTCTGACCATCCTGGCTTGCTGGCGACCTGAGAGCACCCTGCTAGCCCCTGCCCCCAGGCCTTTGCACTGACTGTTCCCAGCTCTAGACTCCCTCTGCCACCCAGACCTTTGCAAGAATGGGTCCAAATGACTGCCACAGCCTCTTGAAAGGCTTCCCAAACTGTTGGGCAGAGGGAGCCCCTCTCCCTGGCAGCCTCCTGCCTCTTGCCTCCCCTGCACTTGGCAGGACATAACACCTCTCCTTATTCACTCATGTCTGCCTGGCTCACTGCTGGACCTCTGTGCCTAGAACAGTTAGGAGTGCAGTTGGGCATTCAGTGAATATCAAAGAATGAAGGAAGAAGAGTTCCTTCACCTGAATGCTCTTTCTCCATATTTCCCTGTTCAATTTCATCTCCTTGAGGAAGCATCCTTTGAAGTCTGGGACAGAACTTTCAATAGCTGCAAAGTCTCCCTGCACCTTTATTTGCAGGTGAGCTGGCAGGTACTTCATGTCTAATAGATGCCTGGCGTTGTGTATGGTTTGTTACACACACTCTCTCAGGGGTCCTCAGCAGCAGCAGCAGCAGCAGCAGCACCCCCAGGGGCTGTTAGAAATGCACATTCTTGGGCCCCACAGCAGACCAACTGAATCTGAATCCTGGGGTGGGCCCAGCCATCTGGCTTTCAACAGGGGATGCTGCTGCCACTGGAGTTTCAGACCCTGCGCTATCTCATTTCATCTCCACGGCCACAGAGCAACCTTGTTATTATCATGGTCCTCATTTTACAAACGAGCAACTGAGCCACATGGAGGTTTTTGTTTTGTTCAACAAAGAGGCAAATGACCTCATATCAGAGAGGACACACAAACTCATATCCGAGATTTACATCAAATAAACTCAACAGACTTTCATCAAAGGTAGAGCATTCACTATGCTTAATAGTGAATGAAGAAGGAAGAGGAGGAGGCAAGGGGAGGAAGGGAATGAGTTGGGGAACAGCAGAGACTATGGGGGTCTCAGGGTGGCGCAGTCCACTCTCCCACACTCTACGAGTTGCAGCAAGTTCACTGTCACCCACCCTCGGAGTTGGGCCCCCAAGGAACTCTTGAAGACTTAAAGGGCAACTCACTCCATTATTTTAATTCTCATATTTACTAAGGCAAGAAAAACGGTTAACACATTTTTCAAACGTTTCAAACAAAAATATATTACTTACAAGAAATAAAATAAACCGATGGCAGTTTATTTTAGAATACTTCCAGCAAGCGACCTTGACTCAAATCTGTCTCCCTGGATGAAAAACACCCATATACAATTATTCCCCCTGAATTTCCTAAATACTCTTCTTCTGACTGGGTAGGACCCACCCGCCAAGGAGAACCACGCGTAACTGCCGCCCACAGACATTCCCTCAAAACTTCCTCTTCTCACATGCCCCAGCTGAGTTAAAAAAAAAACACAAAGCCCTCTTTAACACTTTCCCTCAAATATTTGCAGATAATTAATTCACTGTTCATCAGTTGAGGATGGTTCGTTTATACTTTGTAAATACAGAGGAGGCTTCTCTGGCCCCAGCAAGTGCTCCTGGAGCCGAGTGTGTGTGTTAGGAAGTCAGGAGGCTGCTCCCTGGGGAAGGGCCCTTTCCAGCAGGACTGCAGGGAGCGGGCCTGCGGGCAAATGGGCCTCAGATTCCCACCGTCTCTCGCAGCAGCGCCTCCTGGGTGGGTCCATGTGTGCCCTCCTCCCGGAGTCCTCCTTGCCCCCTCTGGGTGAGACTGGCCCTTCTGCCTGCATGGAAGGCCAAGGGGTTTCCAGTGAGTCACTGCAGCAGCTGGCAGACCAGGGACCAAGAGAACGCCAGCCCCGGTTTTCTCCCTGCTATATTTAGAATGTTGCGGAAAATCCCATCTTCTGGTGTCCCCACCTGTTCACACATGGCAGCAGCCCCTCCGTTTCTGGCTGCCCGTGCACCTCTCCCTCATGGGCTCTACTCCGAGGCCCCTCTCCTGAGGATCTCCAAAGTCTCCTGGTGGCCTTCCATCCTTCCAGGCCCCAGAGCCTTTCCTAATAAATCCTGTCTTCACCAGCTCCAAACTTTGTGCCTGTGTGGCCTCCTCTGCTCAGTGGTAGTTCTCAACCTGGGCTGCATATGAGAATCACCTCGTGTATCTTTTAAAATCCTGATGCCCAGGTGACACCAAAGACCAATAAATCAGGATCTCTGAGGGGTGGGGGAGGGGGAGCCCAGGCTTCAGGATTTTTTGACTCCCCAGTAATCCTGACAGTAGGCAAGGTGAGAACCATGGCTCTCAACGATCGGAGCCCTTCCTCCTGCTGACAAGCTCTCACTCTCTGACAAGACCTGGCCATCCTGCCAGCCACCCTGCTGGCCCTCCAGGCATTGAGGATGCCCTGAGCCTGGAGGTGCCACACCCCTTCCTGAGCTGCGGGCCTTGTGGCGCCTCTGTCCCAGCAGCGCATCCATGGCACTTACGGGCTCTCCACCTGCTTGGTCACCAGACTCAGGTCCAGTGGCCACACTGCTGGACCCTCTGCTCATTGAGGGGACCCGGTAGTGCCCTGCTTACGTGGATACCTTAATGTGGATGTTCTACCCTTAATATTTAAAGCATTTCTGGTCTGATCTATTTTGGCTTATAAACTCTTCCAGTCATTCAACAAACACTGTTGATGCCTCCACTTCCTGCTCAGTCCAGGAATGGACTATGCTATGCAAAGATGATGAGAAGGGTCTTGGGGGAGGGAGAGGAGCGAATGGACAACACAATGTAAGACACTGTCTTTGCCTGCCTGCAGTGGCTGCCTTGGCCTAAAGGAATAGTTCCCATGCAGGATAATACATGCTATAAAAAGCTATGCCTTTAGAGAGGGGCTGCTTACTTTCTCTGGGGAAGACAGGTCATGTTCTCATTAGGACAACAGTTACTGTGTCCACGCATTTCTCCTTGCTTCACACCTCACCCAGAACAAACACCCAATTAGGAACTTCAACCAATGCTTAGTAATGATGCCAATACTAATAGCCTTCACATCAAAACCTTCAGAAAGAACACAAGGATGGGTGAGATGAAAGGAAATCCTGTGAGTGAGCTGAAATGCCCAGAAAATACATAAAGTAGAAACAATCGGGGAAATGCTAATTTAATAATAAACCTGGGAGTGCGGCATGGCAGAGATGGATAGCCATCAGCAATGTCCATTCTCTGTGTCTACCTTACCAACAGAAGTTTCTGTTGTTTGGGTCAGTAGTTAACAAATTACAGTTCCTGCCTCCCTTGCAGCTAGGCAGAGCCCTGTGAACAGCGCTGGTCAATGCAGTGGGGCTAGAGCCTGCCAGGATTTCTAAGTAAGCTTTGCCTTCCTGATAGGAGCCCAGCCCTTTTTCTCTGTCACTTCCTGCTTCCTCTACCTGTTAGAACACGAGGCTGGAGGTAGTGCCCACACAGATGAAAGCCACATGCTAAGTAGTACCAGCTGAGCAAACTACAGATGGAACCCTGGGCACTGATGGTGCCATGGAGTCCTTGCACCTGCCTCAGACGTCACGTGCCCTGGAAGAAGACAAAACTTCCCTTTGCTAACACATGCGCAATGAGAATGGATCTGCTTGAATATACAGCCACACGTTCCTCACTTATAAAATGGGGAAAATAAGATTAATTGTTATGAGAAATTAGAGATCATATGAGGAAAGTGCCCAATAGAGAGCCTGGCATGCAGTTGACACTGAATAAATGGCAGGAATCACAATTTTCACTGCTGGCAAGCCATTCAAACCCATGAGGTCATTTTGTACAAATTCTGAGGTTAACATGGAGAACAAAGTTAAATTAGATGCTTATTGAACATGACTCTGAGCCCACCAATTTACCAGGCATGCTGGAGACACAGCCAGACTGCCACAACCACGGCGCCTAGAGGTTTCTGTCTGAACAGTGAAATACTGTAATGCATTGAGCAATGAGACCCATGGTAGTAAAATCAGTTAGCGTCAGATTTACAGAAGCCAGTGTTTCCATAAATCGTGTCATAGAAACCAGGCAGTGAAACCACCATAGGCAGCTCTGTCTACTTTGTAAAGCATTTTCCTATCCATTGCTTCACTGTATCTTCAGAACGGCCTGTGCAGGCCTGAGGGGTGACCCAGCCCGCTCAGGGCAACCACACAGGGACAAGAACCCCCTAACTCCCAGCCTCAGTCCTGCTGGTCTTGCTCAGAGCCCTGGGGTCACACCCACCTGGGTACACAGCACAGCAGCCAGTCTACATTGTAGATGAGAAAATTAAGACTGGGGATAGTTAAACAAGGTGCAGATCACACGGCTTGGACTCCCTGTTGAGTGGGCCCTGGACTGGGTGTATTAGTGTCTGAGCCCTTCTGCTGTCTGGGATGAAAGTGCAGTAGCATGCTTCCAGCAACACCCTGGAGTGCAGATGACAACATGGCTAAAGACATGGGAGGTTTGGATGTTGGAGCCTGGAGGTGCCATGGGCCCTGCAGCAGTGTTTTCAGCTCTGTTTTTAGTTTTCAGTGTACCTCCAATGGGCACAATAAATGTCCTGACATTCTCCTAATATTTGTTTTATTTAATTTTTTTTCTTTTTGAGACAGGATCTTGCTCTTTCCTCTAGGCTGGGTACAATGGTGTGATCATGGCTTACTGCAGCCTTGAACTCTCAGGCTCAAGTGATCTTCCCACTTCAGCCTCCTAAGTAGCTGGCACTATAGGTATATACCATGGGGCCCAGCTAATTAAAAAAAAAATTTTTGTAGAGACAGGATCTCACTATGTTGCCTGGGCTGGTCTCAAACTCCTGGCCTCAAGCGATCCTCCCACCTCAGCCTCCCAAAGTGCTGGGACTACAGGTGTGAGCCATTGCACCTTGCCTGCTTTATTTAAATTTAAAAGCTATGTTGGACTGGGTGCAGTGGCTCACGCCTGTAACCCCAATACTTTGGGAGGCCGAGGAGAGTGGATCACCTGAGGTCAGGAGTTCGAGACCAGCCTGGTCAATATGGTGAAACCCTTGTCTCTACCAAAAATACAAAAATTAGCCGGGCATAGTGGCAGGCGCCTGAAGTCCCAGCTACTCAGGAGGCTAAGACAGGAGAATCGCTTGAACCCGGGAGGCAGAGGTTGCAGTGAGTTGAGATCACGCCACTGCACTCCAGCCTGGGTGACAGAGCAAGACTCCATTTCAAAAAAATAAAAAGTAAAAAAATAAAATAAAAGCTATGTTGGAAAGAATGCAGTCTGCATATATCTCTGTAGGCATTTGTGCCTGGAAACATTGGTGTACAGTAATAAAAAAGGCCAGGCTTTAGAACCAGCCTTTTTTTTTTTTTCTTAGAAAAGTCTAGACAGTTGTGGCTGTAATGCAGCAGCGCAGGACCTTACATAACCTCAGCAATGCATCAGGAGCCACACTGTGGGCTCCAGGCCTTATTAAATAAGAGGATTTGCTGTTAAAATGCTGAACAGTGAAATACTATAATGCATTGAGCAACGAGATCCAAGGTAGTAAAATCAGTTAGCGTCAGATTTAGCATCCATTCGCTCCTTTCCCTCCCCAACCTTCTGAAGAAGGTTTGACCTGGGTTCAAATCCTTCCTTCTTCACTTACTAGCACATTTCTCAGCAAGAAGGAAATACAGCCAAGATCACTAGCCACCAGTACCTGCATCGCCAGCCTGCACAAGATCCCCGAAATGGCAGCCCACTTACTTGGCTTCCTTCTACTAAGCAAGCCACAGCAAAAGTCACACACGCACAGTCAACTGGGTTCATTTCTTGAATTAAACACTTCCCTTAGGCACTTGCTAGAGAGATTTCCATGAGTCATTCAAAGAGCTTGAAACAGGTGAACACCAACAGCCATTTTCACACTATATTTAGAATGTCACAGAGAGCTCTGCCTCAACTCTAGATGTTATTCTGGAAACATCAAAAGGTGGGCTGTTTCTTTTCTCCCTTTATTCTAAAAAAGGAGGCTTTTAAAATTGTTTCTCAAAGTGCCACAGCCAGACAAAATAAACAAGGAACAACATTTACTTAATCCCACAGATTTGGCCAAGTTTTATCCGATAAGAAGGTGGTTGGTGCTAAGATACAAAATAGATTCTTGGGACTCTAGCTGCATAGTACAAATATCCTTTTCCTTCACAATGTCTCTAGAACATAACGATGATGAGTGTAACAAATTTTAAAGGATGCAAATGCAATAGGAAAAAAAAATTCCTATCTGAGGCTTTTACATGTAAGAAGTGCCAAAGTTAATAATGACACAGTCCCCATACTAAAAGCCTCGGAGATAATCCTCAAATATTATTTCTCAAACAGTCTCACAAATATTACTGGGACAGTTTGCAAAGCACTAAAGAACGTCACAACTATGATAAGAAAGAATTAGTCAATACTGTCAGTTATGAGGACGCTTGTGTATATCCAGCTGAATAAGAGCTCCCGGCAAATCACATTTGCAGCTCTTTACCTACAGAATGTCCCAGCAAGCTTTTCACCTCCTGTGCAGCTTCTCCGTACAGATAAGGCTTTCCCGCATTTACAAGGACTTCCAGGCCTCTGTCATTGCTCCCCTGTCCCTCTTTTCAGAGACATCACTTAATTATTATCCATTTTCAAATCAGATAAAATGGAAGCAACATTTCTGGATCTGGGCCACAATGATAGAATTTTACATTGAAGCTGTGGGGAAATCACCGTGTTCAGTCACAGAGAAGTCTTAATTTTAAAAAGTGTTAGGCAAAGAACTAAATTGGGAGACTTCCTAGCCATAGAGAATGTTGAAAACATGATTACAAAACTACATACCGACTCAGACAATGAACATTGGATTTTGATGGTTGTGGATTTTGCTACAGAACAAAGAATCAAAGACCTGGCCTGGGGTTGTGTGTGTGTGATTGTGTATGGATGGTATGTTTATGTATGCATGTATATGTCTATATGTATGTGTGAATGTGTGTATATGTGTGTAAATGTGTAGGTGCACATGTGTATGTGTGTGTATGTGTGTTTTACGTGTATGTGTATAGGTACAGGTGTGTATGTGTGTGCATGTGTATGTATATGTGTATGTGTGCAAATGTGTGTAGGACTATATGCATGGGTAGGTGTGTGTCCTTGTATTTGTGTGTGTGTTGGGTTTTCTTGTGAACAATATGGCCTGTTGAGGCTTCTACTATTCTCCTGGTCTGAAATGCTTGGTAAACCTCGTGTGGTTAAACCAGGGTTTACACTGTACTTGAACTGACTACACCATGTCCATTTGAGGGCACTTGGAGAAAAACCAGGGCCCATTTTGAGAGAAAGCACTTTATAAATGCAGGAAAGAATTCCTTAGCCTCAGGCAAGTTCTGAGATGAACATATCCGACTTTGTTTTTCCAGTTGAGGTTTCTAATCAGCCTGCATTCAGTCTCAGACTACAGAATCTGCTCGTCAGACATTTTGTTTGTTTGTTTGCATAACTACATTTTTTTACTTTGAAACATCCGTGGGGAATAGAAGAATTGAGAAGGATGCTGGCGGTGAGATGGACTAGAGAGGGAGATCTCCAAATTGTCAGGGCCCAGCCAGCTCTGACGGCACCCTGGGACACTCACCATGGTCGTGGGCGAACACCAGCAGGTCCAGCCCCATCAGCATCCGAGCCAGCTCTTCATAGCGGCCACTGTGCTCTCCGGCTCCATGGGACACAAAGATGAGGGCCCTGCAGAGACAAGAAGGGAGCCTGGTTAGGAAAGCCCACACGGGGCTGGGCGCGGTGGCTCATGCCTACAATTCCAGCACTTTGGGAGGCCGGGGCGGGCAGATTGCCTGAGCTCAGGAGTTTGAGACCAGCCTGACCAACATAGTGAAACCCCACCTCTACTGAAATACAAAAAAATTAGCCGGGAGTGGTGGCATGCGCCTGTCATCCCAGCTACTCGGCAGGCTGAGGCAGGAGAATTGCTTGAACCCAGGAGGCAGAGGTGACAGTGAGCTGAGATGGCGCCACTGTACTCCAGCCTGGGTGACAGAGCGAGACTCTGTCTCCAAAAAAATAGAAAAGAAAAGAAACGCCCAGATGGCTGCCACTGTGCTGCAGCAGCACCAGAGCTTACAAAACCTCAGCAACACCAGGAGCCACACCATGGGCTCCAGGCATTGTCAAATAAGAGGAGTTTGCTGTTAAAATGCGGGGCTTCAGAGTCACGCAGAATGGAGCCCAAATCCCTGCTCTTCCTGTGAGCTCTCAGGCAGAGCTCCAGTCCCATGAAGTTTCATTTCTTCGCCTGTAACATGGTAAGAATAGCATCGCCCTGTGGGTGCTTGTGAGGCTCATGGGAGCTAATCAATGCCAATGGCCCAGGCAGAGTGCTGGCGCGGGGCAGGCAGGTCCTCCACCAGGGCCTGCTTCCTCCCTCGGGGGCGAATGCGGCAGCATTTAGATTCCAAACTATCCAATTTTCAAGACCTATATTCTTAGCAGAAGACCTACGGAGAGCTAGAGTCTCCTTCAGGCACGGAGTAAATGCCATGAGCGATACCCACCAACTTCTACTGCTGCTGATGGTGATGAGGGGAAAGAGGAGGAGGAGAACAAGCTGCCACCTTCCTGAGCATTTACTATGCACCCGTTCCTCTGCAACTCCACATGCAAGATTTCTAACTCTCCAGTCATCAGATGATTTATCTTCTTTACAGATGAGAGTGAAATGCATAGAAGTTAAGTGAGTTGGGCCAGGCAAGGTGGCTCACACCTATAATCCCAGCACTTTCGGAGGCCAAGGTGGGCAGATCACTTGAGACCAGCTTGGCCAACAAGGTGAAACTCCGTCACTATAAAAAGTACAAAAATTAACCGGGCATGGTGGCACACACCTGTAATCCCAGCTATTTGGGAGACTGAGATTGCAGTTGAGCCAAGATCGTGCCACTGCACTCCAGCTTGGGTGACAGAGTGGGACTCTGTCTCAAAAAAAAAAAAAAAAAAAGAAGTAAAGTAAGTTGTCCCGAGCTACATGGCAAGTTGGCAAAACACCATTCAGAGTATGTTGCCGCTGGCTGTCTGGTCTCCAGGAAGCTGCTATAGGGCTCAGAACACAAGCCATGGAGTCAGGACAGACGGTGCCTCGGCGGAGGCTCCCAGTGCCTGATCTGGCAACCCCTCCCGGGCCTTTCTGCTGGGCTCTGGCCCCTCTGTACACCCCTGCTGACCGTCACTCTGGTTCTCTAGTTGCCTGCCTGCTTCCTGATGCCCCCACCTTGACATCAGCCCACAACCCTCTGAGGACTGGACCCCAGAGCTGTATCCCAGCCGAGCAACATGAACAGGGGCCCAGCTGAGGACATAGACACCTCATTCAACAGCTGTGTTCTTCCTACAACTCTTTTCAGCCAGGCTGTGTAAGGCCAGAATGGCACCAGTTTGTTTTATGGTGCTTTCATTTAGCCCCATTTTTCAAATCACCTTTGCCATCTGTCCTTTTCCTTTTCCTGCCTTTTTCCTAAAAAAGCCAGAGGAATTTTCACGCCCTCTTCACTGCTCCATGGAATGCCCAGCCACCTCCACTCGATCAGATGTGTACTTGTGTAAATGACACCTGCCCACCTGATATTTCTGGGATTGGCTGATGGGATTTCTTTCCTGCATTTCCCTTGGCTACTGAGGAGCATGGCTGGAACTGCTAACTAGTCAGCATCTTCTGTCTTCAAAAGGGGCTGTGCTTCCAGAAGGGATAGCTCAAGTACTTTAACCCCCTTTGGGAGCACAGCCACTGCTGTCATAATTCAGGCTACTGTTAATGCAGACAGACAGGTCGTTGAGCTGGATCATGCAACTCTCCAGCCTCTCATCGCAGCCAGGGGCCACCCAGCAGAAAAGGACTTCGGGGTTCCATTTAGCAACCAAAGAAATGGCACAAGGCATTGCCATCATGCCTGGAATTGCCTGTCAAGAGAATCCAGCACCAAGTCAATATGTGGAAAAACAAGTGGTCTCTTACTCTGCAGCAATTCCTTCTAATCCAGAGGTTCTCAACTTTGGCCACACATTGGAGTCACCTGGGGAGCTTTCAAAAAGGCTGATGCCTGGGTCCCACTCCCAGGGCACCTCTGGGTTTAATTGGTCTGCGGTTAGAAAAGCTCCCCAGTGGCTCCGATGTACAGCCAAGGTGGAGAAGCACCTGCTCTCATCACAATGTTGAGCTTGGGCCATGGTACTGCTCAGAGGCTAAGTGGAACTTAAGTGTGGTGAGAATGCAGCCATCGTAGAAACTTAGAGCAACCTTAGAGCCACCAATCTCCCTGGGGGGTATGCTGGGTAGACCACGAGTTCTAGCCATAGAGGCTGACCGATATAGCCGTCCCACTGCAGGCGGTGGGGGTCACTGCCACCCTTCTCTCTGCACAGGAAGAGCCCGTTGGCAGCACCTGCAGGCTTAGCCTTCCACAGCCCCACACTTCCACCCCCAGGCCCGGTCAGCACCCTGAGAGCCCACCATTGGACACCTGGACTCATTCTGATCTTCAGCTTCTATTGTGGTAAGTGGGTTTCTCCTTAGTGTCTGGATTCAGATCCTGCCTGGACCCCGATTCTGATAACTCAATCTCCCCTTCCCCCTGGCTGCCACATTTACATGTTCCCAGGACCTTAGTGTGTTTTGTAAATCTGTCCAGCAAAGCGAAATCAAATCATGTTACCCTTCTGCTTTAAGCCTTCCAGAGACTTCGCATTGCAACAGAACAAAGGTTGTCTGCCTCTGAAACACCTCTCCCCCTCTGCCCTGCTCCCAAGCTCCGAGGCCTCCTTTCTGGTGCCCAGATGTGCCAGGCGATGGTGTGCTGTTAAATGTTTAACAACTAGGGGTGGGGGTGGTCCTAGGGTTCCTCTGCCCACTGCAGTGCCCAGGGTGGAGCCTCCTGGAAGCCCGCCTGTGCTGTGCTTACTGGCACCAGGGTTTCCAGGTGCTTCACCTCACCCCCTGTGAGCACACCCCTCCTCCTGTGAGACCTTCCCCCCTCCTTCCCCACACACCTGCTGCAGGTGGAGCCACTGTTGCCGCTCCCTCCTCTCTTCAGACCTCTTCCCGGCCTGGTCTGGCCGGCCCTTCCCAGCTTCCTGCCCTGTTGCCACGAATACAGCTGGCCATGTCCCAAGCTATGTGTGTCTGCATTTGTCTCTCTGGGTAAAGGGACAGACCCCAGCTCCAGGCTTCCTGATGGAAGGTCACATTCACCACTGGATGTTGGGCACTGCGTGGAAGCTTCCCCTTCAGGGTTTCACAAAACATTGTGCTTCTATTTCTGCTCCAAATATATACATGACTGAGCACTGAGAAACCCAGATGTGGAGGAAATGTACATCCCAGTTGCTGGAGGCTGTGAACAGAGAGCAAAGTTCAGCCAGAACAACCTGCTTGGATTCCCAGTGTGACCACGCAGGACCCTGGGCAAGTCGCCTGATGGCCCTTGGCCTGTCTCCTTGGCATTGGAGTAGAAAGAATGGGATGGCAACAACAGTGGGTCCTACTTTTCTTCAGCCGAGTCTGCAAATGTGTGAATGTGAGCTTATTACGTGCCAGGCCCCCAGGACACTGAGATGAACAAACAACGTTGTCCCTGCCCACACACAGCTTGCAGCCACTCAGCAGAGAACACGCCTGTGAGTGTGTACTGTGAGGAGCACTGTGAGCACCATGAGGGGGTCGACAGATAAGGGAGCCCAACCTAGACTAAGGGAGCCCGACCTAGACTCCAGGGAATAGCCAGGGAAGGCCCCTGAGTGTCTGAGTGGCTGGGAGCTATCCTGGTGCAGGAGTCCTGCTGGGGACACACAGGTGTGCCTACTCCAGGCGCAGAAGGAAGGCCCCGAGTCCAGAGCGCCAAGTGGAGGAGGAAGGTGAGAGGTGCATGGAAGGCTGGGTCCACAGCCCCAGGGGCAGCAGTGGGGCACTGGGGTTCTCCTCTGTGCGGAGGATGGTACCCAGCAGGGCAGCGACCTGATCTGACTTCAGCTTTGTGAGGATTGCAGGGCTGCTGCTAATGGAGTGGGAGACAAGAGACAACGTTCATCAAGGGGCCGACAGGGCCCTGAGCAGGTGCCAAGGAAAGTGGTTGGTTCCTGCCCTTCTTCCCCTGCCGTTCTGCAACCTCAACAACAGGCAGCAGCAGAAAATTAGCAGAGCCATTTATGCAGACAAGGCAATACCCACAGCAGCAGAAATTAGGTTGCAGAGGAGGCTGGCTAAGATCTTTTTCCTGGAACTTCTTTAACGGCTGCAGCCAGTTGGGAGCTAGTCGTTCAGGGAGAAGGCAATGACTGTGGGAGGGGCGCCCAGCCCCAGAAGCAGATGGCCTGCCTGGCATCCAGCCCCAGGAGGTGGGACAGCTCCCAATAAAGCACACACAGCCCTCGAGATGAACAAGCCGCAGAGCCTCTCAGAATGTACAAACCAGGCTGCTTTATCCTCTCCATCGAAAAATGAATGCCCCTTTTATACCTTTGTTTATTAATCAGGTGACCTAACCTCTCTGGGCCTCAGTTCACTCACCCGTCAAGTGGGGATAATCCTAACACCACCGACCTCAGAGAGCAATGTCGCGAGGTAAATAAGTAAATGAGGATAGGGCAGGGGTCTTGCCTGGGCTAATGAAAGCCCCCCATCGCTGTCCGCTAGGAAGCCATTTGCTCCGATGGCGCAGGTGAGCCACTTGCCAGCTGAGCCACTTGCCAGGTGAGCCACTTGCCATGTAGAGGTGTGGGGTAAAGCTCTGGCCCTCCCACAAGCTGGTTCCTAGACCTCTGTGGGCCTCAGTTTCTCCACCTGAGACACAGTAACACTGCAGCCTCCTCCTAGGGGTTTGGAGGTAAAAAGAGACAATGTGTGTGCAAGTGCACTGAGGCCCTGCGGCTCAGGATCCAGGCTTCTGCCTTCATGACCATCCTCTCTGCCTCACCCGCCTCCTGCATGAGGAGGAGGATTCAGGGCCAGGGACAACCCACATTCTCATGGTCACTGCCAGCCCCCTGGGCAAGACGCCTGCAATACACCAGCAGCCACTGCTGCCTTGAAAGGCAGAGACCAGAGCTGAGATGAAAGGGGTTCACCTCCACTGAAGGGGCCGGCCTGTTCTGGCCAGACTCTGGACTTGGCTGGACTTGCTGGCCCCCTGATTGCTCCTCCACAGAGTGGAGATGACAGTGCCTCCCTAGGAGGCTGCCAAGAGAATTAAACAGACAGTCCCCTAGAGCACGTGGAACGGCTGGCAGAGGGGAAAACGCTAGCCTCCTTCCTGCCTGCCCTTGTCGAAGCAATGCCAGGCTCCCTCAAAGGAAGAACGGAATGCCCAGCTGAAGGAACGTTCCGTTCATTTTCTTAGGAAAATGAATATTTTGTTAGAGGAAATGTATGGTCAGAGGGATACAGTGTTTGTTCCTACCACTAGGCAGGTGGGGATGCCACCAGTCCTGGGTGAGGGGAGCCTCGGGGACACTAGTCCCACGCCCCTTGGGGTGTCCTCGCTGGAGGGGCGGGAGCATCGCCTGCCGCTCCAGGGCAGTGCCTGCTCTTGGTTCTTGCTTATTCCAGAGCATCCCACCCATTCGACTGGATGCCTCACTTCATCCTCCACTTCTACCAAACTCCGTCCTGCCAAATTTTATGACTTTAACAAATTTGACCGGCACGTCTGCTGTCAGGGCTGCGTGTGGGCTTATGAGAGTGAGTTGGATCCCTTTCCAGTAACTAAGGCAGGAGAGCATGATGGCTCTGTGGAAGCCCAGATCTAACTTGTCCTTTTGGAGTTCCAGGGGGCTTTGGTTCCTCTCTGTCTCTGGCAGGGCTCCTGCAGCGACAGTGCACGGGGGACAGAAATAGAACAGAGCCAGTGAAGGAGCTAAAATCTCACAGAGGAAACTAGAAATAGACTTCTCCTTTGTATAATAAAACAGATCAATAACGCCTGCCTCCCAGGGAGGGCCTTTGAGAGGACTGGTTGAGAGAATTTATGGAAAATCACCAGCATGCTGCCTGGTACAGAGTTAGGCATTAAATAACATCCAGGGCTGACAGCTGACACCTTGGCCAGATACAGGTCTAAGTGTGTTATTACGTATCAACTCTTTTAACCCTCACAGCACCCCCATGATGTGGGTACTGTTATTTCCCCATTTTACTGATGAGAAAAGTGAGGTCCGGAGGTTGGATAGCTTGCCTGAGATCACACAACTAGTAGGTTTTGAGCCCAGCAGAATTTTAACTCAGCCAGGCTGGCTGGTAAGTCTGCCTTCTTGACCACTGTAGTTAAATAATAAGACAACACCACGTAATGGTCAGGTCATGCCCCAAAAGCCCCTCACCCTGACCAGCTTATCCTCTCTCTGGTCGCCTGCCCCGGCACCCCTACCCTACCCTGTACTGCAACCACAGGGAAAGACGTGTGGTTCCTCCACACCCCCTCTGTCTATGACCCCATGATTGGGCAGAGGCCTGCTCTTGCCCTCTGCGCACTCCGCAGTCCTTCCACGCTTCCCCAACACTGAGTTAGGTGCACCCTCCTGGGGCCCTGCATTACTCTGTTCATGGCTCTTATCCAGAGTTCATCATCAGGGCGTGTAGACCCTGTGTTCTTTGAGAAGAGATCATGTTTTATTCATTCATCCTGGTGTCCTGTCCCTAGCAGCCGGCACTGCCTCTGCTCCATGAACACTGAATGAATGAATGAATGAAATGCATCAGAGATAGGAGAGACAACTGTGGGCTGGAACAGTCATGAAGCATTCCCAGAGGCCTACAGACCACTCCCGCAGTGCCCAGTAGTTTTGAAAGCACTCAATGCCCCAGGTTAAATCCCTTTGCTTTGCCTGGCTAGAGAGGCTTCTCGTGCTTGCAGCTGAACCTGGTTATCCAAACGCTCCATGGGAGAGGTGGGAACTCTCTTGGGCTCAAAAGGGGTGGGGGGATGTGCAAAGGGCATTAAAGGTGGGGCAGGAGGGGGTGGAATGCCAAGGGACACAAGGCCCTGAGGCATGTGGTGGCCAGGAGGAGCTGGGTATGAGTGTGAGCAAAGCCCAGCCATGGTGGGAGGAGCTGCTGAGCCCCTGCGGGCTTAGCTTCAGGAGCCCTGGGCTAGGATGTGAAAAGGCCCGGGACCCATCTACGGCTGGAAGGAAAATTTGAGATTTGGGAACACAATGGGAATTAGACTCATCATCCCTAACACCCAACCCAATCTTCGCTTATTTTTAAAAGGCATATTTTGGGGCAGGTGAGGTGGCTCACGCCTATAATCCCAGCATTTTGGGAGGCCGAAGTAGGGGAAGACTGCTTGAGGCCAGGAGTTTGAGACCAGCCTGGGCAACATGGTGAGACCCCATCTCTACAAAAACATTTTAAAAATTAGCAGGGTGTGGTGGTGCAGCTACTTGGAAGGCTGAGGTGGGAGGATCACTTGAGCCCGGGAGGTGAAGGCTACAGTGAGTCATGATCACGCCACTGCACTCCACTCCAGTCTGGGTGGCAGAGCAAGACCCTGTCTCAAAAAGAAAGAAAGAAAGGAAGGAAAGGAAAGGAAAGAAGGAAAGAAAGAAAGAAAGAAAAGAGGCAGACCTTTA
This sequence comes from Pan paniscus, assembly GCF_029289425.2. Lineage (NCBI taxonomy): Eukaryota > Metazoa > Chordata > Mammalia > Primates > Hominidae > Pan > Pan paniscus. The sequence continues at coordinate 125,713,029 of NC_085926.1, forward strand.
ATAGAGGCATTTTCCAAGAAGAAAACAAAATTATAACCATAATAAAACAAAGCCACAGCACAGGTAAGCATTCTTTGATCTAATACTCCTTTCAGAATGGGCACAACTCAGACCCAGAACAACTTTGCATCCAGCATATTTTAGCACAAATGCTGCCACCCACCTCCAAGCTATGTATTTTTTTATTATCATAAAACACTACAAATCAGAAGCCCTTGGTTACGCCAAGGTGGGTAAAGTGACAATCACCCTGATTAGTAGTAAGTGTGCTCGCTGATTAAAAAGCAGTATCCAGACAGCCTCTTTACACACATGGCAGGTTTTCTGGCCTGTGTTTTGCTTTTTAACACATCTGGTTCCCATGAAGCAGGCACATCTGGGCAGAAACTGAAGGGTTCCAATCCCACCCAGGGGTCATGACTCAAAATATTTTTTCTTGGGAGCAATGATGTTGATTGTCAGCCTACCTAAGTCTGAAGGAATTCTCCATTCCTCCTTGGCTGTGAGCCAGATGGAACCCTTCCCAGCTCCAACATGCGAACCACAGTGGCTCCACCAGAGAAATAAAGCAATCGGAGTCGACCAGGCACGTGGCAGAATGGCAGCCGCCCTGGCCCTTGGCTGGCTCAGCAGCTCCCAGGCCACATTCGGGTCTCACTCTGTAACTTGCATGAGTCTAGGGAGAGGCAGGGAAGGGCCTGGCTTGGCAGAATTGCTAAAACTGGAGGTTAAAAATCCCCAATTGGCATAAATCCTAATAAGGGAAAACATTAGAAAAATAGGTTGTGTGTGAATATAACTTATTTTAAGAATGATAACAGTAACATATTTTGAGAGCCTATGGGCCAGGCACCGGGCTAAGGGCTCTCTATTCACAATCTCCTTCCCCATAATTAGAGAAGCTCTAGATCCCACGGAATCTTTTCAGATGTCAGTTTCTTCCCCTCTGCATAAGTGGGTCTTATTTTATAGATGCCAAGTCTTCTTCATTTTTTTTGAGACGAAGTCTTGCTCTTGTCCCCCAGGCTGGAGTGTGATGGTGCAATCTTGGCTCACTGCAACCTCCGCCTCCCGGGTTGAAGTGATTGTCCTGCCTCAGCCTCCTAAGTAGCTGGGATTACAGGTGCCTGCCACCACGCCCAGCTAATTTTTGTATTTTTAGTACAGACGGGGTTTCACCGTGTTGGCCAGGCTGGTCTCAACCTCCTGACCTCAGGTGACCCACCTGCCTTGGCCTCCCAAAGTGCTGGGATTACAGGTGTGAGCCACTGCGCCTGGCCAAGTCTTCTTGAAGTGTGTTGGAAGTTACTGGAAATTTTCTAAATATCTTGAAGTAAGACTGTCTTCTATGATGTAAGACTATCTTCTGACTTAAGACTATCGTCTATGATGTTAGACTATCTTCTATGAAGTCCGGCTGTCTTCTGTGATATAAGGCTGTCTTCTGGCCAGGTTTGATGGGTTATGCCTGTAATCCCAGCCCTCCAGGAGGCCGAGGTGGGCAGATCACTTGAGGCCAGTAGTTCGAGACCAGCCTGGCCAACATGGCGAAACCCCATCTCTACCAAAAATACAAAAATTAGCTGGGCGTGGTGGCTTGTGTCTATACTCCCAGCTACTTAGGAGGCTGAGGCGAGAGAATTGCTTAAGGTCAGGAGCTCCAGACCAGCCTGGCCAACACGGTGCAACCCTTTCTCTACTAAAAATACATAAATTAGCTGGGCATGGTGGCATGCTCCTGTAATCCCAGCTACTAAGGAGGCTGAGGCAGGAGAAAAAAAAAACTGTCTTCTATGAAGTAAGACTATCCTCTATTATGATGCCAAACTGTCTTCTATGATGTGAAACTGTCTTCTATGATGTAAGGATGTCTTATATGATGTAAGGCTGTCTTCTATGACATCAGACTGCCTCCTATGATGTAAGGCTGTCTTCTATGATGTAAGACTGTCTTCTGTGATGTAAGGCTGTCTTCTGTGATGTCAGACCGTCTTCTGTGATGTAAGGCTATCTTCTGTGATGTCAGGCTGTCTTCTATGATGTAAGACTGTCTTCTATGACATCAGACTGTCTTCTATGATGTAAGGCTGTCTTCTGTGATGTAAGACTGTCTTCTGTGATGTAAGGCTGTCTTCTGTGATGTCAGACCGTCTTCTGTGATGTAAGGCTATCTTCTGTGATGTCAGGCTGTCTTCTATGATGTCAAACTGTCTTCCATGATGTCAAACTATCTTCCACGATGTGGAACTTTCTTCTATGATGTAAGACTATCTTCTATGATGTAAGACTCTCTTCTCTGATGTAAGACTGTCTTTTATGATGTAACACTGTCTTCTATGATGTAAGACTCTCTTCTATGAGTCCTATGTAGGCCTCCTCCTCAGGATACCCCCCTCCTTTGGGCTGCAGAGTCTTTCAGATTTCTGTTGAGTTTTTATCTTTTGCTCGTCCTTTTGGAAGAAAGTTAATGTGTGTCTAGTATTAGAAACTGAGGTAGTTAAGCCACTGTGAAAAGCAGTTTGGAGATTTCTCAAAGAACGGCAAACAGAACTGCCATTCAACTCAGCAATCCCATTACTGGGTATATACCCAAAGGAAAATACATCATTCTACCAAAAGACACCTCCACTCGTATGTTCATCACAGCAATATTCATGATAGCAAAGACATGGAATCAACCTAGGTGCCCATCAACAGTGGATTGGATAAAGAAAAGGTGGTACATATATGCAATGGAATACTATGCAGCCATAAAAAGGAACAAAATCATATCCTTTACAGTTAACACAGATGCAGCTGGAGATTACTAAACAAATTAATTTATCCTAAACAAATTAATGCAGGAACAGAAAACCAAACATGGCGGGGTTTTGCATGTTCTCACAAGTGGGAGCTAAGCACTGAGTACACATGGACATAAAGCTGGGAAAAACAGACACTGGGAATTACTAAAGGGGGAAGGGAGGGAGGGGGGCAAGGACTGAAAAACTACCTATTGGGCACTATGCTCAATACCTGGGTGATGGGATCAGTCATACCCCAAACTCAGCATCATGCAATAAACCCGTGTAACAAACCTGCACGTGTATCCTCTGAATCTAAATAAAAGTTGGTACTTTAAAAAAAAATATGAGGAGATGATGATGAGGTTGCTGTCCAGACCTTTCAGCCCAGATGAAGCAAAAGGCTTAGAATTACCTTAAGTAGTAACTAAAAAATTACATTGAGGGGGAGTAATTAATGTTCCTGATGAATTTATAAAGTGAAAAAAGCATGCCACCAAATCTGCACATATGTAATATTGAAGAATGCACACACCAACTCACACATATAATTTATGTATGCTTAAAAAGGAATATGGGTCATTGCACAAAAATAGAAAAATATAGATGAGCACGAAGGAAAAAGCAAAATCCATCCACAATCTTATCACCCAGTGATAACAATTATGAACATTATGATATATTTCCTTCCAGGTTCTTTTCCAAATATATTAAAATTTGTTCATAATTATTTATACATTGTATGTTTCTTTTAAATCCTGCTTTTGATTCCTTAACATCTTTCCATGAACATCTTCCCATGGAAATAGCATCAACACTTTGCAGTGAGGGTGAATGGAGAGAACATTGGAGAAAGCCCCCTCCCCGCCCCACCACTCTCTGCACAGAGCCCAGAAGTTGGGAGGTATCTTGGAAATGGCTAATTACAAACACATGGCATTTGGGCCACTGTCCCTGCTCCTGAACTCAAAGCAGATATTACTAATCAATCCCAGTTCCCTTTTCTGAGGAACACAGAAGCCCTCTGACCCTTTTTCAGCACCACACTCTAGACAGCCACATATTATCTTCCTACATTGGGCCTCGGCTTTGAGAAGCCTAATTCTGAGAAGCTTCAATTCACAATTTCCCTACAGGACTATGTCACCACTACTTAAGAGATTCAAGCCTTTAGTGCACAATGAATCTGCAGTTGGAGCTTTCATATTTAGCTTGGACTGTCATTAAAAAAGCACTGTGGAGCCAATGCATTAGGGTTGCCAAAATCAGTCTGGCTTCAAAACCTCTTGGTTAAGTATCCAGTAGATGAGAAACCTCCCTGCTGCGTGATTAGTGGTAGGGCAGAATTTCATTTGAGACCAGTCCATCTTGACTCCTAGGTCAGCAGGACATAAGAACACTATCATACAACCCTCAAAACAGTGATGTACTGCAGCCAATGGTGCCCTATGGTGAGTGTCACGCAATGTTTAGAATCGTGCACTCTTCTGAGCACTGAACCTCAGCAAAGCTCTCCCAGCGTAAGGATAATTAAATTCTAAAGTAGGCCTACCCTGAAGTTATTCAACTAGAAAATTACAAGCCACAGCAAAGATGTATTTCCATATAAATGTGCAAAAGCAAATCCAGCATCCACCAGCCTGAAACAGACGGGGACGGAGAGCCTGGTGCATTTACCACCTAATTTATCATGCTGCTAACATCTCTCTTTGGGCACTTATCACATTCCCCCGGGGCGACTGCCTGCCTTACCCAGCCTGCTAAGCTGAGAGGTTCTGGAAGGCGGATGCCTTACCCACTCTGCAGAGCTCCGTGGGAGGCCTGCAATCCACTGGTGTGCTTGAGGACAGGGTGGCAGAGGAGAAGCCTGTGATGCTGTGCAGTCCCCAGGCACGAGAGGCCACGCTGTGCCACACACATGACTGTCACTGTTGGCTGTGTGACCGCATCAAAATCGTCTCTCCAGTTGTCTTTCACCATCCCTCTGCAGAGGGTGTATCCCAGGACTGCTTTCCACTCAGCTTCTGGGACATTCTGTGTGGCTGTCCCTGAGAACACCTGGGCAAAGCTGAGAATCCTCCTGGCTTTTTGCAGGCAAAAAAAAAAAAATGTTCCTGAGGCGAATAAGAGAACCATGTCTCCTAAGTAATATTCCCCTCGACCTGTCAAGACTCAGTCTAGTCTTGCTCCGCATGCAGCCTATTTTCTGAGCTGGAAGGCTCCTGAAAATAGAAACTCAGGGTGAAAAGATGGAGGTTGAACACAATCCCTTTATTATGGCTGTCTATGATTCCTTATTTATATGCCTAAGACTATACATCCAGAATGTCGCTAGACTCCTCAAATATTCCAGATTAGAAAAACAAACAACATAAAAATCAACTTTTTTTTTGAGACTTGGTCTTCTTCTGTCACCCAGGCTGGAGTGCAGTGGTGTAATCATGGCTCACTGCAGCCTCAAACTCCCGGGCTCAAGTGGTCCTCCCACCTCAGCCTCCTGAGTAGCTGGGACTATAGGCGCAAGCCACCACTGCCCAGCTGATTTTTATTTTTTGTAGAAACAGGGTTTCACCATGTTGCCCAGATTGGTCTTGAACTCCTGAGTCAAGTGATTCTCCCACCTGGGCTTCCCAAAGTGCTGGGATTACAGGCATGTGGGCCCACCATACCTGGCCCACCGTACCTGGCCCAAAATTCTTTATATAGCATATACTTCTCCAGTGTATCTCTAACCTTCATCTCCAACTTTGCCCAGGTTGATGTCATCCAGAGCAGCAAGGGGTGTGTGACATTTCATTGTGAAACAGATATATGTATTAAAAAGTACAAACAACTGATCTGCGCAGGTCAAATAATCATAACAGGTGGAAACCCGATGTACCTACTAACAGTCAAAGACACAGAGCACATGACCAGCACCTTGCAAGCACACTGCATACCTTTCTCCCTGCAGGAGCAACCCACTGTCCAGAGTTTTGTGATAATCACTCTTTTGCTTTTCTTCGTATCTATGTATGCAGGAAAGCAGGAGCCTGTTCAGGTTCTCTATGCGTCAGACTCTAGCCCATGAAGTGAATTCTTTGGGTGCCATAAAACAGGCAGCACGTCTCTCTGAGCTCCCACCTTCAGCTTCAGCCTCCGCTTTGCTCTGAGTCACAGTCCTGGGGCTCCGAAGTACCCTGCTGGGACCCCAGGGCCCTGTTCTTGCCTCTGTGTCCCCTGCCTGTCCTCTTGTGGAGCTGCCACTGGACTCTGGGTTCCAGGACTTCCTCCTTGGACAGGCCCTTTGCTGAGTCCTCACTTCTCTTGGATTTGTTCTTTCCATTCCCTCTGCTGTCACTCCCAGACCTTATTACCCCAACAGCCTGAACAATCCCAACAGCCTCCTAACTCCACACCCTGCCTCCAGTTTCCCCCACTCAAATCTGTGCTCACACAAATGCCATATTCCTGTTGTGTCAACAGCCAAAATCACTGATGTCTCTGCTCTTACATCATCTCCCCGCACCTTTGTGTGGCCTCTCCTCCACTCAGGATGCCCTTCCCGTCCTCCTCGCCTGCAGGAAGGTTCCTATCAGTAGGAGGCTGGGCTCCACAGCCTTCCCAGGTACCCCAGTCACTGGGGCCCTGGTCAGGGTGTCCACAATGAAGTGAGGCCACAGGTGGTGCAGCCAAGCTGGAGAGCACCCGAGGGAAGCTGAGGGCAGAGCAGGGGAGCAGTCTCAGGAGCATTGTCTTTCAAGCCTGCAGCTGGATTCCCACGATGAAGGGAGAACTTGGAGCCAAACACCAAAGGCCTAGATAGGGCCCTCTGTCCAGTGTCCCCGAGTCCATGGACTCATTGTTCTCTCGAGGACACATTCTTAGGACATCATAGAACACGTAATGCAAATTGCCAGGGACCAAGTGCTCCTAAGAAGCCAGGGAGGACACTCACGGCTGTGGAGCATCTACGTGCCCCAGAAACTCACCCATTATCTCAGCAGGTCCTCCTCCTGGCCCTTTGACATAAGTAGCCTGAGCATCAGTTTCCCAGATGAGGAAACTGAGGCTTCCAGAGGTGAGTGAAGCTATTCGTTAGGATCAGAAGAGCCGGGCCTCGAATGTGGACTCTCCCAACTTCGAATCTGCACTTTGCCCTTTCTACCACCCTCAAGACCAGCTCTGAATCCTGCCCTCACCACTCACCAGTCATGGGATTCTGATGCTTCCAGAACTCCTCTGAAACAACCCTGCCTCCCTCAGAGTGGGTGAGAAGGTGAAAGAGATTACGCACACGAACAGCATTTTGCCAGCTGTATCCTACTACAAGTGGGCTACCTCAAGTCCTTTCTCAGCACAAGATGTGTGTAAATAAACCAGGTTGAATGAGTGAATGAAATCCACCAGTCAACTCTCTTTGCTCTTTCCTGGTTCCTGGCTGATGTCTCATCTCCCGGCTGTGCCTCAGGAAGAGACAGTGAATCAGGCATCTTGGCAGCCCCCAAGCAGCTCACTACAGTAGTACCGGCAAAGGAAGGGCTTCATATTTATGAAATGAATAGATGACCCCATGTCTGCATATGATCATGAATGCATTTAACACTGTCCTGTGGTAGCCCAGTCTTAATATTCACAAAAGAGAAGATGGTCTTTATGGTAGACTGCAAACTGATTGCCCCAAACTGCATTCTCTCTTCTGTAGTTACAGAATTTTATAGAATTTTAACTGTTCATATGGCTGCCCAGATAGAGACTATATTTCCCAGACTTCCCTGCAGCTAGGTGTGGCCGTATGACTAAGTTATGCCAATAGAATATGAATAGAAGTGACGTATGCAATTTCTACAACACCTACTTGAAACAATCTGCTTGCCTTAGACTTGCTCTTTCTCCTCCCCATGGTCGGGAACACAGAGAAGGCAATGACCAGCTTTGGTGATTGAACCACACTCTAAGTGGTGGTGGGGCAACAAGATGGAAGGAACCTAGGTCCCTGAATGGCCATCTGGAGCCCAGTGACCCTACCAACTTGGACTGCTCACCTCTGGACTGCTAAGTGAGAGCAAAATAAACCTCTCTCTTATTTCAGCCACTAAATTTTGAGGTCTCTGTGCTCAGCCTGTACCTTAACAAATGCAGACTATCATTAATAAGACCCCTTACATGGGGAAGAGCCAGTTGACTTGAGTTCAGATCTAGGCTCTGTGACTTCCTACTTCTGTGAGTTTGGGCAAGTTGCTGAACTACTGTTTCTTCATCTGTGAAATGAGGAGAACCATAGGACCTGTAGTGAGAATTAAACAACATAGAATATACACAATGAAGTTGGCTACTGTTATGGCTACTGTTATCATCATCTTATCAAAATGTTTTCCTGCCTATGGAGCCCCAGCCAGGCTACCCGTGCATTAGTCAGCCTATACCAGAGGAAACAGCTTTTATGTTGGTCCCCTGTGTGGTTAGTTATGTGTCTTCCTGCCACAACTGATCTTATGTCCTCACACTCATTTTCATGCAAAAGCCCTAGCAAGCCAAGTGTGGTAGTAAGAACTACCCACTGGTTGCCCTGGGAACTTACTGGTAACAGTCAGAGCATGTGCTTCACCCCCTGAGGTGTCTAAGCATTGTAGCCAACAAGAAATCCCTTCAACTGCCTTTCCCTCCTCTAAACTCAGCTCAGAGTCCCGTAGAGCTCACCGGGTACCAGGCCAGCTTCAGAAGAAGCTGCTGATAAATTTAGAAGTCAGAGAGAGTACGTATAGTCAGAGAGAGAAGAGCAATGCTACTAATTAAAAAGGGGTAATGAGCCAGGTGCAGTGGCTCACGCCTGTAATCCCAGCACTTTGGGAGGCCAAGGCAGGTGGATTGCCTAAGGTCAGGAGTTCTAGACCAGCCTGACCAACATGGTGAAACCCCATCTCTAGTAAAAATACAAAAACTAGCCAGGCCTGATGGCAAGCGCCTGTAATCCCAGCTACTCAGGCGGCTGAGGCAGGAGAATCGCTTGAACCCAGGAAGTAGAGGTTGCAGTGAGCCGAGATAGCGCCATTGCACTCCAGCCTGGGCAACAAGAGTGAAACTCCATCTCAAAAAAAAAAAAAAACAGGAGTGGGGGTAATGGCCAGGCGCGGCGGCTCACGCCTGTAATCTCAGCACTTTGTGAGGCTGAGGCTGGTGGACCACCTGAGATCTGGATTTCAAGACCAGCCTGACCAACATGGTGAAACCCCGTCCCTACTAAAAATACAAAATTAGCCAGGCCTGGTGGTGCATGCCTGTAATCTCAGCTACTTGGGAGGCTGAGGCAGGAGAATCACTTGAACCTGGGAGGCGGAGGTTGCAGTGAGCCGAGATCGCACCATTGCACTCCAGCCTGGGCAACAAGAACAAAACTCCGTCTCAAAAATAAAATACAATAAAACAAAATTAAAAGGGGTGACATTTCCAAGAAAAGTTCAGATGCATGCAAGGTTCTGGAGTAGTCCCTAAAGTATTTATTTCCCTTAAAAAAGAAAGAAAAAATATATATGTATATGTTATGTATTTTAAAATATGTATTTATAATAATATAATAAATATATCATATATTTTATAATATATAATATTTATATATATAATTTTTTTTCTAGAAAGGATGAAGCCCTATAAAAGTAGCTGGAAGGCTGCTGTGGCCACAGCTGTAACCCAACAGGAAGAACCCATGCTTGTCACCAGCCAGAGGCCCACACAGCTCACAGCCCTCCATTTCTTATTTAACAGAGATTCCTTGAGAGCTCTGTCTGGCCAGGCACTGGGTTAGGCTCTGGGGACACATCTCAGACCAAGTCCCTACCCTTATGGAACTTCCAGTCTAGTGTGGACCCAGAATAATTAGCAGATGAGCATATGCCAGGCCGGGTTGGGCACCCTGAGCCAAGCATGTCAGGGTCAGGAGACAGGGGACATCCGCTCCATACCACACAGCACAGGCCTGCTTCCTATAGGACTGGAGATGCTAGAGTTGCGGAGTGTAAGAGATACTAGGTTCAAGAGTTTGGTCTTGAACTTCACTTACTTAGGTGCATACCTGTTTGCTGCTCATAAAATGCAAACAGGACCAAAGTGTGGAGGCCCACCGAGGCGGTCAGCAGCCTGACAGCCCTGGTGCCCAGGTGCAATAACAAGCAAAACCGACATCCTGCATTCCCTAATTAAGCCTGATTAGCCTCTCCCACACTTTCCCATCCTCCTGTAATCTGCTACAGGTGCAGAAAATATGTCAGTGCCAGTGGGGTGAGATGGATAAACACCCCCTTGTACTAGGCTAGAAACTTAGATGGCCGTTATTACTCCTCCAAAACAAGGTATCTACTGCCTCAAAATTATTTCATATGCTTTGGGGATGCAAGCTCCAGGAGTGATTTATTTTTAATCGAAAAGCAGTTCTGCATTATAGGAGGCCAAGAGATTAAGAACCTTTATTAACATGTGCGATCTCTTCAGATGCCTCTTCTAGGCCAGCCGGGGCCCTGGCCGGTTTTGAAAAGGTTCTTATGCCAAAGGGCTCCTCTGAGGCGACATTTAGATCAATATTTGGAACTGCCCTTCTGGGAAATCACTGATGGTCTGTGGAAGGCACATGGTGTGACTTTTAGAGCAGTCCATTAATGAAGAGCTCCACAGCTGTCCCAAGATTCCGGAAAAGGACCAGATGCTGGTATGACTGACCTCGCTTCTGTGCAAGAGCTTGGAGCGCTGTCTTTCAAGCCTGAGTCTCTCTCTCTCTCTCTCTTTTTTTTTTAGACAGAGTCTTGCTCTGTCACCCAGGCTGGGGTGCAGTGGCACAATTTTGGCTCACTGCAACCTCCGCCTCCTGGGTTCAAGTGATTCTCCTGCCTCAGCCTCCTGAGTAGCTGGGATTACAGGTGCGTCCCCTCACACCCAGTTTATTTTTGTATTTTTAGTAGAGATGGGGTTTTGCCATGTTGGCCAGGCTGGTCTCGAACTCCTGGCCTCAAATGATCCACCTGCCTCGGCCTGCCAAAGTGCTGAGATTACAGGCGTGAGCCACCACACCTGGCACAAGCCTGAGTTTCTTTATTGCTGCACGGGGAGGGCCTTTGTTTGCTCTTGTTCTGGCAGTGGGCACCCACCTCCAGGCTGCCTGAAGGAACAAGCAGTGGGGTGGGGGTGAAGATATTCTGGCCCCACCTGCTTCTTCTAATTCTCCTTGGTGCCAACCAGCCTCACAGCAAACCATGGCCGATGCTGGTGCACTCACACCATATGGGATGCTTTTACTGTACAGGCATGTTCCATAGGAGGGGAACAGTACACTCATTTATGGGATGGCTTTGAATGAAGATGTGCATATATGTCAGGGCAAAAAAAAAAAAGAAGAGAGCTAGACGCTAAATCACATAGAGGGTTGTTAAAAACCCTGCACATTTACTAGCTGGTGTGATGAGCCCTGAGTGTGCAGAGCATGAGTCTCTCGGCCTGTAGCACTCCCACAGCTGGTTGTGCCTGGGATGAGTTAGGGAAGTTTGATGTCACAGCATGAAATGCCATCACCGTGTACCAGGAAAACATTACCCATTCCCTCGTTCATCCCATTCCAATCCTCTGAGTACTTAAGAGAGAGACTCACTCAGGTGCTGACCCATTTTAAGCACCTCTCAGGCACTAGCTCACCACCACTTTCAGGACGGGGTGACTCAGGGCTCTTGAGTGTACCCCAGTGCAGAGCTGCAATACACTGTCGCCTTGTTTTCTCCTTGTGGTCACCTATTTACAGCCCCTGACACTGGTTTCTACTTCTTGTGTTACAATAAAATTTCCTCTTAAAATAGATTTAAAGTAAAAAAGAAAGTTGATTTAAAAAAAACTATGAAGAAATAATATGAAATTTAAATAGCCACTATGAAAATCACAAAGGTGGCGTGTAAACAATCAAGGTTTGGGAAAAGCTGATCTGGAGCCATTTAGCAGGAATTACCACCCGGAATGCAAGATGGCTAGTTAGGAGGTAACATCAATGGGAGGAGGATGGGGCCGCAGAGCCAGAAAGCAGTGTCGCCCAGGAGGCCGGCAGTGAGCAGAGGGTTGCAGGGCCACGGGGCGGACCAGACCCGGCTCAAATGTCACGTCTGCTTAAAGCCATCCTGGCCACATGGCAGAGTCCACTGATCGCTTCTGCTCACTTGTCCCCCATCCCACAGTGACTCCCTGAGTAGGACTCCCCACTCCTGCCATGGCCACCTACAGGGGAATGAGTGAGCCTAAGTCCCCTGGGCCTCAGTTTCCCCATGGTAGAGCCCACAGGTCAAACTATAATAGATCATCTTTAGGGTGCTTTCCAACTCCTCAGAGTCTGTGCACATCAACGTTAATTGTCCTGGAGTGGTCAGTAGTCACATCTTTCTACTTCAGTTTCTTAAGGTTCTATAATGAACATGTTTCCCCAAAACACAGAGCCAGTTTTATTGACAGTAACCACATAAAATAACCTAAGATGAGCAAGTAGAAGAAGAACCTATTCTATGAAGAAGAAATGGTAATAGTTGGGCCAGGCCTGCCACCCCAGAGAGGCACTAGGAGGAAGTGGGCCAGGGTCCACTGGGGGTCTGCAGGCACCTCGACCCCTGGAGAGGTCTCCCACCCACACCTGAAGGACAAAGGACAAGGCCACCAGCACAGGCTCTGCTGGGAACAATGCAGTGGGAGAAGCCTTTCCTCACAGAGTCCATGGGGGTCTTGGAGAGACGGCCATTCTATGTGAACACAGGGACAGTATGGAGCTCTTTTTAAAGGCTCTGCAAGAGAGAATGTTTAAAAACGGCAGCTGCCGTGTGATTGTGGACCTGGATAAAATAGGAAGCAAGAGGCAGAGATAACAGGGAGCTGTTTTAGTCAGAGAAGTGGTTTCCTGATCTTCTGTAAGAATGTGCTGGGCTCCATCTTATGTAACATTCATTTTCTTTCCTGGAAGGAGAACAGCTTGAACTTTTCAAGGCTGCAGATGGCTCCAAGTTCCTCTGGGTGGTGAAATGCCAAACGGATGGCGATAAATGATCAGGAATTTATTGAGAATGCAGGAGAGGTGAGACGAGCGTTGAGTGATGAATTTAAGGAAAATGGTCACAATTTCATAGGCACAATGAGGCCTCTGCACTCCATTATGACCTGAAGGGGCATCTGCAGCCAGGCCAGCATCATCAGTGGGAGCGGGAGCTGAACACCTATGGAGGGTGAATGGGGCATGGACCACAGGCTCATACCACAGATCTGGCATTCCTAACTGTGGAACCTCATCAGAGCCACTGAGCCTTTGTGGGCCTGAGTCTTCTCACCTGTAAAATGGGCTTATCATGCCCACCCCCCACTAGGGTTGTTGTGAGGGTTACGTAGCATCTGTACACACAGCTGAGTTACAGGCATGGTTCTGCAATATTTTACGAGGCAGAGCTAGGTGCTGGAATTTCAATGGTGCTTTTAAAGCAAACAGACTTGGGTTCAAATCCTGGCCCTGCCACTTAATAGCATGTAGCTGACACTGTCTATGGCAATAAAATAGCAAGAATGAGGCCAGGCATCTCATGGGTGCTGTGAGAGTCAGGGAAAGCCAGAGAAGTATCTAGCAACGTGTCAGACAAAGGTTTGGGCCTTCCAAAGAGATTCGTTTCCTGCCCCTTTCCAAAGGTGATACAAGCATAAATAAAAAGTGGTTACAAAAGAATTTTAAGAAACTCATGTATTCAAGGAATACATGCCTCCCTGCAGCCCTCTGAGGTTAAGCCATGGAGATCAGCAGGCTGTCTCCCCAATTCTTGGCTGGGGCCTCAGTGGAGATAGAGCCTGACAATGCCCATCTTTGTTCTGGTGCATAGAATTCTAAATGCACTGAATGGCCAGGTGGGGCATGAGCATGGGACTGTGAGGGTCCTCTCCTCTGGGAAGCCCTCTAGCTTCTCCAGGCAAATCACCCGGTCTAGACTCCAGACCCTGGCACATGCACTAGTGGCTTGCCTGCCTGCCGTTCTCCTTGTGCTGTGAGCCCTTGGAAGGCAGGGACCATGGGGTCTTAATGATTTCTCTGTCACCCAAGATCCAGCACAAGGCCTGCCATAGAGTTTGTGCTCAGTAAATATTTACTGAATGACACTGACGGATGTATGGATAAGTAAATGTGTGGATGGGTGGATGAATGAATAAATGGATGGATGGGTGGATTGGTGAATGGATGGGTGGAAGGGTGGAGGAATGGGTGGCTGGGTGGATATATGGGGTGGGTGGATGGATGAACGAATGGATGGATGGATGGATGGATGGACGGATGGACTGAAGGATAAATGAATGTATGGATAGGTAGATGGTAGGTGGATGGATGAGTGGGTGTGTGAGTAGATGTATGGGTGGGTGGATAGATGGAAGGATGAATGGATGTATGGATGGGTAGATGGGTAAATGGATGAATGGGTGAGTTGGTGGATGGATGGGTGAATGAATGAATGGATGGCTGGATAAATAGGTAGATAGGGCCAGGCACGGTGGCTCACACCTGTAATCCCAGCACTTTGGGAGGCCGAGGCGGGTGGATCACCTGAGCTCAGGAGTTCGAGACCAGCCTGGCTAACATGATGAAATCCCATCTCTACTAAAAATACAAAAATTAGCCAGATTCAATTTGCTAGTATTTGTTTTTTTGCATCTCTATTCATAAGAAATACTGACCTTTAGTTTTCTTTTCTTGTGATGTCTTTGTTTACTTTTATTATCTGGGTAATAATGACCACTTAGAATAAGTTGGGAAGTGTTTTCCTCTATTTTTTGGAAAGGTTTGTGAAAATTGGTATTAATTCTTTTTACATGTTTGGTAGATTTCAACAGCAAAACCATCTGGGCCTGGGTTTTTCTTTGTTGGTAGTTTTTTTGGTTTTGGTTTTGTTTTGCTTACTAATTCAATGTCTTTACTTGTTTTAAGTCTAAGTTTGGGTCTTTCTTAAAATTTGTTCATTTCATTTATGTTATCAAATTTATTAGCACACAATTGTTTATAGTATTTCTTTATAACCCTTTTTATTTTAGAAAATTTGGTAGTAACATCACCTCTTCCATTCCTGATTGTAGTAATTCAAGTCTTCTCTCCTTTTTTCTTGATGAATCTAGCTGAAGATTTATCAATTTTATTGGTATTTTCAAATAACCAACTTTTGGATTTATTTCCTCTATTGTTTTCCTATTCTTTATTTCACTAATTTCTGCTCTGATCTTTATGATTTTCTTCCTTCTGCTTGCTTTAGGCTTAACTTGCTCTTCTTTTTTCAGTGTATTAAGGTGAAAAGATATTTGCATTTTAAAAGATAATTTTATTAAGTGAATCTCTGGTTGGTAACTCTGTCAGTGATGAGAAGAGAGAAGGGAGGTCTCTTGGCCACTAAAGACATAGTCATACAAGAACAGGGGCAGGAACTCAGAACTTCATTTTATGATGTTTTCCGGCCCCTACTCTGGCTAATTTAGACATGCTGTGAAAAGTCTCTTTTTTTTTTTTTTTTTTTTTTTGAGATGGAGTCTCACTCTGTTGCCCAGGCTGGAGTGCAGTGGCATAATCTCGGCTCACTGCAAGCTCCGCCTCCTGGGTTCACACCATTCTCCTGCCTCAGCCTCCCGAGTAGCTGGGACTACAGGTGCCCACCACCATACCCAGCTAATTTTTTGTATTTTAGTAGAGATGCGATTTCACCATGTTAGTCAGGATGGTCTCGATCTCCTGACCTCGTGATCCACCCGCCTCGGCCTCCCAAAGTGCTGAGATTACAGGCGTGAGCCACCGTGCCTGGATGAAAACTCTTTTTTCTCTGCTCCAGAGTCTAGCTTTCTTATCAAAAATTTTGTCTACAACCTCCAACATGACCACAGCCTCCAATGTGACCATTTCCAGATCTATGATTCTTTCAGTTGTGACAGAAAGTGATTCCCATGCTTATTGGCTTATGTGATTGTTAGGCTCAGTACTGTTAGGTTTGATTCAAGGAGTCTGGCAACATGACCAGGAACTGGTTTCTCTTTCAACACTTCTTAGCTTTGCTTTCTTGAGGTGGGTTCCATTCTTGGTCAGACTTCCCCCTTGCAGTCTTAAAATGGTTGCCAGAGTGCCCAGGGTTCACACTTCTAGCGTCAACTTCAGAGGAGAAAAGTGATAGTTTCCTTCCCAAAAGTCCCAGGGGAAGTCTTATTGATCACTGACTTGCACTGGGTACTTGCCCATCCCTGAACCAATCACTGTAGCTGGGGAGAATGTAAAATGATGATAGGCTAAACTTGTTGCATGATCAACCTCTCACCAGGGTGGAGTCAACACCAACAGAAACACATGGGCTGAAAGTAGAGGAGAGATGCCTCTTAAATTTAAGGCACTGTGGGTGGAAGAAGGAAATGGATACTGGGGAGGCAACCAACCAATGCCTACTCAGGCTCCAAGCTCATCTCCCACTATTCTCCAACATCGGCCTCTCTTCTCCTGCTCATTCCTGCCTCCAGTGCCTCTACTTAGTCTGGACATGTGCCTAGGATTCCTTTCCTCCTTCTCATTCATGCTCCTCCATATCTGTCTTGGGCCATTTTTAGACTCAGTTCAAGCATCAGCAGCCCAAACACTCACCACCATTTGGATCTTCCATCATTTGGATCCATCTGGCTGAAAGAATCAGAACATACCTGGTGGTTGAGACACATCGGTGTGGATTTTTGTACTGTCAAGGTATATTTATAGGCAGATCCAAGGTTGGCTCAGCTGTTCCATCAAGGACCCAGATTTTCCCAGCTTTCTTCATCACTCTCTGTTAGCATGTTAGCCTTGCCATCTCATGACTACAAGATGGCTACTGCAGCTGCAAGCATTATGCCCACAAAGGCAGAATGTAGGGAGTGAGGGGAATTGGGGCAGAGAGAGAGATCAATCTTCTCATCTTGCTCTCTCTTGCCTTTTATCATGGAGCTAAAATCCTCCAGAAACGTCTTCTGTGTCTCATTAGCCATCACCAAGTCCTATAGCCAGCTCTAGCTGCAATGCCACTGGGAGAGGAGAATGGGAGAGCCATGTCTGATTAAGATCAATCATGAGGCCAGGTGTGGTGGCTCACACATGGAATACCAGCACTTTTGGAGGCTGAGGAGATAGGATCATTTGAGGCCGGGAATTTGTGACATGCCTGGGCAACATAGTGAGATCCTGTGTCTGCAAAAAATTTAAAAATTGTCTGGGTATGGTGGCAAGTGCCTGTAGTCCCAGGTACTCAGGAGGCTGAGGCGGGAGGATCACCTGAGCCCAGGAGTTGGAGACTGCAGTGAGCTATGATTGAGCCAACACATTCTAGCCTGGGTGACAGAGCAAAGCCCTGTCTCTTAAAACAACAACAACAACAAAAAAAGCCTAATGAGTGATATCCCTGAGGACAAAAATCAGCAAGAAAGAAGTGAGGATGGCCACAGTTCTCTGCACAGTACCCTTACTCTGCAATGACAGAGTTCATTCCTGGCACGCTCCCATGATGTGCTGGCTCTGCCCTTGAGCCAGGTGGCCTGTGGGGCTTGCTGAGACTAGATGGTCTTGGACAAAAGACATCAAGGCAAAGGATAAACCAACAGCAACTTCATGCAGGCTGGGGCGTCCACCATGGAACCACAGAGAAGTACGGATGTGAAAATGTGAGATCCTTGTCCAATTCTAGACATTTAGCCACATAAAACTTTTGCAGGAATTTCTCAGTTGCTCTGAATGGACTAGACTGTAAACAATTACCAACCCACATGGCCCCTGACTCTATCATGGTTCCCAGCACAGACTATACAATGAAGCCCAAATTCCTTAGCAAGTCAAAATGGTCATTGCCAACTGAACTGAGTGCACAAAGGAAAGGCCACACGAGGACACAGAAAGAGGGTTGGTATCTGTGAGCCAAAGAGAGAGGCTTCAGGAGATATCAACCCTGTTGACACCTTGATCTTGGACTTCTAGGCTCCAAAACTGCAAGAAAATTAATTTCTGTTGTTGAAGACCCCCAGTCTGTGGTATTTTGTTATAGTGGTCCCAGCAGAGTAGACAACAGCCATTCCAATGCAGGCTCCTGAGCCAGCCATTCCAAACTTACATTCTGCCATGCACTTCGGACTCCAGTTTCCAAATAATCCTTGTTATTTTCAGAGCACACTGTATCCTCTCTCACTTCCATGCCTGTGAGAGTGTGATTCCCTTCGGCCCAGAATGTCCCTTTCTACCTTCAAGATCCAGCTGAAAGTCACCAAACGTCCCTCTGAAATCCCAACACAGAATCCACAGCCTTCACAAGACAACATCCATGGTGTATGGCACTGCCTCCCTGACAAATGCATGGAGATGCCTTCAAAGGCAGGAGCGGGGCAACTTCATTTCTTTTTCTCCAAACTGGAATGAGACCTGGCATACACGAGGTGTTCAGCAAGAGCTAGTGCCATGGAGAGGTCAGAAGTGAAAGGGGCCACGTCTGCATGCTGTTTGTGGACCCTCCTTTGCTGTCCAGCACAGTACTGAGTTTACATTTGGAGCTCAATTAATACCTGTTGAACCATTCCCCCACCCAATGAAAAAAGGAAGCAAACACTCCAGATTCTGACATCCACAGCAACTTCTGTGCTAAAATGGAAAACACCTGCCATACTGTAACTCCCACTCGTAGATGCATTTCACACAAAGTTTTACAGCAAAGCTAACCAAACTGGTGAAAGTACAGCCATCCAGTATCTCAAGGGGTAACCTGCAGGGAATATTCTTCTTCTAGGTGTCACTAACTCCTTCGGTGATACTTCTGGATTTAGGTGCTCCTTTCCTGCACAAAAGATTAATGCCTTGAAGCCATACTCAGCAGAAATGCTTATATTCTTTTCCTGCAAAACTGTGGCAGTAGAGACTTCAGGAATCATCCTCTCTCAGTCATCCCACTGTAAATATGAGGAAGTTGAATCATCCATGCAACAAACGTGTTTTGATCCCTTATTTTGTGCCAGGTATGAAACTCTACAAGAGGCATGTGTTGGAGAAGATAGAAAAAAGCTAAACATGAATTCTGCGCTGGAGAAGCTCATAGGTTGTTCTACTCTTGCAAGATGCAAACTATCCCAGAGTTATAGCAAAAGAAAAAACTTCCGGGAACTTGCTGGAGAGTCTAGAGCTGGTACCTTGTCTAAAGTTACTCAGAGGCAGAGGTAGTAATAAGACTTCAACCCTCGTCCCAACTCTTAATACAAATATATTTTCCCCCATGCAACAGATTTCAAAAATGACCACAAAATATTCTATCCTCCATCCTTGCTCCTTGGACATGCCTTCACATACTGCCTCTGGGCTGGCCTCCTGATGTGCTCTGGCCAGTGGGACATTCACAAACATGATACAGGAGAGACTTCAAAAGCACTTGCATACTGGCATCTGTTCTCATTGCTCTTGAAAAACTGCCACCTTAATAACAGATCCAGGCCAGTCTGAGAAAGCATGATAAACCACATGGACAAGAACTGAGGTGATCCCACCAACAGCCTGCCAACACCAGATGTGGTAAAGCCATCCAAGACTGGCAAGCCTCTAGCTGGCCTGCCAGTGCCTGCTGATCCACAACTGACCATTGATACATGCAGGAGCCCAGCTGGGAGCAACAGAAGACCCATCCAGCTGAGCCCAGCACTAATTGCCAACCCACAGAATCATGGGCTGAGTAACAGCAATAGATTCCTAACATACCCCAGACTATCCTGCCCACTCTGGATCTAGCACATGGCCCTTGTAGTAACAGTCTCACTCTCTGCACCAGAAACATTTCTACCAACCATGATAACGTAATCAGGACCAAAGGAAAAACATATGCCAAAGACTGGAATACCTTAAGACATGGACCACTGAAAATTGACTGGATGCTCTAAGGAAGGCTTATTTAAGTTGACTTCCAGCTATAATAGCTAAGGGTTGTTTGGTTCTCCTTCCAGTCAAGAGTTATGCCACAAATCCTGTACTGCGTTCCACATAAAAGAAAAGTGTTGAGCTACCCTTATTATGTGTTATCTCAAAAAGAATTTCACACCGAAGGCCGGCTTCCTTGTGGCTTTCTTGTTTTGTTTACTTTTAAAAGAAGCACCCAGCAACTGCAGAAGTTTATCAGGGAGTCTGAAATCTCCTTGACATGGAACTGAGTTTCATTTGAAGAAACAAAAAAGTTAAGAAAAAAAAGGTGAGTAACCTGAGGCCTGGGGAAAGCCTGTGGCCTGGTGTGGTGAGGGCAGCAGTCAGGCTGGAATCTGTCAAAAGCATGATTGCTTTCATACTGGGTCCTCTGTGACTGGCGCTTGCCATGAGGGTGGAGGGAAGTAAGGGGTAACGGTGGGCAATCGACAAGCCCGGCACAGGTCCGCAGAGTCCCCAGAATGATGGTGCAGGGAGATGAAGCGGACAAAGGAATCAGGAGAGTTCATGTTGACCCCTCAGGGAGCCCACGTTTCTCTCTTACCTGCACCAGCCATGTGGGAAAGGTGCTATTAGTCCTCATTTTAAAGATGAGAAAACTGCTGCAGTGATGGGTCAGTAGCATCTCTGGAGGCCCATACCTGGCTGGTGTTGACCAGGGTGTGGTCCTGGCAGTCCTGTCCCAGGACCTCTGCTCTTCTGCAGGCACCATTGGCTTTTGCTGTTCAGAGAGGCTATGTTTCCCTGAAACACGTCTCTTCAAGATTGACGGAAGAGGATAAACAGAGGGGAACTTCTAAAATGTCTAAAGACAGCAATTTCCTAACTAAAGGTTTTTAATCTCTAATCCAGTAGACTGTCAATGACCTGGGAAAATTGACATGCCTTGACAAGGAGACATTAACCAGAGGCTGTATGTGGCTGCCTGTGCAGTTTTTTTGTGCCCTTCCATCTCTTTCCCTTTTCATTCTTTTTTCCCCTGCTTCCCTCCTTTTTGTTTGGGGCCCCCTCATAAGAGTCTGCCACTTTCTTCCGACTCTTGTTCTCCCAGAGTCCTCCTGGGCTCCTGTTCCTCCCACAGTTTCTCCCCTCCTCCCACCTATCTCCTGGCTGCTCTAAGTAGGTCTCTGGCCATCTCTTCTGAGGTCCATCTGCACTTATTAGCAGCCTCGGCGGGCATCACTTAGATGCCCACATACTTCTAACCACTGTCAACAGACCCAGCAAAATGGAGGCTGGCCAAATGGCTTCCCATGGGAGACAGGGGTCTGGTACCTCTCCAAGCCCTGCTCCAAACCGGACATTTGCTGGGGAGGGCTAACTTGTAGTTTAAATTGATCAGAAGAAGGCATAAGGGAAACTTCTGGAGGAAAAGCCTGAAGCAGAAGCAATGTGATCAGGAGGCTGCCCTGCAGCCCTGAGCCAGTCCTGTGGCAGCCTGAGAAACTCCTTTCATCCCCTGGGCCTCAGTCTTTCCATCTATGAAATGATGAGGGTGGCACAGGACTCCGGGGTCATTGACCCCCATTTTGAGAGTCTGGTGGAGCCTATGATCCATCTTCCTTTCCTAGAAAAATGTACATACCCCTTTGATGTCAAAAGCCCCAGATTCTAACCCCCAAAAACTATCCATGAACCTCCTGTAAGTCCCCAAGGTCAGGGACAGCTGCTGATCTCTAAAGATACCTTACTGCTCAGTCTGTTGTTTTCCTACTCTTCATTCTCTCCTCTATCCTTCCTCCTCCTTATTTTTCCCCTTCCCCTCTTCTCTTCTTCCTTTCTTCTCTCCTTCCTTCCTTCCTTCCTTCTTTCCTTCCTTCCTTTCCTCCCTGCCTCCCTCCCGCTCTCCCTTCCTCTCTTCAGAATGTTGCTAGAGCTGTGACTCCCTGGAAGGTGAGGCATACCTTCTCATCACCATATACAAGAGACTTTGCGGAACATCAAGCATGGGAATAAATGGTAAGCATTAGCCCGGGAGAGAGGCATGTTAGCAGATGGACACAAAGGTCAACTTGGGGCAGCTGCAAGTGTAGGAACACACAACACACAGCTCTTCTTATAGCCCTCAAACACACAGAGAACAATGTCACCCCGTTTCACTTGCTGACCACCGCAGCATCCCCACCCCCATCCCCTAATGAACAAGGCTGTGTGAAATGAAAAGAAACTCCTACCAACAAGAATCTTGGATGACCCTACAATATGGGACAAGGGTCATCTTGTCATCTCAGCTGTAAAAATTTGCACCAGTAAAGACCATTTCCTCCGTGTATACAATGACCAATAGTTTGGTTTGCATTCATGGACAAAGTGCATCTGGGATTAAGATCTAAACCTAAAAGGTGCCAATAAATAGACAATGGTGGACAAAGGTTGCTATTCAGGGAGCAGCTTATTCTGCTATTTTTTTTTCTTCGACTCTACTGCAAAACAAAGCCAGATTTGTATCAGCAGAACATTCTTACAGCAACTGGAAGAAATTATCCCTTAAAGAAGCTGTTGGAAAACTCAACTGCAAGAATAGCAGCCGGCCTTGCCTCTTGCCATCAAAAGATCTTTGCTATTTGAAGAGTATTTTTAAAAAGCCCAGAAGAAATGTCCTGTTTAAAAATAAAACAATTTGCTATGCTATCACAAAGGCAGAAGCATCAGAAGGAGAAATAACAGCTTCATACAAGAAAAACAAACTTCTGGAAATTCTTAAAATGGACTACTTAAAAGGTGCTACTAAAATGCAATAATCTGACTAAAAATAATGTCATTGCTAGAAGATGCATGGTAGGGCCCATTTTCTCAGAGTTTAAGAGTAAATTTTATGGAACAACAGACATATGTCAAAGGTGCTTCACTTTTTTTTCCTCCTTGTGGGGAGAGGGTGTAAGCTGATTCCTTCCTTACCTTCAGCAGAGTCACTCGTGATTCATATTGATTGATATTGTAATTGGTGACGTCTGAAATGTAATCAGTTCGTTGGCCACTGCTTCTCCTCACTCCCCTCCTGGCTTATCCCATGGCTGTGTCAACAAATGACCCACAGCTTGCGATGATCCCATGCATCCTCCTTGCCACACAGCAGCCTCACCGTGTTCCGAGCAAAGAATACATTAAAGGTGTGTGCTGTGAAGGAGAATCCCACATTCCCACACCCTCAATAACACCAGCTCCTTCTGCCATCACTCCAGAGACACCTGGGAGTCACCCTCCTTCTCTCTCTGCTGCCCATGCATCCTCAGATACAGTCCATGTTCATCTCTCCATCTCCCGCTACCACGCGGTGCTACGTCTTTGCCATGACTCAGCCTTCTTTGCCTTGCGCCTATATTACTATGAACCTCTCCATCTAGCTGGTTATTTGAGATACAATGCTGGGGCCCCTACACCCACCCTTTGGCTCATGCTTTTGTGTTTGGGTCCTCTCCCCCACGTGCCCTTTCCGAGGGTGGAACACCATCCAGGACACAGGACAGAAGGGCAAGTAGGAGCTGCGACCCAGCCCACGCTCTGCTCACCAACTCATGGGGCAGCCTCTGCCCAGTGGGCACCTCTGTCTGATTTGCACAAAGGCTCTGCGTGGCACAGCAGCAGCCCTGCCTCTAGGTCCTGGCTGCATCATATTATAATTATCCGTGTGTTGGTCCATCCCACCCCTTCATCAGATGCATGATCTTTGCCACCCTTTCCCCACCCTGGTGCCCAAGGACCATGTAGACGTCAATAAGGAAGTATTTGCTGAATGAATCGCTGCTTTGGATCCTGGGAGAGGAGAGCAAGGAGCCGTATGGGGTAGCCACAGAGCTGCATGCGAGGGGCGCTGAGCAGGAGCCAGGCCGTCCTCACCCCTGCAGAGACTGACAGAGTGGGGTTCAAAATGGCCACTTGAAGGGACAATAAGCTGTGTGATTTAGCTGACCCCAGGGAGCATCTGCGCTAAACCAGCTGGCTGGTGATGCGGGAACACCTAGTCGCAGGTGGCGTGAGTTCAGAAGGGCTACAGGGTTCAGCAGCTGCGGCCTGGGGAGATGGAAATTCACACTCCCTTCTACACTCAAAGATGAAAACAGGACCTGCAGAAGGTTTCCTGGAACACTGAACAAACACCCAAAGCAGGGGGTGGGGGAAAGAAAGCACTAAACAGCCAGCTGACAACCTGATTAGAAAACCTAAGGGCGGGGAAGGAAAAGCCAGTCCCACCTTTGAGGACAAAGTCTCAGGAAGGCCGTGGGGATGGAATTATGTCCAAGCAGATGGTGAAAATTCTTCACCTCCGGATGGATCCAGATGGCTGGGAGGGGCCCTTATTTCCCAGACCCACAGGTGCCACACCCGTGTCTGGCTGGGGGCTGATGTGAGGAGGATATTACAAGGACGCAAGAAGGGGGTATGTTCTGTATCACTTAAATCTACCCAGGCCTCAGGGCATGGCCTCTCCTCCAGGTAAACTGGCATAGGTGGGGGAAGTGCCCGAGGATGGCACTGCCCATTGCTGTAGACACACACAGGGAGTGAAGGCTTCATGGAGAAAGGGATCAACATGGGCCTAGAACGGGAGGGCTGTGATGGGGACCATCACTGAGTCCTACTCCCGGGAGCAAGCGAAGGAACTGCAGGAGGGAGGAGCCCTGTCTTATTGGTTCTAGATCCACTGAAAGTGGCCACAGTTCTGAGGACTTGGGCAGGTTCCAGAAACAATGCCAAATCTCCCTTGCTAGTCCATCCACGGCCTGTGTTCCCCTTGCAGCACCTAGCTCCGCGTCACCGACAGGAAAATCCTGAAAACCATGCAGGCTGCACCCTGGCCCCGAGGCAGCTCAGACCGGTGGAGCTGGCCAGGTGGGAGAGGAGGGAGCCATGGTGAGGGGGTGACTACAAAGTTCCTGGAGAGAAAAGCCAGGTGACCGAGGTCTGAGGCAAGAAAGGACTAGAAGGCAAGGCCAGTAAGGTTCGGAGAAAGGGCTTATGTTCCAGAAGGTCTCCATAAATGCAGGGGAATTTGGAACAAAATGCTAAACAGAGATTTAAAGGAGGAGGCACTTACTGGAGGTGTGAGGGCAGGGCTCTGGTGGAAGTGGGGAGGGCTGGCCTCCCAGTCGTGTGTCTTGGGACATCAGCGAGGGAGGGACAATCACACTTTAAGCCAGTTCCTTCAATACACCAGTTGTTATCATTGTAACAGAAGCTACAGAAAAGAAAGTGGGCCAGCTCTCCAGAGTTGAGGGGCTGCCGGGAAGGCCAAGTGGCACGAGCCGGTGGATGGACTAGCACTGAGGAAAGATGAGAGTGAGATGTGTCCACTCGGTAACCCTCTACTCAGCACCTCCTTCATGCCAGGCCTTGCAGATGAACAGCAAATATGGTCTGCTCCATGCCTTGAACTCACTGCCTGGCAGGGGTCAGAGTTGTACAATCATATAATTACAGCCTGCTCTCCAGCCTTCCTGGTCATCCAGTGTCAAATGAGGATATTTTTGGAGTCTAAGTCATCATATTGCACAGTGTTTTCAGACCGCACCCTTCCCTCACCTGAGCTCATGGGTAAGGAATTCTCACAGTTAACTTCTAGGCCTCCTTTCTATGGACTGAGAGCCACTTGGTTGGCTGAATACAAAGGTGCTAAATATTTCTCAAAGGGGCACAAGAGAAACTGTGACTTCCTAGCTCAAGAGCCCACAAAGCGGCTTGCCCCCATCCATGGGCCAGTCTCCATCGCCCTGCTAATAGCATCAGTGGACATTTGCTCATGATCCAGTATCCCCCTTTTTTTTTTTTGAGATGGAGTCTTGCTCTGTCACCCAGGCTGGAGTGCAGTGGCGCGATCTCCGCTCACTGCAACCTCTGCATCCTGGGTTCAAGCGATTCTCCTGCCTCAGCCTCCTGAGTAGCGGGGGCTACAGGCGTCTGCCACCACACCCGGGTAATTTTTTGTATTTTTAGTAGAGAGGGAATTTCACCACTTTTGGCCAGGCTGGTCTCGA
The DNA here is from genome assembly GCF_029289425.2 of Pan paniscus. Taxonomy (NCBI): domain Eukaryota; kingdom Metazoa; phylum Chordata; class Mammalia; order Primates; family Hominidae; genus Pan; species Pan paniscus. Next base: position 125,738,735 of record NC_085926.1, read on the forward strand.
ACTCCTGACCTCAAGTGATCCACCCACCTCAGCCTCCCGATATGTTGGGATTATAGGCGTGAGCCACTGCACCCGGCCAATATTTTTAAATTCCAGCATGCTGAATTGGATAAGGCAGCCAGTCAGGCAAGGGCATAAATTCTGTTTTTTGTTATTGTTGTTGTTGTTTTCAGAATGGATACCTATCTCTATTTTTTTTTTAAGAGACAGAATTTCAACACGTTGCCCGGGCTGGTCTCAAACTCCTGGTCTCAAGGAATTTCCCGCCTCTGTCTTCTGAGTTTCTGGGGCTACAGATGTGTACCACGGAACCCAGCTCATTTCCCACCTTTGATATATTATGAGCAAACGATTAGGGAGAATTAATTATTCTCTTCCTCTTTACCCTAGGAAATGATGTTTACCCTAACCCAAAATGTAAGAATTTATCAGGAAAACACTACCTATAAAGACGAAATCTGTCCTGCTTGGTGGTGTAAGAACAATTGGATTTGGTCCACGTCAGAAGATTGCAGACCAAATCCCACTACTGCCAGCAGGGTCATTTGGAGAAAGATACTTTGTAACATTGGACCTCTGTTTCCTCATCTGTAAAATGGGAATAGTAAGAATAATAATGCTTGTCTCACAGATTGATGTGAAGGTAAAATGAGGTCATGTGTGCACAGAATCTAGTCCAGACCCTAGAACATACTTAGCACTCAATTAATATGAGATAATTGTGCCATGCCTTAAGTATAAGATTTGTTATTACCGTAAACACTACAGCATGAATTTGCCTTGGCACTGCCAAATGGAGGTTTAAGCTCTGATTCCTGATGATGAAATACAGAGACTCTGGCCTGCTACGTTAAAAACAGCACTGATGGTAAAGGCTAACCCAAGACATGCTTTCTCTTTCTCAGGGTCCAGTCCGAGGAGGCTGGTGTTTATACGACAGAATTTGCTTCCATAAAGCGGGTTAAGCCAGTGCAGCGGCTGACACCTGTGGCTTAGTGTTGCTCCGAGCCACCTGCAGAGCCAGTCTTGGAACCCAGCAGGTCCTCTGAGGGCAATATGTCTCTGTAGGTGCTCATGGCAGGCTCCAGGAGCTGGAGGTAACTGGTTGGCCAGAAAATCCACCCAAACCAGTACTGACTAACCGAGGCTGGCACAGATCCTTCTGCATAATAAGATATCCACAGGCCCCCGGGGTGGCTTCTGAGGTCCCTAGGGTCTCTATGAGGAAGATAGCAGAGGCGGGGCTGGAGATGAGGTGCTCTTAACCCAGGTTTTGACCACAGTTGGTACAGTAGTGGGGGAGGGTTCAGTCTCCTCTTTTTTTGCCCCTTGCTTTTCCTCCCTTCTTTCTTCCTAACTGGGAGGAGGCAGGATTGCACAAAGCGAGGCCCTAGTTTTGCTGAAGAGGGGTAAAAAGCCTGGGGGGAAAGATTGAAGCCCTGGTGACTTGAGGTCCCCTCCCTCTTCCTAAAAGCAGAGTGAATGATTCTGTGCAGGCAATAATAATAATACTTATTATAATGATGCTGCGGGGGTCTCCCAGATCATGCAAGAGGGCAGGCAGGCTGAGCAGCTGGTCTCAGTTATGAAGATACAGAGGTGTTTCATGCTGGCTGGCACAAACCTCTGCCCTGAGCCCCCACCCTAGGACCCCCATGACTGCCCCAAGATCCAGCAAGCACAGAGTTAACATGAGTCATGGCAAGGGGCCTCCAGGACCTCTGCGTCATCTCCAGGGGCTGGAGGCAGGGTAGGGCAGGTAGGTAGGACCTTGGCCAGCCCCTTCCTCTTTGGTAAACTGAGGATAACACTATGGAAAGTGTTCATACATGCTCATGGTTCTGTTGCTCTTTCTATTTCAGTGCTCCTGCCCTCAATATTTTTTTCCCTTAACCTTTTCTAGACCCATAGGTTTCTTCCAAATCCTGGGGCCGAACTGCCTCAACCATCCACCTCTGTTCTTAAGCCCATCAGCACCCACCACAAGGCGGACGCTGACATCCAAGAGGCAGCTCAGTTTAAATTAAGAAGTTGAGTTATCATCTCTAACTAGAGCAAAAGCAACGGAGCAGAGAGGGCTCCCTGCAATGCAACTTCAGCACAGAGATTGTGAAAACCACCCGCAGGCGAAGGGAGGGCAGGGCAGCCAACTTGACCGTTTCTAACCCACTGACCCACCACCCTCCCCCTGTGCCAGGACTGCAGAACCTCTTTATTTTTGTTGACTTCGAACTAGGACAACCTCACTACTTAACCAACAAAGCCCCCCAAGTCTGAGACTCAGACATTAAAAACTTCTATTTTCAATTATTTGTCTTCTTTCTGTATATTGATCAAATTACCACATACCACTAATCTGTTAGAAATTAATCCAAGATTGAGCAATTCTACAGCCAGTTAAGTCAGAGTGGAGAATTAATGATTAATTAGCATCATAATGCTCAACAACCCCTCCACTTCCTCTAATGCATATGCACGTACAGACACATTCTTTAAGAAATGTATTACCAGAACTGGTAGGAACTCTTCTCAGCACGTTACCCACTTGAAAACACTAGAGAGAAACCATAGCCAGTCTGTGTAGCTGCCCTGAAGCTATGACTCTATGCCGGGTTTTAAAAGTCCATATCTCTGTGTTTTTAACGTGCAGCTCCCTGGATCATAGATACCTTGATGAAGACAGAGAAGAAATTTTACACCTGTGTGAGGGTTGGGTGATTACCGGAGCACAAAGAGAGACATAATCCAACCACACAATGATCCCTAGGAGACAAGAGGCCTACAAAACAGGTAAAATGTCCCTGGAACAGGAAATGTTCTTGTCACCAGGCCAATTGGTTACCACAAATAAATTCTTTTTCCAAATAACACAAACAAGCAGGGTTTTCCTGCTTCATCCAAGAGGAGGGAGCAGCAGCAGGAGACCAGCTGTCTTGTGTATAGTCCCAATGCTTGCTTCTAATAGCAAGACAAATCCTTGATGGAAAATGTACAAAGTAATTGAGCTGGCAAGGAATCAGAAGGAAATACCCAGGCCCCTTTCTTCCTGGTGACACATGTATGCCATCTTCAGAAGCTCAGAAACAAGCAGGAAAAGTGAGCAAAGGTGAAGATATATGTATTACTTCGGGTTTCTCATCCATCTAGGGGATTTTCTTTAATTGTCGGGTTTGATTTTAAATGAATGCCTGTACAACAGGAAATCAACTCCAGTACAAAAAATAAAGTCATGTGGAATTTTTGAAAATTGCCATACGGTAGGATCCATATCTGAGTTGTTATAATGAAAAAAGAATTCCTGCTTCTTAAATTTAAAAATTATAAAGTATACATTTTAGCTTTGTTAACATTGCTCAGCCTAACATTAAAACGGCAGGGGAAGTAGGTCATAGAGAAAGCGGCCCCGCCCCACATGGCACATGATAACGACCAGAGGAGAAGCAGGGGCCATGTTCCCCTGTCACCTGGGGTGACTTTCTGGGGAAGACTTACTTGGGCGTGCCTGTGGGTTTCCAGTACCTGCAGAAGAGGTACTGTCCGTCTGCATTGACCAGGTGAGGGAGGTCCTGGTAGGGAATGCTCTGCGGGGTCCGCCTGGGGGAACTTTCCTCTGGCATGCTGGAAGGGTCTTCAGGTCCTAGAAGGAAAAGTGACATATTCCAAAGTCAGAAATATCTCAAGAACATGTATGGATAGGAGAGAAAAGTCTAGTTCAGAGTCAGTAACATTTTTTTAAAAGCAGTTTAAAAAACCCCTCTGTTTCAAAGGTTTAAAACATACATACATTTCTTGCAAACCTCTCCAACACTGAAAAATCCCATTTGTTCTTAAGAAAATGCTCACTTTATTTTTTAAGTGCCTCATTACAGCTTTTCCCCCTTCCCATCTGTGTTTATTTTAAATCATTTCAGGAAACTTCATCTTAAAGACTATTTTAGCTGTAATCAAGTGGAAATTATAGTCAGCTCTATGGGTACAAAGACCCAGCTGCAAGAAGACCCATCTATCTTAAAATCTCCAAGGAACAGTTTCAAGTGGGCACAATAATGAGGTGGATGATACTCAGATTATTCCTCCCATCTGAAATTCCAAGGATACATGACAAACCTGTTTCCATTATGTGCTGGCGTTTGCATTCCACAACCACGACAGCCTGGAGAATCAGAACCAGGCAAATCGGGCTGTTCCCTCATCTGGGCGGCCCCAAGGCAGCAGGAAGGCAGCTCCGAGCCCTCTTCCCGCACCCAGACCCTGCCTTTCGGGCTGGGGCGCTCAGCCGGGAGCCTGCTTCCAGCTCCCACCGGCAGGCTCTCCGGGGCTCCCCTCCCTCCCCAGGGCGGGGAGCGTCGCTGCGATTCTCCACTACTAGTTCATGTCATCACTTTTCCTAAACAAATCGCTAGAGGGGCTCGGAGAAGGGAGGGGCCCGGGAAACTGGGAAACTAGCTCCGCGCACACCGAGGCACCTCGCAGACGCACAAATGCGGGTGCCCAAGGCAAAGTCGCCCCCAAGGCTTCTCACAAACTTTGCTTCCTGTGCGTCTCCGACAGCACAGGACACGTAGCCCCGAAGCTGTCATCGGAAATGCCGCTGGGAAAACCGGGTGGGCTTCGCCGGGTGTCTGCACCGGGGAAGGTGGGGACTAGAAAGATGGAGTTGATGGGGACAAGTTGGTTTGGGGGCTGGTGCGAAAGAGCAGGGAGGGCGCGCGCGCGCGCACACGCGCGCACACTCGGACACGCGCGCACACACCGTGCACACACACACACGCACACATGGGTAGCGGGAGCCCACGCCGGGCGTGTCCGGGACCCCAATGCTGCTCCCCACCCCTGACGGCGGCACTGGCGGGCTGGGGCAGGGGCCGGGAGGCAGTTACCGGGGCCACGAGCGCCGCTGTCGCGTTCCCCGAGCGCAGCAGATCCTCGTTTGCGGCGGGCCAGGGCCGGGACGAGCTGCGCGCGACCAGCTTCGCGGCGACAGGGTGCGGCGTCTGCGCCGCCACTTTATCCCCGGGCCGGCTCAGCGGCGGGGGCGGCCCGAGATGGGTGGGGACGCGCGGGACCCGGCGGGCGGCGGGCGGCGCGGGGAGGCGGCGCCCGGGGCCCACGTGTGCCCGGCCCGCGGGGAGGAGCGGGGGCGCCGCCCGCCGACCCAGCCACGCACTCCTCTCCTCCGCGCCTCGTGGACAGCCGCGCCCCGGGGTGGCCGCCCGAGGACTGTCAGGGAGGCCTGAACTGAGCTGGGTTCATGGGAGCCTCAGCGCGGGAGGACACACCACACCCACGGGCACACGCGCGCACACAGACCCACAGGCACCACACGTACACAGACAACTCGCGCAGGGCCGCACACTCACCACACGTGTACACATGTGCACTCCCAAAGTCACTACACTGCACGCAGGGACATACAGACACACATCCCAGAGATACCACATGCATACAGACACACACAGACCACACATGCATGCACACACACAAGCCGAGACATAGGCACAGACAACCCACAGAGACACAGATGTGCACAGACATATGCAGACTATACACCTGGCCCACACATAGACACAGACACACTCACATCATACACACACAGTCGCACACAGACACACTCACACTTCATTGCAGTCAGACACATACAATGCTGGAGGGGCAATTAGCCGGTCGTGGTGGCATGCGCCTGTAGTCCCAGCTACTCAGGAGAATCGCTTGAACCCGGGAGGCAGAGGTTGCAGTGAGCCGATACCACACCATTGCACTTCAGCCTGGGTGACAGAGTGAGACTCCATCTCAGGGAAAAAAAATGCTGGAGGGGGTCCACTTGACTCTAGGGTAGTGTAAAAGCAGATGGTGCATGCCTACAAATGCCTTGTCCCTTCCTGGCAATCCCCAGCAACTCTCCCGTTCCCAGCGGCTGTGACCCCCAGATAAAACCTCTGGTGCATCTACACAGGCCAGGGCACAGTCTGAGCTCTGTCCAGTATAACTAGCAACGTGGCCGTGGAGGGTAAGGCCACTGGACTGAGACTCCACACCACCTGGGTTGAACATTAGCTCCTCCACTTGCTCTTTGAGCCTCAGTCTACCTACCTTCAACCTGTGAGTGATATACCTATGCCCCAGTGGAGTGTCCCTGTCTCACACTGACCTCAAGAGGCCTTCCTGTCTTTCTTTCTCCGCAAAAAATTCTACACCATAGCAGCGTTGAGGACTGTGTCTCAGCGTCACACTGTGTGTGTCCAAGGAGGCCCAGGGTGCTACAGAGCCTGTGGTCTAACTTGAGAAATAAAACAACAGCCTTTGAGCAGTGGCTTGAGTTGCAGGCACTGCTGAGCGTGACTTACCCACTGTCTGGCCTCCAGCAGGCCACCAGGCCTGGAGCAGAGGAGTGGCTAAGTGACTTCTGGTCGGGGCAGCTCTACAGAATCCATGCAAGAGAGGTTTAGGGGCGGCAGTCTCAGGGGCAGGAAGCTTGGGGGCTTCACTCAAAGCTGGACATGCTAAGTGCACTGGATTTCCGTTGGTTATAATTCATGGAAAGGAAGGGTGGTCGGGGGTCTGATGGACGCTTTTATCAAGCCATTATTTCAAATGTTCCTGGCTCTAACATTTTATGATTTAAAATACACAGCTTGAAAATTTGGAGGAGAGGCCGGGCTCAGTGGCTCACGCCTGTAATCCCAGTCCTTTGGGAGGCCAGGCAGGTGGATCATCTGAGGTCAGGAGCTGGAGACCAGCCTGACCAACATGGTGAAACCCCATCTCTACTAAAAATACAAAAATTAACTGGGCATGGTAGCGGGCACCTGTAATCCCAGCTACTCGGGAGGCTGAGGCAGGAGAATCACTTGAACCCGGGAGACAGAGGTTGCAGTGATTGCACTCCAGCCTGAGCGACAGAGCAAGACTCTGTCTCAAAAAAAAAAAAAAAAAAAAAGCTTTGAGGAGAGACTTCACTGAAGTTGTCAGAGGGATCTCAGTAGAAGTGACATTTGCAAACTTGAAGAGATCCCCCAAACTTGGTTATGGACAGAACTGAGACTGTGGTGTGTGGCCAGCCAACTGGGAATTTGGGAGTTAAGAGACAGATCGTATTGTTCTGTATCTGGCTTTTTCTTTTAATTAAACTTATTCTGAGATAATTGTAGATTCGCATGCAGTTGTAACAAATAATACAGAGAGATGCTATGTGCCCTTTACTCAGTTTCCTGCAATGGCAACTTCTCACAAACCACAGTAAATATCACAACAGGATACTGACACTGATAGAGTATCTGTAGTCAAGCTACAGAACGTCTCTACCCCACAAAGTGGTACGCTTTTATAGCCGCATCCACTTCCCTCTCATCCTCACTCCCCTAAAACCCCTGGCAACTACTAATTTATTCTCCATTTCTAAAATTTTGTCATTTCAAGGATATTTTCTGAATAGAATCATAAAGTACATAACCTCTAGGATTCACCTTTTCATTCAGCATAATTCCAGGTGGGTTGGGTGTAGCAGTCCACAGTATGGAAGTACCACAGTGTGTCTAACAGGTCATCTGCTGAAGGATATCTGCGTTGTTTCCAGTGTTTGTTGATTAAGAATAAAGCTGCTGTAAACCTCCATGTACATGTTTTTGTGTGAATCTAAGTCTTCATTCTCTGAGATGAGGGTCCAGAAGTGCAATTGCTGAGCTGTAGGGAAATTGCAAGTTTTTAAAGAGAATGCCAAAATGTTTTCCAGAGTGACGGTAGCATTTTACATTCCTACCAGCAGTGTAGGAGAGAACCAGTCTCTCAGCATTCATGTCAGCATGTAGTGTTGTCACCATTTTAAAAATTTTAGTCTTTCTGTTAAGTGTGTAGTGATGATATTTCACTGTGGTTTTTAATTTGCTTTTGCCTAATGGCTAATGTTGTTTCATGTGCGTATTTGCCATCTATATATCCCATTCAGTGAAATGTCTTTTCTTGGCTTTCGGCTATTTTCTTGCCCCCCACCCCTTTTTTTTTTTTTTTTTTTTTTTGAGACTGAGCCTCACTCCGGTAGCCCAAGCTGAAGTGCAGTGGCGCCATCTTGTTTCATTGCAACCTCCACCTCCCAGGCTCAAGCAATTCTCATGCCTCAGCCTCCCTAGTAGCTGGGACTACAGGTGCAGGCCACCACACCTGGCTAATTTTTTGTATTTTAGTAGAGACGAGGTTTCATCATGTTGCCCAGGGTGGTCTCAAATTCCTGAGCTCAGGCGATCTGACCGGCCTCAGCCTCCCAAAGTGCTGGAATTACAGGCATGAGCCACCACGCCCATCCTTTAGGCTATTTTCTTTCTTTCTTTTCTTTTCTTTTTTCTTTTTTTTGAGACAGGGTCTCGTTCTGTCACCCAGTCTGGAGTGCGTTGGTACGATCTCCGTTCATTGCAGCCTTTGGCTATTTTTTAATTGTTTGCTTCTTGTTTTCTTACTGTTGAGTTTTGAGAGTTCTTGGTATATTCTAGACATTAGTCTACTAGATACTAGATGTGTGATTGCAAATATTTTCTTCCAGTCTGTAGCTTGTCTTTTAGTCCTTTTAACAAGGTCTTTTGCAGAGCAAAAGTTTTCATTTTGATCAGAAACAATTTATCAATTTTTTGTTTTATGGATTATGCATTTGGTGTCAAGTCTAAGAACTCTGTGTAGTCCTACCTCAAGAGATTTTCTCCTGTGTTTTTCTCTAAAAGTTGTATAGATTTACATTTTATGCTTAAGTCTGTAAGCTATTTTGAGTTACTTTTTGTCTGGAGTGTGAGATTTAGATCAAGGTTCATTTGTCTCTACATGTCCCATTGCTCCAGCACAGTTTGTTGAAAAGGCTGCCTTTCCTCCACTGAATTGCTTTTGCACTTTTGTAAAATTCAGCTGCCTGCTTGTACAGGTCTATTTCTGGGTTCTCTCTTTTGTTTCTTTGGTCTGTGTCTATTCCTCCACCAATACCACACAGTCTTGATTATTGAAGTTCTCTATAAATCTTGAAATTGAATAGGCTTGTTCCTCTCACTTTATTCTTCATTTACAAGACTTTTTTTTTTTTTTTTTTTTTTTTTTTGGTAGAGAAGGAATCTCTCCATGTTGCCCAGGCTGGTCTTGAACTCCCGGCCTTAAGCCACCCTCCCACTGTGACCTCCCAATGCACTGGGATTACAAATGTGAGCTACCACACTCAGTCTACAAGATTCTTTGAACTATTCTAGTTCCTTCACCTTTCAATATAAATTTTAAAATAACCTTGTTTATATTCATTAAAAATTTTGCTGGGATTATGATAGGAATTGCATTAAACATGTATATTCTTTGAGAACTGACATTTTTACTATTAAGTCTTCTAATCCATGAACATGGGTATATATGTCCATTTATTTAGTTGTTCTTTGATTCCTTCATAAATGTTGTATAGTTTTCAGCATACAAGTTCTATACACATTTGGTCAAATTTATACCTTTTTAAAAATAAGTAATTATAAATGTTAGGTATATTTAATTTCAGTTTCCACATGTTAATTTGTAGCATATAGAGATAAAATTGATTTTTGTATGTTGATCTTGTATCCTGTAATCTTGTTGAACTCACTTATTAAATACAGATATAGGGTTCCTTTTTTTGGCATCTATTGTCTTCTGTAATCCAGGAGGGTTTGGCTTTGTTTGTAGCTTACTTGGGGTTTTCTACATAGACCATCATTATATTTGAAGGGAGTTTCTTGTAGACAACATATACTTATATCATTTTAAAAAATCCATTCTGCCAATGTCTGTTTTTTAGTTGGTATATTTAGACCATTTACATTTAATGTAATTATCATATTGTTATGGTTTAAGTCTGCCATTTTATTTTTATTTCTGTTCTCTCATTTCTTTTTTCTTTTTCTTTTCTTCTTCTGGGTTACTTGCACAGGAACTTTTTCTTGTTTTGTTTGGTTTGGTTTGGTTTTGAGATGGAGTCTCACTCTGTTGCCCAGGCTGGAGTGCAATGGTGCCATCTTGGCTAACTGCAACCTCTGTCTCCCAGATTCAAGCAATTCTCCTCTCTCAGCCTCCCAAGTCTGGCTAATTTTTGTATTTTTAGTAGAGATGGAGTTTCACTATATTGGTCAGGGTGGTCTCGAACTCCTGACCTCAGGTGATCCATCTGCCTTGGCCTCTCAAAGTGCTGGGATTACAGGCATGAGCCACCAGGCCCAGCCTGTTTTATTTTGTTTTTGAGACAGGGTCTCACTCTGTTGCACATACTGGAGTGCTGTGATGCAATCACAGCTCACTGCAGCCTCAACTTTCTAGATTAAGTCATCCTTCCACCTCAGCCTCCTGAGTAGCTGGTACTACAGATGTGTACCACTGTGCCCAGCTAATTTTTTTTTTCTTGGCAAAGATAGGGTTTCACTATGTTGCCCTGGCTAGTCTCAAACTCCTAGGCTCTGAGCCTGCCTGCCTTGGCCTACCAAAGTGCTGCATAATTATAGGCATGAGCCACCAGGCCTGGCCAGGAACATTTTTAAATTCCAGTTTTATTTGTTTATACTGTGTTTGAGTGAATCTCTTTGTATAGACTTTTTAGTGGTTGCTCTATGTACTGCATTTTATGTATCACAGCTTACTGATGCCACTTTACTAGTTCTTATGCAATATAAAAACCTAACATCTTCTTATGTCCCTTTACTCTGCACCATTTATACTCTAATTGCCTTAACTATTTTCTCTACATACTCTGAGATTCACATCAGATAGTATTAAAATTTTTGCTTCAATCATCAAATATAATTTAGAAAAGAGGAGAATAAAAGTCTATTTTATTTGCCCATAGTTTTGTTCACTGTGTTCTTTCTTCATGATAGTACAAGGTTTCTTCTTTTATCATTTCTTTTCGGTTTAGATATATTCCTTTAGCCATTCTTTGAGGATGGGTCTGCTGGCAACATTTTCTTAGTTTTGCTTTATCTGAGAATGTCTTGATTCCCCTTCATTCCTGAAGGATATTTTCACTACATAAAGAATTCTGGATTAAAAATTATTTTCTTTCAGCATTTGAAAAATATCGTGCCATTACATTCTGGCCTTGATGCTATCTGATAAGATATCCATTGTCATTCAAATTTTTTTTTCCTTATAAGGAAATTACCTATAGGTAACATGTAATTTATCTTTCCCTGCTGTCAAGATTTTTTTCTTTGTCTTTAGTTTTCTGAAGTTTGACTATGATGTTTCTTGGTATGGGTTTCTTTGGGTATATTTTATTTGGAATTCATTCAGCTTTTTTATTTATAGTTTTTTTTTTGTCTCCTGCCAAATTTGAGACATTTTCAGCCATTACTTATTTGAGTACTTTTTCAGCCTCATCGTCTTTTCTCTTCTCCTTTTAGACTCTGATGACATGAATATTTGAGCTTTTCTTATAGTTCCATAGGTCCCTGAGGGCTCTGTTCATTTTGGGTTTTTTTTGTGGGTTTTTTTTTTTAAGCCTATTTTCTCTCTGTTATTCAGATGAGTCATTTCTATTGTCCTATGTTCCAGCTTATTGAACTGTTCCCTCTATTTCACCTTTGAGCTCATCCATTGAGCTTTTTATTTCAGTTATTGTATTTTTCAACTCTAAAATTTCCATTTGGTTCTTCTTTACATCTTCTATTTCTTTGCTAAGAATTTCTATCCCTTTGCCAAGACTTTTTATTTTTCATTTGTTTCAGGCATGTTTATAATTGCCTGTTGGAGAACTTTTATTGTGACTGCTTTAAAAATCTGTTTGTTTTTCTGTTGGTATCTATTGTCTTCTCTAATCCAGTGTTAGATCTTTCTGGTTCTTGATAAGATAAATGATTTTCTATTGAAACTTGGTCATTTTTGTATTATGTCATCAGACTCTGGATCTGATTTAAACCTTTTGTTTTACCTGTGTTTCTCTAGAGTCACAAATGTATAAGGCAAAACAAAAAACCCAGGGAACTCACCACCATGTTGTTCCTCAGGTCCTGAGGTCCCCAGCAGGTTTGCCTTTTATCTCTTCCTTTCAGCATCCTCTTACGTTGGTTGTATACATAATGTCCAGGGTTTTTAGCCATATTTAGTGGGAAAAGTAGGGAAAAGCACATCCACTCCACCTTTGCAGATGTAGAAGTCTTGTATCTGGCTTTTTATTTCAGTAGGGAAATCAGTGGGCCACCAGGCCCCTACTTGCCTGTGTGTCCACCTAGATCTCTAGGGCAGGATTATTCTAGATGCAGTGATCTCCAAGACAAGTGCTGGTTGTCAGGCTCTGCTCCTACAGCCTGCGATGAAAAGGTAAGGGTTGCAATTCAAGTAAAGGTGACGTCTTTCTGCCCCTACAAGTTGATATGGTTTGGATCTGTGTCCCCACCAAACCTCATTTTGAACTGTAATCCCCAATGTTGAAGGTGGGGCCTGGTGGGAGGTGAATGCATCATGGGGATGGATTTCTCATGAATGGTTTAGTGCCATCCCCCTTGGTATTGTCTTGGTGATAGTGAGTGAGTTCTCGTGAGATCTGGTTGTTTAAAAGTGTGTAGCACCTTTCCCTCTCTCTCTTGTTCCTACTCTGGCTGTGTAGGACGTGCCTGCTTTCCTTTCACATTTTGCCATGATTGAAAGTTTCCTGAGGCCTCCCAGAAGCAGAAGCCACTATGCTTCCTGTATAGCCTGCAGAATCATGAGCCAATTAAACCTTTTTTCTTTATAAATTACCCAGTCTCAGGTATTTCTTTATAGCAGCATGAGAATGGGCTAAAACACAAATGTTCTTGTGTGGCCTTCAGAGATGCTCTGAGGTTTGAGGAGAGTAGAACATACTGGAAATACCTGTGAAGAGAAAAGGAGAAAGAGCAAGCTGGGAGATAGTAAGAAGACCAAGAGTTTCTCTTATTAGCAGTTTTAGTGTATGTGATATTGCACAAGAATTTGGGTGGTTGTATACTTCAATTATAAACCACTTCTAATGGGAAAGGAGTGGAGGTTGGGAATGGAAATGGTACTGAAAGTGAATGATAGAGGAAAAGCAAGACTGTACTATCAAACTTAAGGGGAAATAAAGTTGGGCAAAAATACCTAAGCCTCAGAAGCAAGCTCCACTGACTAGTGGTGCTACTTCCTGGTGAGTTACTCTATTTTGCTAAGCCTGCCTCCTCACCTGAAACAGGGGAATGTGGATAGGAATACCCCCTCTAGGGCCTTGGTTAAGATGAACTGAACATCAGCATGGTGCCTGGTGGCTAGTCAGCTTGTATTAAGTCAGGGGTGGCAGCTTGGGGGCCTTCATGTTAAGTCTGACCCATTAAAAAGTATTTCTATATCTGAAATGGTTTTCTTAATGTGAGTTTTAAAAATTGGTGATTTCACATGCAAATCCAGATTCCTAGCTTTTCTCAAAGAGCAGAGGGATATGGTTACACTGGACTGTTAGTGTTGGATGATGGGTTGAGCATGAGGTGCCTGCAGGGGCAGATGGATTTGAGGATCTAGAGCTGAAGAAGAAGGTCAGACCGGAGACAGAGATGTGGGTGTTGGCCGGAAATGGCCCTTGCAGCTGTGGGGGAGAGTGTGCTGACCCAGGAGAGTGGGCAGGTAGAGGTGTGACCTGGCAGCCTGCATACTGCACCTGGTCAGCAGGAGATTTGACCTGCACAGTGCTTTATTGATATTTGGTTGAATTAGTAGCCAATTTCTGAAAATCAGGGCATTTCACATAGCAATGCTGGTTGTGTAAAAGGCCAAAGGTCTGGCAATATGGGCTTCCATCTGGGCGGGCAGCAGCCTGCACTGAGGCTGGGGGGAGGCTGCCCCCTGCAGGTGGTGCATGCATTTGCCTATCGGCCCATTCTGCCTGGCCCACCTCCAAAAATGCTAACTCTCAGATTTCTGATTTATTTTACTGGGTGGAGCTTTTCTGAATTGTGAAACATGAAGGAAGAAGGGGATGTTTTGATGGTGATGGGCAGAAGCATGATGTCCAATTCATTCTAGGCTTTCTGAGTTCTCCTTGGAACAGCTAAGTGGAGAGGCCTGATTGCCAATGGAAGATGCAGTAGGATGCTCAAGATGGAGACGAAGGTTTGGAAGCCGTCGGCCATTTATTATCACTGAAATCATGGGAGTGAATTCAATTGCTCAGGGGATGTAGACTGGAAGGATAAGCAGGCCTAGGAGAGATCATCGTGAAGAGGAGAAGAGTTTGCAAAGGTGATAGAGACAGAGGTGGATGATCCAGAAGGTGTGATTGCAGAGAATCCAAAGTTGCATCATATTCCAAGAAGAATATGTGGCCAAAAGAGTCTAATAGCTCCCAGCAGTCAAGCAAAAGACAAACTGAGAAATGTGCAATTGACTTAATGACAAGGTCATTTTTGACCCTGGAGAGAACCCAGTTCATGGATTAATCAGGGTAGAGGCCAGCTTGTGCTTATGTATGAAGTGAGTGGACAATAAGTGGAGACAGCAAGTGTAGATAACCCTTTCAAGATATCTTCTGTGGAGAAAAGGCAAGAGTGCAGTGGCAAGGACTATGGGCATTCGAGGCAGACAGCCTGGGTTCAATTACCAGCTCTGCTAATGTTTAACTACATGATCTTGGGCACGTGACTTACCCTCTTTATATCTATATGAAACAATGGGAATTAAGATTATTGTCTATTTCATGGGACTGAATGGAATAACGTTGGTCAAGTACTTAGCACAATGCCTGGCACATGGTAAGAAGAGTGCAATAAAATTTCATTACTATTAATTTAAGTGATAGATGCGTGTGTTAAAAATTCAAATGAGAATCAAAATGTTGACAGTGAATTGTGAGTCTCCATCCCATCCCTGTGCCTTGGTTCCTGTCCCAGGTTCTGTGTGGCCTTCCAGAGATCCTCTGAGGGTTGAGGAGAGTGGGACTTCACTGGAAATACCTGTGAAGAGAAAGGGAGAAAGAGCAAGCCAGGAGACAATAAGATGCAAAGGCATCAGGGGAATGAAAGTAACTGGCTTCCCGGGGACTCCAGTAGCCAGGCTGCTTAAAGAAGCAAGACACAAACTGGAGAGTCTGGGAGTTAAGGACAGAGCTTGAGAAACATCTCCTAAGTAAGGGTGGAGATTTGTTGCATCAGTGGCCCCAGTAAATGGCCTGCTTGTTCCCATGCTCTTTGCACTGACTTGGAAGCTCTTCCCATCAAGAGGTGAAGTCTAGTTCCAATACCTTGAATCTGCGTTGGCCTTGACTTGTTCTGGCCAACAGGCTGTGGTGGGAATGGCACTGTGCCAGTTCTTCTTGATGTAAGGCATCAAGAAGCCTTACATGCTCACTCTTTCTTCACTCAGCCCAACCCTTTCCTTTGTCATGTAAACCAGCCTGGACTAGCTTGATGGAGTGATGAGGCCCATGGAGGAAGCCAAGGCTCTCTACCAGACAAGCAACCAATCCCCAGAAGCAGATCTGCCCTTGTGACCTGCAGCTACCCACAGATGCATAAGGGTGCCCAGCAGAGACCAAAAGAACCACCTTGGCTGAGCCCAGCCCATGTTGCTGCCCCCACAGAATAATGAGATAAATGTTTGTTGTTTTAAGCTCTTAAGTGTTGGGGTGACTTGTTATGCAGCAGTTGCTAGCTGATGCAGCAAGTTGTGCATTGCATTTGCCATCTCACACATTAGAGTTATCCCATCTCTACAATCACTGTGGGACCTGGGAGGTGGAATTCAACAGTTCTAAATCAAAAAATGTTTAAAATTACTGAAAATTTGGATGGAGGAAGAAAAGGGAAAGAAAAAGCACTTTGTACGATATATAATATCTACAAGATATGTTTACACGTGACAGAACAATCAAATTAATCAAATAGGATGTACTCAGTGCTATAACTAGAAATCATAAATATCCTTAATGTTGATATGGCAGGGTTTATTGACTCCATTATTCTACCTTGTTGAAGTGTGTAGAAAAATTTTCCCCAAATCATTTCCACCTTGGCGCCCTTTAGCAATTTTTCCATGAAGTCTTAAATTCTTTCTGCATGAGAGATTTGGGGCCATTAACGAGCATGGTTGAGAAAGGAACTATGGTCATTAGAGGCCCCCAGACAGCTAGGTATTAAATGTGAACATAAGCTCTTAAACAATGTGTGTGGGTGCAGAAAAGCTCATTTTCTCCCGTTGAATGCTCCTGAGAGTCGACTTGGCCATCAATTTCTTCTTCCATGAGGACACAGTTGTAGATGTCATTGGAAGGGCACGTGTGGCAGTCAAAGGCACTCTCCTGCCTTTCTTTGACCACTAAAGGTCATGTGGGAAAAACCAAACAGAACATTTTGAATATTTTTAGTATAGTTCCTGCAGAAATTGCATCAATGGGAATCAAAATAGGGAAGTAAATTAACAGGTGCCCATGCCAATAATGCCCTTATCATCCTATGGGGTCAGCACTAGCATGAATTTTACAACTGAGGAAACTGCACAGCAAAGAAGTTCCTTTGCTTGCCAATTGCCCTACGAGGAAATGGCAGAACAAGTCTGTGAACCCGATCCGTCCACCTCCCATACTTTCTCCATTGTAGGGCGACGTTACTGTGTGGGAAGTGTCCATTTTCTATTTAAAGAAAGCTTTCAAAATAAATGAAGTTTAAAACATGGGTTGATTTAAAGAAAGGTATTACATAAATAACAGAGCTTGTGGGTCATAGATGTGACAAAGCCATCATGTAAGTAGCGTGGCCTTGCCGAGGCTGGAGACACACAGGGAGGAGCCCAGGAGGGAGAGCTGGGTGTGGCCCCCACTCTGCCTGTGACCTGCCTACAGCCCCTCCTGGCTGAGGTGCCCTCCACATCAACATGATTTTTCACTTCTGGGCTTCAGCTTCCTGTGGGTCAAGATAAAGCTTGGCCCAGATGGTCTCCAAGGGTCCTCCCGGCTCTTAGAAACAGTCATGCTGTGAACAGCTATTTTTTGCTCTGTATTTAAAAGCACAAGGGCCAGGCCTATTGGGAAAGGCCATTAAGTACAATCAAATCTACCAAGATGAAAATATAGGTTCCCGCCCACATGCCATCTTCTTTAAATGCATTTGGCAAGTCCAGAATGTCAGCAATTAGTAACCGGGCCCAAGCACGGTAATAAGATTTGGACTCACCAGTGAAGGAGAAATTCTTCCCCTGACTAATCTGGTTAGTGAAGCAGTTCAAAGTTGCACACGCTGAAAAATGTTCCACTAAGGTCATTATAAGTACAAATAAAGTAGACTCTGCTCGCAAATAAAAGTGGTGGGTCACACATGTGTATCTTCCTACGTTATTTTTTGAAAAAAGTTTTTTTAGACTTCTTTTGAAATAGATGCCCTTGACCTCATACTAAAGTTTCACCATCAAAGGCAAATGAGGTGGTAGTTATGTTTAGGTGGGGAAAGTCCAGTGAAGGGTTGGGTAACTGCAGAAACTACTACATATGTATAGATATTTCCAGGTAATTTAGGCAAGGTTGTTGGGGAGGGAAGCAAACTACACAGCCTTTCTAAACAACAGCATTTGTGTGTGTGTGTGTGTGTGTGTGTGTGTTGGGGGGGGGTGGGTGTTCTGTTTTTTAATTGACTACTTTGAGTCAGAGAAGCTACACGGTGTGTACTGGTTAAGGGTACTGACCCTAGGGGCTGAAACAGTACTTGGACTTACAAGCTCTGTGGCCTGGAACAAGTTACTTAGCCTTTTTGCACCTCAGTTTCCTCATCAGTAAAATGGAGGTAATAAGAGTATATAATTCACAGAATTATCGTGAAGGTTAAATGAATGAACATATTAAAGTGCTTACAGCAATACTTGCCATAGAGTAAATACTTTATGTGTGAACTATATTCTTATCTGTGAAACAGTGTCACCTCTCCCTCTAAACTGCTTTGGAAACACCACGTACCTGATAACATGTATCTTACAAAGCCAAGCTACCTTATGCAATGCTAAGTGCACATTCCCTTGTGTATTAAGCAAGACTGGAAAGCCTTGGGGGGAACTTTATAGCTGGAAGGTGTCCGAGACATCATCTAGTCTTAAAGTGTCATTTTGTAGACAAAGCAATTGAGACAAGAGAGGTGAGGTGACTTGTCCAGAGTTATGGAACAACTTGTAACCTGGCAGCCAAATCCAGATGAGAACAAGGGTACTATTTACATCACCGCCATTCATTCCCAATGGATTCTTAGTGTTTCAGGTATGAAAAGAAATTAGAAACCAGGAATTAGGATGCTTGGGATCTCTCACTCACACTCTGCCACAGGCCTCTCTCCTAGCCTTCAAATCTGTAGCAGGTTTATGTGAACATTTGTTTTCTTTGTTTTTGAAACACTAGGCAATGCTCTTTCTTTTCTAACCACAGTTGTACTTCCTTTTAGGGAACTCTACATCGCTGCATGTTCCTGGGGCAACTGTCAATCAAAGTGACTCCCTCAGCCTAGGGCTGGCCCAGGGCCTGAGAAGGCCGACAGGACTCCCTCTCACATGGACTGCTGAGCACAGCACTGTGAACTGAGGGTACAGGCAGCGCTCCCCCATTCTAATGTGTGTGCCAGGAGAGGTGGCCAGGTGCTCCTGCTGAGGGAGGCCTGCTGCATGTCCTAAACCCTGAGCTATTGTTTCTGGGCCTGGTCTTGCAGTCTCGTTTACTCTATGAGCTACACAAAAGGCCTACAACAAAGTCCCTTTTGGCTTAAGTTAGCCAGCTTTGGTTCCGTCACTTAACCTATTGACTTAGCCGTTGTGAAAGTTCCTGGCAGGTAGAAAGATGGCGGGAGGCAGTGGACAATGTTAGTGGAGGGGCCTGCCGAAGAGGTGTCTGGGAGAAGAGAAGGCCTGAGCTATGAATTGAATAAAACTAAGGGACCTTTTTGGACCAGCAAAAACAAGGCTCAGCAGCAGGAAGAAGGGGAAATAGGGATTCCATAAGCCAAGCAGTTGGCACATTGAAGTCCCTAAGGGGGCAAGGGATGTCAAGGAAACAGGACAAGATGTTGCTCTGTACTTGAGGATTTGGAAACTGAAAAAATGAGAAACCGAAAGAGGAAAACATCCAAGGACTCAGTCAGGACTCCACCAATGGTCACAGCAAAACAGTACTTTACAGGCACCCCTTAAAAGCGAAACAAAAATTGTTTCCAGGACACTCTGGACAACAGAAGTCAGTATTCATTTACCGTTTCCTTTATTCATTCAGCTTCTATGCATCTGCTAAGCACCTGCCATAGGCTGGACATCGAGCTAGATGCGGAGATCACACCACCGTCCCTCCCCACACATTATTTGTCATCCAACAAGGATGAGGGATGAGAAGACAAGATCATCACAGCCAGAGAGGCAGGTGAGTGGGTGTGGAGGGGACACAAAGGTAAAGCAATGGTTCCCACAGGAAGCCAAGTGGTGGGAGCATCCAGCTCCAACAGCTGGAGGAGGGCTTGCGAGGAGTCCAGGAGAGCTGCCTGCATGTGCGCAGCAACCTCGCTTTCCTTTAACTCTGGCTCTTGTCTCATTCTGGGCTTTAGTGTCAGGGAAAGGAGCACAGGGGGCCAAGTTGGGCTTTGTTCTGGTTCCTAACAGCTTGCAGGTTTGACAGCCAGGCCCCCGAGGGATATGTGCAAAACCTTCCTACCAACATGTGGGCCCCAGACCAGCAGCATAGACCTCTCCTGGGAGCTTGTTAGAAATATAGAATTCAGGCCGCATCCAAGACCCACTATATCACAGTCTGCATTTTAACAAGGTTCCCGGTGACCTGTAAGCAGGTTAACATTTGAGAGCATCAGTGTGATAATTGATGCTAGTGAAAAAGTGCTTTACCAGTTAAAACCTTAGCGAAGTACTGAGATATTCATTTAAGGGTAGGTTATTTGGAAAGACTCAGGTCAGGAACTGGGGGCAATGGTGCAGGGGTTGGGGAGGGCAAAAAGACTGAGTAGGACAGGTTCCTTTGGGTTGGATATACCATAGAGTTACCTGATAAAATACAGAATGCTCAGTTAAATGTGAATTTCAAATATGCAATCAATAACCTTTTAGTATAAGTGTGTCCCAAATGTTGCATAGGGCATACTTATTATTACTATTATTTTTTTGAGACAGAATCTTGCTCTGCTGACCAGGCTGTAGTGCAGTGGTGCGATCTCGGCTCACTGCAGCCTCCACCTCCTGGGTTCCAGCGATTCTGCTGCCTCAGCCTCCCAAGTAGCTGGGATTACAGGTGTGTGCCACCACGCCTGGCTAATTTTTGTATTTTTAGTAGAGACAGGGTTTCACCATGTTGGCCAGGCTGGTCTCAAACTCCTGACCTCAGGAGATCTGTCCACCTCAGCCTCGCAAAGTGCTGGGATTACAGGCACGAGCCACCACGCCCGGACGGACATGCTTACACTAAAAAAGTTACTCATTATTTTTCTGAAATTCACATTTAACTGAGGATCCTGGCAACCTTAGTTTACCAGGATGTATGTGTTACCTCACAACATTTAAAAGGGCTCGAAGCTATTAAAATAAAGGGATTAATGAAGAATAACTGAAAGAATTGAATGGATGATTTAAATTTAGGCATGCCAAGCAAATTAACTTGGGGACATGTGTATAATTTTTTCCAATATTTTCAATGTGGATATGAATCTAGTTGAATCACTAATATCTCCCCACAAAAGAGTAACAACCAGAGGTGGCAAGTGGTTAAGTAAATGGTATTGGAAAAATAAAGCCAAATCTCTACCTAACACCATATGGATTAAAGACCTAAAAGTGAAAGATAAACTTGAAAAGTTAATAGAGGAGAATGTGGGAGAATATCTTAGTTACTCAGGTGAAGGGAAGAACTTCTTAAGTTAAAATTTAAAAACACTTACCATCCAGCAATCTCATCCCTGGGTGTATGTCCTAGATAATTTAAATCCAAAGGTATGTCAAAGAGATATCTGCATTCTTGTCTTCATTTCAGCATTATTTACAATAGCCGAAAAATGGAAGCAACCTAAGTACCCATCAGCGAATGAATGGATAAAGAAAATGTGGTATGTACATACACACAATGGAGTACTATACAGCCTTAAAAAGGAAGGAAATCTTGTCATGTGTGACAACATGGATGGAACTGAAGGATATTGCACTAAATGAAATAAGCCAGACACAGGAAGACAAATACTATATAATCTCCCTTATTTGTGGAATCTAAATAAGTCGATCTCATAGAAACCGAGAGCAGAATGGTGGTTGCCAGGGGATGGGGAGAGGGAGTAATAGGGAAAGGGAAGATGTTGATCAGAGGGTACAAAGTTTCAGTTAGGCTGGAGGAATACGTTTTAGTGATCTATTGCACTGCACAGTGACCATAGTTAGTAGTAATGCATTGTATATTTCAAATTTCCTAAAAAACAGATTTTTATCATCAAAAAAATAAGTTGGTGAGGTGATAGATATGTTAAGTAGCTTGACTTAATCTTTCTAAAGTGTGTACATAGATCAAAACATCACATTGTGCCCCATAAATAACACAATTATTGGCTGGGCATGGTGGTGCATGCCTGTAATCCCAGCACTTTGGGTAGCTGAGGCGGGCTAATCACTTGAAGTCAGGAGTTCAAGAGGAGCCTGGGCAACATGGTGAAACCCTGTGTCTACTAAAAATACAAAAACCAAATGGGTATGGTGGCACGCACGTATAGTCCCAGCTACTCAGGAGGCTAAGGCACGAGAATCGCTGGAACCCAGGAGGCGGAGGCTGCAGTGAGCTGAGATTGCCCCACTGCACTCCAGCCTGGGTGACAGAACAAGACTCCATCTCAAAAAAACAAAACACGCAATTATTATTTGTCAGTTAAAAATAAATTTAAAACAAATTTAAAAACAAAACCATAAGGCAAATAAACAAATTTGGTTACATAAAAATCAAGAATGTCCTTTCTACAAAGGACACCATGGGCATGGGAGAAGACAAAGAAGAGGTGAAAATATTTGCCAAATACAAATGGAAATTGATTTGTAAAGTGTATAAGGAACACTTGAAAATCAACAAGAAGGAATAACAACAAGAAGGAATAATTAGAATAGCTGTCCTAACAGAAAAAAAAAAAAGCCAAATGCAGTGGCTCACACCTGTAATCCCAGCACTTTGGGAGTACGAGGCAGGCAGATCACCTGAGGTCAGGAGTTTGAGACCAGCCTGACCAACAATGGCCAACATGGTGAAACCCCGTCTCTACTAAAAAGACAAAAATGAGCCAGGCGTGGTGGCGGGCACCTGTAATCCCAGCTACTCAGGAGACTGAGGCAAGAGGCTGAGGCGGGAGAATCTCTTGAACCTGGGAGGTGGAGGTTTCAGTGAGCTGAGATTGCACGACTGCACTCCAGCCTAGGCAACAAAGACTCCATCTCAAAAAAAAAAAAAGGACAAAGGATATGAATAGGGAATTGACAGAAACAGAATCTCAAAAAGCCAATACGCTCATTGAAGAGAGGCTCAAAATCATTAGCAGTCAGAGAAAGGCACAGTTAAATAACACGGGCACATTGTAGCAGACTATGCTAGGCTGCACTGGATTGGGGCATGGATAGCTCGGCAGTGGGAGGGCTGGCAGGTGGGCACTGTGGGGGAGGTCCTGCCTCTCTGGGGGGTGGGCCACCACGGCTCAGTGGAGGTCAGCGCACGCACCCCATGGCTGGGGTCTCCCTTTCCAGCTCATACAGGTCCAGAGGGTCAGCACATTCTTTGTGGTTGGATGTCCATGTGTCCTGAACGTCCATCTCCGTGGGAGTGGAAGGTATGATATGTTAGACACACCATGGAAAGTCATGCAGAATTGGAAGCAAAGGTCAGAGGTATCCAAAACAATAGGATGGATGTTATATACACGGTGCCGGGGGACAGAGCGAAACACAGAATGAAATCTATAACACAGTCTACTTACATGTATTTAAAAACGTAGGCATCCCAAGCAAAACATATTTTATGAAAAACATGAACTATAAGCAGAATAGATGGGTTGAATTTGCTTGGAAGGAGCATGGGAGAGGGATACAGAAAATGATAAGTAAAAAATAGCAACAACACTAAATAATAAAAGGATAATAAAAATTAAAGTACTAAGTAAATAGTAGACAATAAAATAGTAAGTAAATAAGAAGGAAGAAAAATAGAAATAGAATAAAAGAAGAAAACAACCATCCCTGAGCCAACCACATGAAGTGGCACAAAATTAGGAGGGTAATTGGCTCAGCCCTCTGCACCTGAAGTCCAAGAGTAAACATGTGAATATGTAAATAAGCAGCCAGGCATGGTGGTGCACACCTGTAATCCCAGTACTTTGGGAGGCCAAGGTGGGCAGATCACCTGAGGTTGGGAGTTCGAGATCAGCCTGACCAACATGGAGAAACCCCGTCTCTACTAAAAATACAAAATTAGCTGGGCGTGGTGCCACATGCCTGTAATCCCAGCTACTCGGGAGGCTGAGGCAGGAGAATAGCTTGAACCCAGGAGGCAGAGGTTGTGGTGAGCCCAGATTGAGCCATTGCACTCCAGCCTCGGCAACAAGAGCAAAACTCCTTCTCAAAAAAAAAAAAAAAAAATTAGCCAGGCATGGTGGCAGGCACCTGTAATCTCAGTTACTCCGGAGGCTGAGGCAGGAGAATTGCTTGAATCCAGCAGAGGTTGCAGTGAGCTGAGATCGCACCATTGCACTCCAGTCTGGACAACAGAGGAGACTCCATCTCCATAAATAAGTAAGCAACCACAGGGGTCTCAAGCCACTGTCCTCACACCTTTGGGGGCTTACCTTAAGGTTCTTACTTCCTAGTGCTCAGCTCTGCTCTGGAGCTCCAGCTCTGTTGCCCATGGCTGCTATTGTCATTTGCATTCCCAGTCTCTGTGCAGTTTGCATATCTATGCCTTGCTTCTACTGCTGAGAGGTGGTTCTCTCCTTGGTCCTCTCAGGCAGGCAGTCCAATAACTCACAGGGTGCTGAGCCCAATAACTCACAGGGTGCTGAGCCCATTGCTCAGCCCAGCCCCACTCTCTGTGACTCCTGCATCTGTGCTGTTTGCAGTCTGGGTATTAACCAATGGGATTTGACCAGAGAAGGAGAGCACCACAAAACTCTCCCCCTTCCCTGACATTTTCCTGCCACCTTGGATGGGGAAGGCAGTATCTGAATCTGTATTTGAAGATACTCCTCAGGTGTCTCTTAGGAACTTCACAGGTTGAAAACACTGAGGCTCAAAAGTAAAGAAATAAAAATTCATAAGATTTAGGTTGAACATCTCTAATCCAAAAATCCAAAATTCAAAACTTTTTGAGTTCTATCATGATGCTGCAGATTGTTGATATGGGTGGTTGAGAAAGTAACCCGTTTGCTTTCTGATGGTTCAAGGCATTCATGCTTTGCTTCATGCACAAAATTATTTTAAATATTGGCCAGACATGGTGGCTTACGCCTGTAATCCCAGCACTTTGGGAGGCCAAGGCAGACTGATCACTTGAGGCCAGGGGTTCAAGACCAGCCTGGCCAACATGGTGAAATCCCATCTCTACTAAAAATACCAAAATGAGCGGGGCATGGTGGCACGCGCCTGTAGTCCCAGCTGTAGTCCCAGCTGTTGCAGTGAGCCAAGATCACACCAATGCACTCCAGCCTGGGTGACAGAGACTTCCTCTCAAAAAAAAAAAAAATTCAAATATTATATAAAATCACCTTCAGGCTATGTGTATGAAGTGTAAATGAAACAAATGAATTTCATGTTTGAAAAATAACTAGTTAGAGGATATTAAGGGAGAGAAAATCTCCTTTACAATACAACAAAGAAGATAAAATATTTAGGAACAAACTTAACAAGAAATATGCAAAACCCATATTAAACCCCCCTGAAAGACACAGAAAAAGATATGAACAAATGGAAAGACTTTCTTTATTCTTGGATAGGATGACAACATCAGAAAGATGCCAGTCCTCTTTAATTTATAAGTGTTAAACAATCCCAACAAAAATAGCAACAAACTCCTTTGTGGAGCTAGATAATTGATACTAAAGCTCTTATTTTAAAAATGCAAGAAGAGCCTTTAATGTCTGGTAGGCAAGAATGCCTTACCAGACATGAAAGCATACGTTTTAAACAGTGTGCTACTGGCACATAAATAGACAAACAGACCAGTGAAATAGAATAGAAAGTCTAAAAATAAATCCACCCTCATATAGAAATTTAGTATTTGATGAAGGTGGCATCTCAAATCAACTGAGACAAAGGTGGATTTTTAAACAAATAACCCCAGACAGCTGGTAAGTTTTTTGGAAAAAGGTCCATCTTCATATCTTCCTCACACATGAACAAATTTCAAATGGATCAGAGCTCTAGATATAAAAAAAGGAAACTAGGCCGGGTGTGGTGGCTCACACCTATAATCCCAGCACCTTGGGAGGCCACGGCAGGAGAAACCCTTGAGGCCAGGAGTTTGAGACCAGCCTGGGCATCATAACAAGACAAAAAACATGTAAAAATTAGCTGGGTGTGGTTATGTGCACCGGTAGTCTTAGCTACTGAGGAGGCTGAGGCAGGAGGATTGCTCGAGCCCAGGAGTTTGAGGCTGCAGTGAGCTATTATCTCACCTTTGGACTCTAGCCTGGGTGACAGAGCGAGACGCTGTCTCTCTCTTTTTTTTTTTGAGATGGAGTCTCACTCTGTCACCCAGGCTGGAGTGCAATGGTGTGATCTTGGCTCACTGCAACCTCCACCTCCTGGGTTCAAGCAATTCTCCTGCCTCAGCCTCCCCAGTAGCTGGGATTACAGGTGCCCACCAGCATACCTGGCTAATTTTTTGTATTTTTAGTAGAGACGGGGTTTCACCATGTTCGCCAGGCTAGTCTTGAACTCTTGACCTCAAGTGATCCGTCCGCCTCTGCCTCCCAAAGTGCTGGGATTATAGGCATCAGCCACCACGCCCAGCCAACCCTGTCTCTTAAAAAAAAGAAGAAAAGAAAATGAAACCGTGCAACTACTAGAAAACCATAACAAATAACTCTCCAGTCTCTCTAGACTCTCAGATGCTGGGATTTAAATAATTATTAGCAAAGCAACTTAAGGCAGAGTGTCCCCCTAAGAACAAATCCATTCTTTATGGTTTTCAAACCATCCCTGGCTCACTTAGCTGTGCAGCTTTGGACAAAGCTGTGATTTCCATGACGTATTAAAGCCATATTTGTGGCAGGGATCGCCAAGCTTCTTCCCCATGGCCGTTCTGCTAGACTACATTTTCCAGACACCCTTGTAGCCTCTTGGGCTTGTGAGGCTGACTTCTGGCCAATGGAGCGTGGAGGGAAGTGCTATGTACTGTGACCAGGCCTGACCTAGAAAACCTCTCTCTGTGTTGTCGCTTGTCTACCAACTAGATGAAGAGTGGAGGATTCCTAGATGGTGTGGAGCTGCACAATGGAAAGAGCCTGGGTCCTTGAATGACTACATGGAGCAGAGTAACCCCTGCCACCACCAACAATTTGCATTGGTCTGTGAAGCAAATAAGAGATAACCTCTTAGTTGGGTTAAGCCAATGAGATTTGGGTTTGTCTATGACGGCAGCTAGCGTTACTTGCCCTGACTAATATGGTATTTGAACTGTTGCTACTGCAGCAGAAAACTCTTTCAATCCTTCAGAATCTTTTAGTTTTCTTCTGCCTCAGGATATAATGTGATATGTCAACACAAGAACATGCAAATTTTCAGCCGAGTAGAGGGATGTGTACCAATCCACATCTGGGCTACTGCCTGACGGTGCTGGGAGGACCATAAGAAGAGAGGTCTGGGAGGACCTGGGCATGTGACAAAGAACAAAATGCTGGAAAAGACAAAACTGTGGCACCAAAAGCAGTTCACAAAGACCAAGTTCAAAAATGTTTGAAACAACAGGTAGTTCTACCTCTAAGTTAAAGCTCTCTGTGTTTATTTGGAGATGAAACCAAAACCTAGGGAGCACTGTGACAGGTGTGAAAAGGCTGCTGTATTGAAGTAGCACAACCAAGTCAGATTATGAAGAGATGGCAGCCTAGATAGGAAGGGAGCCAATTAGTCAGGCAAAGCTGGTATGGAGGGTAGTAACATTTAGAATTAATTTCTCTTCTTTCATGGCCGGGCACAGTAGCTCATGTCTGTAATCCCAGCACTTTGGGATGCCGAGGCAGGCGGATCACCTGAGGTTGGGAGTTGGAGACCAGCCTGACCAACACAGAGAAACCCCGTATCTACTAAAAATACAAAATTAGGCAGGCGTGGTGGCACATGCCTGTAATCCCAGCTACTGGGGAGGCTGAGGCAGGAGAATCGCTTGAACCCAGGAGGTGGAGGCTGTGGTGAGCCGAGATCACGCCATTGTACTTCAGCCTGGGCAACAGGAGTGAAACTCTGTCTCAAAAAACGAAGAAAAATTTATCTTCTTTTCTTTCCTTCCTTCCTTCCCTCCCTCCTTCCTTCCTTCTTTCTTTCTTTTTTTGAGAGCGACCCTTGCTCTGTCATCCAGGCTAGACTGCAATGGTGCGACCTTGGCTCACTGCAACCTCCGCCTCCCAAGTTCAAGCGATTCTCCTGCCTCAGCCTCCTGAGTAGCTGGGATTACAGGCACCCACCATCATGCCTGGCTAATTTTTTGTGTTTTTAGTAGAGACAGGGTTTCGCCATGTTGGTCAGGCTGGTCTTGATCTCCTGACCTCGTGATCCACCCACTTCAGCCTTCCAAAGTGTTGGCATTACAGGCGTAAGCCACTGAGCCTGGCCTATTTATATACATTTTTATTATGTATTATATCTGTATTTATTGGCTTGCTTATTGTTTAGAATGGCACTGTCTGATGTGGTAGCCACTAGCTATTGATGGCTATGAGCACCTGAAGTATGACTTGTTTGAAATGAGACGTGCTGTGTCAAATACACACTGGATTTTGAAGACTTAGCCTAAAAAAAAAAATGTAAAATGTCTTAATCATTTTCATATTGATTGTATGTTGAAATGAGAATGCTTTGGATATATTGGGTTAACCACAATTTATTATTAAAATTAATTTCATTTGTTTCTTTTTACTTTGTTAATGTGTCTACTAGAATTTTTGTTGTTGTTGTTTTTTGAGACAGGGTCTTGCTCTGTCACCCATGCTGGAGTGCAGTGACACAATCACAGCTCACTGCAGCATGGACCTCCCAGGCTCAAGCGCTCTTCCCACCTCAGTTTCCCAAATAGCTGGGACTATAGGCACATGCCACCACAGCTGGCTAATTTTTAATTTTATAGAGATAGGGTCTTGCTATGTTGTCCAGTCCTACTAGAAAATTTTAGAACCCCATGTGGCTTGCATTTGTGATTCCCACTCTATTTCCACTGGACAGTGCTGATGTAGGATGGATGTTCCTAGAGAACAGAGACCCTGTCTGTCTTGTCCTCAGCATCTAGAAGAGCACCTGGTGCAGAGTAGAGGTTTAATAAATATCTGTTGAATGGGACTCTGTGTCTGTTGAAAACTTGGCAGTATGCACTCTCTCTCCTCTTCTCTCTCTCTCTCTCTCCGTATGTAACAACAGTATCATTGTATCAATGATATCCTTGTCCCCTGATATCACTGTTACATAAGAAACTGACAGCCTTCCTTGTCTGCTTACTTAAGACTGTCCTGATTTAGTCCCTTTTGAAAAACATATCTTTGCCACTATCTTCTGAAAATAACCTTAATTTTTTTTTTTAGATGGAGTCTCGCTCTGTCACCCAGGCTGCAGTGCAGTGGCACGATCTTGGCTCACTGCGACCTCTGCCTCCTGGGTTCAAGCAATTCTCTGCCTCAGCCTGCCGAGTAGCTGGGATTACATGTGCCTGCCACCACGCCCGGCTAATTTTTGTATTTTTAGTAGAGACAGGGTTTCACCATCTTGGCCAGGCTGGTCTTGAACTCCTGATCTCGTGATCCACCAGCCTTGGCCTCCCAAAGTGTTGGGATTACAGGCGTGAGCCACTGCACCCAGCCAATCTTAATTTTTGTCCAAAGTAGTTAAGGCATTCAAAATGATCCATCTTATGGACAAATTGGTTAATCTAATTAACCTGAGGGGATGCTTGAAAGAAATCAGGGAAACAAAACAAAAATCTTGAACCATAAGGGGAGACAGCATGCGTTGATGGCAAGAGCAGAGGCCTGGGGGTCAGCCTGGTGCCACATGCTTGACAGAGGGAAGGAGGAGGAGTGAAGACAGCAGGGCGACAAGCACTCAAAACAAGCCTTGCTTTTCCAATAGCCCAGGCATGGCCCACTCAAGTGATCACCTGAGGCAGCAAAGGCATCTACACAAGAAGACACGATCATGCATTCACTCTGCAGATCAATCCAGTGCCTCCCACATGCCAGGTGTTGGGGATACAGCAAGAATGAACAGGTGCCCACTCTTATTGAAGCTTATGTATTAGCTCAAGGAGACAGAAAATTAAGCAAAAAGCACGTAAATGGATAATATAGGCATTCTATGGACTTTAGTAATGCATGCCCAGAGAAGGGAATCCATGTTCTCAGTTAATTTTTAAAATCCTCAGTTAGAGGGATGAGCTAGACAGTGGATTTTTTTCTGAGAATAATTTCAGGATTTTTACAAATTAAGGATATTTAAGATAAATCTCCATAAAAATAAAATCCATGCTCAACATGAGAACAGAGAGGCCATCTACAGGAGTGTTTAAAATGGGGCAGATTCAGTCCCAGAGGGTTTCCAGATGAGTTCTGAGACACATCCAGCAGCGTGCCATGGGCATGGAAGGGTTCTAAGACTTGCATACAAGTTGTGTCAAAACCTAGAAAATGCTAGAATTATATTTCTAGACAGGGAAAATTAATTTTGAATAACAATATTAGTGTTAGTACAAAATTAGTATAAAATGCACCTGCAGACTTGCTGGAGTTGGTGTGATATCTGACACAGAATCAAAGCAAAGCATGACACTCACTGGATCAGAACACTCTAGCCTCAGAAGCCCTTGAACTCTCCAGCGTTCCAGGGCAGGAAATAGCGCTCATCTCTTTGTTAGCTGTGAGCACGCCTGAGCATTTTCTGGAAACTGCTAGTACTGCAGTCCAGATTGCCTGCTCTGAGCTGAAAGAAGACAGAGAGAGACTGAGAAAAGGCTTTGATTTAAAATCCTGCAGTCGCTGCAATACCAGAGCGGGTGAGTCTATGGCAGGATTGTTTTGTTAAGGAGACCTGACAAATCTGCAAAGCAGGTTTTCACGCAATGTATAATGAATCCCCTGGCTTATGTATTATGTAATAGTAGATCTGTGCTCATTGAGTTTCTGTAGGAGGAATGGGTGTACTATTCACAAGTGTTGTCTTAGCAAAGAAGGAAACACTTTTTAAAAGAATGAGGATCTGTATGGGTACACATGTAATTATATCATCTGTGTTCATTCATCCAGTCACCAAAGATTTCCTAGTGTCTTTTACAAAGTTAGTGCTGGGGATTCAAACCTGCAGGAAATTAGGTCCCTGATTCTAAGGAAACTGCAGTCTAGTTTGAGAGATCAACACAGCAGCGAATAATTAGGGCACCACATGGTAAATGCTAAGAGAGCTACAGACAGTTTCATATAGGCTCAAAGAGGAGGAAGTAATGAATCCTGCCTGGCAAGGGATAGGAGGTAGGGAAGGCTCCAGGAGGAGTGGGTATCTGGGTGGAGTGTGGAAGGTTGAGCAGGAGTTTACCAGGCAGAGGAAGAGAGGGGAAGAGAGGAAATGGCCTATGCAAGGCTCATCAGCAAAAGCATGTGTGGAGGTGCCAGCTGTGCTTAGAATGGCAGTGTAAGTGGACTAGGACAGTTGGGAGAAGATGAAGTTGATTTGGCCTGGGGTGTTAGTTTGGACATGGGTTCAGCTGTCCTAAACAATGTTCCCAAATCAGAGTGGCTTTAGAAAGAAAGATGTGTATTTCTCTTACATAATAGTATGGGCATGAGCAGTTCAGGGCTGGTAAGAGACTTTTCAGCGAGAAACCCCAGCTCCTTCAGCCATCCCAGGACACGGCCCCATCCACATGGTCCCATGTGGGGCTCACTCACCCTTGCACATCTGTGTTCCACCCAGCCATGTCCCTAGTCACAAGGCATTCCCTATTCACCTCCACCATTGCTATATTTACAATACAGTCTTCACCTCGTCCACCTTCTATGCTCCAGATGAAAGGGGGAGAGGGAGGACAGGCCTCTTTCCTCTAAGGATGTAGCTGGGAATTGTACATGTGGCTCACATGGTGTGCCGACATGATGGAGCCTGGCTATAAGGAAGGCTGGGAAATGTAGTTCTTATTCTGGGCAGCCATATGGGCAGCCATCTGCCCAGCTAAAAATGGGAGGTCCTATTTCTATGTGAAAGAAAGGGAGCTGGGATGCCAAGAGGCCATGAGCAGCCCCGCCTTTTCATGCCTTTGAGTGCTCTATTAGTGATCTCTAGAATGCCTTTGGGAAAGCCAACATAACGTGCTTCAATTTTCTGCTTTATTTATTCTGACATGCTGACTTGTTAGTGACAGTCTGATTTCTCAAAACTAGAATTTTCGGGATTTAAGAGGTTACTCGATGTCAGCAAGTAATAAATGAGTGCTGACCCAAACATCTGCTTTGGAAACAGGAGCTCTGACATGGTTTTAAAGACACTTTCCACCATGTCTGGCCAGTGGAGGTTTTTAGAGTCCCAGGGTATTCCCATTGCCAAAGTTTACAGAAACAAGTCAGGCACCATTTCCACTGCCCCAGACTAAGGAGATGGGAACAGACTTCTCGTTAGGGTAGGGCAGGGAAATGACACAGATCATGCGTCTGACTCCCAGTATACCTCTTAGGGTGCCACCTAATCTTTCTCAGCATCAACTACCTCATCTGTAAAATGGGGATAAGGATGACTCTCAGGTTGACAGAATTAAGTGAGATATTATATGTGACCTGTAGAGAAAGTCCAACAGACTTTGGGAGGCCAAGGCGGGCGGATCACAAGGTCGGGGATCGAGACCATCCTGGCTAACATGGTGAAACCCATCTCCACTGAAAATACAAAAAATTAGCTGGGCGTGGTGGTGGGTGCCTGTAGTCCCAGCTACTTGGGAGGCTGAGGCAGAAGAATGGTGTGAACCTGGGAGGCAGAGCTTGCAGTGAGCCAAGATCGCACCACTGCACTCAAGCCTGGGTGGCAGAGCGAGATTCCATCTCCAAAAAAAAAAAAAAGAGAGAAAGCCCAACAGATATTTGCTTTTCTTCTATTTTGACTGTCAGTTACTATGTGCATAGCACTTGGATAGAAACTACAATGCAAGAAAGGATTTAAAAGCCTGGTTTCTTGCAAGGAGGGAGGGCTCTTTGCATCTCTACCTCTACTGATACCTTAATGAAGTGATCAATCCTATTTTTTTTTTTTTTTTTTTTGAGACGGAGTCTTGGTCTGTCGCCCAGGCTGGAGTACATTGGCGTGATCTCAGCTCACTGCAACCTCCGCCTCCCAGGTTCAAGTGATTCTCCTGCCTCAGCCTCCTGACTAGATAGGATTACAGGCGTGTGCCACCCCACCCGACTAATTTTTGTATTTTTAGTAAAGACAGGGTTTCACTATATTGGCCGGGCTGGTCTCGAACTCCTGACCTCAAGTGATCTGCCTGCCTCGGCCTCCCAAAGTGCTGGGATTACAGGTGTGAGCCAACGTGCCCAGCCAGAGCAATCCTAATTTGGTCAATAAAGGAGCAAAGAGGCATCATGTCCCACCTGTTGAGTTACACTGGGGGCAGAGGATCACTTCTCTGGTATTCTTTTCAAGAACCCAAATTTAATCACAAATAAGCTTCAGGAAAACTCAAATCCAGGACATTCTGGAAATCAACTAGCCTGGGCTCTAAAAATATTAATGTCACAAAACACATACACAGGTGCACATAAATGAAGGGGAACTATTCTAGCTTAAAGGAGATGAAGAAGCACAGCAAATGAAAGCCATCTTTGATTAAGTTATTGATCAAATAAATCTGTAAAGAATGCTGTTGGTACAATTGGGGAAATTTGAATATAAACTATGTATTAAGCAATGCTGTGTATCAATAATGTTAAATTTGCTGAGTTTTGTGCAGGAGAATATCTCTTAAGAAATACATGTTGATGTATTTACAGGTAGAATATGATGACTGAAATTTAATTTCAAATGATGTTTTAAAATGTATATGTGTGTATGTGTGTGTATATGAAGAGAGAAAATTCTAAAACAAAATGTGATAGAATGTTAACAGTTGGTGAATTGACAGGTTATATCGTTTTTCATTGTATTATTCTTTTAACATTTGGGGTGTATTTGAAGTTTGTTAAAATAAAAGTTGTAGGAGAAAAAGATGATATGATGAAGGGAAAGAGTTTGAGTTTTCTGTAAGACGGTTAACTAGAGGCTATATATTCAAGAGGGCCTCTGGTCTGGCTGACCTATTGCTTCTTCCAGGACAGTGTAGAAAATAAAACATTTAGTTGCATATCCACATTTAAAAAAGAAAAAAGCAAGGGTCCCTTGCTCACTCAGGCCCAGGACTGTGGATGGGCCTTGGATGAAGCCAGGTGAAAAAGGGCTGTCAGCTTCACCCGCCCTTAGAGACAGCATCAGCTTTATCACTGGTGACAACGTGCGGAGGAAAGTTCAAAAGCTGAGGCAGAAAAGTAAGGGGGCAGCTGTCTTGTAAAATACAGTCATACAAATACAGACACACAGCAGCCATAGAGCTGCTGATGACCAGGCTGGGCCTGCCGGCAGATGCTCAAGATTCACAGGTGGGCCTCGGGCTGCTCGAGGAGGGAGGAGCCGGCAGAGCCAAGGAACACAGAGGCCTCACAGGGGGTTAATCACTCCCTCCACCTGCCATATGGCCAGGGAAATCATCCACTCTCACGGAGCTGGGTGGGCGCGGAAGCTGCTCCTGAACTTAATCAGAGGAGGGCTTTTGAATTCAGCATTAAACTGAAGGTGCTGGTAACATGGACTTGCCTGACCTGGTGGCAGTGAGCCAACATGACCCAGAAGAGGACTCCGTTAAATATGTGTATTAAGAGAACACAGATAAAAGCTTCCTGCTTTTATCTGGAGGACAGTGGGTGGTCAAAGAATTTTTCATTAAAAATATTTTTTTAGAATTTCCAGAATGTGACATATGTCCTAAGGGCAGTGCAGTGGAAACAGTTTCCCTAGATTCAAGGATGAGGAGGCATTGACAATGGAGACATTTTATATATATATATATATAAACACACACACATATATACTCACATTATGTATGTATTTCAAATTTATATATAGAAAAAATGTATACTTAAGAAAATATATAAAATCAATATGTAATAAAACATGCTACATTTTCAGTGTGTATGTGCACACTTTGAGTTAGCGCATGTTTATTACTTACCCTTTAATCAAGAATGCATGCTAATGGAAGTTATTTCAGAGAACTCCCAGTTACAAGGTTGGCCCCCAGTGCCGGCAGATTCAGCTACATACATTCCTTGTAAGTGTGGAATCATGTAAGCACTCTCTGAACTCCTATTTCCAACCTGTCAATGGTCTGCACACAACACGTTCCTGCTTTTAAGCAGTAGATTCAAAATAAACAATGCTAACAGTGATTCTGCAGGGGAAGAAACAGAACTTGAATTACTTCAGTTCTGTTATTCTTTTATAGGTAACTTGAAGTTTTTATTTCTGTTTAAAATTTTTATTTATTTATTTATTTATTTGAGCTGGAGTCTCACTCTGTCACCCAGGCTGGAGTGCAGTGGTGCGATCTCAGCTCATTGCAACCTCTGCCTCCCCGGTTCAAGCGATTCTTCTCCTCAGCCTCCCAAGTAGCTGGGACTACAGATATGTGCCACCACGCCTGGCTAATTTTTGTATTTTTCATAGAGACGCGGTTTCACCATGTTGGCCAGGCTGGTCTCAAACTCCTGGCCTCAGGTGATCTGCCCAGCTATTTCTATTTAAAATGTAAAACAATGAAACAGTGTGTGAACTGCAGTAAAATAATCCCCTTTAAAAATTATGATTAAAAAATATTAATCCATGACTTTTTACCTTTTTTTAACATATGTGCCAGCATGATTACATATACAAAGTTCAATAAAAAAATTTTCACTATCTACAGCAGTTCTTTTCTGGACATTATTATTATTCCTTTTGTTTAATGATCATTATTGAAAAGAATTCTGTTGTATGGAGGAAGGAAGTATTAAAAACCAATTCTTGGCCAGGGGCAGTGGCTCATGCCAGTAATCCCCGCACTTTGGAAGGCCGAGGCAGGTGGTCCTGAAGTCGGTAGTTTCAGACCAGCCTGATCAACATAGAGAAACCCCGTCTTTACTAAAAGTAGAAAATCAGCCAGGTGTGGTGGTGGGTTCCTGTAATCCCAGCTACTCGGGTGGCTGAGGCAGCAGAATCACTTGAACCCGGGAGGTAGAGGTTGTGGTGAGCCGAGATCGAGCCACTGCACTCCGGCTTGGGCAACAACAGCGAAACTCAGTGTCAAAAAAAAAAACAAAAAACAAAAACAAACCAACTGTCTGTAGGTGAATCACATGGTAGGTCCGCCAGGTGGAGACAGCAGATTGAGCAGTCTAGTCTGCTCCTTCCATGGCCCCTCGCTGGTGATGATAGAAGACTTGCTTTAAAGGAGAGGAGGCACTGCAGCACAGTCCTGGAAGCTGGAACGCAGAGGGAGCATGGAAATGACACACCTGGCAGCCCCAGGAAGACCAAGCCCTGAGCTGGCAATGGAGAAAGATGAAGCTCAGCCGGACTTACCCCACAGAATCCCCGGAAAGCCCAGGACTTCAAGGCACTCGATGTCTCTGGCAGTAGAGGTGACAAGGATGGTGACCTGGAGGCTGCAGGAAGGTTTGTTTAAGGAGAGGTCCAACACTCAGACCCGCTCCCCACTCTGCATTTTTGGTGATTGTTCTTCTCCCAACCTAGCAGAAGACGAGAGATTTATTTTGGGGAGAGGATAAAAAGTGAGTCTTTTGCACCGGGAGCAGCAGCAGCACAGCTGAGGTCAGCGTTGTCATCCCAACACATCTAAGTAAAAGATTATGTGTATTTTGGATGCTGAAGCCTCTAGCCATCTTTCCTAATCAGTTTTTGGAAGTTTTCACCCTGAGGCCACAAACTGGAGGATCTTTCTGGATGGAATTTGAGGGATAGCACAGGGACTACCCCAGTGAGATGACCCAGCACAGCACGCTCCTGCCAAGCTCCAGGTTGGCAGGCCAGTCACGCCTGCAGTTTCCAATACGCGTGTTAGTATCCCACTCCTGGGTGTGTGGAGACGATGAGAGGAAAATCTCTAACACGAAAGGTGGGACTAGAATGGAGACGGATGTGGCCCAGGATATAGACAAACAGAGAATGGCAATTTGGAGAAGAGCTTTTCACAGGAAGCATTTTTTTTAGAAAAGTCATTAATATCCCCAGGAAGATAAAAAAAGATATTGCAACCATGAAACACAGCAGAATGTAATAGAAATAAACATCAAGAGAACCAAAAAGAATTCTTGGGAATTAAAATCATGATTGCTGGAATGAAAAGCTCAAAAGAAGCTTTAGAAGATAAAAGGGCAGAAGGTAGACAGAAAGAGAAAGAGTTGGAAAATAAAGGAGAAAAGTTCAGAACCTGAAAGGACTGGTCCGTGGGGCTCAGTATCCAAATAATAAGAGTTTCAGAAAAAGAGAACAGAGGAAGCCCAAAGATGGATGGGGACAGAGGGGGAGGAATCTGGCAACTAGAAGATGAGTGTCCACATTGAAAGGGCCCACCAAGTGCCCCACCAAGGCACATCATCATGCAACCTTAGGACGCTGGAGACAGAGGCCCCACAAGAATGCAGAGACAGAGAAAGAGAAGATCAAGAACCAGAATGACAGAATGCATTTGTGTTCATTTCCCGTTGCTGCTATTAAAAAAGAACTACACATTTTGTGGCTTAAAACAACGTAAGTTTATAAATTCTGGAGGTCAGAAATCCAAAATGAGTTTCACAAGGCTAAAAATCCAGGTGTTGGCTGTTCAGTGCTCCTTTCTGGAGGATCCAGGGGAAAATCTGTTTCTTGCCTTTTCTAGCTTCTACTGGCCACCAGCATTGGTTGGCTCGTGGCCCCTCCCTCCATCTTCAGAGCCAGCAGGTTAACATTGTCATGTCTGTCTCCCTCTCCCCACCCTAGCCCTGGCTTCCATCCTCACACCTCCTTCTCTGACCCTCCTGCTTCTCTTA
Source organism: Pan paniscus (assembly GCF_029289425.2). Classification (NCBI taxonomy): domain Eukaryota; kingdom Metazoa; phylum Chordata; class Mammalia; order Primates; family Hominidae; genus Pan; species Pan paniscus. The sequence continues at coordinate 125,776,018 of NC_085926.1, forward strand.
TTAGGATCCTTGTGATCACATTGGGCTACCCAGATAGTCCAGAATAATCTCCCAATTCTGAAATCCTTAACTTAGTCCCATTTGCTAAGTCTCTTTTGTCATGTAAATAACATGATCACAGGTTCCAGAGATTATGACATAGGTATCTGTCTTAGTTAGTGACAAAGGAATACCTGAGCTGGGAAACTGGTAAAGGAAAGAGGTATATTTGGCTCATGGTTCTGCATTCTGCACAGGAAGCACGGTGCCAGCATCTGCTCCTGGGGAGGCCTTGGGAGCTTCCACTCATGGCAGAGGTGAAGGGGAGCCTGTGTGTGCAGAGGTCACACAGTGACAGAGGGAATGAGAGAGAGGGGGAAGGTGCCAAGGGCTTCTAAAGAGCAACGGTAGAACTCAGCTGGCAAAGGAGCAGTAACATGCCCTCCATTCTGCCTGAAAACCACCTCCTGCCCACATGACCTCTCTCCTCAGCCAAGCTACCAACCAAGGGCAAGGGTAAAATAAAGACACCTGCAGATGTAAGTTCTCAAAATATTTACATCCCACACATTCTTTCTCAAGAAACTCCTGAAGGATGTTCTCAAACAAAATGAAAGACTAAATCAAGTGAGAAGACAATATGGGGGATACAGGAAATAGTAGGTCCAATGTAGAGAGATGCAAACGGCATCATCAAGATGACATTGAAGAGATTCTAGAAGAAAAGCTGTGATGCCATCCAGTGGCATCCAGTGCGGTGGTTCAGGAGATTCCAGAAGAGACTTCCTTGGGAAGGTGAACTGATGGTTGTCTGGTGCATGTGACCTCATTGTGAAGAAATAAAGCCAGTGGGTCAAGGATTTGGGATCAAATTGATATAAGAAATCTAACTGAGCCCACGAATAAGCTTGTCGGCAGTGGGGGTGGTCTGTTGGAGGCTGTTTAGACTCAGAGTAACGGTTTGTTCATTCATTTGGTCATCAAATGTCAGGTGCCTACTATGTACCACGTACTGTGTGAGGTTTGGAACTTTCTTTTTTTTTAACTTTTATTTTAGGTTCATAGGTACATGTGCAAATTTGTTACATAGGTAAATTGCATCATAAGGGTTTGGCATACTGATTATTTGATCACCCAGGCAATAAGCATGGTACCCATACCATAGGCATTTTTTCTGATCCTCCCCCTCCTCCCAGCCTCCACCTTCAAGTAGGCCCCAGTGTCTATTGTTCCCTCTTTGTGTCCATGTGTTCTCATTGTTTAGCAACCACTTATAAGTGACAACCTGTGGTAGGTACTTGGTTTCCTGTTAGGTTAGGAACTTTCTTAGCAAACCTAGGGCGTTTGGGTAGAGGATCCCAAGTGGATGAAGGCCTAGAGTTATATGATGGCTCCATGGGGTCAGCAACTGGTAAGTGAAGGCTGGCTGAGGCAGGAAGGCTATTGGAAAGCACTGACAGACAAAGGGGCCAGGGCTGGGGCCCAGGAAGCGAGGAGTTGCTGAGCAGAGCAGCCATGTGGCATGGTCTCTGTTAGAAAATGAGTGACATGGGTGGAAGAGAACGATATAGTCCTTTTTGCTGGTGCTGTCTGTCTCAGAAGGAAATCATTTCCCACCACAGATGTTGGGGGCAGATGCTTTGTTTTGCTGTATGAGGTGGACAATCTAATCTTTTGATTTGTTTCCTAAAGCAAATTTTAAAAATCAAAGTATAGCATACATACAAAACATTCACAAATGGGGCAGGCCAGTGAATTCTCACACAGTGAATTCACCTCCACAACCAGCATCCAAACCAGAAAACAGAACAGGAACACTCCTGAGCTCAGTTCTCACTCAGCAAAAGCCTGCTCTGAAGGGCAGGCTGTTTCAGAAGGGGCAGGAGATAGACTTGCCCCTCTGGTGGGGTGGTGGGGATTGGATTTTAGATTCTCAGCAACTGGGTTCAAAGCTCATCTGTGCCACCTTCAGGAGACAGCCTGCTGCACGTGGCAGATTCCATTTGAAACAGGGTTGATAAGGCCTTCCTCACCCATTAGCCATGAGCATCACATGACTTAAAGTGAATAGAAACGATCCACGTACAGTCAGCGCTTAACTCTGTGCTGCAGACTTGCTTTAGACTTGATAGTGATTCTGGAAGGCTTCAAGAGAGGGCTCTAGATGCAAACTTTCTGCCATTTTCCAGGTCCACGACAGAGCCTTGTTAATGGACTCTGCAACCTTCCGGAGGACTCTAAGTCTCAGAGCTTTCCCAAGCCTGACCAGCCATCCTGGTACCTGCTGTCTAAGCAGCACCTCATATACCTCAGCTTATCTGTCACCTCTCTGGAGGGCAATTTGGCAGTGTCTAACAAAATTTAAAATTGGTATGCTCCTTGAATCAGAAATCATCGTTTTAGGCCGGGCGCAGTGGCTCATGCCTGCAGTCCCAGCACTTTGGGAGGCCGAGGCAGGTGAATCACCTGAGGTCAGGAGTTTGAGACCAACTTGGCCAACATGGCAAAACCTTACCTCTACTAAAAATACAAAAATTAGCTGGGCGTGATGGTGCACACCTGTAATCCCAGCTACTGGGGAGACTGAGGCACCAGAATCACTTGAACCCTGGAGGCGGAGGTTGCAGTGAGCCAAGATCATGCCACTGTACTCCAACCTGGGCGACAGAGTGAGACTCCATCTCAAGGAATAAAAAATAAAAATAAAAAAAGAAATTGTGTTTTAGAAATCAGTCCTAAAGAGGTATTTAGTCACGTGCACAAAGACTTTGTTGCTACATTTCTTGAATGTCTGAGAAAACTTTGTCTTCTAGTGGTCAAATAAATTATGGTAGAAATACACCATGGAGTGTTCAGAAGCCCTTAAAAAGGAAATAAGGGAATCCAGCACTTTGCCTGTAAAGAGCCAGATAGTAAGCATCTACAATACTAAACAAACAAACCTGTATTGTTTTCTACACTGCATAACACGTCACCACAAACACAGTGACTTAAAACAACATGATTTCTTTTCTCTCCACCCTACAGGTCAGAAAGCTGGCAGAGCATGGCTGGATTCTCTGCTCGAGGTCTCACATGCCCGAAATCAAGGTATTGGCTGGCTGGGCTCTTGTGTGGAGGCTCTGGGGAAGAACCATTCAGGCTGTGGACAGAAGACAGCTCCTTGTGTCTATAGGACTGACAGCCCTGCTTCCCGCCACCGGCCCTTCAAGCACAAGCCCTCCAGGCCTCAAATCTCTCTGCCTTCCTCTTCTGCTTGTAAAGGCGCATGTGATTTCACTGGACCCACTTTCAAAACCCAGGATAACTTCCCTATTTTAAAGTCCATTTACCTTAATTAATCTGCAAAGCCACTTTGCCATGTAAAGTAACATATTCGTGGGCATGAAACCAGGGGGTGAAGGTCATGTGGCTTTGAGAGCAGCACTCTCTGTGACACATACTCAATTCTGCTCCTCCAGTGCAAAAGCAGCCACTGACAATATGCATAGGAATACATGCAGCCACAACATGGAAGAAATACGTGCATCAACAACACATAGCAGCGTGTGTATGTATGTGCATAAAGGCCTTGGAACACAGCTGGAAGAATACTTTTCAAATCCTTCACTGTTATTTCCTCTAGGGAAGAGAGTGGAGGCCCAGGCTGGGAATCCAGGAGCTGTTCCCATTTTATTCTGCATACTTCCCTATCTTCTGATGACTTCACAATGTAACCATTAAGAAAAATAAAAATTGCTCATGCATTTACATATATAAATATTAATATATGTAAAGAAAACCTTAACCAATAATGATGATTATATCTGGGGAGGAGGGAGTGTAAGGAACTTGCTTTCTAAATTACGTATTCCTGCGATCTTTGCTTTTTTGTTACAATGAGTCTCTATTGTTGTGAATAGAAAAATATGTATACTTTTCATTGTACTGATGTCGATGAAGGATTTATGTAAAAAGCCAGATACTAAATATCTCCAAAGTTCATCCATTCTGGACAAATGCCCATGTTACAACTTTAAGTTAAAAGTGCAAGAGGCAGGCGGATCCTTTGAGGTCAGGAGTTTGAGACCAGCCTGGCCAACATGGTGAAGCCCCATCTCTACTACAAAAATTAGCCAGGTGTGGAGGCGGGTGCCTGTAATCCCAGCTACTCAGGAGGCTGAGGCAGGAGAATCACTTGAACCCATAGGCGGAGGTTGTGGTGAGCCGAGATTGTACCACTGCACACCAGCCTGGGCGGCAGAGCAAGACTCCATCTCGAAAAAGAAAAGAAGAAAAGAAAAGTGCAAGATGAAGAGTATACCCGGAAAATGAATCCAAGGACATAAATATTCATAGAAAATGACTGGAAGGAAATCCACTGAAACGTTAACAGTGGGTGTTCTAGGCAGTGAAGTCACGGATAATTATTTCTTCCTTTCTAGTTTTTAATGCTTCCCAATTTTCTATTATAAGTATGTATTATTTTTATAATTGACAAAATAAGCACTATTTTTTTTTAAACTGAATGTAATTGCCAAGTGTACGGCAATATTCCTGTCAACGGGTTGCCAAATTTTCTTCCCGGCAGGGAAGCCTGTTTGAAAAACAGTAAAAACCAGAGGTGTTCTTGCCGAATATGGGTTCCGAAAAAAAGGAATCTGAAGATGCATGGGTGAGAATGAAGAGACGGTGTCATTTTATCATTGAGGAAACAGGAGGGCTCCCCAACGCCTGCCAAGCCAACAGCCTGTCAAGACTGGCCACAGTGGGGTGGGTCCCGCCCAGCGACAAAACACCCAGCAGCATTGACAGGGGACCCACCCTGGCCCATGCTTAACACGTGCTAATGAGCTGCTATTTTCCATATAGATCAGACTTCTGGTTCCTATATTCCTAACCTTGCATACCTCTTCAACCCCCATGCTGTGTGCCATTCCCAGCAGGTGGCTTTCTGCTTGCTTCAGAGGGGGTTTCCCCTGGAAGGTTAATGATATGTTTCCCGTGGATGTTAGTGGATATTCTCACTGCTTAGGAGAATAAATGCATGCCTGAGATGCAGCTATCACCACACAAGACTCCCCAGACAGACAGGGCTGTGACATTTCAGCCCCTCCCTCTTTTCTGCAGTCCCTGCCCCAACAGTTTGAGCTCCTGCTTCATGCAAGGTGCTCTGGAACAGCTGAATAGGCAAAGGCTGCAGCAGCCCTCACAGAGCTCACAGCCGGTGAGAGACGAGATGTGTCCAGAAAAGGAGACTCCATGAAACAAACAGTAAGAGCCATAAGAAAGGTCAAGGTTGAGTGTTTTGTGAAAGAGAGATTAATCTGGAAAGGGGCGATGAGGAGTTTAAATAGAGGGAGTGACAGTTGAGGTGTACCTCAAAGGATTGGAGAATTTGTTCATGGTAAGATGGGAAGAAAAAGCAAAAGTATTCCAACCCACTCTCCAAAAAGCAGCATGAACAAAACCATAATTTTCTATGACTTTTCAGGATCCAAGGTATTACTCACCTGCACACTGGTCTGCATCAAGCATACCTATGAGTTATTACACTAGGCCACGATCCCCCGATAGAGCAAGTAAAACTCCCCATCTCCATCTAAAGTGCTCTAATAAGGAACCAACAAAAAGGGTCTGGAACCTCAACCTTGGTCATCACATGAGTGGTGCAAATTGAAATTACACTAGGAAACCAATGTATTCTGTGATGAGGCTGTGGGGAGACAGGCACACTCAGATATCGCTGGTGTGAATGCGGAATGCTACTACCCGCCATGGAGGGGAGTTTGGCAATATCTGGCCAAATCATACAGCCTTTGAGCAGAGGTATCACCTCTAGGAAAAGCTGCGTGTAACCTGTATCTTGTTTAATTTTACAAAAATGACTAGGAGATTTTAAAATTTTTAAAACCATGTAGGAGATCTTCTTGGAAACAAAACATTATTTTGCATTGAAAATAATTATTTTTTGCTTTCTTTCATTTCACATTTGAAAATTTTTTCAATACCTTTGTCTCATTAAAGTAAAGCATAGTAATGAAACAGACCCTGGTCACAGACAGTCCTCAGAAGCTGACCCTGTCAGATAAGAGGCAATGTGACCCACAGCACAGGAGAGACATAGGAAGGTAACATTTGTACTATTAATGACTTTGAGGTTCAAATCAAGATCCCTCACCTTCAAACAGGTCTTTATTTCTCATCAGTGGGCACCTCATTTACACATCTTTTGGGGTCATATCTCAGATTAATCATTTTGGTCTCAGTGTACAATAGTTTAACATAGAGCCACATCCCAATAGAGCGGAAGAACTGCCGAAACCATCTGGTCCAATTCCCCCTCACTTTATAGTGAAATAAAACCAAGTGATATTTAAGTGAATTACTTAACATTACACAGCTAGTGAAAGGCAAGGCTCAGGCTCAGGTCTAAGTTTCTTAATTCCAAGTTCAGTGTCCATCCTATGATGCCATACAGTCAGCTATCATAAAAAACCTTTTCCCCTTCATCAACAGTAGCTTGCATCTTTTGAGACAAAGGTATAAATAAAAGTTAGTTTAAAACACTTTAACATTGCTGTTATTTTATGTTTTTTATAAGAAGGCAGGGACCTTCATCTCTGTTGTAATGGATATAGCCCAAAAGCCTAGAAGAGAACAGTGTCCTTGTACATAGTAGATGTTCGATAAATGTTTGAATAAATATTTATTGAATAAATGAATATACTAAGTGGTATGAGTGGATCCATAGAGAAGAAAATGTAATTCTGATGTTTCTCAACTATCAGATTGGCAAAAATCTGAAAAATAACAAATAATTGAGTATTGTGCAGTGGTGCTATCATAGTTCACTGCAGCCTCAAACTCCTGGGCTCAAGCAATCCTCCCACCTCAGTCTTCCAAGTAGCTGGGACCACAGGCATGCACTGCCATGCTTGGATAATTGCCCAGATAATTTATTTGATTTTTTGTAGAGATGGAGTCTCACTATGTTGCCCAGGCTGGCCTTGAATTCCTAGCCTCAAGTGATCCTCCTGCCTTGGCAATTATTTCTTTAGGATAAATACCTGAAGGTAAAATTGTTGCATAAAGGGTCTGTATAGTTTTTAAGGTTTTTTTTTTTTTTTTAAATGAAGTTTCGTTCTTGTTGCCCAGGCTGGAGTGCAATGGTGCGATCTCGGCTCACCGCAAAACCTCCACCTCCAAGGTTCAAAAGATTCTCCTGCCTCAGCCTCCCAAGTAGCTGGGATTACAGGCATGTGCCACCACGCCCAGTACAGATGGGGTTTTCCATGTTGGTCAGGCTGGTCTCGAACTCCCGACCTCAGGTGATTCACCCGCCTCAGCCTTCCAAAGTGCTGAGATTACAGGCATGAGCCATTGTGCCTGGCCTTTTTAAGGTTCTGATACAATAAACTGCCAAATTGTCTCCCCACAAAATATTGTGCTACTGGCTGGGCTCGATGGCTCACGCCTGTAATCTCAGCACTTTGAGAGGCTGAGGCGGGCGGATCACCTGAAGTCAGGAGTTTGAGACCAGCCTCACTGATATGATGAAACCCCGTCTGTACTAAAAATACAAAAATTAGCTGGGTGTGGTGGTGGGAGCCTGTAATCTCAGCTATTCAGGAGGCTAAGACAGGAGAATCGCTTGAACCCAGGAGGCGGAGGTTGCAGTGAGCCCAGATGGTGCCACTGCACTCCAGCCTGGGCAACAAGATCAAAATTCTGTCTCAAAACGACAAAAACAATAAAAAATTTGTGCTACTTTATAGTGCCCATTGCCTGAAACTTCACCTGCCTTGTGTTTTATCCAATTTTTTAAAATTCTATGGAAAAAGCAAAACAGACCTGGTATTTCACAGGTATTTTTAAATATGCATTTATCTTCAAGTAAAAGAAAGTATTTTTGTTCCTTCTTTTTGTGACTGATCTGTTCTTTCATTTTCTCTCTCTCTTTCTTTTTTTTTTTTTTTTTTTGAGACAGGGTCTTGCTCTGTCGCCCAGGCTGGAGTGCAGTGGTGCCACCTCGGCTCACTGTAACCTCCACCTCCTGGGTTCAAGTGATTCTTGAACCTCAGCCTCCCAAATAGCTGGGATTACATGTGCACGCCACAGCACCTGGCTTTTTTTTTTTTTTTTTTTCTGTGGAGACAGGGTTTCACCATGTTGCCCAGGCTGGTCTCGAACTCCTAAGCTTAGGTGATTGACCTGCTTCAGCCTTCCAAAGTTCTGGGATTACAAGCATAAGCCACCGTGCCTGGCCTATTCCTTCATTTTCTTAGTGAACTGTAGAAGTTATTCACATATGGAAGATATTAGTTGTCAATTTTATATATGATGCAAAGCTTTCCCAGTCCATATTTAATTTTAATCATTTTTCTGGTGGTTTTTCACATACAAACGTTTAAAATTTCAAGCAGTCAATTTTAACATCATTTTATTTTTCTTCTTCTTCATATGATAAAGCGTCATATGGTAAAGTCCTTTCCCTACTCAGAAACTGCTTATAATTTCTTCTTTTTATTTTTTCTTTTATTTCCCCTTTTTAACCTCTTATAATTTTAAAATATTAAGGGTTTCTTGTGTTACATATTTTAAGATACTATCTTTTTTTAATATCTAGACTTTTTTCTAAAATAATTTATTAAATAATCCCGTTGATTTCACGTGACATACCTTATGTACACCCAATTCCCATATAAACATAGGTTGGTTTACGGACTCCATTCTGTTCCAGTGAATTAGTTGCCCATTCTTCCTTCAGTAGCACATTGTTTTAACTTCTGTGGAGGCATTTTAATGTTTCAGTGTTTGATGGAACAAGTCACCTCTCTTCACTGTTGTCAATTTCAAAAAAAAAAAAAGATCCCAAAACTATTGATTCTCTGCTATGAAATATGAAATTATATTCTTACACTTGTTTTCTTCACCAGCATTTTTATTAGCTATATTTAATTTTCTATTTTGTCAAGTTTTATAACATTTACACTTAATTCAATAAACATTCTCCAGTTGCTTAATTTTTTGTTTTTGTTTTTGTGTTTTTGACGGAGTCTTGCTCTGTCATCCAGGCTGGAGTGCAATGTTGCTATCCCGGCTCACTGCAACCTCCACCTCCTGGGTTCATGTGATTCTCCTGCCTCAGCCTCACAAGTAGCTGGGACTACAGGCACGTGCCACCACACCCGGCTAATTTTTGTATTTTTAGCAGAGACAGGGTTTTGCCATTGTTGGCCAGGCTGGTCTCAAACTCCTGACCTCAAGTGATCTGCCTGCCTTGGCCTCCCAAAGTGCTGGGATTACAGGTGTGAGCCACTGCACCCAGCCCAGTTGCTTAGTTTTTGTGGTGTTCATATGAGTTTACTATTTCTGTGATTATATGACATAACTATGGCCTTCTTTTTAAATTGCATTTTATCCACTATTATTAATGAAAAAATTTAATCTCATCATTGGTTCTATTTATAGTCAAGTCATTTTTTAAACAAGTGCCATATGCGATATTTCTTAAATTCTTCCATGTTTGAGTATGACTTCCTGTTTCCTTTCTATTGAAGAACTCTTTGGCTGGCTATAATTACTTGAATCTCACTTTCTGCCCCTCAGAACATTACCAGCATTGCTCTACTGCAGTGTTTACTGGCATTGAATGCTGCTGTAGAGAAATCCAAGGCTGATTTTTATCCCTTATAAATTACTTGTTTATCTACCTGAATGCCTGAAGAATTCTGTCTTTAGTCTTAAAGTTTAGTAGCTTAACCAGGTTAAAGGTATTGATTGTTCTGTGTAATCTCCCCCCAAACACTGTGTACCCCTTTAAACGAGTTTTATTTTTCCCCCATTACAGGGATCCTTTACTCATTTTTATATGTGAATATTGTTTCTGGTCAATGTCTTGGGTTCCGTATTTGCAGAACTCTAATTATCTTTATGTCGTTATCCCTTCAAATCTGTCATCTTTTCCTTAATTGCTTTAGTCTCCTGGTATTTCTCCTCTGCAATTACTGTGATTTTCTGAAATCTTTTCTCTATCAGGATTTTTTCCCAGCCATATATGTTTGATTTCTTGCTCTTCCTACGTTATTTATTAATCTCTGTGTTTGAAGTTTCTTTATTGTTCCTTTTCTCTGCTGCTTTCTTTCTCATCTCTGCTTGTTCTAGCATTAAGCTAGTTTATTCAGTTCATATACTTCTTTTTAGTTCTTTCATATCATGAAACACACTTGGAAGTTTACTTCTGTTTTTTAGATTATATTTTCATCCAGATTGGGTTCTTTGTTATTTCTATGCAATACTGTATGCATTTTTGTTGTTATGGGCTTTCATATTTGCATGCCATTTCTTTTTATCTTACACATGCTTCTGATGGTTCCCATCTGCCCGGATCTCCTTTTTGCTCTGCTCTTGCGTGGAGAAGTATCTCCTTGATATTTTGTCCACTTGATCTGACACTCATTTGTCTTCCCCCTGAGCCCCAATATGTAGAGTAAGAGTTGCCTTTTACTAAATTTCATGTGACTTGAGGGCATGGGGGTAGGGGTGGGGGCAGTGTTGAGCCAGCTGGGGGCTGGACCCTGCTGTCTCTTCTGAGCACTCATCACTGTCACGTCTGGAACACCCACCCTCACAGGGTGTGCTTCACTCCTATGGGCTGTGAGTCATTCTCTCCACATAGCAAAGAATCCTAGAAAGTCCTTCTGGCCTCTTCTACGACCTGGTGGTGATACATGAGATTTTCCATTCGCAAAGCTTTCCTTCTTTCTCCCCAGAGCTGCATTATTCACACTGTCCACCCATTCTCCTTCAAATGGGAAGGTCTTTGTGAGAATGTTCTGTATTTCCTTGTGTGGGAGTACGTGAAGAGGAGCATATTTATTAGCTTACAATTCCTTTCAGGGGTCTCAGCAAAATACCTTAGTGGACTATTTGATATGTTGAAAGTCAGATTTCAGGGCCTATCCCAGATTAGTGAAAAGAGAAACTATGAAATAAGAAGGAGCATTGGGGATTGCAGCAAGCTAAAGAAGAGATGGGAAAAATATTCAAAGTAGACAAGAGGGGGCCCAGCTATGTGGCCAGAGATTGGGTATCAAATGTAAAAAATGAGGCCGGGCACGGTGGCTCACGCCTGTAATCCTAGCACTTTGGGAGGCCTAGGTGGGAGGATCATTTGAGCTTAGGAGTTCAAGACTAGCCTGGGCAACATGGCAAAACTGTGTCTCTACTAAAAATACAAAATATTAGCTGGGCATGGTGGTGTGTACTTGTAATCCCAGCTACTCGGGAGGCTGATGTGGGAGGATCACTTGAACCTGGGGGCGGAGGTTGCAGTGAGCCAAGATCACGTCACTGCACTCCTGCAGGGGTGACAGCGAGACCCTGTCTCAAAAAGAGAAGAAAAAAGGCAATAAAAGCTCCACGGAAGTATGTTTATGATTCAATGTGCTGTGCTGCAATATTAAACTGCCCCACTGCTTAACATTTTCAAAGAGTCTCTGAATTGGACCTTGAATCAGTGGTCCTTGGAAAAGTGAAATAATCATGCTGGTTTTATGAGTATTGCCCTAAGAAAAAGAAGCAGTGTGGACAAAGCAAAGAAAGCAAAATCTAGATCTGTGTTCTAGAACACAGACAAAAGATCAGTGAAAGCAGGGACTTAAAAAGTCGGGAATGACCAAGAGAATTCTAAGTCCTGCTCCCTTACTACACCCTGGAAATACTGGCTGGGAGAAGTGAGATTTTAAGGTTTCTCACCAGCCAATTGGAAGACATTGACATGTAGTTACAAATGATTACTAACAACGTTTTCAAGATTTCCTCGAAATAACAGCCTCAGCCACACCCACATTTTCTTAGTTTTTATATATGGAATTGTATTAGTGCTCCCTAAATTAGTAATGCGAGATTTTGACTAGAAGGCTTCTAAAGACATTTTATATGTAAATATTAGAAGCAACTATGATTCCTTGGGGAATTTTGCTTTTTTTTTTTTTTTTTTACTGAGGTAAATTTTACGTACAGTGAAATGTGTGCAGATCTTAGTGAGCAATTCAATGCATTTTGACTAATATCTATACCCATGTAACCAACATTCAATCAAGGTACAGAATGTCTTGATCACCCCAGGAATTCACTTGTGCCCACTTCCAGTCAACCCTCCCACTCCAAGCAACCACTTTTCTGATACTGTTACTATAGATTATTCTGCCTGTTCTAGAACTTCATATACATGGAATCATACAACGTGTACTCTTTTGTGTCTAGCTTCTTTTGCTAAACATAGTATTTTGGAGATTCACAATATCAGTAGTTTGTTGTATATGTCGGTAGTTTGTTCCTTTCTGTTACTGATTAGTAGTCTATTGTATGGACTGCTGCAAATTGTCTATTCTATTGCTGGACATTTGCGTTGTTTCAAGTTTTTTACTATTTTGTGTGTGTCTTATTGTGAACATATATTTTTGTTTCACTTGGGCAAAAACTACAAGTGGAATCACTGGGTAGGTATACATTTAACTTTTAGGAAACCATCAGTTTTCCAAAGTGGTTGTGCCATTTGATGGTACAAGACATTTATGACATTTATGTGGAGCAACTAGAGCTCTCACAAAACATTTGAGAGTTCTAGTTGCTGCACATCCTTGTAAACATGGTTTTGTAGGTCTTTTTTATATTAGTCATTCTGTTGGGTGTAGAATGGAGCCTTATTGTGGTTTCAAACTGCATTTCTCTGGCAACTAATGATGTGAGCATTTCCTCATGGGCTTGTTGGTCATTTGTATTTATTCTTTTTGAAGTGTCTAAGTCTTTTGCCTATTTTTCAAAATTGGGTCCCAGTGTCACTTGTTGAAAAATTCATTGACTACGTGTGAGTCTATTTCTGGACTTTGGTCTATTCCAATGATCTATTTGTTCATGCCTACGCCAATACCATGCTGTCTCCTGATTACTTAGCTTTCTAGGAGATCCTGACATCAGACTGTGTGAGTCTTTCAGCTTTGGGAGGCTGAAGTAGGCGCATCACCTGAGGCTAGGAGTTTGAGACCAGACTGGCCAACATGGAAAAATCCCATCTTTACTAAAAACACAAAATATTAGCTGGGCATGGAGGTGCACATTTATAATCCCAGCTACTCGGGAGACTGAAGCACAAGAATCGCTTGAACCCAGGAAGCAGAGGTTGCAGTGAGCTGAGATTGCACCACCCACTCCAGCCTGAGCAACAGAGTGAGACTCTGTCTCAAAGAAAAAAAAAAGAATTCACTAATTCTAGCTTTAGAATTCATTCATTTTTGCCAAAAGAGTCTACTGGCCTTTGATTGGAATCAGATTAAATCTATAGATCAATTTGGGGAGAACTGACATTTTAACTTGCATCAAGTCTCCCAACTCATAAGTATATTTTTCCATTTATGTGGACCTTTAATTTCTCCCAGCAATGTTTTATATGCAAATGAATTTTTATACATATAAACTGTGAGTAATTTATATGCAAATAGTTAATAAAACTATGATTATATGATTTTTTTAAAAGTCTGCAGTTCTAAATGAACTGATAAAAGACCTCGCATGAAGGGGGAGAAGCACTCAGTAAACAATGTATTAATAACGGGCACTGGACACTCAGAATCCTCAAGTGCTGTCATAATAATGAGTTCAGTTTTAAGTGCAGTAGAAGCTGTTAGTGAAGAAAAATGATATTAGACACAAAGTTTAGTCTGAATGCAGTCTTACATCCTATCCAGTCTTAAATCCAAAGACTTGTTCCAGGGCTCCCCACCTGCACTACTCCAACGTCTTTCTTCTTTGTCCATCAAGGCTGTCCTGTTGCTTCCAACTGACTGCCACTGCCTGGGCTCAGGTGCCCCTTGGCTTGTTCCTGGACCACTGAAACAATGTCCTAACTGACCTCTGTGCCTCAGTCTGTCAGCTGCCAATTTATCCCACATGCTTGACTTCGAAGTTACTTTTTAAACCTGCAAATTTAATATATGTTTGTTTGTTATTTCTGTTAAATAAAAATGGTTCAGATATCCCTTCTTTGGGTTATTACTTGTTTTTGTTTAATGTGGCATGGCAAATATATTCTCCATATATCCATGGTTATCAGTTATCTGTTAAATTAGAAATGATTAATCCCCCATTAATTAAAATTTAAAGCATGTGCTTCAAATAATTTGTTTAAAATATCTGAATCATCACTCAGATTACTGATTCAGTTATAAAATTATTAGAAGAAAATATGTTAATTCAAAGAGTGCATAAAACATACTACATCTTCTGCTCTGTGAAGAGCACCCATTAACTTGCCGTGGAACCAAGCCACTAGACTGTACCTGCTGCAGAACAAACAGCAAATTGAGTCTCCTTGATGAATGCTTTGAGTTGAGTCTTCCCGACTGTGAAATAAATCATGATTTAAAATGTGATTAGCCCTGACTTGATGTAAATAAATCCATACTACTAGAAGCCATGTTCTCAAAGATGGATAGTTTGCCATCGTGTAAATGACCTTAAGAGAAGACCTCCACGTAATTTTCAAAATATAAATAAGCAACAAGAAACCTCTACTCAAGAGAACTACAGCTTTTTGCCTCAAAGTGGTATATCCGTTTTATTTTCATTACCGATGACCCTACGATCCATTCTACAAATCTGACATAATTATGTTAAGAAAAAAAATACAAAATGATGTGGTGTGTTGCTGCTTTTCTGCCTGCCAAATTGGAAGTGAAGAAAGAGTCGTTATGCCGCTTCGCTCCACTGCTGCATTCCAGCAGTTCAGATCGACAAAACAGCATCCATCATGCTTTGCATTACAATTTTCCTTTTCCATTTCCCCCCAGCTCATCATAACATAATTATGTTCCATTTTTTTCTAGCCAGGGGCTGGTATTTTCTTTTATACAGGACAACAGCTGCAAAGCTCAACCTTGATGCCTCCTTAAAATGGTGAAATGTGTTTGCCTTTGTTCCAGTCTTGGTAATTTCAATTTTCACACTCCTGCTTGGCAGATTTTCTTGCTGCCAAAAAATGCATTCAGCCCTGAAACTTTCATAGGGATGTGCAAAGGAGGTAGCTTCCAGGGTACTTAGTACTTGTCTGTACTGTAATTTATCCTTGAGCCAACTTGTTTTGGAAATGTGTTGAGAAGACTAATGCTGCTCTCATTCTTTTTATAGCTTCATAATTGTTAAAGGAGAATTGTCTTTGTGTCGAACCAATCTGAACATTTTTATTCTTCTCTCTATTCGTGTCTACTCATGGATACTCTCATCATCGCTTTCTGAGAGTTGGGAACATTGGGCCAAAATCTTGTCAATAAAAATCCTATGCTTCATGGCAAAAATTTTAAGATGTTAAACAAATGTTAATAATAACTAACAGTTTTGGGGCATTACTCTGTGATAAAAATGTTCTAAGTAATTTGATGAGTTACCTAATGTATTCCTCACGAAAACCATGAGGTAGGTGCTACCATGACCCTCATTTTTCAGTGGAGAGAAAGGAGACTAAGAGGGTTTGAGAAATTTCCTTGAGAGGCCACAGAGATAGTGCTGAGCTGGGAGTTAGATTCAGGCAGCTGGAGCCCACACCACTTCCTATCTTGCCTCCCGCTGTGGTCATCGTCAGCTCCCAAATTCTCTGGGGGCCCAGATTTACCCCATTCCAGCCCTGCCAGGAGAAGTCAGGGCTCATGCCTCAAAAAGTAGCATGTCAGTATGAAAACCCGACAGGATGCAGATGTCTCACATCGTGTATACTGAATGCCTTGCTGGAGGCTTTCAGCTTCATTACGTGGATTTTCGACTGCCATGGTCTTGGCCGCCCCCTATTAACCTGAGCATTCACAAGTTTCCTTTCCTCTTCCGATCCATGGGATACTGAAGAGCAGATGCAGAGGTTCGCAGGCCACTCGTGGCTGAAGGCCTCAGGTGCCATGTCGGGAATCCAGCTGCGCTGAGGCGGCCATGCTGGAGAGGCCACGCATGGAGAGGCAGGAGAGAGAAACAGAGAGATGCCTGGGGAGCCCCAGCTGTTCCATCTCCCCAGTCAGGGTGCCAGATGTGACTAAAGAACCTTTCAAGTTAACCCCAGCCCCAGGCAGCCACGGGTTACAACCTCATAAGAAACCCTAAGCAAGGATTGCTCAGCTGATCCTGTTAACTCCAGACTTACAGTCAAAATCAACTTTTGCTACTTTTCAAACCACTGTTTCAGGGTGATTTGTTACTGAAACACCATTAAGACAACAGCAGAGAACATTTGAGCACATACACCTTAAGGGCTCATATTTTTGCACGAGATTTTTGCAGAAGGACCCACCATTGTGACGTATGTGTAATGTCTGTTGTGTGGATGCTGTGGGTGCATGTGGGTAGGTATTGTTTGTTACCTGTTTGAGTTGTATCCTGTAGACCAGGTCTTACTTGAAGGATAACACAATTTATTGAGTCAGTTACAGAAGTTCTGCCTGTCACCCATGGACTGAGAAAAGTCTGTCAATTCAGAAAGAAGACCAAGTAGAAAGGTCTTAGAGAGGCAGATAAATTAGGATCACTGTCTTGGCCAGGCTCAACATGGGAGTCTTGTTTTGTTTAACCTGGGAAACCTGAGAAACATAGTGAGACCCCATCTCTACCAAAAAAAAAAAAAAAAAAAAAAAGCCAGGTATCTCACACCTGTAGTCCCAGCTACTCAGGAGGCTGAAGCAGGAGGATCACCTGAGCCCAGGAGTTCAAGGCTGTAGTGGGCTACAATTGCACAACTGCACTCCAGCCTGGGCAACGGAGTGAGACCCTGTCTCAAAAAAAAAAACAACAAAAACATTCCAAATTATGCTTTTATGCTTTCTGTTAACTGCAGCCAATAGAATCTAATGATACATTTTTCATAATACATTTTTTTTTTTGAGACAGAATCTCTCTCTGTTGCCCAGGCTGGAGTACAGTGACGTGATCTCAGCTCACTGCAACCTCCGCCTCCAGGGTTCAAGCAATTCTCCTGCCTCAGCCTCCGGAGTACTTGGGATTACAGGCGCCCACTACCACGTTTGGCTAATTTTTGTATTTTTAGTAGAGACAGGGTTTCATCATGTTGGTCATACTGGTCTCAAACTCCTGACCTCAGGTGATCCACCCACCTTAGCCTCCCAAAGTGCTGGGATTACAGGCATGAGCCACCACACCTGGCCACATTTTATATATATATTCACCCTAAGTATACTCAGACTTAGTGGTTTTGGATACTGTGATTCAAATAAATTTGCAGAAGTTAGCGCAAACACAAGTTAGGAACTTTTTATTATAGTTTTTACCAAATAAACTCCAGCTGTGGTATTATCACAGGCATAGAACTGGCATGTTAAGTTGCATGCTGCTGGTCTAGATGAGCTGTCACTATTTGTTTCTTACCCTCCATTCATTCGTCAAGCAAATATTGGATGAGCACCTATTATGAGCAAGGCACTGTTCTAGGCTTTGAGGATATAAGACTGAATGGCATGAACACAAATCCCTGCCCTCACAAGATAATCCACTTCTTATTGATTTGCTCTATGCTCACCGACGACTCTGGATTTCTAATTCAGTTTCTTAGTGTTTGTTGAGAGCAAAACCAGGGTGTCAGGCCCTGAGAAGGCATGGACCCCATTGGAGATTACTGATTTACGCAAAAGGCTCTGGGCAGTTTGATTCACGTGGCTTGGCCCAGGAGACTCTGAGTGCATTGGTAACATTCTACCATGGAGCCTTCAGAGCCCAGGAGCAGCCTTGCCCCCGGGAGACCATGACAACAAAACATCTCTTGCACATCCTGACCTTGATCAGCTTTAGTTGGCGTTATTATGAAAACCCAAATTCAGGGAAAATTGACCAATACTGGGACCTTGGCTTAGCACGTGTGCTTATTGATGCTTACATAAATGATTAGATTGTCTGCCATCACTGCTCCAATCCAGAACTTGGCCTGGAATTAGACACTACTTGAATAGGATGAGAGAAATGGTCTCAAAGGAAACTGTTCTCACTGTTAGTTAGGGAGCAACAATAATAAGGAATAACTTCTCTTGTTTTTCCCAGGTGTTCAGGCCTATTCTAAGAGCCTTAGATGCCTTTGCAACATCATGTCTCTAAAAGATGGGAACCATTACTATCGCCATTTTGCAGAAGAGACTGAAGATTAAGTGAATTGCCCAAGATTACCTGGCTGGTGGTCCCTGGTCTTTTTCTACAGCTTACAAAATCATTTATCTCACACTTCAAGAAGAAATGCTATGTTAGCAGGCAGCCATGAATTTGGGAATTCTGGACAATTGTGTAGAATACTTTTGTGAAGTAAGGATTGTAGTCTGAACCAGTTAGGAAAACAGTGGCTTAGAAGAGACAAGGGGGCAGGGTGCAGTGGCTCACGCCTGTAATACCAGCACTTTGGGAGGCCGAGGCGGGTGGATCACCTGAGTTTAGGAGTTAGAGACCAGCCTGACCAACATGGTGAAACCCCATCTCTACTAAAAATACAAAAAATTAGCCAGGCATGGTGGTGGGCGCCTATAACCCCAGCTACTCAGGTGGCTGGAGCAGTAGAATCGCTTGAACACGAGAGGTGGAGGTTGCAGTGAGTCAAGATGGCGCCATTGCACTCCAGCCTGGGTGAGAAGAATGAGACTTTGTCTCAAAAAAAAAAAAGACAAGGGTGCATTTCCCCCAGCCTGCCAGAAGCAGTCCAGGGCTGGCGTAACAGCTCTGCAATGCCACTGAGAACTCTATGGTCTTTTGGGTGTGATCCATACCCTTACACATCTAAGATAGCTACTGGGAGTGGCAACAGGAGGAAGAAGTCTGGCTGAGTCATCCCCTTTGTATTTTTTATTTTTCTGAGACAGAGTCTTGCTCTGTCCCCCAGGCTAGAGTGCAGTGTCGTGATCTCAGCTCACTGCAACCTTTGCCTCCCAGGTTCAAGCGATTCTGTTGCCTCAGCCTCCTGAGTAGCTGGGACTACAGGTGTGCGCCACCACACCCAGCTAATTTTTGTATTTTTAGTAGAGGCAGGGTTTCACCATGTTGGCGAGAATGGTTTCCATCTCTTAACCTCGTGATCTGCCCACCTTGGCCTCTTAAAGTGCTGGGATTACAGGCGTGAGCCACCATGCCTGGCCAAGTCATCCCATGTTTAAGGGACTTCTTTCCCATCCAACTTCTACTTCGAGCCCACAGACCAGATCTTAGTCACAAGGCATCTTCATCTGCAGGGGAAGCCAGGAAATACATGTCTCTGTTGGTTTGGTTTGGTTTCTATTTTTTTTTTATTTTAGTACAATGTTGCCCAGAATAAAATTAAGATCATATTAGTGAGGGACAAGTGGATAACAAATACTGGGTGGGCTAAAGCAGGATGAACCCCAGATGACCTAGAGCACTTTATGAACTTAGAACAATTCCAGGTACACATCTCCCTGCATGGCACAGCCTGGCGACTGATGATTCCTCTGTGTGAAGCTCTCAAAGCACCCATTTCCTCCAGGTGCAGGGCCTGGAGGGGGAGCCCAGGCCCCTGCTGCCCTCTGCCAGGCCCCCTGTGTATTATGGATGAGTCGGCTTGGGCTGCTGTAACAGACAGGGAGTCTTAACCAGCAGAAATCTATTGTCTCATGATGCTGGAGGCCACAAGTCCCAGATCAAGATGTCACA
The DNA here is from genome assembly GCF_029289425.2 of Pan paniscus. Lineage (NCBI taxonomy): Eukaryota > Metazoa > Chordata > Mammalia > Primates > Hominidae > Pan > Pan paniscus. The sequence continues at coordinate 125,795,671 of NC_085926.1, forward strand.
GGGTTGGTTCCTTCTGGGGACTGTGAGGGAGAACCCATCCCAGGCTTTTCTCCTTGGCTTGCAGATGGCCATCTTCTCCCTGTGTCTTCACAATCATCTTTCTTTTTGGGGTGACTGTCTCTGGGTCAAAATTTCCCCTTTGCAAAGAACACGAGTCATTGGATTAGAGCCCATCCTGAGAACCTCATGTCAGCTCATCTCTGTACAGACCTTATCTCCAAGTAAGGTTACTTTCTGAAGTCCTGAGGTGGGGACTCCAACAATTCAGCTCCTGTGTGGTGTATGACCTTTACAACGGTAAGAAGCAAGCTGCTCCAGTACTGCCTATCCACAGTGTGACCCCATGGAAACCCAGACTGCCTGCTCACTTCACCCCACATTTCACACAGCCCCTGGCTCCACACTGGCCTTTGGTAATACTCAACAAACAGCTACAGATGAATGACAATGCCAGCAAATCTGCCTAGAGAGGTGCTTGAATGCATGGCTCCCAACAGGCTCCTCAGCCTCACTTCCTGCTGCTTCACCCTCACCCCTGTGCTTCAGCCTCCCCAGACACAGTGGCCCTGACTGAGTCTGCACTTTGCATCCCTCCGCCTGGAATACCCTCTCCCCAGAGAGCCACATGCCTCCCTCCCTCCTATCTATTTTGTGGCAGGCAAGCTGGGGAGCTGATTCAGGATTATTGGGTGGGCCCGATGTAACCATGAATCCTTGAAGACAGAAAAAGCAGAGAATCTTCCTGGCTAAGTCAGAAAGTACACACTAATTGGAGAGAGACTGAGTCAAAGCATGAGAGGGACTCCATCCGCCATTGTCAACTTTGCAGAGGGAAGAAGTGAGCCATAAGCCAGGGAACCTGGCAGCCCCTAGAAGCTGGGAATGGCCTTCAGCTGACAGCCAGTGAGGAAATGGGGCTTGAGTCCTCAAATGCAAGGAATTGAATTCTGCCAACGACGCAGCAGGGCAGTAAATGGATCCTCCCCCAGAAGCCCAGAGAGGAATGCAGCCCTGCCGACACCTTGATTATGGCCGGGTAATACCCTCATTGGACTTCTGAGCTTCAGAACTGTAAGATAATATATTTGTGTTGTTTAAGCCACTAAGTTTGTGGTAATTTGTTATGGCAGCCTAAGATACTCATGTTATTCAGGTTCCTGATAAAATATCACCTTCTTATTGAGGGTTTCCGAGACCATCGACCTGCATTTCTCCTGGTTTACTTTTCCCCACAGCCCTTGTCACTAGCTGATGTCACACTGTACACTTATCTGTGTTTTTGCTTCTCTTCTCTCTCTCCACTAGTGTGAGCTCCAGAAGGATGAGATATTTTGTTTTGAACCCTTGTAGGCATTTAATAATTATTTGTTGAATAAAAGAATACCATAAACAGGGTTTAATTTTGTCAGCTGCTTTCTCTATTTAGATAATCATTTGGGTTTTTTTCCTTATTTCTGTTAACATAGTGAATTGATTTACAAAGATTAAATCAACTTTGCATTTCTGAGATAAACCCCACTTGGTTATGATATATAATCCTTTTCATATATTTCCGGATTTGATTTTGCTAATAGTTTGTTTAGGAATTTTGCCTCTATGTTCATGAGACGTAGATGACATGTCGGTTTTTTGTTTTGTTTTGTTTTTGTTTTGTAATGTCCTTGTCAGATTTTGGTATCTGAGTTATAGGAGACTCACAAAATGAATTGGAAAGTGTCATCTCTTCCTCTTTTATCTAAGAGTTATGCAAGCTTGGTATATATTTCTTTTCTTTAAAAGATTGGTTGAATTCACCAATGAAGCTATCTGTGCCTATGTTTTCTTTGTGGGAAGGTCTTAAATTATAGATTTAATTTCTTTAGCAAATATGACTACTCAGATTTTTTTTTACTTCTGTCAGATTTATGCAGTTGTGTTTTTCAAAGGATTTTCTCCATTTCCAATACATTCATGATATTCCCTTGTTATCCTTTTAATATCTTTAAGATCTGCAGTGATGACCCCCTTTTCATTGGAGATGTTGGTAATTGATAATTTGATTTGTATGTTTCTCCCTTAATCTCTCTCTCTCTCTATCATGTTATGAGGGAATTTATCAATTATATTAGTCATTTCAAAGAACTTTTGTTTCTGTTGATTTTCTCTATTGTTTGTCTTTTTTTCATTTCATTGACTTCTGCCCTCATCTTTCTTTTCTTTTCTTTTCTTTTTTTTTTTTTTTTTTTTTGAGACAGAGTCTTGCTCTGTTGCCCAGGCTGCAGTGCAATGGCACTATCCCAGCTCAGTGTAACCTCTGCCTCCTGGGTTCAAGCAATTCTCCCTGCCTCAGCCTCCCGAGTAGCTGGGATTACAGGTGCCTGCCACCATGCCTGGCTAAGTTTTGTATTTTTAGTAGGGATGGGGTTTCACCATGTTGGCCAGGCTGATCTCGGACTCCTGACTTCAGGTGATCCACCCACCTCGGCCTCCCAAAGTGCTGGGGTTACAGGCGTGAGCCACTACACCTGGCCCTTTATTTTCTTCTTTCAACTTTTCCGTGGTTTAGCTTGTTCCTCTCTTTCTAGCTTCTTGGGGGTATAACTGAATTACTGGCTTTAAATCTTCCTTCTTTTTAAATATATATATATTTTATATGTAAAAATTTATATGTATATATTTATGTATATAATATATAAAAATATATATTATATATTATGTATTATATATAATATATAAAAATATATATTATATATTATGTATTATATATAATATATATAAAATATATAAATAATATATAATATATATTATATATAAATATATATATATATTTTTAAAGAGACAAGGTCACGCTCTGTTGCCTAGGCTGGACAGCAGTGGCATGATCATGACTCACTGCAGCCTCAAACTGTTGGGCTCAAATGATCCTCCTGCCTTAGCCTTCTGAGTAGCTAGGACCACAGGCATGTACCACTGTGCCAACTAATTTCTTTTTTTTTTTTTTGGTAGAGACAGGGTGTCACTATGTTGCCCAGGCTGGTCTTGAACTCCTGGACTCAAGAGATCCTCCCACCTTAGCCTCCTAAAGCCCTGGGATTACAAGCATGAGCCATCCTAAATTTTTTTATTTGTTGTATTTTTGTTATCATTCAGTTAAAAACGTTTTCTAATGTCTCTTGTGATTTCTTCTTAAACCCATATATTATGTAGATTCATTTCTAAACAGTTGGAGTTTATCTGATAATCTTTTTGTCATTGACTTCCAGCTTGGTTCCCATGTGGTTAAGAAACACACTCTGTTTGATTTTAAACTTTTGACATTTATCCAAAATTATTTATGGTCCACAATATGATCTATTCTGGTGATGTTTCACATCCATTTGAAAAGAATACATATTCTTCAGTTGTTGGGTATGATGTTCTCAAATTTTGACCAATTAGTTCAAATTGGTTTATAGTGTGGTTCAAATCTTATATATCTTTTTCCATTTTTTGTATGCTTATTATTCTATCAGTTATTGAAAGAGAAATGGTATAATGTGAATTTGACTTTTTAAAAATCTTAGTTCTATAAATTACTGAGGCATACAGGGTGAATACACTTTAGGACAGTTAACACTTCCTGAAGAATTAACCCTTTATCATTATTCTTTATCATAAGGATGAAAAGTCCACCCTTATCCCTGGAAATATTAATGTAGGTCATCAGCTATATCAGTATAGCAATGATATTAATATAGCTGAATCTGCTTTCTTATACTATTTCTTTTTCCATTGTTTTACTTTTAACCTTTCTGTATCCTTATATTTAAAGACAGTCTCTTGTAAACATTATAGGGTCAAGTTTTCTTTTTTCTGTCCAAACAAACAAACTCTCTTGTTTCATTGGTGGGTTTATTCCATTTACGTTTTGAACTACTCATATGGTTGGGTGTAAGTTTGCCATCTTTCTATTTTGTTTCCACTTGTCCGGTCTCATCCATTGTTTCTCCTTTCCAGACTTCTGAATTAATCAAGCATTTTTATTATTCCTTTTTATCTTTTGCATTCAATTAGTAATAACTCTTTATTTTATACCTAGTTGTTGCTCTAGGGATTATAATACGCCTCCTTAACTTATCATACTCTACCTTAAGTTGATATACAACTTCATGTACAATGCTAGAAACTTACAACAGTTTAATTTCTTTTAACCACTCACTCCCCTTTAGGTTACGTATTATATATTTTACCTCTACATATTATATAAATCCACCCATACTCTGTTATTAGTTATTTCAAGTGGTCAGTAGGCTCTAAAATGTATTTTTTGAACTGTTCTTTTCTATTTATCTAACCATTTCTGTTTCTAGTGGCCTTCATTCCTTCTTGAAGATATGGGCTTCCAACTGGGATCTTTTATCCTCACCCTTGTCTTAGTTCGGGTTGCTATAACAGAATACGATAGTCTGGGGGGCTTAAACAATAGAAATCTATTTTCTCACGGTTCTGGAGGTTGGAGTTAGGTCAGGGTGCCAGCCATACTGAGTCCTTGGTGAGGGCTCTCTTCCAGGTTATGTCCTGCCTCACACAGCCTTCCCTTGTGCATTTACACACAGAGATCTCATGTCTCTTCCTCTTTTTATAAGGGCATTAATTCCACCAAAAGGTCCCCAACCTCATGACCTAACTTAATTCTAATCACCTCCCAAAGGCTCCACCTCTGAATATGATCCAGTTGGGGATTAGGGTTCAACATATGAATTTGGGAGACACAAACATTCAATCCACAGTGACCCTGAAGAACCTCCTTTAATATTTCCCAGGCTGGAGTGCAATGGCACAATCTCAGCTCACTGCAACAACTGCCTTCCAGATTCAAGCAATTCTCCTGCCTCAGCCTCCTGAGTAGCTGGGATTACAGGCATGTGCTACCACACCCAGCGAATTTTTGTATTTTTAGTAGAGACAGGGTTTCACATTGTTGGCCAGGCTGGTCTCGAACCCCTGACCTCAGGTGATACACCAGCCTCGGCTTCCCAAAGTGCTGGGATTACAGGCGTGAGCCACTGCACCCAGCTGAAATTCTTTTTCCTTTCCATGCTTTACTTAGGTAATTTCTACAATCTGTTTTGTGTTTACTTATTCTTTCATTTATTGTGTCTGGTCTGCTGTTAAGCCCTTCTGATGAGCTCATCATTTCAGATATTTTTCTGTTCCATAATTTCTAATTGGTTCTTTTTTAGAGTTTCAATTTCTCTGCTAAAATTTTCCATCATTTCATCAACTTTTTCCAGTAAGTTATTTAGCACAGCAGTCCCCAACCTTTTTGGCACAATTTTTCCACTGATGAGGGTGGGGGTGGGGATGGTTTCGGGATGTTTCAAGCACATTACATTTATTGTGCACTTTTTTTTATTATTATTACATTGTAATATACAATGAAATAATTATACAACTCACCATAACGAAGAATCAGTGGGAGCCCTGAGCTTGTTTTCCTGCAACTAGATAGTCCCATCTGGGGGTGATGGGAGAAGAGATACCTGAAGTGTGTTGCTTATGTCCAGTCTATTCTCATTTTGTCCAGTATCTCGTTTTGGTTGCTGTCACTGCAGAAAACCCTGCTTCACAAACAGAGGATGCTGGAAATGGAAGCAGGTTTTTCAGTGCTTTTGTGGCAATCTCAGGATACTCCGCCTTGACTTTAATCCAGAACATATGGGGATTTGAAGTTGTCTCCAACATACTTTTAAGGCCACAAGATGCAGCTGTACAACTGAAGTATATTGACTCACTTGCCAGCCACCAGATGCAGCTTAATTGTCACTTGCCACTCACTGGTAGGGTTTTGATATTAGCCTGCAAGCAGTGGATTTATTGTGGTCTTATGGTCTCTGTGCAGTGAAAACTGTCTGCTAATGTTAATCTGTATTTGCAGCCACTCCCTAGCACTAACATCACTGCCTGAACTCCCCTCAGATCATCAGGCATTAGATTATCATAAGGAAAGTGCAACCTAGATCCCTCCCACGTGCAGTTCACAATAGGGTTCATGCTCCTATGAGAATCTAATGCCACCACTGATCTGACAGGAGGTGGAACTCAGGCAGTAATGTGAATGAGGAGGAGTGGATGTAAATACAGATCTCGCTCGCCCACCACTCACTTCCCACTGTGTGGCGTCATTCCTAACAGGCCATGGACTAGTACCGGTTTGTGGCCCAAGGGTTGGGGACCTCTGCTTTAACATATTTATAACAATTATTTAAAGACTGTTTTCTGCTAACTCCAACATCTAGTTCACCTTTGAGTCTGTCTCTTTTGACCATTTTTCCTCCTTTTGATAAAGGATCACATTTTTTTCCTTCTTCACACATAGAACTGATTTTTCAGCATATGCCAGACATTGTGTGACTCCTAGAAACTCTGAATTTTGTTACCTTTCTCTAAACCGGGCTGAGTTTTGTTCAGGGAGGCTGGTGGATCCCTTCAATTTTGCTGAGGCTGGGCTTTTCGACATGTCTATTTCAATGTTTCCCTTAGTCATCAGGCACAGCCCTTACTTCTATAGCATGGTTCTTACTCTTAATGAAATGACCTTTCTGGGGTTTTAATTAAATGCCGGAGATGCCCACCAAGGTCTATGGCTTGACTGGCTGAAATTCTTCAATGATGAGTTATCATTGAAATCTCTGATTAACTCTCTGTTCCTAGGAACTGTTCTCTATTAGGCATCATGGTGTCTTGCCCCGGACATGTTCAGTTTAAGATTTAGCCAAGGACCTTAAGGGAGGCCTTATACAAAGTTAAGGAATTGTCTCTCATCTGGTACCCTGACACATAAATTGCCACTGTCACAGAAGCCACAAGCAATGTTTCCAGATTCCCTGCCCAGCTTCCCTTCCCTGCTGCTCTCTTTGCTTGACTAAATTATCCCCCACTGTGGTTTAGAAATCAACTTCAAGCAGAAAGCCAGGATAAATATCAAGTACCTCCCTTGGCTCAAGGCGGCTCAAGGCTTTAAGCCACTGTCCAAGGCCTGAAAACCATTGTTTCACATGTTTTGTGCATTTGTTATAGTCTTCATGATAGAATGGTAAGTCTAATGCTACTCCATCACAACCGGACTGGAAGTCTTTGAATAAGTTACTATCTACACAAACAAGAGGATGATTCAAAATTACCTAATGCAATGGAACATTAAAAACTCAATTACTGCCTGTCTCCCTCTGAGCCTACCCTGTAGCTGAGTTGGTCCCCACCACAGGCCTCTGTTTCCTCCTCTTTCCCATCAGCCATGGTCTTACAGCCTGTCACATTCAAGTTGACATTCTATTCATTTACCGTGTTCTTCTTATTCTGAACTCTTCCTTAGACACAGGAGTTACAAAATTGCCATTATTGGAAGGAAGGCACAATTCAAGAAAAAAGCTCAAAGGATCTCAAAAATACAGATTATATAATAAAAAAGGACAATGGCTTTTAAATATACTAATATATTCTATTACAGACCAAATACATCAGAAATTAGAAACCCCTGAATAGCTGTTGGCTTGTATTGCATTTTAAAAAGACAGAAGATCTTGAGAATATGCCCTAATGGAGGAATAGCAATGACAACTCAAAACAGACAGCTTCTTTACATATATTAGTCTCTCGCATTTGAAATGGTAATGAATGATATCTGCCCCACACTTCTCCCCACAATCCAGCTGAGGTTAAAAATAAAAATAAGAAGGCATGCTCCAGGTGGGCAGTCAGGAGGATCCCAGGAATATTCTGGGCACTTGCTATAGCTGCCAAGAATAGGATTCAAGGTTTATCACAAATAATCTATGAAATGGAAAGAAACACAAAGACAATTAATATTAACAATCCATTATGGCAAAACTGGGCACTCTCCAGATGCTTTAATATATATATATACACACACACACATATATACACATATATACACACATATATACATATATACACATATATGTACATTATATATATATATATTTTTTTTTTTGAGACAGAGTCTCACTCTGTTGTCCAGGCTGGAGTGCAGTGGTGGAGATTCACTGCAACCTCCACCTCCCGGGTTCAAGCGATTCTCCTGCCTCAGTCCCCTGAGTAGCTGGGATCACAGGCGCATGCCACCACACCTGGCTAATTTTTGTATTTTTAGTAGAGGTGGGGTTTCACCATGTTGACCTGGCTGGTCTCAAACTCCTGACCTCAAATGATCCACCCACGTCGGCCTTCCAAAATGCTGAGATTTCAGGCATGAGCCACTGTGCCCAGCCACTTTAAAATATTTTTGTCTACCTGTATATAACCCAAGTCTTTAAGAGTTCATCATAACAGACTTCCATTTGTAGAACATGCTTAGATTCTACCCTGAGTCCCTTTATTGATTCGAGGTCTTATCAAGTCACAATGTTTACTAGTTTTGAAAATGTGTTTAACATGGAAAACACTGCTGCGTCTCGCCACAGCATTTTATCTTCACATCTGGCTTGGGGACCATCAGCTTACCAAGTCCACTCATGCCCGCTAATGTTTCCAAAAGCTTTATTTTGGAAATTTGGTGCGCTTTGGCTTTGAAACATGTGTATAGACGATTTTTAACATAAGAAGCCCTGCATTCATTGTTATTTTTAAATAAATGTATGCAACTGTTAAATTTTGTGTTTCTTGGGTTTTGTTTTCCACAGCTGACTGGGCACATTCCCAGTGAGAAAATAAGGTCAGCAAAACAGCTGCAATAGTGGCAAAGGGACCAGTGGCCATGAGAGAGAACCAATGAAAGAGCATCTGCTAATGTATTAATGTGATGTCATGGAAGAACTAACCATCTTAAAGATTATAAAATGCAAAGGTATGAGGCTTCCAGAAGATACCTCTTAAAGGTCCAGCAAATTATAAATATGTTGACAACACTTCATAGATGATAGATTAACACATATAAAATGTATCATATGAAAGATAACATTTATCCTAAATTAGGTGTGGTTCTAAGTCTAATGAATATTCAGATGGCAGAGCTAGAAGAAACAACATTTTTCTTCCTGGAAAGCAGTAAACTTTGTTCTAATCTCAGTCATCCTTCTACCTAGCTGTGCAACGCTATTTAGACAACCAGGGCCTCGGTTTCTTTATTTGAAACCAAACAATTCCTCAGAATTTTATTATTTTATCCTCCTTCTTCCCCTCCCCAATAGAATGTAATTCTCTGAAAACTTAATGTATCTGCTTCGGATACTTCTGTTCTTTTAGCTAAGTGCCAAGGATTGCAATGGAAGAATGGTAAGAAATATCTTTTCCATGGTAAGGGTGATGTTTAGAGCATAGAAAACAGCAAATGCATTACTCGGCATCCTGACTATACTCTTATTGTGAAGCCTAACCTTTTAAATTGTTTTAAACCAGATGCTCTGAGGCTAGTCACTTGATGAATTAACTCATAAATGACTGCATTTCAATTTGGATGTCCCTATATGGACCCTGGCACAGGCTAGCGTTGCCATGGCTGTTCTCTAAATGAACATATAGATTTTACTTATTTATTTATTTATTGAGACAGGGTCTCACTCTGTTGCCCAGATTGGAGTGCAGTGGTATGATCTCAGCTCACTGCAGCTTCGAACTCCGGGTGCAAGCAATCCTCTCACCTCAGTCTCCCAAGTAACTGGGACTACAGGTGTGCGCCACCATGCCTGGTTAATTTTGTTGTATCTTTTGTAGAGATGGGGTTTCACCATGTTGCCCAGGCTGGTTTTGGACTCCTGAACTCAAGCGATCCTCCTACCTCGAGCCTCCCAAAGTGCTGTGATTACAGTCATGAGCCACCATGCCCAGCCCATATAGATTTATGTTAAATAATTAATTAGCATATTTCTTAAAAGGCTGAAATCATCAAAACAATTTGCAAAAATTTATAGACTTACAATTCTTTTCACTTAAACAATTTATCATATGTCCCTAAGGCTCTTTCATCTTTACACACCTCTAAACACACAGCATGCACGGATTCATCAGATACACAGTCACACACGTGCATGATCTATTGTTTCTCATACTTTTCCCTTAGAACTATATGATCTTTATTTATAATGCCTACAAAATAGTGAAATTGATATAACAATTTTGTCAACTTTATCTGTGTTAGACTGAAACATGTAAATTAAGGTCTATTATTGGTGTGTTTTCGTTCATTTCTTCTTACATTTCTTTCTTTTGCTTTTCTCGAGATGGAATTTCGTTCTGTCACCCAGGCTGGAGTGCAATGGCCTGATCTTGGCTCACTGTAACCTCAGCCTCCCAGGTTCAAGTGATTCTCCTGCCTCAGCCTCCCGAGTAGCTGGGACTACAGTCGTGCACCACCACGCCCGGCTAATTTTTGTATTTTTAGTAGAGACGGGGTTTTGCCATGTTGGCCAGGCTGGTCTCAAACTCCATTGTTATTTAGGCAATAACACTGTTTTTGCTTAATGGTGATCTTTTCATTCTTCAGTGTTCTTAAATTTGGACAATATGATTTGTCAGCATTACAGACAAGGTAGTACACAAGCTGTTCTGCTCTCTACCTGATTCAGACATTGCCACGGCACATATGTATCACTTAGCTTTCTCTGTTTAACAAAACACCCCTAAATTTAGTGGCTTAAAACAACGAAGTCATTATTTCCCATGGTTCTGTGGGTTGGCTGAGTGGCTCTTCACATCATTAGTTCGGGAGACGGCAGTGTGGCTGGTCTTGAGGGGCCTGACTGCCAGGTCTGGCTTGCTGTCAGCTGAGGCCACAGCCATATGTCTGTAATCAAGCAGCAGGCCAGCCTGGGCTTGTTCACATGGGCACAGGGGGGCTCGCAGCAGCACGGAGGGGCGAGCCCCAACACACAAGCGCTGCTCAAGTCTCCACCTGCATTCGTCTACTGTTGTTCCAGTGACCAGACAAGGGCCAAGTCCAGAGTCATGTGGGCACAAGGCCATTTCACAAAGAGTCTGCCCCACTCTATGCCATTCATCTGTTCCCTTTCTTTGTTTTTGCCTTAGGTCTGTTGTCAAATGTATTCAGCATCCAATCCTTTTCTGAGGTTTCCCCTGTCATCTTCCGGCTGGTTGGAGTTCATCCTCATGATAACAGGGACTGGGTGGAAATGCCGTCTTCTAATTTGCATAAAAGCACTGCACGTGCTAGCTGCAGGCCTGACCTTCAGCTATACTGTAGACAGCCTTGAAAGTGCCTTTGCAGAATTGTAAGTAACGAAATAAATCTAACATGATGGGCTCCATCTTGATTCTAACCTCACAGGTTAAATTGTTTTTTGCTTATTCTAGCGCAGAGGCCAAAATAACCATAAGAGGAATTTAGTTAAAGTTTGAGGCAAGGAAAACTGACCCCCTCCTTTTTCAGAGACCAAAGCTGCATTAATAAGATAAGATTAGAATTATGGCAGGGGCTTGAGCTTTGCTAAAGAATAGGCATAAACAATGACCTGCCATTGCTTAGTGTGTTTTCTACAAGTTGCTTATTGCCCCAGAGTCATGTAACCAGGGGTTACATGATTTAAAAGTTTCCCAAGTACTCCTACACTATTGTGAAAACTAAGTAACTAGTCTTTGAGATATTTTTTAGATTTAGCATTTCAACAGACAAACAGATGCCACCTGGTCCTAAGACCCACTCCCCAACTCCCAGGAACTGACTCAGCTACTAAAAGACAGTTTTAGACACACCTGTTATTTTGTTCCCACCCATATAATTATTCCAGTTCCCAAGCCCCATCTGCCAAAGTACCATTAAAAAACTCTAGCCTCTGAATTCTCCGGGGGACAGGCTTAAGACGTTTCTCCTGTTCTCCATGCTTGGCTGGCCCTGCAATTAGTAAACTCTTTCTTTGCTGCAACACCTGCTGTTCTCATTTTTTGGGGGACAGTGGGCAACACGCAAGAAGAACCCATTAGCTTGTGACAGCCTGAGTCTACAAAGAAGGAGGGTGTGGCTGGAATGCAAAGTCTGGGGAATCAGCCTGCTCACCTGACCACGCTTCCGTCCCTGGTGTACTAGTCAACGTTCTTCAGGAAGCAGGGGTTGCAGTGAGTCAAGATCATGCCACTGCACTCCAGGCTGGGTGACAGAGTGAGACTGTCTAAAAACAAAAAGGTTCTCCAGGGAAACAGAACCAACAGGAGATACAGATTTATAGACAGATAAAGAGAGGGAGAGACTAAGACAGAGAAAAATAGGAAGATGCAGCTCTCTAGGAAAATTATTAGGGGAATTGTCTCATATGATTATGGAGCCCGAGAAGCCCTCCCATCACCTGCTGTCTGCAGCTAGAGAACCAGGAAAGCTGGTGGTAAAATTCAGTCCCAGCCCCGAAGTCCTGAGAACCAGGAGGGCAGATGGTAGAACTCCCGGTCAAGTCCACAGGCCTGAGAACCAGGTGCTGTGATGTCCAAGGCAGGAGATGGATGTCTCAGCTCAAGAAGAGAGCGAATCCCCCCTTCCTCTGACTTTTTGTCCTATCACGCCTTCGATGGATTAGGTGATGTCCAATCTGGGGAGGGTAGACATTTTTTACTCAGTCTACCATTTCAAATGCTAACCTCTTCCAGAAACACTCTTACATGCACACCCAGGAGTCAGGTTTTACCAACCATCTGGGCATTCCTTAGCCCAGTCGAGTTGACACACAAATGAACAATCACATCTGGGCTGCTATTTTTTATTCCAAGTCAGCAGCCAGCCCTCAGTTCTTACTGGATCCAGAAAGAACTTCCTCATATCCAAGAGCCAATGCTGAGTTCTCAGACACTCTGGGTGGAATTTACAACCCTGAAGGGATGACGGCATCGTGGTTCCATGGTTCCTGGAAGGGGCATATCACACAGTTTGGCAGACTGGATTACTGGCTCCCAGGCTGTGGGAGTAGACATCCATAGGCTTTGCCATGTAACTTTCACCCATAGGGGCGAGGTATACTTCCCCATCCTTGCTGTGCTTTGGCCAATGAGATGTCAGCAGAGGAGACACAACAGAGGCTTGAAAGTACTCGCATGGCTGAGCTTACCATCTTTGCCTCTGCCATTCCCGTGAGAGCATTCCTGGCTAGGTCCAAGGAGGATAAGAGACACGAGGAGCGGAGACACCCCAGCTGACCCACGGACCTGCAGTGAAAAGAAAAGCCACCCCACCAAGCCTAGATCAGATTAATTCAGCCAAGCTGCAACATCCAATGAGAACTGTTTAAAGCAATTGAGTGCTGAGGTGGTCTGTTACACAGCTGTACTGTTGCCACTGTGAACTGCTACTTGTCAGAATTTAGTGGGTGAGTGTCGGCGTCCCTGGCAAAACCCTCAAGGGCCCCAGATGAAAAGATGACCTACTTTCTGGCTTGAGCCTCTGCCCCTCCCAGGCTCAGACTGGAAATTCTCCTCCCACAGCCACCCAACGCTGATCACACAGTCCTGCCGACAGTGTGGTGGGGAGCCACATGAAGACAGGGCTTCTTTTACCCTCCAGGTTCTCTTTTCCCTTACCACTCCTAGAATCGAAAATGTCTCCAGCTTCTTCCCACTTAGCACAGAGCTGTTGACTCAGGAGTCCCTTAATACCTATTACTTGAATAGATTAATCAGTGAATGCATTAGAAGGTCATTTGCTAAGAGTGACAACGAGCCCATGGGAGTTGAAAGGTCCACCACTTAGAGTATCTAATGCATTGAAATACACCAATGACATTATGAACAAATAAGCAAAATTACATTTATGCAGAATTTGGTTTTGATTGCCTTTCATTTAAAATCTAGCTCTAATAATTCAACATTGACACACATTTAAATGGGATGCTGGGACCCCATGACCTAAGAGGTAAAATTCCATTAAATCTCTTCTAACCCTTCCAAAACTGGTGTTAAGGGAAACCTGTTGGCCTAAAAGAAACTTGTTCCTTGTAGCAATAAACTCGCTTAATCACTCAGCAGAATTAAAATTGGATTCTTTACTGCTGTACTTCTCAGAACTTTTAATATGCTAATGTACATTGTACAGCTCTGAGAGGGGGAATTAGTATGCAGCATTTCCTAGGCCAATTTGGCCCCAGAACCCTGAGAACTTTTTGTGCTTAGGACATTTGTATGATTCATATCAGCCCATGGAACGCAGTTTGAGAAACTCTGGTCTTTTCCAATGACCTACAAGGTAATGAATCATTCTGTCAGTTACACAGTTATATTTGAATCCCACCTTCCTGGCCCTAAAGTGACTACCCCAGTGGTTGGTAACCTTTTTATGGTTACAGCACCCTGGAGGGGATTGAAAGAATCAAGGCAGGGGGCAGGAGGGGGCTGGAAAGCCACTAAACAAGTCAGAAGTAATTGCAATGAAAACAACAAAGTTTCACAGGTCTATAAAAGAATCCATGGTTATCTCACTATTCACCCTGCAAAACCGGGTCTTTGAATAGAAGTTGGTGACTGGGCCTGTGCTAATAAGAGAACGTTTTGAAGCAGTCTAGAGAATACTGCTTTCTGGCCCTGGCTGCCACAACACCACTCCCTTTAACTCTTATTGGTAATAAGCTGTCTCTGGAATTTCATGGCCCGATCAGTGCTGTGGCCACATATGGACTCATTTGTAATGAAACAAAGTGACATAACTGCAAAATACAACAGCATACCTGTCCTCAGAAACCACAGTACTGCAGTCAGCTCCTAGAGGGAGACTGCTGAGCCAATCATGCAAATTACACAGCACCAGAAATACAGGATCCATGATGAAATGACATCAAAAGGATCCCTGGTTTTCTCAATTGCATCTTTCAAAACAAACAAAAACAAAAGAAAAAGAAAAATGCCTCCAGCCCTCTTGGCCCTCCACAGGCATTGGAATGTCATTATACATGAACTTAGATCTACATGGGCTGAGTTCTTCAAGTCTGAAAGTACAGGAAACTCAGTGGTGGTCAAAAGGGCCTCTCTTAACTTTTCTCCATGGTGTACAACCATGGCCTGTGTCTGCTGTGCTGCCCCTTAGTGAGATACACCCAGCCAGCCAAGGGGTCTCCCGCAATGGAGCAGATGAGTCTGTCAGCTTGTGTATGTTACATATGAGTTCAAATTTCTCTTCAAAGAATTAATGTGTCAGTATGTTCAATTCTTTGCCTTCTACTTTTAAACTTAACTTCCTCATAAAGCAACCTTTTTCAATCACCTGCTCCACTCTGACTCATTCTGATCACCTGCTCCACCCTGACTCATTCCGATCACCTGATCCACCATGACTCATTCCGATTACCCGCTCCACCCTGACTCATTCTGATTCTGATTTCCTGCTCTGCCATAACCATTTTTCCCGCCAAACCACTCACCCTATCACTCTCTTTAAATTAGCCAATTGGAATTAGTTTAGCCTGTGCGGTCTAACCCTAGCCAATAGGGGACTGACACAGCAGCAGGGGCCACATGTGTCAGGAATAAGACCCCCTTCCCCTCCCTTGTCCAGGTGTGTGCTCACCATTGCTCCATCTGTGAGGGCACACCCTTCTATAGAAGTAAATTGCCTTGCTGAGAAGAAAAAAAAGAACATGTTATATTCAAGTCCTATTTCTTTTGCTGCACCGAAACTTTATTTATAACAGTCTGGGGGCTTGCCTATGATTACATTTCCTCCGGGGGCGGTCTCTGGTTCTCTCTTGTGAGGAAGTGCGCCCTGCCCCCTTGTGGCAGCCTCAGGGGTGAGAAATCAGGACCCACCCAGTGCGAGGAATAACCCAAGCTCTCAGCAATACGGAAAGAAACTGGCCAGCACCCTAGGGTAAAGGATCCTCACACACTGTGGTGACGGGTCTGTGCACAGACCAAGGAAGGAGAAGCTGCAGGAGCCGGTAAAGTACTTCCTTGATGGTCAAATTCTGGAGGGCTAAATGTGTGTGTGCGTGAATGATCACAAACAACCCTACTTGCAGTGTTGTTCGTGTGGATGGTGACAAGTCCTACTGCTGGACAGAGTGAGTGGGCCCTCTCCGTGGTTCCATAGCTACCTCATATGGCTTAGGACAGATCCTGCCGTGGGATTTATACCGGCATGCCAACGCTAAGGGGGCCTAATTCTCCGTTGGGGGAGCAGCTAGAGAGGACAACATGAGTGGGAAGTGTGCAAGGGACCTTCAGAGGGGGAAAGGGAGGAAACAGGAAACAGGTCAACCTTCCAGGGCAGCAAGGCAAGACACCCCCTGGTTTGAGGGGTTGAGCCTTCCAGGGCAGGCAAGGCAAGACATCCCTGGTTTAAGGGGTTGAGGCTTCCAGGGCAGGCAAAGCAAGACATCCCTGGTTTGAGGGGTTGAGCCTTCTGCATATTTCAGGGGATTGAACCTCACACAAACCTCCAGGAGTAGAAAAGGCAAGAAATTTCCAGTAGGGGAAGTTGAGCCTCATCCCAAAAGGTGAGAAATTTCCAGTAAGGAAAATTTCACCTTACCCCAAAATCATCAAGATGGGAGGGATAAAGATGGTAACAAGGATATCCCCCTGGATAGCCCCCTAGGTCTCATGTTAAAATACTGGAAGGATATTGAAAGGAGGCAAGGACCTGTCCCCTTTTTTCCCTTAAAAACAAATAGGGAAAAACCCAATCTGGCACCTCAAATGAAAAGTCAGAGGAGCCAGCCCTCATGCCTAAAGACTCCAGTGCATGAGATCCCCTAGACTATCTTCCTTCGCTCAGTGTCCCCAATCCTTCCCCTCAGGCGGCCACTGCCACCTCAGATCCCATTCCAAATCCTTCCTCTACTCACATTATCCCTCCTCCTTATAACCCTCCCTCTTGGGAATTACCATCCCACCAGCCTGTTCCCTCCCAACCTAAATACCCCTCTCTAAAAGGACTCCAGCATGAGATAGAACAATGTAAAAAAGATATTCAGAATTTCCCATTTCCCTCCATACCTAAGGGGCCAGCCTCGACGCTCTTCCCTTTGAAATAAGTGCCACAAGGAGGGGAGGCCACTGGCTTTGTAAATGCTCTCTTAACCAGTTTAGAAGTCCGGAATTTTATAAAGGAGCTTAAACTGCTACTAGATGACCCTTATGGGCAGATCAAATTGACCAATTCTTAGGACCTCAGTTATACACTGGGGTCAAGTTAATGTCTATCTTGGGCATCCCCTTTTCAAGGAAAGAAAGGAGTATGATTTGTAGGGCTGCTATGGTAGTTTGGGAATGTGAGCACCCTCCCGGTGAAAATGTTCCTACCGCAGACCAGAAATTCCCCACCCGAGACCCCCAGTGGGACAATAACAACGCAGACCACCGGGAAAATATGGAGTACTTAAGGGAGATGATAATAAAAGGAATTCAGGAATCAGCACCCCGAACCCGAAATCTTTCTAAAGCATTTGATATACAACAGGAAAAGGATGAAGGGCCTATGAGATTTCTAGATAGACTGAGGGAGCAAATGAGGCAACATGCAGGCCTCAATTTGGACGATACCCTTGGGCAAGGAATGTTGAAACTCCAATTTGTCACTAAAAGTTGGCCAGACATTTCAAAAAAGTTATAAAAGATAGACAGTTGGGAAGACCATGTCCTAAGTGAGCTTCTCAGAGAAGCTCAGAAAGTATACGTGAGAAGGGACAAAGAAAAACAGAAACAAAAGGCAAAACTTATGTTACCCACCTTCCAACAGATGGCTCCAAACCCAGGTACTTCTAGATAGAGTTTCCAGGGAACCAGAAACCGTAAAGGGTCCGAACCCTTCTTTAAAGGACCCCAGCCTCCATCTGGAGGGGCAAGGCCCTCGTCTACCAGGCCCCGCTAAAGAGTATGGGGGAGCAGGGTTAAAGAATCCCTGAACTAAGAGGGAGTAAGGGCAAGATAGGTGCTATAGATGTGGAAGAACAGACCACTTCAAGAGGGAATGTCCCAAAATAAGAAAGGAGAAAGAAGCCCTTCCACTCATGACTTTCGAGGAAGAATAGGGGTGTCAGGGGCTCTATCTCTTTTATCTTGAGTCCCACCAGGAGCCCTTGATACATTTAGAGGTGGGACCTAAACATGAGATTATCACCTTTTTACTCAATTCAGGGGCTGCTCGCTCCTCTGTTTGTTTCCCCCTGTCTAATGTTGTCTCTTCTTCAGAGGAGCTTTTAGTCTCTGGGGTAAAAGGGAAGGATGTAGAGTAAAAATTTTAGAAAGCACCAAAGTTAGATAGCAGGGTCGCTCAGCTCATATTCAGTTCTTGTTAATCCCTGAAGCAGAAACTAATTTATTGGGGGGGATTTAATGTTAAAGTTGGGCATAGGTCTACAAGTCAGTCCAAGAGGATTCCTCACCTCATTAAACCTACTCACCACTGCAGATGAAAAATATATTAATCCTAGTGTCTGGTCCAAAGAAGGGAACTGAGGGAAACTCCGAGTCCCTCCAATCCACATCAAGCTAAAAACCCCTGGAGAAGTAGTGAGAAGGAAGCAATAGCTTATTCACCTACAAGGTAGGATAGGGTTGAAACGTATAATCGAAGGCCTTATTAAAGATGGGCTTCTCAAGTCCTGTATGTTCCCTTATAACACCCCCAATACTGCCAGTCAAGAAATCAGACGGGTCATACCGGCTAGTACAGGACCTTAGAGCTATCAACCAAATAGTTCAGACTACCCACCCCGTTGTCCCCAGTCCTTACACCATTCTCAGCAAGATTTCATATAATCATCAATGGTTTACTGTAATAGATTTGAAGGTTGATTTTGGGCGTGCCCCCTGGCTAAAGATAGCCAAGATATATTTGCTTTTGAGTGGGAGGATCTCCACTGAGGGCGGAAACAACAATATCAATGGACAGTCTTGCCCCAAGGGTTCACAGACTCCCCTAATATTTTTGGTGAAATTTTAGAACAAGCATTAGAAAAAGTTTTCATTCCAGAACAAATACGCCTTCTCCAGTACATGGATGACCTTCTTATATCTGGTAAAGATATAGAGAAGGTAACTAACTTCTCTACACATATTCTTAACCATCTGCAGTTTGAGGAGCTAAGAGTCTCAAAAAAAGGAAGCTTCAGTATGTAGAGCCTGAAGTTAAATATTTAGGCCACTTAATAAGTGCAGGCAAGTGAAGAATAGGGCCTGAACGAATTGATGGAATCATGTCCCTACCCTTGCCTCAAACTAAACAAGAACTCAGGAAATTTTTAGGGTTAGTCACATACTGCCACTTACGGATTGACTCATATGCACTGCACAGTAAACTGTTACATCAAAAACTTGCCCAGGAGAAGCCTAACCCTCTCCTGTGGACTTCTGAGGAAGTTGATCAAGTCAAGGAGCTGACGGAAAGGCTCATAACTTCCCCTGTTTTAGCCTTACCCTCCCTAGAAAAGCCATCCCACCTTTTTTTTTTTTTTTTTTTTTTTTTTTTTGAGATGGAGTCTTGCTCTGTCGCCCAGGCTGGAGTGCAGTGGCATGATCTCGGCTCACTGCAAGCTCCACCTCCCGGGTTCACGCCATTCTCCTGCCTCAGCCTCCCGAGTAGCTGGGACTACAGGTGCCTGCCACCATGCCCGGCTAATTTTTTGTGTTTTTAGTAGAGACGGGGTTTCACCGTGTTAGCCAGGATGGTCTCGATCTCCTGACCTCGTGATCCGCCCGCCTTGGCCTCCCAAAGTGCTGGGATTACAGGCGTGAGCCACCGCGCCCGGCCCCACCTTTTTGTTAATGTGGACGGTGGGGTAGCTTTAGGAGTGTGGACAAAAGAACACGGTGACCTCCAGCAGCCCGTGGCCTTCTATCAAAGGTCTTAGACCCAGTCACTTGTGGATGGCCTCAATGCATCCAGTCCATCGCGCCTACGGCAATACTAGTCGAGGAAAGCAGAAAGTTAACGTTTGGAGGAAAATTGACAGTAAGCAAGCCTCACCAAGTTAGAACTATCTTAAATCAGAGAGCAGGGAGATGGCTTACTGATTCAAGTGCTATTTCTTTTGCGGCACCAAAACTTTATTTATAACATGTACAAGAGTCAATGATATTTTCCCATCATATCTTCAACCCAGGAAGCAGAATTCACATACAAGAAATGCACACACTATAAGGCATATACATATAATGTACAGCATGCCCAATTATAGGAATGTGTGACTTTGGGAAGCCCTGCGGGAGGGGTGGGCGATGGGGGAATCCACTCTCCACTTACCAAGCGCTTATACTAGACAACCATTAACCAGTTAGAAAATACAGTGAGAAAGAAAGAAATATTAATAATATGTAATATCTGAAAAATAAACTAAACAAGCAATGTTCATGAAGAGGAAAAAAAAACAATACTACCAAGGAACATAACAGATGACTCCAACAAAAGGAAAGGCATTATTTGGATCTTGGATAGAATACTCCAAATTGCAAAATTATTTCATTTTTCCAAACAAATAATATTTTTTTTGCAATTCCAAATGAAATTGCAAAACGATTTTTCTTAGAAATTAGACAAAATTATTTTAAAATTTGAGTTGAAAAACAGATGCATAAGGATAACCAAGAAAATTTTGAGAAAGACAAGAAACTTACCCTGGCACATATTAAAGAATATTATAAAGCTATAGGGATGAAAGTATAATGTTACTCAGCCAGGAAAAACAGATAGCACAACAGGTTAAAAAAAAAAAAAAAGAGTGCATAAAGGGACAGAAATAAATAGGGAAATTTGTTATAGGAGAAAGAATTTCAAATCAGATGGATCATGTAATAAATGGGATTGGAACAATTAGCTTGATACCTGGAAAAAGACAAAAGAAACCTGGATCTCCACATTACTCTGTTGAACAAAATAAATTCCAAATGGGTCAAAATTTAAAGATTTAAAATATGTGAAGCCATACACACATTGGAAGAAAAACTGGTACATTTGTAATAAACTTGTGTCCATTTTGTGTTGCTATAACAGAATGCCTGAGACTGGGTAATTCATTTTTAAAAGAGGTTTATTTAGCTGTTGGTTCTGCAGGCTGGGAAGTTCAAGAAGCATGGCACCGTATCAGTTAGGTTTTGGGGAGGGCCGCATGCTGGGTCAGAACATGCAAAGAGGCAAAACCCATGGGCATCTACTTTATAACAATGTGCTTTCTTGTGGGAACTAATCCATTCCCAGGGAAACTCCCTCATTACCAGGAGTCCAGCACCAAACTGTCCATGAAGGATCCATCCTCACCACCCAAACACCTCCTACTAGGCCCCACCTCCCAACACTGCCACACCGGGGATCAAATTTCAACATGAGTTTTGGTGAGGACCAACTCAATCCATAGCAACCTGAACGGGAAAAACATTTCTAAACATGTTGTGAAACCCAGAAAACACCAACGACAGATATTTTTAAAACTCCACAGAGTTGGAAGACAAAAGGAGGAAAGTATTTAAAATACACTACAGAAAGAAAAGCTAACATTTAAAATATCATTTATATCTCAAACCTCAAATAAACCAATAATAAATAAAGCAAACCTGTAAGAGAAAAATGGGCAAAGTAGAATGAGAAATATTATGAAAGAATACAAATACAAATGGACAAAACCATATGAAAAGATTTACAACTGTACCAATAATAAAAAATGAAAATAAAAATAAGAAAACATTTCTTGACTAACAAAAGAGTACAGATGTGAAGGACTAGGCCAAGCTCAGTGGCTCACACCTGTAATCTCAGCACTTTGGAGAGGCCAGGCAGGAGGATCATTTGAGCCCAGGAGTTCAAGACCAGCCTGGGCAACATGGTGAAACCCTATCTCTACCAATATCCCCCTCTCTACCAATTAGCTGGGCGTGGTGGCACACGCCTGCAGTATCAGCTATTCAGGAGGCTGAGGTGGGAGGATCACCTGAGCCCAAGAGGTCAAGGCTGCAGTGAGCCTTGATCACGTCACTGCACTCTAGCCTGGGTGACAGAGTGAGACCCTGACTAAAAATATATAATAATAATAATAACATAAATAAAGATGCAACCTTTAGAAGGGCATATTACTGATAGAAGTGCAGGAAGAAATTTGAAGTGAAGAGTGAACAGGAGGTCCAGAAAATGATCCAATTACATATGAGTGTTTAGTTTATGATAAAGGTGGCATTTTAAGTTAGTAGGAAAAAGATAAAATATTTAATAAATGATGGATTCACTGTACTATTTAGGAAGAAGAGGAATACTCTTCTTTCATTGCAATTGATTCAAAATGGATTAAAATTTTAAATGTAAAAAATACATGCAAAAGAGTACTAGAAAACACAACAGAACAATTTTGTAATGTTTAGTTGCATCTGTTCAGGGAGGGGGCTTCTAAGTATCTAAGTATGAAACCCAGGAGCCCTAAAAAGAAAAGATGAATAAATCCGATTAAATAGCAAAGTTTAAATTCTATGTTTAAAAGCACAATAAAATTAAAACGCAATTTTTTTTTTTTTTTTTTTGAGACGGAGTCTCACTCTGTTGTGCAGGCTGGAGTGCAGTGGCGCAATCTTGGCTCACTGCAACCTCCGCCTCCCGGACTCAAGTGATTCTCTTGCCTCAGCCTGCCAAGTAGCTGGGATTACAGGCACTTGCCACCACAACCGGCTAATTTTTGTATTTTTAGTAGAGACAGGGTTTCACCATGTTGGCCGGGCTGGTCTCAAACTCCTGACCTCAGGTGATCTGCCTGCTTTGGCCTCCCAAAGTGCTAGTATTACAGGTGTGAGCCACTGCACCTGGCCTAAAACACAAATCTTACACAAGGAAAAATACAATATTTACAATCAATATAACAAAGTCTTCCTAGAGAAAGAGAATCAAAATGTTAACAATGGTTATCTCTGGGTGATCTTTATTTTCTTTTTTACAATGCTTCATACTTCTTTATCACTGAGTATAATATTTTCATAAAAACAGAAACCCTTAAAAAAATTAAAACCAAAGAAAAGAGAATTGTTTATAAAAATTTTTGAAACAGGAGTGGGGAATTAGACTTTCTGAGCTTAGAGGCATGAGAAGGAAAGCAAACCTTTTGCTACATGGGGCCAGACTCACTTATCCAATGGCATCCCCGAAATCTCCAGCTGGGTGTCTCATAGGCTCTCAAACTATCCAACCACAATGCAACTCTTGGTGCCTACACACACAGAGGATATGAGACATCTAAACCTCAGATGCCAAAACATGAAGTCAATATAGAACTTTTAAAATGGATGAATCAAGAAATAACAGGGTTTGCTATTTTTTGCTAAAAGCCTTTTTAGTACTCTCATCAGTGAAAAGAGTAAGGAAAGAGGATGTCCTTTTGTCCTTGAGGATGACCCAGAAGTTGCCCACACGACTTCCTCCTACATGCCATTGGCCTGACCTAGTCATGGCCATATCTAGCTCTAAGGAGGACTAGGGAACGTCGTCTTTATTCTAGGCAGTCAGGTGTATAAATTCTGTTACAATGGAAGTAGGAGAGGATGGGTATTGAAGGACCACACTCTCTGCCACAATTCCAGCATAGCATGTAGTACATAACCTTATCTGTATCAAATACGCCCCTACACTCAACACACATGCACCTTGATGGATGTGAGGATACTTTAAAAATATTGGGACTTTGGGTGAGTTTTATTATCTTCCTTGAACTTTTCTGTATTGGTTGAATTTTACATAATAGGCATAATTTTCAATATGGCTTTTTTTTTCCCAAAATGAATAACATAGATTAAATCTAGGGCCAGAGACTGTCACCAGGTGTCACAGATCAGCTCCCCAGGAAACGGGCTCTGAGTCTGAAACGTGTGTGTAGGTGGCCTACTAGGGAGTGCATGTGGGTCAACACCTGTAAGGCGGCCAGAGAGAAGCTGGGCTGGCCAGAGAGAAGCTGGCCAGAGAGAAGCTGGGCTGCCATGCAGTTGCAATCCAGGCCTCAGCTGACCTCCTGGGGGCTCTGCATCTAAGATGACCCTTTGGAGTTATCCCAAATTCAGGACCTCTGTGACGTGTTGCAGACAGCCTCTAGGAGGGGAAGAAACCTCAGGCAAGGGAGCTCCTTTCAGCGCAGGGCAATTCCTGGAGGGGACTGAGCTAGAAGCCCTCAGCAGCTAGCACTCCACTGCTGGTGGAATGCATCTCCGTGCTGAAGGGGGAATGTGGGTGGGCACCATTGCAGCCACAATGCCGGGGTAGAGATACAAAGGCATGGCTTGGGGCTGGTAGAAGGAAGGAAAGGAAAGTGAGAAGCATTCTCTTAAACATGGTATGTGCCATGTGTTTTTCACTCTGTGTTATTTAATCTTCTCAATAGTCTTGCAAGATGAATGCTTCATTTCACCATTTTTATATGTATGGAAACTGAAGTTCAAGGATATTAGTAAAATCTGTCTAAGAAGAGGGAGTAGGTAAATAATAGAATCAGGATTCAAACCCAGACAGGGACATCTTTCTCCAAAGCCCTCTGCTACCACCAGCATTAAGTCACAAAAATTGAGGCCTTGTTTGGATTGACTAGGATGAAAACTGCTAACAGCATCAAAAAAGGCCTTTAAAACCATGTGGGCAACAAGAACAAAGAAGTGAAAGTTCTGCTGTAAGGGAAGAGTAGTGTAAGTAGATTAATAATAGAAGGCAGAACCACTTCATGCAGCTACTATTTTTCTTCAGATCTTCCTCAGGAAAGACACCGGTTTTAAAATTAAACGTGTGGCAAAAGTGCGTAACCTGAATCTAAGCAGGAAAAATCATTAGACAAACCCAAATAGAATAACTCTATAAAATAACTGGTCTGCACTTTTCAAAAATGTCAAGGTCAGGAAAGGCAGAGAAAAGCTGAAGAACTGTTCCTGATGAAAGAAGGCTAAAGAGAAATGACAGGTAAAGGAATGTGTGCTCCTGGATTGGAGAAAACTGTACAAAGGACGGCGTCAGGACTTAGGCAAATTTTAATATGGGTTGTATATACAATAATAGTTTTGTTACTGATGTTAAATGTCTCAATTTTGGTAATTACACCATAGATATGTAAAAGAATACACCTGTTTCTAGAATTACATGCTTAAATCTTCTTTTTGGGGGGGTGGGGGAGGGGGTTTGGGGTGACAGGGTCTGGCTTTGTCACCCAGGCTGGAGTAAAGTGGCAAAATCACAGCTCACTGCAGCCTCGAACTCCTAGGCTCGACTGATCCTCCCACCTCAGCCTCCAGAGTAGCTGGGACTATAGGCACATGCCACCATGACCAGCTAATTTTTTGTATTTTTGTAGAGACGGGGTCTCACCATGTTGGTCAGTCTGGTCTTGAATTCCTGGGCTCATGAAATCATCCCATCTTGGCCTCTCAAAGTGCTGGGATTCCAGGCATGAGTCACATGCCCAGCCACTTAAGTCTTTACGGGTGAAGAGTTACAGTGTCTGGAGTTGACTCTCAAATATTTAGAAAAAATAAAATTATATATAAATTTAAAATTATATAAATATAAATAAATGTGTGTATGTATGCACACACACATGAATAAACACAGTAAAAAGTTAATAACTGGTCAACCTAGGTGAAAGTTACATGAGGAAGCCCTGAAATAGTCTTGCAACTTTTTTGTATGTTTGAAAATTTTTTTTCTTTCTTTCTTTTTTTTTGAGATGGAGTTTCGTTCTTGTTGCCCAGGCTGGAGTACAGTGGCATGATCTCCAGCTCACCACAACGTCTGCCTCCTGGGTTCAAGTGATTCTTCTGCCTCAGCCTCCCGAGTAGCTGGGAACAGGCATGTGCCACCACACCTGGCTAATTTTGTATTTTTAGTAGAGACAGGGTTTCTCCATGTTGGTCAGGCTGGTCTCAAACTCCCAATCTCAGGTGATCTGCCTGCCTCCGCCTCCCAAAGTGCTGAGATTACAGGCGTGAGCCACCGTGCCTGGCCGAAAATTTTTCAGAATGAAAGGAGAGAGAAATACATTCCAAAAGCAGGTGAGCCAGTAGGATGAGAATATTCAGCCACTCTAAAGGAACTCAGATCTGACAACACAGGCTCCTGATGGGCAAACATTGCAATTGCCAGAAAGTGGATTATGATCACTGTAAATTGGTAAGCTTGAACTTGTTTCATGGACAAATTCTGGTAGGTATTCTCTAATGGACAGTTTGTGAACCCTTAGCAAAACTTGTGAGAGTCTCTATGGGTCAATATGATCTCCTCTACAAAAGTAAATAAATAAATATATGCAAATTAAGTCAAACTACCCTTATTTTCTTTTCTAAGATAAGTTTTTACAAATGATCATCATCATTTGTAAAATCATCATCAAAGTGAACCTTAATTTTGGCACATTTTTTTTTAATGGGTCCCACTCTGTTGCCTGGGCTGGCCTTGAACTAGGCTCAAGTGATCTTCCCACCTTAGCCTCCTGAATAAGCTGGGACTATAGTTGTGTGCCACCACATGCCTGGCTTGATTTTAGCCAAGTTTTTAGCCAAGTGGTTCGTACATCTTCCTGGATAAGCTAATATAACACTTGAGGGCATTTTTACAGCAACTTCAACATCATTCAGAGAAAATGGGCTGAATCTGCTTAGGGTAGCATATTAGTTTCCTGAGGCTGCTGTAACAGATTTGGGGGCTTAAACAGTAGAAACTTATTTTCTCACAGTTCTGGAGGCTGCACGTCCAAGACCAAGGTGTTGGCAGGGTTGGTTCCCTCTGAGGGCTGTGAGGAAGCATCTGTCCCAGGCCCCTCTTCTTGGCTTGTAGGCGGCCACCTTCATGTTCACATAGTGTCTGCCATATGCATGCCTGTCTCCAAATTCCCCTCCTTACAAGGACACTAGCCAGACTGAATTCAAGCCCACCCTCATGGCCTCATTTCAACTTGAACGCCTGTGTACACAACCTCTCTCAAATGAGATTACATTCTGAGGTACCAGCGGTTAGAACTCCAACACATGAATTTGCAGGGGGGCACAATTCAACCCTTAACAGGGAGGTACCTCTAGTAGAGTGCCACAAAGCCCTGCTCTGTTAAACTCTATCCAGAGAAGACAAGAGAGGACCCACCGATCCCATTTGGGGACCGTATGAAGATGCAAAGGGAAAATACCAAGTAGATGACGCAGCAGGGAACAGGTCGGGAGCTAGAGGATGGGGCCCATGGCCAGCTCCCTTACCAAGAGCTGTGCCATCCTGGAGGTCACCATTTTCCATCCTGAGACTCACATCTTCCTGGGTGGCATGGGGATTACAGGAGAGAAGGAGCAAAAGGCATTATGCAAACTGTGAGCCCAAATAACCCACTAATCACAGGCACCGCCGCACGCTGGGAGGCTTACTAGGAGCTGCTGAGGCGACAACTGGTCAGCTGGATCCAATTGTCACTGCTTCTACGACTGTCTTGAGCAGACTTGGGAGACAGGGATTTACTAATCTTCAAATCCAATTGTGTGCATTTTCATAAAACATATTCAGATTTCCATCCATCTCCATTCTTCAGAAGACTTTAAACATCCAGTCCTTTGATTCTTCACAGCTTCACTCTAGACACCTTCTCAGACCTCTCATGCCATCTCCTCTCCCAATCACCCAAAGGGGCCATCCCAAGCCCCCTTATTTCTTCCAGTCTGACTTTTACAGTAAAAGTCTATTTCTCCACACCCCGTGGAGACGGCTGATGTTCCTGCCTCTGCTTCGGCTGCCATTTCTTCTGCTCACCCTGCCTCAGCCCCACAATCTCCTTCCTCCTCTAAGGTTTACAATCTCCCCCTCACCAAGGGGTCTTGGTGTTCACCCTTACACAAGATTTTGCACTTCTATCTTAACACATCCTTTCTTAGCATGAGGTCCTCTCAAGCTTCAGTGGTGTTTCCCAGGTTTTTCCCACATGATCTTAGTCTGCATCATACCCAGACCCACAGTCACATCAGAAATCCAGAGGTCCCTAAGTCAAGGACATTTAGGAAATGCTTTGTCTCTTAACCACAGGATCACTAGCACTTTTAAGACTGCATTCTAATTCTCCAAAAAAGGACATAGAACTTGGCATTTCCCAAACTGTTCTTAGAACTCTGTATTCCAGAATATCCTGAGGGACTGATGTCCCACTATCACAAGTGCTGGTCTGGACCCAGTGTCCCCACTTCCTGTTGTTCTGTGAAAGAGATGGCTAACTGTTCACCAAAAATCCTTTCTGCACTTCTTGGACCCAGAGCCAGACTAGTTTCCTAAACTTCCTTGCAGCTTGACGTGATCATGTGGTGTAGTTCTTCCCAGTGGAATGTGAGCAGGGTGAGATGTGCCTCCTGTAGGCCTGACCTGTGCAAACCTCCTACGTGGTCTTTTCCACACCCTTTCCCTTCTGAATGAGCAGGAGGCCATGGAGAGCCACCAACAGCCAGGGCCCCAGTGGTCACGGAGGAAGCTGCCTTGATAGCTGACACCTGCCTGAGGCTGCTGCCTGGGCAAAATATAAGCTTCTAGTGTGGTAAGCCATGCACGCTGAGGCCGGTGATTCCTCAGCCTCACTCTACACTGCCTGCTTTCTCCTTTACTCCATGTAATTTACCCTCTGCTTTCTGTCTTGCCACTGACACAGCTCAGGAACATTGTCAGTGACTTTTTAGCCAAATCCTGAGGATTTATCCCAGTTCTTTACCTCTTTACATAATCTGAACCTCTTCACCACCACTTCCTCCTCACTGGGTATCTGCAACCATGTTGTCTCTGTCTGTTGTTCTTCAGCTGTAGAATATTTCATCTTTTTATCTCCTTCATTATCGTCTCCTCCCCCACTCTTCCCCCAGCTTTTAGTGTGCCTCTGCTCATTGTATTTGGTTTTGCTTTTCTAACATAGTTTCATCTCTGATCTCATGGCTTCTGTCATCTCATCCATGCAGTCATTCAGGGCTCCAGGCTGAGGCAGCTCATCAGATACACATCTCTCTCCCTAATCTTAAGAATACCTATGCCCTAGGCCCTAATTTCTAAGTTACTATAGGATGTCTTCACTTAGAATCATAGACCATACAGTGGAAGTGCCCATGGAGACAGTCCACTGAATTCCCCGAAACTCATTTCTGTCCTTCAGGTCACCTCCTCAGAGAGGCCTTCTCTGATTGCCTTATATATGGTATCACTCCAACCCACCTTTTCTAGCCCCTTATCCTGATTTATTTTTCCTCATAGCACTTATCACTGCATGGAAATATATTCCAATCTTGTTTGTGGTCTGCCTCTCTAGCTTACACTAGAATGTAAGCTCTGTAGGGCAGGGGCTTTCATCTTTTGCTGTATCATTGGTGCTTAGATCAGTGCCTGACACAAGCAGGTATTCAATAAAACCTTGTTGAAGGAACTTAGGCTCAAAGGTTCTTCTGCTCAAAGTCTTATATTTAGTTGTAGCATTTAGACTTCACTCAGTTCTTCTGACCCCTGTCCTGGGCTCTTTCCATTGCCCAATCATCTTAAATCACTTCAAACTCACAATTTCTAAAAAGGAGCACTACCCGTCGCCATTTGCTGATCCCATTTCTACCACTGATCCTTTAATCTTCCAGTCTCCCACGTTAAAGGCTGCTAAACCTGTAGTTGTCTTCGATTCATCATCCCTATCATCTAGGTAGAATCCCTTTGCTTATCTTTGCCTCTATTCCAACACTTCACCTTACTCCCCCAAAATAAATTTTTGTTCTCTTCCTGCTTCTATCCTCAGTTCCATACAAAGCATCTTGGTGACCTCTAAATATTAATTTCCTAGAATAATTCTGGAGGGACATCCAAGAAACTGATAATAGTCCCTTTGGAGATGAGAAACTAGAATTTGGGGGATTGGGGTACATATGCTTTTGAATGGCATGAATTTTTACTAGTTGTATTATGTATTTTGCAGTAAAAACATTTAAAAATATTGTGTTTTATGTCCGGATTTATTTTGAGGCTCAACTCTTTTGAGGGGAAAATAAATCTCTTAAATTGCCCAGGCTAAAGCTATAACATGAAATCACTGTCAGATAAAGAATATAATAGTTCCAAGAAGGAAGGAAGAACCTATTGCTAATGAGCCTGAGAAAGGGGCATTGGTTTCTTGGGCCTTTTGTGCCCACGAAGAGAGCAATTTCAGCAGAGTGGTGAGTGCGGAAGCAGGGAGGTAATGAGTTGCAAGGAAATCAATAGCACCAGCTCAAGCCACACATTTTACACTTTGCCAGTGAAAAGGAAAGATGAGAGAAAGTTGCTAGGAAGGGCAGCAAAAGTAGCTAAGAGGTTTTTGGAATTTTTTTAAGATTAAAAAATTGTTTCTACTTTTGAAAACGAAACAAAGGGAGAATTAATATGTGAGATACATTACCTGGCACCTCACCAGATTGTATTCTCTAAGGGACAATGTCTGTCTTACTCACACAGTTGGATCTAGCTATAAGACACGGGATATATAGACCAATGGAACAGAACAGAGGCCTCAGAAATAATACCACACATCTACAACCATTTTATCTTTGACTAACCTGACAAAATAAGCAATGGGGAAAGGATTCCCTATTTAATAAATGGTGTTGGGAAAACTGGCTAGCCATATGCAGAAAACTGAAACTGGACCCCTTTCTTACACCTGATACAAAGATTAACTCAAGATGGATTAAAGACTTAAACGTAAGACATAAAACCATAAAAACCCTAGAAGAAAACCTAGGCAATACCATTCAGGACATAGGCATGGGCAAGGACTTCATGACTAAAACACAAAAAGCAATGGCAACAAAAGCCAAAATTGACAAATGGGACCTAATTAAACTAAAGAGCTTCTGCACAGCAAAAGCAACTATCATCAGAGTGAACAGGCAACCTACAGAATGGGAGAAAATTTTTGCAATCTATCCATCTGACACTGCAATCTATCCATCTGACAAAGGGCTAATATCCGGAATCTACAAAGAACTTAAACAAATTTACAAGAAAAAACAAACAAACCCATCAAAAAGTAGGTGAAGGATATGAACAAACACTTCTCAAAAGAAGACATTTATGCAGCCAACACACATATGAAAAAAATGCTCATCATCACTGGTCATTAGAGAAATGCAAGCCAAAACTACAATGAGATACCATCTCACACCAGTTAGAATGGCAATCATTAAAAACTCAGGAAAGAATATAGATGCTGGAGAAGATGTGGAGAAATAGGAATGCTTTTGCACTGTTGGTGGGAGTGTAAATTAGTTCAACCATTGTGGAAGACAGTGTGGTGATTCCTCAAGGATCTAGAATGAGAAATACCATTTGACCCAGCAATCCCATTGCTAGGTATATACCCAAAGGATTATAAACCATTCTACTTTAAAGACACATGCACATGTATGTTTATTGCAGCACTGTTCACAGTAGCAATGACTTGGAACCAACCCAAATGTCCATCAATAATAGACTGGATAAAGAAAATGTGGCACATATACACATGGAATACTATGCAGCCATAAAAAAGGATGAGTTCATGTCATTTGCAGGGACATGGATGCAGCAAACTAACACAGGAACAGAAAACCGAACACTGCATGTTCTCACTCATGAGTGGGAATTGAACAACGAGCACACATGGACACAGGAAAGGGAACATCACACACCAGGGCCTGTCAGGGGGTGGGGGCTAGGGGAGGGATAGCATTAGGAGAAATACCTAATGTAGATGGGTGCAGCAAACCACCATGGCATGTATATACCTATATAACAAACCTGCACGTTCTGCACATGTATCTCAGAACTTAAAGTATAATAAAAAAGATATAAACATTAAAAAAATAAACACAGGCTCTACTATATCTAGACATAGTACCTACCTATATGTGGCACAAAATAGGTGCTCAATAAATATCTATTAAATGACTAGACGGATGGACAGATGGAGAGGGAGGTATTACCCTCTCAACATTAATGCCAAGTTATTCTGATAACAGGAAAATACAACATCCATAGTTCAGGTGAGAGTTTAGGGAGAGGTTGGGGTTCCACAGGTCACATTGGTGGATCATACGCTGGATCCCAACCTTTCTTTGCAACATGGTGTGAGGTTCTCTGCTCCCACACTTCTCCCATGCTTCTCTGCATTAGCAGGTGGAAGGAAAGGGCTGGAACATTATTAAAGAAGAATTATTTGGGAGAAGAGCTATAACAACAACAGTAGGTGAAAGCACATGACTGGAAAATAAAAACTTACATGTGCTCTATATAGAAGCTGTTCATTTTCAAACATAAATCAATTCACCTTGTGGGCCTCATATGTGCCAGCCGTGTGCTGAGCCCTGGGATGCAGAGATGATGCCATCACTCTCTGCCCTGGAGAAGCTCAGCAGTCAGCGGGGCACTGTGACGCCATGGGCCAAAGGCCATCTACCAGTGCAGGACACAGTGGGAGTGCTCTGGGAACACAGACGACGGCATCAGTAATTCCACAGTGATGTGTTCCAGGAAAGATACAAAGAAGAGGTAATGCTTGAGCTTGGGAGATGGTGAGAAGTTTCCTAATTATATTTATTAATTTACTCAGCAACTATTTATTGAGCACCTAATCTGTGCCAGGCACTGTGCTGGGCTCTGGGGACAGATGAATGAGCAGAGACAGACACAGTCCCTGCCCTCACAGCATTTACAGCTTAGTTGGGAGAAGAATCATTAATCACACAATAACATGTGCCAAGGCAAAAGTAAACCGGAGACAAGGGATGGAAAGGAGAGGCACGAGGCTTTACGAGAAGTGACAAGGCTGTTTGTGTGAATCCATAGAAACTATAGAAACCAATGCATTTATAGAAAGTGTGCATGGCAAAGAGTGCTCCCTATATCTTAATGTTGTCCTCCCCTTCTTCTGAATAAAAGAACTGCTGGCCACCCAGGAAGACTACATTTCCCAGCCCCAACCCCCTGGGTTTGCCATGTGACTCAATTAGGGCCAATGGTATGAGAAGTGACATGTGTGATTTCTGGGTGTGCCCTTAAAGGGAAGGGCTTGTCTTCCCCTTCCTCTTTTTAACTTCCCCTTCCTCTTTTAACTTCCCCCTCCCCTCCCTTCTCCCATTGGAGGTAGGGTGAGCCATCTTGGAGCACGTGGATGAGAGCAATACTTTTGGGAAGGTGGAACAAGAAGAGAGAAGGAACCTCGGGGGGCAGTCAGTGACATCCTGGAGCCACTTTAGAGCCTTGGAATGCTCCCACCTTAGCAGTTGTGTGAAAGGGAATTCACTTCTGTCTGGTTTAGGGAACCCTCATTCTAATTCTTTGTTAGAGCAGCCAAGCCTATATATCTTAATTCATACAGTATACAAGATCACTGGTCATTACTTTATAATGAAACAAACAATAACAATTAGTCCTGCCTGTGTTAAGAAACTACTTGGACCCTGTCTAAAACAGAATTTGAGTATTCATATATTCAGGATTTGAGGATTTAATTGTGGGCAGAAATGAAATAATCTTGAAATACGGAGAGAATGCTGGCTTCCGGAGGGTTTCATGACCTTTTAAAAACCCAATATCTACTAGATAAAGTTGTGTAAAACCTCAAATACTCCAAGGATGGAAAGTCTGAACATGACTTATCATCATGGGCATGGAAGAGTGTGGCTAAAGACACAGATAGTAACTCCATTCTCCATGCTTCCCTGAGATGCACTCTTAAAGTGGAAGAGCCTCCAAAAGAAATACAGTCCATCTCTTGCCTCAAGACAGGATGAAATCAAGATCAGCAATAAGAGAAGGCTTTACGTCCCATTTTCAAGATCTTTAGGAAAGGAGTTTCTATTAATAACACATGCCTTATGGGGAAATGACTTCATGTTACTATACAGTTTATCAAAGCACTTCCACACCCATTAACTCTCCTATTTCATTCTCCTAATAACATGGATGAGAGACAGACCCATTATCATTTGCCTATCATACTCCAAGAATCTGAATGACTTCCATAGGCCAAGAGGTCTTAGGGAGCAGAGCCGGGCCAGGACCCCAGGGGTCTCATCCCCAGGTCCACCTTCCTTTTTGCTTACCTGCTTTTCCTCTCAATAACCTCAAATCAGTCCCTGATCTTCTGTTCTCTTAAGGGCCTGAGCTAGGCAGGTGAGTGGACCATAAAGGTGAACAGGACAGAGTTCTTGGTCTGCAGGAGCTCTTGGGGTTGGCTAGGGAAACAGGACAGGTACGTCCACATGGCCACTGTATGAAGCTCTGTAGGGTGAGCATCATGTAATGGGCCCTGGCAACAATGCTTCGAGCTCCAAGCCCTTCAGACCAGGACAGTTAGGAAGGACAAAAAATGAAGGAGCTGTGACTGCTGGAAGCCCCACCCTCCCACAGGTGCTGACCCTGAAGCTGCAGGCATTGATGCACACACACAGACACACACACACACACACACACACACACACACACACACACAGCAGTGGGTGAGACTAAACACATCAGGCCTGCCAGCCTGTTCTTGGAATTCAGCACTCAAGTTCAGGCTCCAAGTCCTCTGGCCTCTGCTCTCTACCACGTCATCACCATCTAGTGTTTTTTACGTGCTGTTTTTAGTCCTGTTCTCCACTCTTCCTTTCCTCCTGAGCCTCTCCTCTGTGCTTTCTGGACCGTCCCCCACGTGGCCACCCCAGCTCTCTTTAGGATGCCACTCACCTTTAGCCTTCTCCAGTGGTAGTGGTTTAGCTTCTCACAGGTCACAAACCTCAGGAGGAGGGGGCAAGGGGCAATACACCTTCCAACCCTCCAACTAGAGAAGCTGACACAGATCAAAGAAATGCTTAAGCTACATTTCCTGGACCATCCCAAAGTCAGGGTGCAGACCTGTGACTTGCCTCTGTCATCAGAGGCCCTCCCAGGAGACCTGGAGGTGGAGGGGAGGTGGGAGCCTGAGAGAGACACAGTCATCTGGTAGGCACTATGAGGGAAGAGTCTGATGCAGCTGTGGAAGCTTCTGGAGTTCCGTCTTGGAACAGGGGCAGAGCAGCATGGGGCAGGGGCATTTCTTTTGGCTGAGGAAGAGCCATCACTCCCAGGGCTGTAACATCTGAACCCGCTTGTGTGGTGTTCCCAGACAAGCCAGAATGAATTCCACTCTGTAACTGAGACTCTGACCCACTCACTTGTTCATTCACTGTGCTGACATTTGCTGAGTACCTACTTTGTGCCAGGCACTTTCCCAGGGGCTGAGAATACAGCAGTGAACACGACAGATGTAATCTCTGTCCTCAGGGAGCTCACATTTGGGGGTGAGAGTGAATAGACAAGACAAAAGGAATCAGCAAATTATATAGCGGTAATCAGTTCAGCTCCTGTTTCTTATCTCTCTTTCAAGGTGCTCTTTGTAGCATGCTGAAACTAAGGTTCCAGGCCAGACCTTGTATTATGTCAAGCCTTCCATCTTGACAGTCCACAAGCTGATGTGTGTGACAGTCCACAAGCTAATGTGTGTGAGAAACAGAACCTGATTGTGCTAACAAGTTCTAGTTGAAGCCCCCAGGCCACCAGGATGCCCAATCCTTCCCCTTTCCCAGGGTCACCTCTAAGTTTGGGAGGGGGGCTCTTACCAAGACACCAGAGTCAGGGGAAGGGGCATCCTTCTGGAACTCGACGTCTGCCATCTGTCTGCACTGACACCCACAGAGAGGTCCACTGTCCTTGGTTCTTGGTTGTGTGAGGGCTCCCTATGTGCCTGTCTGCATGGGCCCCCTTGGTTCAGTGGCTCTCTCTACTGTATCAGGGCCTTGGGGACACCAAGGCCTCTGGAAGAGCTGTCTGGAGCCCTTGCTGTTCAGCCACACTATGAAGTCGTTGCTGCCCACTGGGTTCTGGCTGCCTCCCTGTGACCCTTCTCAGCAAGGGAGACAGCCATTCCTTCTCTCCTTAGATCCCACAAACCTCCCTACAATTAGTCCAGCCAAACAGGATGCAGGTCTTCTTCCTCAAAGCCTAGGAAAATCTATGCTCTCCTTCCTTGTTCTTCAGAAACTGCCTCCTCTCCTCAGCTGGGGAAGGGGATATGGCAGGAGGATGCACTGCTCTAATTTAGGTTGTCGCCCAAATGTTTCATGCATGCCAGTAATGCATGGCTTTCCTGAAAGGGCCTGGACTTCTGGAATGGAACGTGTTAAGAGGAGACCATTTCCTCCATTCCCTCCTTGTTTTCCACCGGCCTGACTCTCCCCCTGAGGCAATGAGCCTGGAATAGTTTTACTTTTTGGAACGGATTAGAGGAACAAAGTCTCCTAAGGAAATACATGATGAAGGAGGATGGAAAGAAGCAGCTGATACTTTTTAAAAAAATCACTCCACAGACAATATCATGCAGCAGCAGAACTGGTGCAAGCTAGTAAGAGGGCAGACATGGAAAAAAAAGAGAAGAAAGCTGGCACCACTGGGGTGTGGCTGCTCCTCGTGCTGCGGCAGGCTGTTTTGGGGATTGAATGAAGTTGCTTGTTTTTCATTTAAGAGCCAGGGTTTATCTAATGAGGAAACTGCTTAAGCCAAGTTACAGACTTGGCTCAAGACAAGAACCAGGCTGTGCTGTGTGAGAAGTACTATTTCAGACGTGTATTCCTCCTTCAAAAGGTACGAATGATATGGAGTGGGAGTGGGTGTGGGTGTGTGGAAAAAAAAATGGTTTCTGTGTCAAGAAAAAGCTGCCCAGAGTCTAGTCACAATAAAAGGGAGCCAGACACGGGTAGATCAGCTTCAAAGAATAAAGGAATAAATTATATAAAAATAACAAAATCTGCACACAGGAATACAGAGAAACAACTCAACACTGTAAGAAAGCAAAGACTGAAAATAAAGCTTTGAATAGAAAGAGGAGGGAAAATACCTCAAGAAGAGAGAGACAGAGGGCGAGAGCAAGAGAGAGAGACCCAGTAGGAAGGAGCAGTAAATAGAAAAAGAAGAGTAAGTTACTGCTGAGTAAAAAAGTACATATTCATATATGATATATTCCAGATGCATATTCCTTAAATCAAGTTATTGATAAATCAGTAGATTTGATAAATATTAATACTTCATTAATCATTTGGCAAATGGATGTTTTGAGAATCAACTATAGTCACTCAGTGATATGGCCCAGCATCTAAATTAGCCTCCAGACCCCAAGCCCTGACTCTTCATAGCATATTCCACTTCTTCCTGAAACAAATGAAAAAGGTAAAATAAAGTAGCCCAATAGGAAATTGAACAGGGCCTTCAAAGCAAGCTGAGAAAGATTCATTAGGTTCACACAAACATCTCGTAAACAAAACCAGAAGCAGGAAAGAAAATAGTCGCAGAAGGATCTAACTAGGACTAACTGGATCAAGGGATGTTTGTGGGGAAAGGACACAGGAATTTCCTCAAATAACTGTAAGTATGTATGTGTATGCTCGACAGGCTGAGGCGGGAGGATGGCTTCACCCCAGGAGTTTGAGACAATCCTGGGCAACATAGCGAGATCCTATCTCTCTCTAAAAAAAATTAAAATTTAGCCAAGCATGGTGGCACACACCTGTAATCCCAGCTATTTGGGAGACTGAAGTGGGAGGTTCACTTAAGCCCAGGAGTTCGAGGCTGCAGTGAGCTATGATTGCACCATTGCACTCAAGCCTAGATGACAAAGTGAGACCCTGTCTCTAAAAAAGGAAAAAAAAAAAAAAGTAAGTGTAAATACGAATGCATGCAAGCATTCTTCATTGACATGAATACCTTCTAAAATGTTTAAAGGGACTTTACTTACCATATAAAATCTGTTTTGTTTTCAATGTGGTATATAAAGGCACACATATACACAGAAAAATATTATTCAGCCTTAAGAAAAGAAAGGACATTATACTCAGTTAAATAACCCAGTTACAAAAGGAGAAATTCTGGCCAGGAGTGGTGGGTTACTCCTGTAATCCCAGCACTTTGGGAGGCTGAGGCGAGTGGATCACCTGAGGTCAGGAGTTTCAGACCAGCCTGAGCAACATGGTGAAACCTCGTCTCTACTAAAAATACAAAAATTAGCTGGGCGTGGTGGAGCACGACTGTAATCCCAGCTACTTGGGAGGCTGAGGTAGGTGAATCACTTGAATGGGGGAGGCAGAGGTTGTAGTGAGCTGAGATCGCACCACTGAACACCAGCCTGGGCGACAGAGCAAGACTCCGTCCCCATCCCCCTCCCCCAAAAAAGGACTAATTCTGTATGATTCTGCTCATATAAGGCACCTAGAATAGGCAAATTCATAGAGGCAAAAAGTAGAATAGTGGTTACCAGGTGCTAAAGGGGAGGGAGAAATAAGTTATTGTTTAAGGAGTACCAAGTTTCTTTTGAGAGGATGAAAAAATTTGGGAAATGGATACTGGATATGGTTGTACAACATTATTAACATAATGCCACTGACTATGCTTAAAAATGATTAAAATGATAAATGTTATGTTATGTATATTTTACCACAATAAAAAAAAAGGAAGAGGTGGGCAGAAGAGTTAGTGTCAAAGTGATGCTGAGAGGTGAAGCCAGCTGGGCTTCTGGGTTAGGTGGGGACTTGGAGAACTTTTCTGTCTTACAAGAGGATTGTAAAATGCACCAATCAGCACTCTGCAGCTAGGATTGTAAAACACACCAATCAGCGCTCTGTGGCTAGCTAGCGGTTTCTAAAATGGGCCAATCAGCACTCTGTAAAAACACACCAATCAGCTCTCTGTGGCTAGCTAGAGGTTTGTAAAATGGACCAATCAGCACTCTGTAAAATGGACCAATCAGCACACTGTAAAATGGACCAATCAGCACTTGGTAAAATGGACCAATCAGCAGGACATGGGCAGGGACAAATAAGGGAATAAAAGCTGGCCACCCAGTCAACACAGGGAACCCAGTCAGGTCCATTTCTAGGTTGTGGAAGCATTGTTCTTTTGCTCTTCACAATAAATTTTGCTGCTGTTCACTGTTTGGGTCCATGCGATCTTTAAGAGCTTTCTTTAACACTAAGGTCCATGGCTTCATTATTGAAGTTAGCGAGGTGGAGACCACAAGCCCACTGAAAGGAACCAACTCCAGACACAATGCATGTGAGAAAGACTCAGCCCTATTTTCTGGCTTTGAAGCTGGAGGAAGGAGCCAGGAGCAAAAGAATGAAGACAGTTTCCAGAAGCTGCAAAAGGGCAGGGACAGATTCACTCCAGGAAGCCCCAGAAACAAACACAGTCCTGCTGACACCTTGATTTCAATCCAGTGAGACATATTTTGGACTTCTGACCTACAGAGCTAAAATAATAGTAAGATAATAAAGTTATGTTGCCACCACTGAAAACAGTTTTATTTTGCTTTGGTTTAAGCTAACTGAGCTAATACAGCTGCCGTATTTTATGACACTTGCCTAAGGAAGACTTCCCATCCCTGCACTGCTCCCGGCTAACCAGTCCTTTCTCGGGACTCCTGGAAACCTCCCGCTCACAGAGAGGTGTAGGGTATAAAAATCACAAGCTGATGGCTCAGGATGTAGCAAATAAAAATACAAGACCAAAACGAAACCCAACCGGAACACCGAGTTAAATGTGAATTGACCATGCGATATTTGGGACATACTTAACCCTAAAAATTACTGGTTGTATATCTGAAATTTACCTTTAACTGGGCTCATGTATTTTACTGGGCAACCCTACCCCCCGGTCACAGTGAGACTACACACGGGGTCTTTTTGATCATTTTGCAAGTGTAAAAGACTAACGGGAACACCGGCATTTTTCAAAGCTCGATTTCCAAACCTCCTTTAAACACTTGTCCCCATCCCCTCCCCGCAGGCCTTCAGTCGCTCTGGCACGCGGGCCAGCGCGGGAACACTCTGCGCAGGCGCACAGCGTTCCGCGGGGGACGCTCAGTAGGGTATGGGACGCGCGCGGGGAGACCCTGTGCAGCGACACCGGGGCTGTAGTCGCCGTCTGGAACCAGCGCGGGAATAGGTGCGCAGGCGCCCAGTGGCTGGAGGGCAGTGGCGGCGTGGTCTCGGGCCACCTCCAAGCAGAGGGCAGCACCTGTCCCCTCGGAGGCGCTGCCAGCGCCCTCCCTCCTCCTCCGCAGGGCGCGGGACCTCTATTTATATCGCCCAGCCAGCACAGGCCCATATTGGGCAGTGGCCTCAGTCAGCCCGCTGGCCGCCCTGCCACACGGTAGCGTCCAAGCCAGGTCGTGGCCCATCGCGGGGCCCCTGCGGAGCGAGTGGGGACGCGCCCCGAACCAGGCAGCACCTTCGTAAGTAGGGGTAGCGCCCCGGGGGAACGCGGCCCCCAGTCACAAGCCCTGCCTCAACTCCGGGCCAGGTTGAACCTGGGCGCCGACCTGGGGCCACCGGCACTTGCAGCCTCGGCTCTAAGTGACTTCCTTCGAGTCGCGGTGGGCCGGCGCCTGGCGTCAGGTGGGGCTCCCAGGAGCTTCTCCTCCAGGCCATCTCCGCCGTCTCCGACCTTCACCATCGGGTTGTTCAGGCTCGTAGTCTGCATAGTATTATCATCCTCCGAATTACCTGACCAATGTATTATTGTGCCTTCCCTCGCTAGACTGTAAGCACAACAAAGGCAAGGGGCACTTCCCTGTTCCTGGTTGTCTTCCCGGAACCTAGGATAGTGCCTGGCACTTAGAAGGGTTCGTTTAAGTTTAATAACCCCTGAATGTATCCCTGAGCAACTCTCTTAACTTTAAAGCCAGGAGAATAATTGCCCTACATTTTCCCCCAAATGATTCTTAAGAGGAACTAATGAGCTATAATGCGGATTAAAGCACTTTGAAAAGTATAAAGCACTGTGAGAATGCAAAACAGTGTGAACTCAGCAAAGAAAAGAAAAGAAAACTAGTCTTATTTGTCTTTATCATCCATGTGCCTGGCTGTTACTGGATGCCCGGTGTGTGGGATGGATTATTATGAAATGAATCAGGTCTTTTTCCATGCTAGTGAGAAGCATAGAGTACATTTAGGGTGGTGCGTGTGTTCTCAGCCATTTCCTACCAGCCTCTGGAAGCGTAGGATTTGAGCAAGATGGTGTTGCTGAAACAAAATAGGGTGTGGAGACGTAATCGTATAAACTGGGGGTCACAAACTTAAATGGCTGTAGGATAATGTAAATGGACAGGAAAGAGAAAAGCAACAGCGTAAGAATTACAAATAATGACTGTCTCTCAGGTCTCAAAGAGGATAATGGGGCCCAGCAGATGTGCCAGCTGAGAGGTGGCAGCTGGGTACTCAGGTCCTGCACATTGTTGCCGCTTGGGAATTAAGGACTCAGTGTTGCCATACCTTTCATTTTTTTCAGTAGATGCTGGAATATTTCAGCTTAGCATGTTGACAGCTAATTTACCAAAAACAAAACAAAAAGCAAAAAAAAAAAAAAAAACTGAGCAGCCAATTTGTAATCTCAGGCGTAAGTGAAGCCAATACATGGCTTCAGTAGTTCCTTAAGAATGGGGCCAAATCCCAGACAGCAAATGACTGGGAATTAATTTTGAGGGTGCAAGTGAAAACTGGGTGTCATAGTGCATCACGCTATAAGCAAGGGAGTCACTTCACGATTCTGAATGATTTGACTGGAACAAGAGGATAGCAACTTGAAGCATTAAGCGTTGGCAAGTAGGAAAAAACACAGAACTGTTTGTCTGCTGCTCTCACACAATGAACACAGAAAATGTCTGTAACCTCTGCTAACCAAGAGGTATGTGGAGACTTCTCCCCATCAGCAACCAATCACTTAGTTCTGCAGCAGACAGCAGCTTGGGTGTCCTCTAACTCAGTGCAATTCTGACACCATCTACCTGGAGACAGCGTCAGATCCCACAGGCTGAGAGCTCAGTCCCACGGGGCTACCACTATCTTCAGACACTAATCCCAGCATCCAGAGCTTCTGACTGACCCATCTCAAGTTGGGGTTCCCTCTTTGGGTTTAATTTGCTAGGGCAGCTCACAGAATTCAGAAGAACGCTTAAGTTTTCCAGTTTACTATAAAGGATATTAACAAGGATACAGGTGAAGCGATATATAGGATGAGATATGGGGGAAGGGGTACAGCCAGGTGCACCACACTTCAGGAACCCTCCACATGTTCAGCTATCCTGGAAGCTCTCCAAACCCTGTCCTTTTGGGGTTTTTATGAAGGCTTCATTACATAGGCATGCTTGATTGGTGATCAACTTAACTTTCTGCCCCTCTCCCTGGAGGTCAGGGGATGGAGCTGAAAGTCCCAATGCTCTAATCCTGCTTTATTCTTTCCGGGGACCAGCTCCTATCCTGAAGCTCTAGAGGCTGCCAGCCCTCAGTCAACTCATTAGTGTACAGAAAGGTATTTATCACTTTGGAGATTCCAAGGATTTTAGGAGTTGTATGTCAGGAAAAGGGCAAACACCAAATAAATATTTTATAGTATCACAATAAATTTTATATGTAGAAAAAATCTTGAATATAATCTTTTATTATCATGTATAAAACCTAGAGAAAAGTTATCATTAACTTGTAATTTAGGACTAAACAAAGCATTAATTTAATTGAACAAACCGTATTGAGCAACTCCTGTGTGCTAAGTGTCATTACAGACAAGAATACAGAAATGGCCAGGTATGGTGGCTCAAGCATATAATCCTAGCACTTTGGGAGGCCAGGTCAGGAGGATTGCTTGAGGCCAGGAGTTTGAGACGCACCTGGGCAACACAGTAAGACCCTGTCTCTACAAAAAAATAAATAAATAAATTAGGCGTAGTGGTGCATGTAGTGGTGCAGCTACAGGGGAGGCTGAGGTCCCAGCCTGGGCAACAGAGCAAGACCCTGTCTCTAAAATAAATAAGTAAACATTTTCAAGAATACAGAAGTGA
This sequence comes from Pan paniscus, assembly GCF_029289425.2. NCBI lineage: Eukaryota > Metazoa > Chordata > Mammalia > Primates > Hominidae > Pan > Pan paniscus. The sequence continues at coordinate 125,838,411 of NC_085926.1, forward strand.
CGAAGACAAGTCCCTTACCCGCAGTGTGCTCATCATTGACAGGAGGGGCAAGCATCTGCAAAAGTGAATGGCAATAGCAGTGCAGCAACCATAGTGTACACAACACAGGCAAGAAAGCAAAGGGATGCGTCAGTGAGGAAGTGATATCTGAGCTGAATTTTGAAGACCAGGTTATATTTTTTCAGGTAGATGGGGGAGATATTTCTGACACAGATTTACACATGTAAAGACAGAACAGCATGTTAGCCAGGCGCGGTGGCTCACGCCCGTAATCCCAGCACTTTGGGAGGCCGAGGCGGGCAGATCACGAGGTCAGCAGATTGAGACCATCCTGGCTAACACGGTGAAACCCCGTCTCTACTAAAAATACAAAAAGTTAGCTGGGGGTGGTGGCGGGCGCCTGTAGTCCCAGCTACTCGGGAGGCTGAGGCAGGAGAATGCCGTGAACCCAGGAGGCTGAGCTTGCAGTGAGCCGAGGTCGCGCCACTGCACTCAAGCCTGGGCGACAGAGCGAGACTCCGTCTCAAAAAAAAAAAAAAAAAGAAAAGAAAAAAGAAAAGAGAACAGCGTGTTAAAGGCCCATATGCGTTAGAACTGTAGTAGTTTGGTACTACTCAAAGACTGAAAAATATAAGGAAGGAAAGTCAGAAGACGAGGCAGGAAAGTTTGGGAGGCGCCAGAATGCCTGAATGAGGGGTAGTGTTGGTGAAAACAGGCCCGGGATATTTTTGTAATGTGGGGTAATAACTTTATACACGGTAGTGACCAATGTACAAAAGGATCCCACCCTTAAAAATGTTTTTTTTTAAACAGTGAAACTGGAACATCATTTTCTGACATCATAATGTTGATGTTCCTTGGATTGCCAAGGAACAAAGTGTAAGACCCTGCTCCTGTCCTATCCACAGACTGGAATTTAGCCCTGTCCAAGTCATTTCTCTTGTCTTCAGTCTTTCCTCGATAAAAATCAGCGGGTTTGATGTTGATCAACTCTATCATGATTATAAGCTACTCACTATACTGAACTTTTTTTTTTTTTCCGAGACACGGTCTCGGAAATAGCAAAAATTTGGAAATAACTTAAACAGCCTGTCACCCAGGCTGGAGTGCAGTGGCACGATCTTGGCTCACTGCAACCTCCGCCTCCCAGGTTCAAGTGATTCTCCTGCCTCAGCCTCCTGAGTAGCTGGGATTACAGGCGCAAGCCCCATGCCCAGCTAATTTTTGTGTTTTTAGTAGAGACGGGGTTTCACCATGTTGGTCAGGCTGGTCTCGAACTCTTGACCTTGTGATCCACCCACCTCGGCCTCCCAAAGTTCACACTGAACATTTTTATGGGAGAAAATACATGCCAGTTTAGGAATGCAGTAACTTCTTTTCCCACTGAAGCAGGATTAGGAATTGTATTTGCTCTTCCCTCTCATACAGGCTGATGCCAGCGATATTGAGGTGGAGGGAGGGCTATAACCACAGTTTTCAAAGCAGTCCTCATTCAGACTAGATAAGGAGGTCATAATTTTTTGTTTTTTCCAATCACTCATAAATTGGGCTACCTACACCCTGACACATTAAAAAGAAAATTCATGATGTATCTATTATCTCTCTCTCTAATATATATATATGTATATGTAAATCTGATAATTCACACATGGTTTACAACATTGAGGTTTTTCAAAAGCTGTGACCCTAATGCAGTTTTTTAAAATTTTAAACTTATACAATATTTAAGATATACAAAGAGGCATTAAGAATAATAAAGCATGTCTTGGATACCCACCAAACAGCTGGAGAAATTAAACATTTATACAGTTGAAACTCCTTGTCATCCTTCCCCACTTGCATCCCTCTTTTTCTGCAACTCCTGAAGGGAAACACTGTCTTGAAATTGGGGTTTATAATTACCCTTCATGTCTTTATATTCCACTACAGTTGTACAGATCCTTAAAGAATTTACAATTCCAAGCTTACAGAAAAGTTCCAAGAATGGTACAAAAAACTCCTATATGCCCTATGCCAGATTCACCAAATGCTCATACTTACTTTGTTGAAATCGATCATCAGTATTTACTCTATTAGAATATATAATATTGCTTTGCATATTAGAAATATATCAGTGGTATGTGGCATGTATATTCTACAGTCTTTTTCACACATTATTATGTTTATGAGATACAGCCATGTTGACGCATGTAGATCTAGTTCATTCTTTTTTTTTTTTTTTTTGCTGTACTATATTCTCTAGTGAATATACTACAATCTGATCTCCTATTAAGGGATGTTTAAGTTATTTCCAAATTTTTGCTATTTCAAACAGTGCTGCTGTGAATTTAAACTAGTGAAACTTCAGCAGAACATGGAGAGTTTCCTAGAAAAGAAGGCACGGTCATATATCAACCATTATTTCGAGAAAGTAGCAACTTAAGCAGTAAAAATAATATAGTAAAGATAATGTAAAGATTATAAAATTAAACACTGTCAAACATTCGTGGCTTAAAGAAATTGACTTTTTTTGCACCACATTAATATTTACAGTGGTCCATTTCTCAAAATGAAATATAGTGGACAGGAGTATAACTGCTTTTTGGACTTAGAAAGTAATTAGAGTTTATTCTTGTGATTTATATGCATCTTTGCTACTCCATTTTTCTCTATTACTATGAGTACTATTATTATGAATGCACCAGTTCAGTCTTCTATAAATTGAAGCAGTGAGTAACTTCCCATTTATATCACCGAGAACATTTATACAGTTTTGTTTTGCTGATGAAAGGAGAATGTACTTTGCCCTCATTACAAGGGAAAGTTACTATCAGCTCTCTTCACTTAGGAGCTGTGTCTATACCCACAGTGGTTTGTATATGTACCCAAATATTTTTATTATTTGAAAAATATATAGATATATCCTGCTTCACCTTTACCAAGCCAGTTTTACCAAGAAAATTGCATATTGTACATGCATGGCCTTATTTAATTCTCCTGAATATTCTTATGGAATTCTCAAAATGAACCTCAGGTGAGAAAACTAGAACATAAAGAGGCTAAGGAACGTGTTAATGTTGCTAGATAATAGAGTAAGGATTCAAAACCAGGTCTCGGTCACCCAAGCCAAAATCTGTGTTCCTAACCTTTGAGCTTACTATGCTATATCACTGGAAACTAATAATAATGTCTATTTATTGATCATTTGGATGCCAAAGACTAACTTAGCTACTTTACTTGTGTACATTATTCCCATTTTACAGATGAAGAAGCCAAGGTTTAGGCTAAACTGGGATCCAAACCAGGGCTCTCTCACTTTAAAGCCCCCATGTACAATGCCAGTGTCTTCTATGTACCTTATATGTACAAGAAACAAAGCTGAGAATGTTTTTTTGAGGTGTGGTGGCTAATATAACTGCCCAGGTATTTTTCTGGATTTCCATCAGTAAATTCATTTGGTCTATAAACCCCTAACAATTAGAGTAGCTTTCAGGAGTTGTATGAAATGCAGTTGGAAGGAAGGGATACAACAAATACATATAGGCCAGTTATTTCCGTTTTCAAATAGATTGTTTTTTGTGGTTGTTGTCAAAGCCAATGTTTTTGAGACAGACAAACTGCATCCAAGCAAAATATTTATTCAAGAAGTTGATTTATGTTTGGGAATCTGGGGATATCCAGATGCTCTTTTTAAAACAGGACCATTTCACTTCTCAAAACTCTTCAGCTGGGTTTAAGCAGAGACGTGGAGAATAGTCACCCCAAAAGGATATTATCTTACTCATAATCTAGAAATGTATTAACTTTTCCCATAAATGTTATTCTCACTGCTTGCAACTTACAGCCAAGTTAGAACTGGAAAAGGTGGTAGAGACTTGAGATCCTCTTCTAACATTAAGGTTTCTGACTCTAGGAATGTCCTTCTTTAAAACAAACGCTAATTTAAATTAACTTCCTTGAAACATCCCATTTCCATTTATCCAGGGAAGGTGAAGATGAGATAGCTAACTTTAAAAAATTTAGACTAATGCTTTTTAAGTGAAGAGAGATTCAGTCTCTGCCACTATGAATTGGGGAAAAAATAAAAGCTGAGCAAGGAGGGAGGACAGAGAAATCATATAGTTTTAGGCATTTTCTAAGTTTAGGGTAATTTAGTTGTATATTTTAAATATTGTGACTTTTCAGATCAGCTGACATTTGGTAGTGCCTTCCAAAGCCCAGTAGATATAATCTTTGTGTTATCTACTGCTTTGAATTATTTGTCCCACATCAAAGTTTGAGCAGAATTTTAGTGGACTTTTTTTCAGTTTTTCCTCTTCCAGGGTATATTGTACAAGGCCCCAGTCATGATTTTATGGACTGACTATTATAACAGTTCGGTGTATTTTTTGGAGAGGATGCATATAACCTTTGGGGTGATTTTGCATCTCCTTGGAGAGAATATTAACTGATGCCCCTATACCCTCTGCCTGCAGGTCAGCTGTATTTGGTAACTGGAAATGGAATTGCAAAATGTGCCCAGCTTATCACTTCTCTTTCTATACATGTTGGGAGGGAAGTCTTTGCAGTCCTAGAAAAATCTCTGCCGCTGATTAGGAGAATTTGTCACAGCAGTTAATTTAGTACTGTTTACGTAATCAAAATTAATATTTTTAGATACAAAAGTAGTTGTCTTAAACTGCTCTGCTTGGAGTGAATAATATTTGTTTATAAATACTTTTTAGAACTAATGCTGCATATCTAAATTATAGAGAATTTTTTCTTAGAAGAAAACTGCCTTTTTTCTTTCCCATAGAAATGTTTCCTGACATCTTTGTAGCTTCATGAGTAATCAGACATGCAAATAGCCCCTCAGGAATCAAGCTACACTTAAAGAAGACTTAGTTGGAAACTTTGGAGAGTAGATCATGGAGTGCAAGATTGAGGGAAAAGAAAAATACCAACATAGCTTGAATTTACTGAATAAAATTAAGAACATGAAAGAATTAGCAGAAATGATTGATGTGGTACTCACAGCAGAAGGAGAGAAATTTCCTTGCCACAGACTGGTCCTGGCTGCATTTAGCCCTTATTTCAAAGCTATGTTCACCTGTGGACTACTTGAATGTAATCAAAAGGAAGTCATACTTTATGACATCACAGCAGAAAGTGTGTCGGTGTTATTAAATTACATGTACAATGCAGCTTTGGAGATCAATAATGCCAATGTACAGACTGTAGCTATGGCTGCCTATTTTATGCAGATGGAAGAAGTCTTCAGTGTGTGTCAAAAATATATGATGGACCACATGGATGCCTCCAACTGTTTAGGTATCTATTATTTTGCAAAGCAGATTGGAGCTGAAGATTTATCTGATCGATCGAAGAAATATTTATATCAGCACTTTGCCGAGGTGAGCTTACATGAAGAAATACTAGAAGTCGAAGTGCACCAATTTTTGACACTTATTAAATCAGATGATCTTAACATATCCAGAGAAGAGAGCATTCTGGACTTAGTTCTGAGATGGGTAAATCATAACAAAGAATTGCGTACAGAGCATCTTGTTGAGCTTTTGAAGCAAGTCAGATTGGAACTTGTAAATCCTTCTTTTTTAAGACAAGCCCTAAGAAGGAACACAATGCTTCTGTGTGATGCAGATTGTGTTGACATAATTCAAAATGCATTCAAAGCCATCAAGACACCCCAACAGCACTCTCTAAATCTGCGCTATGGTATGGAGACTACCAGTCTTCTGCTTTGCATTGGCAACAATTCTTCAGGAATCAGATCAAGACATAGGAGCTATGGGGATGCCAGTTTTTGTTATGATCCTGTATCACGGAAAACCTATTTCATCTCATCTCCCAAGTACGGAGAGGGTTTAGGAACTGTGTGTACTGGTGTTGTCATGGAAAATAATACTATAATTGTGGCTGGAGAAGCAAGTGCCTCTAAACTCTCTAGACAAAAGAACAAGAATGTTGAAATTTATAGGTTTGTATCTAGCAGCAAATTTGCTTAATTATTTTGTTTTGATACTAGCAGCAGTAGAAGAAAGAACTGCAAAAAGTCATCACATCTTAAATTATTTGTAGTCAAAATTACCCTATACATCTCCCATAAGGAATAGTATACAGAACATGCTTTTGTGTGTCTGTGTGTGTGTGTATACATTTATATATATATATAATCTATAACTCATAAATATAGCATATATAAAAATATATAAATATATAATGTATATTATATAAAATATAAATGTAGCATATATATAACTTTCATAATTAAATCTCCCACATTTTAAAATTTTTTCTCTTCCTTTGTTAACATATAGTTGAATTTGCATAAGTTAAATGTGTTTGTTATGATCCCATTTTAGTTTTCAATCTTAGCTTTATTTATCCATATATAGGGTTTAATATACTGCTTTGTTTTCAAAGATCTTAATATAACAAGAAGGAAAGTTTATTAAAACAGACTCCTTTGAATTTTTTTTTAGTTCGTAATTTAGAGCAATAAGTAATTTTTTCCTTAACCATAAGTTACTAATAATCTGTCAGTTTTCATTCTATGTCCTTAATTTGTGGATTTTGCTTAAATCTCCAACACTGTAAAATGTTTGTAGTTGAAGAATGCTTTAATCCTAGAATTGTAGTAAGAGGAAAGAATGCCTGCTAAGAAGTAGCATATCATCTAGGTTTTGCTTATGAGAACAAATAGGTTTATTTACTGTTTATTCAGCCCGTATTAAATGAGTATTTAGCACTTAAATCTAAGTGAGAAAATTAGAAATACGCACATGGAATAAATACTACATAGTAAAACTTTCCCCCAATATTTTTCTCCTCTCAGTTCTCTTTTACCATGGTTTGTTCAGACATTTCAGTCAGAAAGTAATTCTTAGCAGTAAAGATGGGACTAAAGAGGGAATGAAGAGGTCTACTATTTGTCTGTCATCTCCTAGCATTACATTATCTGTCTCAAGCCATAGTCCTGTCCCTTTTCCACATTCATACTTTGAAGATGTGTCTAATCTCCCCTAGTAAGAGAAAGAATGCAGAGCCCTGGCTGGGTGACCTAGACCCGTGCCCATGGGTACCAAGCATGTCCCTGAGCCACAGGAGCAGCCTTCTTCAGAATTATCAGGGAGAGACTACAGAGCCAGGAGAGCAGATCCCCACAGGAAGAGGAAGCCTTGACTTCCTGATGTGGTTCTCAGGGGTCCATGCCACCAGTTTTACACTTGCTCTTGGTTGGGTGCCCTTCTTTCCACCTTAGAATCTCTTGACCTGGTACTTCAGGTTCTTTACATAGTTTTTTTTCTTCCTCCTCAAGATAGTCTACAATTCTGCCATCACATCTTATTTTTAGTAAACCTCCAACCCTGTCAAAGTGTCTTTCAGTTTTGGTCCTCAGACGTCTTTCCTTTTAACTTATTGAGAGCCCATTTCCCTTTCTAACAGCAAATGTCTAACTATACACCCCATGGTTTCCTTCCTGTTTATCTTGAACTCAACCAGGTTCCCATCACCAACCGTCTCACCCTCCACATTGGTCAGAGTTAGAGTAAAAGTTATTAGTTACTCCCATCATTTCTTCCCATAATGAAATTGTCAGAAGCATTGCTTTAGGCTTAAATGAGACTTCCAGCTGATGTTCTGTGTAGTTAAAATCTCCTAGCACTACTGAAGGTCACTGTAGTGCCAGTTTTGTGATATGCATAAGAAATTTATCATCCTGTGCTACATCCCTGTTATATTATTTGTGTATCTCATTCTTTTTATCTTTGTCCAGATGTTCTTCAGCTTGCCTCTACTCATAGATTTCCATGCAGATATATTTCTTCTTGACTTAAAAGAGGAAGTAGACTAGTACTCTGGAAGATTATTTATTTTTAAAAAAGATGTACCTTTCCATCTCCTTCACTTATCTCCATTTGTCTTTAAACTATCAATCTCTATTAACAATGAAGGCCTTTGTCACTATTGTTTTCTTTTTTATGTCATATCCACTTAATACTAAGTTTTAGAGTTTTATCTGGGTATTTTCTCTCCCTGTTTCAGTTCTAAATGTGAAAACAAAAATCAGATTAGGAAGTCACCCAGCAAACATCTACTTCCTAACCTTTATGTGATGTACTTCATTCCTAGCCTATTTTCTTAAACTATGTCTCAGAAAACCCAAACCCATTTTTTAAAGTTCATTTATATATTAATTCAGTTGGCTTTACTTTGGTAGCCCCCACATATATTACAGATACCTATTCCTCCTTTCTTTTCTAAAATTCATACAATTAAAAATAGTGACAAAAATATTGCCTGTGATTCTAGAGACTTTGGTTCTCTGCCTAGAATTACATAGAAGACAGCCATCATAAGGCGTGATAAATTTCTACATTCAGCTGTGACAAGCCAGACATACCCTCTTAGAAAGGAACATGCCTTCTAACTGCCCTGTCAAGCCTCAAGTAAAGATGTCTCTCTGGGAAAGAACGTTAAGAGTTGGCCTAGACAACTGGGAAAAACTCCTACCATAGAATTAACTGTCAGGTGTTAAATGCAAAATAAGTCGTCTATACTTAAAAATTGTACTCTGTATAAAACACACATAAGTTCCTAATTTGTTTCCAAACAGAACAACTTTTTTCTTAATTTCCATGTTTTCCTGTTTTTTTTGTGTGTGTGTTTAATTTTGAAATCCAGATATACTTTCTGGATTTTCTGGGACATTTAATTTCACATATTTTACCCCTCTGTCCCCATGAAGTACTTCTGTCCTTCTCAGACTGTGTATCTTCAATCATGATTGGAGATAAAGACTTACCATAATCATGATGCAAGACAAAGAATAGCCACAAACTCATCTACCCAGTGACCATACAATGCCCCATCACACACATAATCAGTTAATGTGTTGGACTCTAGAAGGCATTGAGAGACCATATATACTAATGTCCCTAGCTCTTAAGACTCTTAGAGTGATACTCTGGAAGAAATTACTGAAATTGCCACATCTAGTAGATTAAAATAGATGTTAAGTGCCCAGCAGACATCTACAGGTAGGTTTTTATACAGTGCTCTTGACCCAGTTGTAGGCCAGTTGGAACTACAACAGTTCTTAAAATTCTACATATTCTAAATCATCCTGAGAGAAATTTATGAATTGAGATGTTTTTAGATTCTGTGCCCTAAAACTGTGATTTCTTTAATGTTCGTATGAAAGTGTTATTTCTTGTCCACAGAATAAGGCATTCTTGTATTTTTGCTTACTTTTATGGTAAAATTAAAAATGATTTGCTGAAAAACTTTCTATCCATTCTTGATTTTCTTTCCCAGAATTAGAAGATGAAGGCTACTCCTGGAAAATCTATACTTTTTCTCTATATTTTCCCCAAAACTCTTCAGGTATATGTGGCTAATTATTTTAAAGCACATTACATTTTGTTCATTATTCCTTAAAAAAAAAGCAAACCTGTGTCATTTTCTTGTATTAATGTTTTTTGTCCTCCAATTGGAAGAACCATATCTCATTATTTTTGGTCAGAAAATAAATAAGTGTATTTCTTGGGTAAATTGCTTTCATGTTACCTCTAATCCTGGATACCCTCTCTCTCTTTTGCAGGTATCATGATAGAGGAAACCAGTTTTGGGAAAAGTTATGCACAGCTGAATTTCGAGAACTCTATGCTCTGGGCAGTATTCATAATGACCTTTATGTTATAGGAGGACAGATGAAAATTAAAAACCAGTATCTTATTACAAACTGTGTTGATAAGTACTCTGTAGAACGGGACAATTGGAAAAGGGTGTCTCCCCTTCCACTGCAATTGGCATGTCATGCTGTAGTGACAGTGAATAATAAACTTTATGTAATTGGAGGCTGGACCCCTCAGGTTAAGAAATTTCCTGTATACATAATTGGCATGGCTATACTGAGTCTGGCTGCTATGTTAAACATTGTTGTAGTTGTTGAATGCTAAAAGAGTGTGACTTACATTTTGGTAAAATGCTTTCTGTTTTATAGAATATAACTCAAGGTTTTAAAGTGTTAAAGCAATTTAGGAGAATGGATTTTTAAAGTGTGTTTTCATAGACATGACTTGATTCAGTTTTCATGCTGTGCTCTTTATAATCCTCCCATTTTTGCTAATTATGAAAGATATTTGTGCTGAGGGATTATCTGTAGGGAGCATCTAACTAGGAGGAAGAGAAGCTGGATCCTCATCCAGTTCTGTGTGTCTAATAGCTCTGTGACCTGAGGCAAGTAACTCATAGGCCTTTTCCATATTTAAAATTCTTACTCTAAGTGAGACACCAGAATACCGATCTGTGATGGCACAATCATCTCTATGCAAGCATATTGTGATTGTAACACTTGATGTTTTTATTGGGCATCAGCAGGCAGAGAACCCAGAATGCTGTTTCTATTGAAGCCCAGTGAAGTGATGGCAAACCAAAATGAAAAGTCAGGGGTGTGTGGCCATGGTGGCCTTCTCCCTCCCCTCCGGATGTCCTCTCCTGGTGCCTTGGAGCACTCTTCTTAGGATCACTTCAGCTGCCTCATGCCCTCGCCAGCCGGACTTTCTAATAAAAATTAATCTCACTAGCTCATTGGTCATCCTCATGGCATAAAGTAAATTTATTTTTGCCTGTATTATTTTTTGTTTCTCCAAGTTTTCTTCATGATAAAACTGATGCTATTTGCATTCATTCCAGAAGCTTGGATTTTGCCATTTATATATAGTATATCATACCTGTTTTAAAAACTTAAACCTCACATGTAACACATTTAATTTTTTCTGCTATATGTCAAAACGTAGTACAGATTTCATCACAGCTAGCAGGAGAAAGCTGACAGATTATTTGTAATTAAACTTTTTTAAAACTATCCATTTACATAGTTAATTTTGCATGCATAAGCCCCAAAAACAACTTAGAGGCTTTTCTTTGCATTTTTTCACTAAAATAGAGATTAAATACTTAAATTAGAAGGAAAATTAAAACCATAAAGTCAACGTTTGTTAATTTATAAAGTTTCTGAACAGATAACATGAACGTTTACCTCATAGAGGAAAGGCTTTGCTACCCGATTGAGTACCTTGTATAACAATTGCAAGATCACACAGGGTTGTGCATGTGCCATGGTGAGCATAACTCTTGGTATATTTAAAGTGGTTAACTAAAATTAATTGCATAAACTTTCATAAGTATGCCAGTTATTTCTTTGTTGAACACTTGCATCCCAAAAAAATGGCACTCATGAATCCTTAGCTTGAAGTCATATTAAGTTCCACATACATGTATACAAAAAATATTATTTCACCTAACATTTATGAATAGGAAAAGCCACATCTGTGTAAGAAAAATTTGTTTAATTTGTACCTTCTCTAGTCATTAAAAATATATCAAATAAGTATGTTAAAATAACTGCAAATAATTTATATTAGTCAATAAATCTTGAAAATTGAATTCACACAATTCCTATATAGGCCATAATTATGGTGTAAAAATAATTATGAAGACACTACAATGTTTTGGCAACTTTGTTTCATGTGGATTAGAAAAATATAAAGAAAATGCCTTCTAAATTATTAAAATTAGTTTCTCACAAATATTAAAATCAACAGCTATAAAGTTTGGTAAAATAGAATTACACTTTAAATACTATTCAAGAGAGCTTGGTTTTGTTTTTAAGGCTTTGCAGTTGCTTCTTTAAAAAAAAAAAAGCTGTAATGAATGTCTCACTGCTAAGATCACAAATTGTTTGCTATAACCATGCACCTTGGCCCATTATTTCAGAATATAAATTCCTCTGATATTGACAGTATACTTATAACCCCCGTCATGGGGTTTGGTGTGTTTGTGAGTATGAGTCACTGCAGTTAACCTCTATTTATCTCCTTGGCTGTCTGCTTTGATTAATTGCATTCATGTACTCACAAAGATTGCTAAATGATATGTTATTATATTGGCTGTCATATTTCATACAGATGGATCTTCCTGATGAAGAACCTGATCGATTAAGCAACAAACTGTTGCAGTATGACCCCAGCCAAGATCAATGGAGTGTGCGGGCACCCATGAAGTACTCTAAGTACCGATTCAGTACAGCTGTAGTCAACAGTGAGATTTATGTTTTGGGTAAGAAGAAGCAGATTGCTAACAGTATAACTACTTTTATTTTCCTCAGCAGTTTGCCTCAGCAAAAATGAAACGTTCTCCTTTGCATTTGTATTCCAGTTCAAATTTATATACAACTAGCTGAACTTTGTCTTTTATTTCTTGTTTTCTAGAGCACAGTCAAATAAGATTAAAGGAAGTCCATTGACATATTGAGAGCAAAATTATTTTTATGGCATTTACAAGTGCCTTGGAATGTAAAAACAATAATGATACATCCTTATATATACTACCAAGTAATATACTTTGAAATAGGAATAGGCCTTTGGTCACTTTTAGTCAATGAAATGTGGGCTTTGCACCAACTGTGATGGATCTGTGCCATTAGAAGAGAAAGCCACTATAGGTAAGACTGTGCCACAGATTGTGCCAATCCTCATTTTGCCTAACCCACCAAATTTCTAGAGAGGTGTTATCAAACAATTTTCATTTGAATGCACTTTTTTCTTATGTGTGTCTTGTACTTCTTATATATATGGTCTTGTACTAACCATAACTAACAAGAATTGGTAAAAGACTTCAGTTCCACTAAGATGGGTAAAAACAATTCCACAACATCCCCTATGTATCCCCTATCCTTCTCCATTCCTTGATTTTTCCTGTTTTGTTAAGTCCTTAGCTCTTTTAAGTACATTCCATCTGCCTAACATTATTCTCTATCACCTTCCCTTACCTCCCTAAGTATGGGAAAGAAACAATGAGGCAGGGAGGTTGACTGGACTGATGAAATGATACCTATGCCAATTCTTTATTTCATCCAATCTGCATTGATGGCTAACGGGAAAAACATGGGGAAGATGATGGATAGCAAAGAAATGGCAAGGAAGAAATATGAAATAGGGAATGGAAGCAAACTAAGCATTTAAATAGAAACTATTATCATGATGATTTTTTTTTTTACTAAAGGGAGGCCATTATCTCTTAGCTGTTTGCACAGCATGAAGCAAAATAATTAATGCACTCAAGCATTAGTAGTTATTTTATGATTTTAATAACAAGAACATTACACAACATAATTTATGACTACCTCAGTTATGAGATTCACTTATAATTAAGTTTTTTCTCTTGATATATATTTCTTACTTTGTTATAACCATATACTATGTCACAGGCCCAGAAGAGACAATCCCTAACCTATGATAGATCACCTAGGATAGGTGTATCACTCAAGGGGATGAAGGGCCTATCTACTAAACATATTAAAGTTGGGGGCAGCCAAAAGTGGGATAAAAGTGATGTATCAATTGGACCAGAATGAGATTTCCCCCTAAAGTGGAGCCACAACGAGGCTAGATGTGGAATTTAAATGATAATATATTGTTTGATAAACTACATGGGAAAGGCACTCGTGGGAGCTTACACTTCATGGCATGGACACTGTCCATTGAATGAATGAAAGGAGGTAGATTTAAAAGAACTTGTAAGATTTGAGTGGATGAAATCTAGAAAAGAGCATGCTCCAGGAAAAGGTGCAATGGGAGGGGGCAAAAAAGAACAAAGAAGGAGAGTGGAATAAGCAGTGGTTTGGAGGTGAGAATGAAAGTGGTGAGAGTAGAGGATAAAAGAAGGTAAATGGGTCCACCAGGGACAGGGAGTTCTGAGAGAAAGAGCTGAGTAGTAAACTGAGAAGCAGATTATAGAGGCCTTTGGATGAAGAATTAAGGAAATACTAGTGAACAGTAAGAAACCACACAGAAGCAACACCATTAAAGAATGTTTTAGAAAAACTTGTGAGATAAGCATATAAAGAACACAGCAAAGAGAAGAAGAAACTGGAAGTGGAGAGACTAATTAGGAAGGTTTTTACAGTAGCTTACACTCTAGTTTTTGAATATTCAGAACTGGAGAACAGATTCATGATCACCCCAGTGAGCTTTACCACCCTGTAAGATTCAGCCCAAAAGGGTCAACTTCCTCAGCATTTGCTACTTAATTCCCAAATATATTTATAAACTTTGAAATAGAATGTAGTTCAGTTGTTTAGGTATTTTTGTAGTAGTCTTAGTTCATATTTAATTGTTCACTGTATATATAATTGGAATTCGGGCAACTATCATATAGAACCCTAAAACCTTATTACTTTCAGTCATTCACATTATCTCAGCAAAAGCCCTGTCTGCTTTTAGGAATCTATATGTACCCCCACTGTGTTTTGGGTCACTGTCAATTAGTATAACAATAAGCCCTCTTTCTAATCCCTATAATGGATTTAATTTCTTACTATGTCCTAGATAGTCTACAGGGTATCTCCCAAAAAGCAGCCACTGAAACCTCCTTCACCAGGAAGGCAGCATGGTAAAGTAGGGAAGACACTAGCTTTGGAGTTGAGTATATTTGGATTGAAATCCTGACGTACTACCTATATATTCTTGGTCTGGTAAATCTTTTTATGTTGCTATTGCTAATATTGAAATGGGATTGCCTACCTCTTTGAGATATTAAGATAATATAAGTATAATTCCTACAATATAAGTGTTCAGATATTGTAAATTCTGTTTATTGAGCCCCTTTGTTACAGAGACTTTGCTAAATTCTTTGCTTAAAGTTTCACTTAATAGTCATAAAAGCAGATAAATTATTAACTGTCTTCTATATAGTTGGCTAGATATCGAGACTCATCCTCTGACTGAGAAAAACCTAAAAACATTGTAAAGCATAGCTTTAGAAACCTTTTAAGATCTGACATGCCGGTAAGAATTTAGCAGGCCAAAAGCCAAATGAAAGCAGATTTCCAACTATGAAGAACGGAAAAAGTCAACATTCTATACTTAAAAATAAAATAAAACAAAACCAGGCAAATTTGTCAAAAACTACCATTTTAGATCTCTAGAAATCAATCATAAATAACAAATTGAGAATAGTTTCTTTATTTAAAAACAATACTGAGCTTGAAGTAAGACTTCAGGCAGTCTGTAGCATTCTCTCCTGAGGTGCTGTTCCTCACCCCAGCTCATTCAACATGGTAATACTGCTAGAGTGGGGCTGGCTACAAGGCTACAAAAACTAGCAGCTTTTTTTTTGCCAAAGGGGGCTGACATGTTTGTGAGTAGAGGGTGGAAAACCCACACTCACAGTGGAAAATAGGAAAAGCCTACAGTTCTCCTAGGCTGAGATCTTAGTCCTGGTTGGTACAACAGCCCACAAAGGAACTGGCCAGAAATTTAACAGGAAGATCCTGGAAATCAGAAAGTCACAGAGAGACTTGAGAAACTCATTCCCTGGAGGCCAAGAAAGCTGCATAAACATGCAGCGCCATAGACAGCCCAAGCTCTCCACACATTCCTAGATGACTGGTAGGTTGAGCACATGTAGAGAGCAGATCCAAGAGGACCAGGCAGAAGGTAAATGTCATAGCAGACTTGGAAACTATTTGAACTTTTAAGGTACTCCCATGCAGATCCACCAGGAGACAGTGGAAGACTTACTGGTGTTTGACTACAACCACCAGTCATTGACAGAGACTAAGCTATGCAGAAATAAGGGTAACTCATAGGCTAAAATATAAAAATGATAATTTCTGAAAACAGAGGGGAAACTGCAGCAAACAGTAGAAGAGGCATGTTCCGTTTAGGTAAATTAGTTAAAAACAACAACAAAAAGGCAGTCAAAAAATGGAAAAGAAAGAAACCCTCAAGGAAAAAAATAAAATCAGGATAAAAAGTTGCTACAATATATTATCCATAATGTCCAGTACCAACAAAAAATCACAACACAAGCAAAGGAAAAGAAACAGAAAAGCATAACCCATTTGGGGGTGGGGGTGGTGCAGAAGTATTCAATAGAAGTTGTCTCTGAGTGAGCCTGGATGTTGGATTTAGGAGGCAAAGGCAAAGTCTTCAAAGTGACTATCAAATATATGTTCAAAGAATTAATGAACACCAATTTTAAAGAATTAAAGGAAAATATGACAATGACTCCACTTTGATATTGATAAAGAATAGAAATTATCTAAAAGAACCAGTGGAAATGTTAAACTTGTGAAGTAAAATAAACCAAATAAAAATGCCCTGAAGGGGCTCAGGAGCACTTTTGATATGTTAGAAGAAAGAATCAATGAACTTGAAATCTATAGAGATTATATAATCTGAAGAAGAGAGAAAAAATTGGAGAAAAATTAGCAGGGCTCAGAGTCAGATGGAATATCAAACCTATGAACAGATGTTTAATGGGAATCCCAAAAGGAAATGAGAGAGACAAGTAATAGTCAAAATTTTCTGAAATTTGATGGGGAAACATTAATCTACAGAGCAAAGAAGTTTATCAGACCTCATGCAGGATACATTCCCAGAGATCCTCACCTAAATACATAACAGAAGAACTACTAAAGACAGAAAATTCTTAAAAGCAGCAAGGTAAAACGCCGTATCATGTAGAAGGAAACGAGTATACTTAACAGATGAGACTTACCAGAAACAATAGAGGCAACTAGGCAGTGGAATATTATATTCAAAGTGTTACGAGAAAAAAAAACTGATCAATCAAGAATTCTGTATCCAGGAAAACTGTGCTTCAAAACTTAAGGTGAAATAGACATCCCAGATGACTAAAGATGGAGATAATATGTGGCTAGCAGACTTACAAGAAATACTAAAAGAACACTAAAATCCTTCAGACAGAAAGGAGGTGATGCTATACAGTAACCTGTGTCCACAGGAAGAAACGAATAGCACAATAAATGGTAAATATATAAGGAAATATAAAGGGCTGCATAGGACGTGTTTTTCTTTTTTCTTCTCTTAATTTATTTAAAAGATATAAAAGAATACAGATGCTCCTCAACTTACAGTGGCATTATGTTCCAATAAAAACCCATCATAGGTTGAAAATATAGAAAGTAAAAAATGTATTTTATACCCTGATAAGCCCATCATGAAGTTGAAATGTCCTAAGTTGAAATGCCCAAACCATCATTAAGTTGGGGACCATCTGTAAAGCAGCAATTGTGATACTATATAGTTGGGTTTTTCACATATGCAGATGTAATATATATGACAATATCAGAGAGTAGAGGAGGAGAAAATGGGGTTATTTTGGAACAAAGTTGCTGTTTGTAATGAAATCAACTCAGTATTAACCTAAAATAGAGGATGATAAAGTAAAATACATGTTAGAATTTTAGAGCAACCACGGAGATTTTAAAAAATAGTTTAAAAGTCAACTAAAGAAGCCAGGCACAGTGGCATGCACCTGTAATCCCAGCTACTTGGAAGGCTGAGGTGGGAGGATCACTTGAGCCCAAGAGTTCAAGACCAGCCTGGGCAATATAGTGAGCCGCCTGCTCAAAGAAAGTTACAAAAGAAAATGATGCACTTAAAAATGTGTTAAATACAAGAGAGGGCAGCAAAGGAGGAACAGAAAAAAAGTTACAAGACATAGAAAATAAATAGCAAAATGGCAGATGTATAGCCAGTCATTATCAAAAATTACATCAAAAGGGAATGGACCAAACACCCTAATCAAAAGGCAAAGATTTTCATACTGAATAAGAAATTAAAATCAAATATATGCTCTCTATAAGAGACACATTTTGTATTCAAATAGACAAATATTTACTATCATTTTATAATAAAGACATAAAATGCAAAAAGTAATATTAAGAGAGGTGCAGTGACTATATCATCAGACAAAATAGAGTAGAACTTTTACTACAGACAAACAGGAAAATTTCATGATAATAAAATTGCCAATAATATCAGGAAAATATATCAATTATAAACGTGTCATACCCAAAAAGAGAGAACTAAAATACATGAAGCAAAACCTGAGATGAGGCTGGGCATGGTGGCTCATGCCTGTAATCTCAGCACTTTGGGAGGCCAAGGTAGGCGGATCACTTGAGGTCAGAAGTTCAACACCAGAGTGGCCAACGTGGTGAAACCCTGTCTCTACTAAAAATACAAAAATTAGCCGGGTATGGTGGCATATGCCTATAGTCCCAGCCACTTGGGAGGCTGAGGCAGGAGAATCTCTTGAACCCGGGAGACAGAAGTTGCAGTGAGCTGAGATCATGCCACTGCATTCTAGCCTGGGTGACAGAGCAAGGCTCCACTCAGGAGTACAGAAAGAAAAAAAAATGACATGAGAAATAGTCAAACAATCATCAATGGAGATTTATACTACTATCAAGAATTGATAGGATTAGACTGAGTATCAGCAAGGTTTTAGAAGATTTGAACAGCGCTATCAACCAACTTTACTTACCTTTACTGGTTTGTGCTGACGGCTGCATAGTTTTGTAAATATACTAAAAATCACTAAATTGTACACACAATGGGTGTATAATGTGGTATCTAAGTTGTCTCAATAAGTAAATGTGCAGGACACCCAAACATTTATCAAGCCTGGAAAATTGTAAGCTTTAGTTTCCCAGGCTTGCAGCTTACCAAAATTACTCAAGGTGGGAAATCTAATTAGAGTTACTATGTACATAAAGCTGGTACTTCAAAGAGCTATAGCCTCTGTGTAACCATATACTAGAAGTAAACCTGCCTTACATCTCTCATCTCAGAGGACTTCAAAGAAACATCTTGGCATTGAGAAAGTTACTGATGAAAGGCTCATACATCCCTGAGAAGTAATAATCATAAATAAGCTCTTGAGTGGAATTGCAACCCAAATTCGCATACCCAAGTGGGAAAAAAGAAAAGAAAAAGCTTGAATCATGAATTTATTTTAAAATGCCTCAGACTGGTAGTGTGGTCAGGTACCTGGAAAAAGCAAATTCACATTCTCTCAAGAAATGCATCTTTATCCTAGACCTCAAAAATCCCCCACAAATAATTTTCCAAGGAAAATAAGCATTCCACAGTTAATGAAACAAGACACCTTGAGCAAGAACTGGTGGAAATAATGGCCAGAAAAACAACAACAACAACAAAACAGTGGAGACCTCACATACTGGAAGTGTCAGACAAATAGTGTGCTTACTCTGTTTAAAGAAATAAAAGAATAAAATTTACAATATCATCAGGAAATAGAAAATGATAGAGAATGATCAAAAATGTTTGGGTAAGAAGTGACTTTATAACTGCAAGGGATGTAAAAATATATAACAATATTAAAACCTCATAGGTATATTTGAGAGCAGATCACACAAAGATAAAGAGAAAATTAGTGAATAGGAGAAAGTTCTGAAAATTAGTGAATAGAAGAGAGTTCTGAAGAATTTGCCCAGAGTGCATCACAAAGATTTTTTTTAAGTAGAAGAAAAGTTAAGATAGATGGGTAATAGAGTGAGGGGATTAATAATGTTTAACAGAGTTCTACAAGGAGAGGAAAGAGAACAGAACAGAAGCAATATCTGAAGAAAAATGGGTGAGGATTTTCTAAAACCAGTGAAAGGCACTAATGCACACAAACAAGCAAAAATAGTGAATGCCAAGCACAACAAACAAACAAGAAATGTATACTTAGATTTGTAGTGATCATGAAACTGAAAAACACCAATGAAAAGAGAATATCTTAAAAGCAGATTAAGAAAACAGACTGATTACTTTTAAGAAGTGACAGATTGACATCTGACTTATCAACAGAATAATGGAATCCAAAAGACAGTTAAATTGCATGTTTAATGTGCTAGGAGAAAATAAATGCTAAAGTAGAATTCTATACCTAATGAGATGGTCTTTCAAGAATACGGATGAAATAAAGACATTTTCAGATGAGGTAAAACTGAAAGCAGACCACCAGCAGACCACCATAAAGGAATTTTAAAGTATGTCTTTAAGCAAAAAATGTGATCCCAGATTGAAGATCTAAAATGCAAGATGAAATGAAGAGCAAAGAATGTGGTAAACATATGGGTAAATGGAAACATTTCACAGTTCAATATTTAAGATAGACTATTTTAATATCAGTTACAAATATTAAATTGACATAAAATAATAATTAATATTTTTAAACAGTGATAAAATAGTAGTAAAAGAAATGAAATCAAAATTATAATAACAAGTTGGGACAAGGGTGAGTAGAGTGAAAGTGTCCTAAGATCCCCTGATTATCCAGGAGGAGGACCAAGGAAAGGATTAAATTTGCAACATTTGATGCAGACATTAAGTATGCATGCGAAATTTCTAGGCTTACCACTAAGACAATACAGAGTATACAAATTTTAAACTAACAAATGGGAAAAATAGAGTTAAAGATCAGTGCAAAAGAATGCAATAAGTAAGAAAGAAGAAATAGAATAAACAAGACAACTGATAACATGAAATAAAAAGCTAGATATTAGATGAAATGTACCAACAATTATATTAAATGGAAATGCACTAAATGCTTCAGTTAAAAGGCAAAGATTATCCATCTGTTGGAAAGAAAACCAACCGTATTCTGTTTAAAATATGACTTGATTGAAAAATACATTTTAGGTAAATTCTAACTAAAAGAAAGCTGGTATAGCTGTTTATTAATATTAGCAAAAATATACTTTAAAGCAAAATCGATTAATAGAGTTTCTGGCTCTAGGTAAAATGGAGTAAGCACACTTCACGTTCTCTCCCACTGAATACAACTATAAAACATGGACAGAATGCAAGTATTTGAAGACTCTGTAAACAGAAGTAGGTACATCAAGAAAGAACACCAGAATTTTAAGTACCACTACCATAGGACTTACTATGTTTTCTCCTCTGATAGCCCCTAGCCTGAAGTCAACGCAACTAGAAACCCGGAAGTGGCCACTGTGCACAGAGAGAGCTCCAAGAAAATCTGTCTGGCTCCGGCATGAGTTACTGAAAAGGGAGGTTGTAATTATCAGAATGTAGATATCCCCTCACTTTTTTCTCTCTTTTCTCTGTACTCTTACATCTCAATACCTAGACAATCCCATGGCAATGATGACCAGCAAGAGCCAAAACTCAAAGGGAGAAGAAACTTCCTCTCCATTTAGTCAAGCTGCAGTTCCAAGAGGGTGTGGTCAACCCACGTTGCTTTCGTCTTTTCCTTTCTCTCTTGTCTTGTCACTTGAGCCCAACAAGCTTCCAAATGCAGAAATATATGGCAGAGAGGGGTAACTAGAACCTCAAGTTTCTAGCCAGAGAACCGAAAAAGGGAACATTTGGGAACTGAAAGTACCAGGGAGATCTCAGGGAGGGTTTTTCAATGTATTTAGGTGTAATCTATGAGACATATATTTACAAAGCATGAAAGAGGGAGGGTAAATGGAACTATAAGGCGAAGATTCCAACATTCCAGTTATAGTGTTAAAATACTGATACTAAGTAGACTATGAAATAAGTACATATTTTGTAATCCCAAAAGAAATGCTATTCAAAGAGATATAGTAAAAATCACAATAAATGCATTGAGATGGAAGACTGAAAAATGTTTAAATAATTTAAAAGAGATCAGACAAAGTGAAAAAAATACCACAGAGAGACCAAACAAAGCAAGCAATAAATCAGTAGATCTAAATCTAGCCACAAAAATAATTACCTTAAATGCAGATGTTCTAATGACATCAATTAGAAGACAGAAATTGTCAGAATGGATTACAAATAGAATGACCTAAAAATATTCTGTGTACATGAAACCCACTTCAACTATGATGATATAGGTAGTTTAAGAGTAAAAGGCTGGAAAATGTATACCATGCAAACACTGATCAAAAGAAAGCTGGGGTGGCTTTGTGAAGATCAAATAAAGTAGACTTCAGCAGAAAGAAAATTACCAGAGGCATAGAAGGACATTACATAATGATAAAATAATTGATTCACTAAGAAGACATAACAATACTAAATGTGTATGTACCTAACAACAGAACCAAATTACATGCAGTGAAATCTGACAAAACTGAAAGGAGAAATAGACAACTCCACAATTATAATTGAAGATTTAACACTCCTCTCTCAATAATAAATAGAACCAGTAGATAGAAAAACAACAAGTACCTGTATATAGAAAGAGCTCAATAACGCCATTAACCAACTAGATCTAACTGACATTTATTGCCCACTCCACCCAGAAAGAGCACATGGAATGTTCACCAAGATAGACCATATCCTGAGTCATAAAACAAACCTTAACAAAATTTAAGGAAGTAAAATCATACAAAGTATATTCTCTGACCACAGTGGAACATAAGGATAACTGAATAGTCTTCAAATACTTGAAAACTGAGCAACTCATTTCTAAATAATCCATGGGTTAAAGACGAAATCTCAAGAGAAATTAGAAAATATGTTATGCTGAATGAAAATGGAAACACAACATATCAAAGTTCGAAGAGTACTGCTAAAGCAGTGTTTAGAAGGAATTTATGACATTAAGTGCTTGTATTAGAAAAGAAGAAAGTTCTCACGTCTATAGTCTAAGCCCCTGATTTTAAAAACTAGAAAAAGAACAACATAAATCAAGTAGAAGAAAGTAAATAAAGATAGGAGCAGAAAACAGGGAAATTAGAGGCTGAAAAAATAAGGAAAATCAATGAAACCAATCTGTTTCTTTGAAAAAGCCAATACAGTTGGTAAACACTAGCAAGACTAACCAATAAAAAGAGGAATACAGTACAGATTACCAATATTAGAAACGAAAAGGGATATTACTACAGTCTCTGAAAATATTAAAAGGATAATAGGGCAGTGCTACAAACAACTCTACAGAAATACATTTGACAACTTAGATGAAATGGACCAATTCTTTGAAAACCACAAACTACTAAAAGCCACCTAAGATAAAAGATATAACCCCAAAATGATTAAATACATTGAATTCTTAGTTTAAAACATTTCAAAAAATAAATATCTAGTTCCAAATGGTTTCACTCGTGAATTTAACCAAGCATTTAAAAATAACAGCAATTCTGCAACCTCTTTTAGAACAAAGAGGGAAAACTTCCCATCTCATTTTATAGGTCAGCATTACCTAATACCAAACCAGACAAGACAGTACAGAAAAAGAAAACTACAGATCAATATCACTCATAAACACAAACATGCAAATCCTTAACAAAATATTAGCAAGTTCAACCCAGCAATATATGTAGAAAACACACCATGCCAAACGCGTTTTTTCCTGAGAATGCAAGATTAGTTCAATATTCAGAAATCAATCAATATGATCTACCATATTATAGTCTGCAGAAGAAAAGCCACATAATCACATCAATTGATGCCTAAAAATCATTTGAAAGAGTATGACATTTGTTCATAATGAAAAATTCTCAGCAAACCAAGAAGATACGAGAATTTCCTCAACCTCTAAATCTGATAAAAGACACCTATGAAAAATCTATGGGTAACATCATTCTAATTTTTTATTATTTTTATTTTTTGAGATGGAGTCTCACTCTGTTGCCTAGGCTGGAGTGCAGTGGTGCGATCTCAGCTCACTGCAACCTCCATCTCCCAGACGGAATCTTTCTGGTTCAAGCAATTCTCCTCCCCAGCCTCCCAAGTAGCTGGGGTTACAGGCACCTGCCATCACGCCCAGCTCATTTTTGTATTATTAGTAGAGACGGGGTTTCACCATGTTGGCCAGGCTGGTCTTGAACTCCTGATCTGAAGTGATCCACCCGCCTCAGCCTCCCAAAGTACTGGAATTACAGGCATGAGCCATCATGCCCGGCCAATATCATTCTTAATGGCAAATTTATATGCTTTCCCCCTAAGTTCATGAAAAAGGCAAGAATACACTTATCACTATTATTCAACATCATAGTGGAAGTCTTAATACAATAAAGAAAGATAAAGTTGTGCAGAAGGGAAGAAATGAACCTGTCCCTATTTCCAAATGACATGATCATCTATGTAGAAAATCTCAAAGGGCCTATCTTTTACATTTCTAGAACTAATAAAGGGGTTTAGTGTAGTCAGCAAATACAAAAGGTCAATCATTTACTTTTAAAAAATGTATGTATTTAAGGCATACAACATATTTTGATATACATAGTCAAAAGATTACTATAATCAAGCTAATTAACATATCTGTCTCCTCACATACCTTTTAAGTGTATGTGCGGTGGGAGTACCTGATATCTACTCTTAGCAAATTTTCAGAATACGATACAGTATTAACTGTAGTCATCATGCTGTACTATGGATCTTTAGACTTATTCATTCTACATATATTCCAGATATAGCTGAGTTCATGCAATATTTTTCTGTGTCTGGCTTATTTCACTTAGTGTAATGTCTAGTTTATCCATGTTGTTACAAATTGCATGCTCTCATTTTTTAAGGCTGAATAATATTCCATTTCTTTATTCAGTCATCCATTAATGAACATTTAGATTGTTTCTATATCTTGACTATTGTGAATGCTGCAATAAAGATGAGCATTCTTGTGTTAGTTATATATATATAACTATATATATAACTACATATAACTATATATACAACTATATATAACTATAGTCCATCTTGTGTTGCTGTAACAGAATACCAGAGACTGGGTAATGTATGAGGAAAAGAGGTTTATTTAGTTCACGGTTCTGCAGACTGGGAAGTTCAAGGACATGACCTTGGCTTCTGGCAAGGGCTTTCTTGCTGCACCATAACATGGCAAAGAAGGTCAAAGAGGAAGCTGACCTGTGTGAAGAGACAGATCCCAGGGGCATGCTGGCTTTATAACAACAGACTCTTGCATGAACTAATTTATTCTCATGAGAACTAATCCAGTCTGCCCAGAGAGAGAACTCACCACTTTGAAAACAGCACCAAGCCATTTATGAAGGATATGTCTCCATGACCCAAACACCTCCCACTTGACCCCACCTTCCAACACTGCCACTTTGGGGATGAAATTTCAGCATGACTTTTGGTGGAGACAAGCCACATCCAAACTATAGCAGTCTCTTTGAGGTACTGATTTCATTTCCTTTGTGTGTATACACAGAAGAGGGATTGTTAGGTCACATGGTAGTTCTATTTCTGTTTTTTGAAGAAACTCCATACTTTTTTCCATAATGGCCATACCAATTTCCATTCCCATCAACAGTGTACAAGAGTTCCCTTTTCTCTATATTGTCAACACTTTTTGATAATAGCCATCTTAACAGGTATGAGATGATGTCTCACTGTGGTTTGGATTTGCATTTCCCTATTGATTAGTGATGTTGAGTGCTTTTTTCATATACCTATTGGGCATTTGTATATCTTTTTTGATATACAAATAGATTTTGAAAAAAAATCTATTCAGGTCCCTTGCCCATTTTTTAATTAGGTTATTTGGGTTTTTTTTGCTATTGAGTTGTGTGAGTTCCTAATATATTTTGGATATTAACCCTTTTCAGATACATGATTTGCAAATATTTTCTTTCAATATGCAGGTTGTCTTTTCATTTTTTTTTCTTTTCTATACAGAAGCTTTTTGGTTTGATGTAGTCTGACTTGTTTATTTTTTGGTTTTGTTGCCTAAGGTTTTGGTGTCATATTCAAAAAATTGCCAAGGCCAATGTCAAGCAACTTTTCCCTATGTTTTCTTCTAGGAGTTTTACCATTTCAGGTCTTATGTTTAAGTCTTTAATCCATTTTGAGTTGCTTTTTGTGTATAGTGTAAGATAAGGTCCAATTTCATTTTTTGCATGTGGATATTCATTTTTCCTGACATCATTTATTGAAGAGACTGTCCTTTCACCATTGTATATTCTTGGCACCTTGTCAAAAATTAGTTGACTGTATATCCTTGGGTTTATTTCTGGGCTCTCTATTCCATTTTATTGGTTTATGTGTCTGTTTTTATTGCCAGTACCATACTGTTTTGATCACTATAGCTTTGTAATAGAACTTGAAATCCGGAAGTTGGTGACTCTAACTTTGTTCTTTTTTCTCAAGATTACTTCAGCAATTTGGAGTCTTTCATGGTTCCACACAGATTTTAGAATAGTTTTTTTCTATTTCTGTGAAAATTTTCATTGACATTTTGATGGGGATTGTGTTCAATCTATATATCACTTTGGGTAATATGCACATTTTAACAATATTAATTCTTTAAATCTACAAATATGGGATATGCTTCCATTGATTTGCATCTTATTTTTTTTCATCAGTGTTTTATAAAGTGTTCAGTGCAGAGATTATCCACTTTCTTGGTTAAATTTATTTCTAAGTATTTTATCCTTTTGGGTACTGTTGTAAATGAGATTTCTCTATTTCCTTGTCAGATAAGTGGTTGTTGGTATAAAGAATGCAACTGATTTTTGTGTGTTGATTTTGTATCCTGTAACTTCACTGAATTTATTAGTTCTAACAATTTTTTTGTGGAATCTTTAGGCTTGTCTGTATGTAGGATCATGTCATCTGCAAACAGATAATTTTACTTCTTCCTTTCCAGTGTGGGTGGCTTTTACTTCTTTTTCTTGTCTATTTGCTCTTGCTAGTAATTCCAGTACTATGTTGTATAGAAGTGGCAAGGCATCCTTGCATTGTAATAAATCTTAAAGAATAAGCTTTGAGGTTCCCCCCCACTGATTATGACATTAGCTGCGGGATTCTCCTAAATGGCCTTTACTGTACTGGGGAAATGTTCTTCTCTACATTTTATTCTATTTTATTTTATTTTTTGTTATTTATTTTATTTTATTTTTTGAGAGAGGGTCTTGCTCTGTTGCTCAGGCTAGAGTCCGTGGCACAATCATGGCTCACTGTAGCCTCAACCTCCCAGGCTCAGGTGCTCTTCCCACCTCAGCCTCCTAAGTAGCTGGGACCACAGACTCATGCCAACCCACCCAGCTAATTTTGGTATTTGTTTTTGCTGTTGTTGTTGTTTGTAGAGATGGGGTTTCTCCATGTTGCCTAGGCTGGTCTAACACTGGTTGTTTTCTGTGTGTTTTTTTTAAAAATAGTAGCTATCTTTTTTTTTTTTTTTTTTTTTTTGAGACGGAGTCTCGCTCTGTCGCCCAGGCTGGAGTGCAGTGGCATGATCTCGGCTCACTGCAAGCTCCGCCTCCCAGGTTCACGCCATTCTCCTACCTCAGCCTCCCGAGTAGGTGAGACTACAGGCGCCCACCACAATGCCCGGCTAATTTTTTGTATTTTTAGTAGAGACAGGGTTTCACCCTGTTAGCCAGGATGGTCTCGATCTCCTGACCTCATGATCCACCCGCCTCAGCCTCCCAAAGTGCTGGGATTACAGGCGTGAGCCACCGCGCCCAGCCAAATAGTAACTATCTTAATGGTGATGTCTCTGTGGTTTTGATTTGCATTTCCATAATGGCTAGTGATGATGAGCATCTTTTCATATGCTTGTTGGTTATTTGTATTTATTTTGAGAAAGGTCTGTTTAAGTCCCTTCCCCAGTTTTCATTTGGGTTATGTTTTTGTTGAGTCTGAACTGGTCTTCTTATTTTCACTTTTTTTTTTTTTTTTGAGACAGAGTCTTGCTCTGTCACCCAGGCTAGAGTGCAGTGGTGCAACCTTGGCTTACTGCAACCTCCGCTTCCCAGGTGCAAGCGACTTTTCTGCCTTAGC
Organism: Pan paniscus; assembly: GCF_029289425.2. Classification (NCBI taxonomy): domain Eukaryota; kingdom Metazoa; phylum Chordata; class Mammalia; order Primates; family Hominidae; genus Pan; species Pan paniscus. The sequence goes on from NC_085926.1 coordinate 125,865,956, forward strand.
TTCCCGAGTAGCTAAGACTACAGGCATGTGCCACCATGCCTGGATAATTTTTGTATTTTCGGTAGAGATGGGGTTTCACCATGTTGGCCAGGCTGGTCTTGAACTCCTGGCCTCAAATGATCTGCCTGTCTTGGCCTCTCAAAGTGCTGGGATTACAGGCGTGAGCCACCGCGCCTGGCCCGTTTATATTATTTTGTATTAGTTGTCCCAGAGATTTCAATATGAAATCTTGACTTATTACAGTCTACCTTAAGTTAATACTTTTACCTCTTCTCAAACAATATAAGAACCTGACAACAGTTTAATTTCATTCCTTCCACCCATTGTACTTTTGCTGTTATATAGTTTATATACCCTTATATTGTGGTTGTGGTTCTTTAAACAACCTGTTATGTTTATTCACAAAATTGCCATTTTCAGCATTCTTCACTCCTTCCTAAAGTTACAGGCTTCCAACCTTTCAATAAAGTGTCTTTACCTTTAAGTTTTTTTCTTTAATACTTATGGTAGTGCAAGTCTCCTGGTAATTAATTCTCTTGGCTTTTGATTGTCCGTAAATGTCTTCATTTGTCTTCATTTTCAAGGTATATGTTTTGCTGGTTATAGAATTATATATCGGCAGTATATGTCAACACTTTAATATGTCAGTCTATTTCATCTGGCTTTCATAGTTTTTATTTAAAAAGCAAATGTCAGTCTCATAGTGGTTCCTTTGAAGGTAATGTGTCCTTTTTTCTCTGACTTCATGTGAGATTTTTCTTTTCACTGTTGTTTTCAGCAATTTGACTATGATCTGCCTAAGTGTGGGTTCTTTGTTTTTATTCTACTTGGGGTTCACTGTGCTTTTGGAATGTATGGATTGATGTTTTCATCAGTTTTGGGGAAATTCTCAGCTTTTGTCTTTTTAAACATTGCTTCTATTTTGTTCTCCCTTCTTTCCTTGTGAGATGCTCATTTTCTGTACACTAGACCTTTATGTGCCATGTGTCTCTTGGGGTCTTACTGGAATTCTTCCATACTTTTTTCTTCCCATACTTCAGTTTGAATATTTTTTATTGAACTATCTTCAAGTTCACCTATCCTGTCTTCCGTTGTATTCAGACTGCTGTTAACCCAGCCATTTTCTTCTTCTTTTCAGATACTATATTTTTCATTTCTAGAATGTCCACCTTATTCTCTTTCATAGATTCCACTTATTTTGTGAATTTCTCTACTTTTCTCATCCATTTTTGTCTATCTGTTTTTTTCTGTTTTCTTTATCTTATTATTAATCAGTTATTTCAATATTTGGATAGTTCACAAGTCTGCTTCTGTTATGTTTTTTTCTTTGATCAGCCATATTTCCCTGCCTATGCCCATGTCTGGTGATTTTTTTCTTGTATACTGAGCTATGGAAAAGAACCAGAGGCTCCTGATGATCTCCTCCCTGAGAGGATTCTGCCTTTCCTTGGTAAGTTAGAGCAAGGGACTGATTCCCTCAGTCCAATCAGGGCCTGGGATGGGCCAGGGTAAGTTGCAGCCTTAATAAGTCTCAGTCTTCTGTGCTTCAGCCCTGTTCCTTAGGCATGGGCCAGTCTTCCCCGCCACTCCTGACTTTGGATGGTAAGCTGGAAGGATCTGTCTCCTCTATCCTGGAAGACTGTGGGGATTCTAAACAACTTCAGAGTTGTTTAGCTTAGCTTTTTAGCCTCCCTGAACAACTTCAAAACCTGACAGATCTCTTGAGATGGAGACCACATGTGTGTTTGTGGCAAGCCCCTCACTTAAGCCAGATTTGGTCACCTATATACCATGCAGCTGTGAGAGATTTCTCTCTGACCATTAAAAGTATTTGGCCCAGAATCCAGATTGCCCCATTAATCAGTGCTTTTGAGGAGAAAGTTGGCCACATGTTTGAGGTTCCTCTGTGCAGATCCTCTAGCTACCAATCTGTCACAACAGCCCCACACAACTGCCAAAAACCCCCCTGGTCTCTCTTTCCTTCAGCAGGGTTCCTCTGTCTGTGCCAAATCCAGCTCTTAGCGTTGGTCCAGAATCAGCAAATCCCTCAAGGGCAGAAAACAGCCTAGAAGAGGCTCTTCCCTCTCTGGAATGTTAGCTCATCTAGTCCTTACTGTTTCTGCACCTCTCCGATGCCTTTCAACATATGACTTTTCCATATATCCATGATCGTAATGATCACTGCATTATGATCACTGGCCTTCCATGACATCTTATAAAGAAGTGGAAGAATGGTTATCATACCTGTTATGTTTTAGACACATTTCTTTTTGTATATTTGTTTTATAATTTTACAAAGAGAAAAAGGGAAAGAATGGAACCTCAAAGAGGTTAAGTACCTTATTCAAACTGATGGTTACTAAGTAGCATAGCAGTAATCGAAGCCAGTTATCTGACAACAAAACTTTTACTGTGCGTTCCTTCCTGACCTCAAGATCATAGACTTTTGTCCTGCTGTTCCACTGAGGCCACTTCAGTGCCATCCTAAGCAGTTAGCAGAGGCCTTGGGGAGTCCCTAGTTCTGTCTTTACCTTGAGGAAGCTGAGGGTGGAGCCAGTAGCCCTGCTGAGTTATATATTGGTTGATGCTGGCCCCGTACTCTCTGGTACTCTTGCCTTCAGGATTTGGACTTCAGAATTACAGTGTTTCCTTATCTCTTGCCAAAGATCATAAACTAGACCCTCCCCCATGGGGTGGCTTAGGGAAACTGGTTCACATTATGTAAGCATATCATTCTGTGATGTTTTTCCATAACTGGAAGAGTGGGATAAAGCACAGACAAACCCTAGTCAAGATCAGCATCTCGTCTGTAAATGCTCATTTTGCAAAGGGGCCTTTCAAAGTACAGATGGCCCTCATGGTGGCAGTGAGAATCCCTGGTGTACCGGGAAAGCCTCCAGCTCTGGGCTAGGCTCCTGGGCCCATCTACAAAGTATCTTCTTCCTCCCAGCAAGCAGGTGGACATTCAGTCACGTTTGTTAGATCCATTTACCTAAGATTATCTTATGAAATAGTTTGTACCCAAATTAGGATTTAATAGCAAAATCATCACAAAACAAGCAAAGACAGTGAAAGGGGAGGAAAGAGGGAACTAACTTATCAGCTGTAAAACTGACTAGAAATTTTCCTGCATTCAACCACTCTAGCTTAATACCTGTCTGGCATATAATAAGTGCTCAATAAATATTTCTGACAGAACACTAATGGGGTAAATTTTCCCTTCCTTGCCCGCAACCATAATTATATGAATATAATGGACACAGTTGCTGCATAGGTTAACCTCAAGAAAGCTGGCAGGGAAGACACACCAAACAGAAAGAATTCCATGCGATGATTGCTACTTACAGAGGCCTATACAAATCTAGGGGTTTGGAAAAGATGTCACAGAGAGATTGACTCTGAGCTTACTTCAAGAAGTTGGGGTTTGCCCAACAGAGCAGCACAAGGAGAGAATTCTTGGTCGTTAACATACCAGTTGCATGTCATGTTACCTGACGGTAGTTTTGAGTGTCAGGAACACCAGCTGCACAATGAAACAGTAGCAGGAGATGAACCTGGAGAGCTAGACAAGAGCCAGCCCACAGAGAACTTCAAATGCCATGCTTTGGAATTCATAATTTATCTCTAAATGAGGGAGAGCCATTGAAGGATTTCAACAGTAAAGTAATAAAAGATTAGTGCTTATTGAAAGGACCAGACACCTCAATTCTACCTGCACACACCTTCAAGAGACTAAAAGGGATTGTCCTAGTTGGAATTATTAAGTGTGGGGACTATGATTGTCCTAGAATTCACTCACTGCCCCAGGTATTTGCCCTAAATATAGCTCTTGAGTGGACAGATGGTCAAGAACTCTGTCTCTGGTATCCTGAATTAACAGGCTCTGTAAGACCCTGTCACAAAATCCAAGTTGCGAAACAGAATGGATGAAATTTTGAAGGTGAAGTAGCTAGGTCTTGAAATTCCTGCTTTCTAGAGAGTAAGGGAGATGAGGCTGCTGCTCTTCTCTATTCCTACATTTAGTCCCTGTTTTGCGGCTGTGTAAGCCAGGTGGCGAGCCAGAGAAGGGGAAGGAGTTGGAAACTGAAGGGGAAGGAGCTGGAAATCAAATTAGCTAATTTTGACCTCTGACTTAATAGCATTTTATAAATAGTTTTACAGGGTAATCACTAAATTATGACTGGGATGAAGGGTACATTCTTGTCTGCATTTTCTTTGTTCCCTCTCAGAGTATGAGAATTTAAGAGTTGGCTTTATAGTTTGACCCACTGGGTTTGAATAAGAATGTAATGTGACTTTTATTACTTTTTCAGTTTTTGAATTTTGTTCTTGAGTAATTTAACTTGACATAGTAATATTTGCAATATACATAAAAAATAAAATTACAAAACATAGCTTTGAGCTACAAAAGATGTAAAGGGAGGAAGAAAACACACATGCAGGGGAAAGAAGATATAGCATAGAAATTCAGAATTATCTCAGGGAGGGAAGTGGAAAGAAGGAGATAGAAGGGCCCTAGGCTAACGGAGAGGAACAAACATCCAGAGATTAATGGACGAAAATAGTTCTTAGGAACTAGATGAGTGAAAACAAGCAAAGTTTGGCCTCTCAGAATTGATGGGAGAAATAATTCAGTGGAAAGTAAGCCTTTTTAAATAATAGGTAAAATTCAATTAAGTAACATTGATGTCAAATAGACTAATAATGTCCATTGAAGAGATACTGAATTTTTTTTATCATACTGTGATTTGACTCAACTAATACTTTGTTGCAGCAAAGAATACATCAAATATTACGCTGGGTGCTAAGGACCCAGCAATGAAAGATGCGCTCTATGCCCAGAAGGAACTCAGGAACTAGGGCAAGACAGATCAACTATGCATATAGTTAAGTGCACATAGTGAAGGATCAGCTAACTCACTCCACAGGGAGGAATTAGTCAAATAAAGAAAAATGAGGCCGGGCACGGTGACTCAATCCTGTAATCCCAGCACTTTGGAAGGCTGAGGCAGGTGGATCACCTGAGGTCAGGAGTTCGAGACCAGCCTGGCCAGCATGGTGAAATCCTGTCTCTACTAAAAATACAAAAAGCCAGGCGTGGTGGCAGGTGCCTATAGTCCCAGCTACTCAGGAGGCTGAGGCAGGAGAATCACTTGAACATGGGAGGCGGAGGTTGCAGTGAGCCAAGATCGCACCATGCACTCTAACCTGGGCAACGAGCAAAACTCCATCTCAGAAAGAAAAGAAAAATGAGAAAGTTGTTTGTACTTTACACCAGGAACAATATATATCAAAGCATGGTAGAGAAAGAGTAGGTTGAGTTACTTTAACGTTTTAATGTCTTCATTCTCTAGTATTCATGAATGAATCTTAGTCTATTTTTTGATTAAATGTCAATTATTGTTAAGAGATAAGACCACACTCAGTATATGAAACCACGAAAGCTGAATTTATTGATTACTTAGTGTAGGAATGGTTATTTGGTCAGAGATATTCTCATTGAACAAAGCAAACTGATGATTTTATATAGGATTGTGGGCAGGAGTTGAGTTTGGTTTAATGTTGGTTACAAAGATGAGAGTGGATTGCTGTTCCTCAGAAGTGTGGATTATGTTTGTTCATTGCTGAGGCAGGAAGGGGTCAGGTCAGCCTTAGAAGAGGACTCAGTGGAGTGAGTCAGCCTCTGATTGGCTGCCTTCCACAGTGTGAGGCTGTCTCTGACTGGTTGATTCCAGAGTCATGGTCACTGAAGCAAGTTGTCATTGATTGATTAATCAGGATGAAAACCACTTCTGATGTTGCCTTGTCATGGCTCGGGAACAATTAGTCTTTTCTCAGGAGCATGGGACTTTTCTGTATCCCACCCCTCCCTTTCTCATCTTCAAGCAGCAAGACAGACCATCAGGGATTGTCCCAATATTCACTACCATTGTTAATTTTGTCTTTAAATTATTCGTTGAAACATTTCTTAGGACAGTGGCTCTGTAGATTTAAGACTCTGGATAAACACATCAGACTGTGCAACAAAGTATAACAAAGGTATTGCAAGAAGGGATTAGAGGGCAGTATAAAGGCATGATCTAGATTTTCCAAGGTCTGACATACTCTTAAGTAGATAAGCTACCTTGACAGTTTGAGTTCTCAGTAGTATAAACACTGTCCTCCTGGCTTTGTTGGAAAATGAAAGATTCTATATAGTTACATTTTCCCAAGAATTCATGCCAGTACCTTTAAGTGGCTAAATCTGATTACATTTTTAACAAGGAAAAAAGTATCCCAAGTTATCACACTCTTCTTTGCCTTGTGAAAGAGTTCTTTGAAGGAAAATAATATTTTTTTGAAGAAGTACTAAATTCTAGGTGATTTCATATATTGTCTCAATTCTCACAATATCCTACAAAAGTAAATTCTTTATTTTTATTACACAAATATTGTGACTAAATCCAGGGTTCAAACACGGATCTGTCCAATTTTAAAGTTAAAATAACTTTTTAAAATATCTCAGTCATTAAGAGCATCAAAAATTGTGCTTCTCTATATGTGAGTGATGTCCATTGGCCATTGAGTAATGTAGTACTACTGTATTTGCTCCCTAAACTAGAAGGCCACAAATTACAGGGTTTCATGGGTTTTTTTCCTCTCCTTCCCACTGCTGTTGGTTACCATTTCTTTTCTTGTTGCTCTCTCCCTGTTATGTTACCAGATTGTACATACAAGATTATGCATCAATCATACATATAAATAGATTTTACATACAAGACTATATATGCAGGCAATTGTACATATGTTTAGATTACACATACAGTTAGGCCATTAGACCTTGTGTTATTAACAATGTCTCCAGTTTTTTCAGAATAAAATTCAAGGTCTTTTATCACAGCACCAATACTCAGACACTTGTTTTACATTGCTCAGGGTTTTCACTTGTGCTCTGGGCACTAGCAATCGTCTGACTTCCTGTTAAATGAGGAGTTACTGTAACAGGCAGCATCTAACCACCACAGGGAAAGATTTAGGCAAGCAGGATAATCGGAATCATTTGGTTAATGGCCCTTGCCTTTACCTTATTACATTTTTTATAAATTTTCTGAGTAAATCTCATGTGTACAAAGGTTTCCCAGGTGTATTCTTTAACAGAAATAAGCCATAGAAAGGAAAGGTCCTTCTGCAGACCAATCTTATCTCTGCAACTTAATAGCACCATGTGATTTTGAGCAAGTTGCTGAATTTTGCTAAATCTGTTTTCTTTATTCATAAAATAAGGATGATAATAATACATTATTAACTCATGCAGTTGTTGCAAAGCTTAAGAGAGTATTATGCCAAATGCTGAACACTGTGCTTGGCATATGAGAAGTGCTCAATAGATGAGAGTTATAACAATCATTATTGCTTATAGTAAGTGGCAAGGAGTCCACTGTGCTTTAGTGTCCTAATAATGTTCAGCCCGTCATCTTATTGTTAATGCCCTGCCAGGCCCAAATGAGGAGGCATACTGAGATGAGGTCATTCTGTCCTCATGCGTTGGGAGTCAAAGGACTGAGTCTTTCTACTTTCTTCATTTCCTCCTATTGTAAACATGCGCTAATGACATACTTACTGCACATTCACACAGCCTGCTTTTCTGTATGGAGCCAGGTACACATTTTCATGTAAGGAACTCTTTGAAAATATTGTCCAGAATGTACTCTTCTAATAGGAATTAAAGATGAAAACATTGTATTACCGGACATTGTGGCTAGCCCTGACCCTGGAGGTTTGCTTTGAGTTGTAAAGATTTTAGAATATGGACTTCAGTTAAAACCTATGCTGAATTTTTCTCGTGTAAAAGTTTGTCTTTAAAAAGTGTGTTGTCACAAATACCATGAATAATTTGAATTTAGATGAAAACAGCTTCTGGAATTATGGCAAACTAGCCAAGGGGCATATTAGTCATATACTGGATAGTTTTTCCTGGAAATCTATAAATTGCCTTCTTAGCATAAAAATAAAGGAATAGATATGGCCAGATTGCTCAAGTGACTCCATTGCTCATGTGGTTACATGTGCATTTTGTCAGCTTTGCCACACTGTAATTGGCTCTTCTGTTGGATAACTTCCTAGAAAGCCTAAAATAATTTAGTCTATATAAGTCTTATGAGTCAATGATACCCTAAGTGGAAACACAGGTATTTAAAACCAGCCAGCTTTCCTTTTGACTTTTTTTTTCCTGAGGCCCTTCTCAGGAACGTAACTATTTTTGTTAGGAAGTGCAGAAAGGAGTGGTCTGTTGTTTAATGACAGAACCACTGACATGCAGGAGGAGACCAAAGGGAAGGTGCCTTAGTTCTAAGGAAAAATCTTTTGTCATTTGTACAGTGAAAGCTCATTATAAGAGCTAGTTAAGCTTCTTTAATCTAAAATGCATCCTAATTGCCTAAAAAGGTAGTCCAGAAATTTTAGGTTAATATATCTTATTGCTGTAGAAAATATTAATGCCTTGTTTTCAAGGTTTTAAATCCATTTTATAAATAATAAAGTAGAAAATGAATCAAATACAGACTCCTATTAGTAAAATTTGGGGGAAGGTAGAACATTCTGGGTTCAACCTCACTGAAATCTCATTATGAGTCCTTGGTGAATGCTTCTGTTATAAAATACTGATTTAAATATGGTATCAGGGGCTGTCTCTTAGAAAAGAAGTTTGCATGTAAGATAAACTGGCAAGCATTTTAGATCTCATACTATTAGTTATGCTCTTGAATTAATTATGCTTCCTTCTGAAATGAAAATGTGTATTCATGAATATGCTTTGGATTTCCATCAAGTGTTCTTAAAATGTCAAATTGCATTCAAAAGTTGCTTCAGCTTGATGGGTCAGGCAAAATCAAATATAGAAAGTGAGGCCAGAATCTATTTATGGAGGCAGTAGACCTTTCACACGTGGCCCCAGCCTGCCCCTGCAGCCTCAGCTCCTCCTGCCACTCCTCCACCCCACAAAGCCTAGCGCCAGCCACAGGGACCGGGGGTCACTTCCTGAACATGCTTTCCTCCTGTGCCTTTGTTTACCCTGTTCCCTTTGCGTGTAGGGCCTAACTCAACATCCTCAAAATCTGGCAAAAATCCCACCTCCTTGTAGTGGTTTATGTAATCCTTTGGTCAGAACGAACAGCATGCTGCTTTGCCAGTCGCTGCCCTTGTCACACTATACTCAGACTGTCTAAGGCACAAGACGTTGTTTTACTCATCTCTGTGTCTCCTCTGAAAGCCAGCCCAGGGCCTGGCTTTACGTTATAGATGCTCAGTAAGTATTTGTTTACTGAATTGCATTTTCACATCTCTGTAACCTGTCCTATTCTTCTATCATGTAAAATGCCACAGAAATTATCAGAGTTTTACAGGTCTTATGGAGAATGTTTTGAAATAGGGACTTTTCATTTCCCTGTCTAGGGAGACAGTTAATGTTGAGTTTTCCCACATAGCTAATGTCCCAAACTATCAATGTTTTCTCCAGGAAACCATTTTGTGCCTCATTGGTTTACTGAAAACATAACAGCACTGTCCAAGTCTGACTCTCAGCTTGAATGCCATTAAAGAGTAATGAAGGGAAAAGTTACATAAAAGGTTCAAATTATTACAGTAACTGCATTTCAAAGATAATTTTAATGGTGAGTTAGTTTGTGAAATGAGAAGACCAAGCTTCATTGTGGTAAGATTTTACCCTTTTCTTTTGATAAAATTCTAAGCAATTTTTGAAAAGTGTAAGTCTCAAATTACCTAGGTTGCCTACTAAAACGGCAGATTCCTGGCCCTCACTATTGGCAGATTCAGAGTCAGTGAGTCTAAAATGAAACCTAGGAATCTGAATTGTAGGAAATATAGAGGCAATTCTGGTGTGAAAAAAATCACAGGATTGCACTTCGAAAAACACAGATGTTCTGAGGAAAGTGGAAAGGTAATATCATATTAATGGACATATTATATGCTCAAAATATTTGCTAAGCATATGTTACATAAGCCAGGCCCTGGGCTGGCTTTTAGAAGAGATACAGATGAATAAGGCAATATCTCTTCCTCTAAACAGCATGATTGTGTACTTGAATATTCTAGGAAGTTGGATAAAGTTACTTGCTCAAAGTGTCCTGGCACTGATAAGCCAGAATAGGCTGTCAGTTATGTTCTGCTCTAATTGCAAGAGTGTTCTGGGCTTAGATATACATTTCATACATTCATGATGAACAAGGAAAGAAATGCTTTACCATGGCCAAAGAAGTCAGACAAGATATTCCTCATGCCTCCTTGTTCTGAAAAAAGACTTGGATTTAGAGATTCAGTAGCTCTGAGCTGGAGTGAATGGCTCATTATGTTTTTGCTATAAGTATCTATAAAATATATTTCCAGTTAATCATATGAGGGGTTTTAAACCTTTATTATCTGGCACCCTCAACAAATAACTCAGAAATAAGTACTCTAAAAGACCAAAGTTTACCTGTGGCTCCCAAATTGCAACTTAGCTATAGTAATTTTTATCATTGATATCCCACAAGTTCACAGGGAGTTAGCATTCTATATATTATTGTGACAGTGAGTTAGAAATTACACTTTATTCCATCAGTGTGTAATTATAATCCTGTATTATATATGTTTTCATATTTGTCCTTTATTTCCCAGCAGACTCTGAGTGTCTTATGGACAAAAAAAAAAAAATCCTCAAACTTGTTATTCTATGACACCCAGTACAAACATGAGTGGGTATCCAAAATATACTTTTAGATTGCTTAAATTAACTACAAGTTTAAAATGTGTTTGATTCTGAAATTAGAGTGTTTAGAAGCTTCTACAGTGTGAAAGCCCCACAGGACAGTACTCATGTTACTGCGCGTGGATGAGAAATATCCTAGGAGAATGCTGTCTCAGGCTCTGATCTACTAGGGTGTGTCTGCAGGAAAGCTTAATGTTACAGAGGCAAAGAGTTGTACAACTATACAATCTGTGCTTTGCTTTTATGAAAAAGAGGTAAATTGTTAAAGAAAAAGAAAACATGCCAATAACAAGGATTTGTTTAAGAAAGCAAATCTTAGGCATGTCTTTGTGCAGCTTAATGTGTAGAACCATCTATATCCATGGCATATTATAAACAGCAGATCATTTTGTTACTCCTGAATCCTTAAGAAAATGTTCCACTATATTTGGTATCTTCAGTTCACTAAGGCAGAGAAGAACGTAATACATATTTTAAAACAGTATAAAGAGTTGAAATGGAAAATTTTTGTGCTTTAAAGAGGAAAATATCGATTACCAAAAAACTGTCATTTGGAGTAAAATGTACTATCTTTCTTCCTTTATCCTAACTCATACATGTGATCAATATTTTTATCACTCCCTTCCTCTGCCATTTCTTGGGTAAATATGGAAATGAGCACAAACTATCATTTTCTGTAAATCATTTCACTTAGACACAAGATAAATATGCCAAAGACTTATTATAATATTTTTTCTTTAATATTTATTTCACAAATACTGTCAAGCATCCTTTAGAAGATATTGTGCTTAGCACCTCAGGGAAGATAAAGATGTAGACCTTGCCTTCAAGGACTTATAAAATTTTGTGTCTCTTTCACTTCTAAGCAGTGGAATAGGTTTGACTAATAGCTGTTTGCAGGACCACTTCATAGAAGTACTAGTATTAGGCAGGCAAATCTGGCGGAAAAGATGAGCCCAACAACAGACAGCAGTCATTTTTCTCAGGATCTGAGATTAGATTCCTATATTCTTAAGAAGATGACTTTTATAATCAGCCAACTTTTAGCTCTTTGGATTTAGGACTTGCCATATTCTGAAAAGCCAGTCATCACTTTCTGTTTTGACCGCTCCCCCAACCGCCACCAAAAAAAAAAAAGTATAAGAAAAAAAGATACCTAGGACATGAGTAAGGAGCTGACCCACCCATGCATTCTGTTCAGTGTTTGTGTCTTCACTGTCCGTACCCAGTGTAGAAAGTGTTGGGGATACAGATGTGATTAGACATCTGCCCTCAAGGGACTTACAGTCTCATCTAACAAGGCAACATATAGGGAGATAAATTAGAGCAATGTATTTTCATAGGAACCTTGATTTCTGTTCAGGACAGTGGAAGCCAAAAAAGAGGGAATGGCCAATTCTGTGTAGAGACATGAAAGGCTTTGTGAGAGGTTGAAGGTGGAGCTGAGCCTTGAAAGAGGAGTAGGGGTTTGCCAAGTTGAGGAGGAGAAGAGGCCATTCTAGGCAGAGAGATCAGCCCAAGCCTAGGCCTAGAGACAAACAGCCTCCCTTATTTGGGGAATGGTTGAGTGTTCTGGTGCCTCAGGGGCAGGGGCGGCGCAGGAGGGAGAAGGGCAGACCAGGCATGTGAGGAGTTAGGAGCAGCTGGGTCACCAAGACTTGGTGTCTGTAGGGGAGGGGATGGGTATGGGAGGCACTGAGGAGGTACAGTCAGCAGAGTCGGTGACTGCTGAGAGGAGGGCTGTGGTGACATTCATCTGCAGCTGGCACCTCTAGCCTGCTGTGGCATCTATGGGCCATCCCCTAAGCTCACTCCCACCCACCACGTCCAGGCTCTCCCCTCTGTGATCTCCCCTTACTGGCCCAGGCTTTAGACCTGCTGGGACCCCTGCAGGACAGACTGGTGGTAAGACGGAGAAGAGACAAGGAAAAGATGGGCCCAGGGTTTGAAAGGCCCAGACTCGACTGAAAATCCACTAAGACCCAGTGCTGGGTTGACACAAAAGCCCGGGTATCACTCAGGATCAGATGGGACAGCATTGTGTAATTGCAGCTTATTTGGCACTCAGGGCCCAGCTCCAGAACGTTCTATTAAACCATCTATATGTCCACTCGGAAGTTATCAGATAATTCCAACACTTGATTTTTCCTTCCAAAATGAAGCAAAATCAAGCTGTAACAAATGGAACTTGGTCTTCCCCTTGAAGCTCTTTTATTTGATTTTCATAGTCATCTGTGTGGGGTAGCAAACAAAAAGCAGACAGATGATTGTGTTTTCCTGGCCTGGCAAGAAAAAGCTGGTCAAGGGCTATGAAGGCCAGCAGATAGAGAGAATGGAGAATGGCCACAGTACATAGAGGCCCAGCAGCCCTGTTCTGTGAGCCCAGGCACCCTATTGATGAGCACTGCACAGTATCAACCAGAATCCAGTAGAAGGCAGGTAAGCAGCTGTCAGCCTTGTACTGAAGGGCTTCATTCTGAAAATACCCAAGAGCCTCCTGTGTTAGACTTTAGAAAGTGGCAAGAAGCTAGGTTCATGTTTTCTAGGGTTTTAGGCACCAAAGCTAGAATTCTGATACGAGGTTGGAAAAAAATCAGAGAGCTGACAACTTGTGTGAGAATGAAACAAATCATCACAAGCATTATATCAGCAGTGAATAGATCATGTCTGACATGTGAGTCAGAAAGTAGCCCATCCACTCAGATATATGGGCCAGTTTAACTCCTAGAAGGCTATGCATTGCAAAATCCTTTTCTATTGTTAGGTCCACCAACAGCTCCTACCTCTCTCAAACATTTATGACCAAATGAGTTACTCTAAGTCATGTCAGGGAGCTTTTCCCTCTGCCTGAAGCCTGAGAGGAAGGCTCTGCCCATTCCTCAGCCCTTTAGCCTTCTGAATCTCTCTCTCCAACCCCGAAAGAAACTATTAAGGACAATTTGACCATACAGTTAGTAAACCATCAATTATAGACATAGCAAATAATTAAATTGAGAGTAATCAAAGGTAGGATTTCAGCAGCTTTAATAAACACCGGTTACTCATGCAACATCCTAGAACATGAAAGAGAATGAGAGTTAACATTTGGGTGCCTCCTGCACACTAGCCATTTTGTTTACACACCGTGCGTGAGAATAGGTATTAAAGGAAAATTCCTGTGGCAATACTTGTGAATAGGTATACAACAAATGGGAGTTCCTCCTTACCCTTCTCCACCTTTACATGGTTGCCTAATAAGTGAATCTTTGCAACAGGTTATGGAATTGCTGTCATTATCCTTAATTTACTGATGAGAAAAGGCTGAGATAAATTAAATTGACCAACTTTGTCTAGCTAGTAAATGGTGACACAGGGTAGGGACCAGGGTCTGTGTGTTTCCAAGGTCCACATGCTTTTTCCAAGGCACATGGATGCCGACAATAGTAAATATATGTATATTTTTCCCCTAAGACTGGTTTAGCATGACAGGCAACTTTGGGAGCTTATCTGAAGGATTACAAACCCCCACCTCCTGTTCTGGATCAAACCCAGGGGAAAATAGAATAAGCCTGCCACCTTGAGGTGACCCTGCAGGCAGAGGACATTGGGAGCAAGCACCGCTGCATTCAAGGGCAACTTGGGCAGCGAGTACCACGCCCCTCTGCTTCAGCCAGCTCCCTGCCGGGCTTTGTGTGGGAGGAGAGGTTCACTCCTGCACCCCCCAGAGAGGAGAGAATCTAAAATAGCCACACACACAAGAAGGAGGGAGTCTTTATAGAAATGATAAAGAAGAGAGGCAGGCATTGTCCTCTTCTATAATTTCCCCCTTTCCACTACGCACACACCAAAAAATATAAATAAATAAAAACCAGGGTATATATTTTGCATTTGAGGTCCATTTGGATATGACCTGCAAATATAATTTCTATTCATTTGTCTGTTTTTGAATAAAGAAAAGTCATGCTCAGAGGTTTGTATAAATTAAAGATATGGAGGTATCTCATTGAAATTCTACAGATGTGCTGATCCTACCCCAAGACACCTCTCATCAAAAGATTTCTCTTGTAGTGCTGGTGCTGACTTATTAATGAAGATCATGCTTTCATTTGATTATTTACCTAATCAGGATTCACCTTCAGTTTAAGCTCATTAAGTCTGCTGCTAATAGAGTGTACTTGATGGTGGAATTACATCCAAGTGAGACAGAGAATGTGTTCAGGCATTAATGGTCAGAAACAAAGACAGAGCACCCTGTAAGCTCATGTCACTCCTTGAGTGGAGCGTGTGAACTGCCTGCCAACCAAATAGAAAGGGCTAGTTTTGTAGAGTTAGGGCTGAACATTATAATTAAATACACTTGGTAACAGAGCATCAAAAGTGACAACACTAATTATTGCAAAAATCAAGAGAATAATACCCATTCTGTATATGCGTCATGTTGGGGAAGTCTTCTAATGGGCTTTTATGTGAAATTTGTGAGCTGGATTCAGGATGCTGGTTGCTCCGTGTGCCCTAACCCAACTCCAGTGACTCGCATTTGACCTCTTTGCTTCCACTTGCTGGTCTTCTGGAGGAGCTGTAATACAAACCAGCCTAGTAACATTTCTCCTGGATCTCACAAAAACAGACAACTAGATCATCTTACTCTTACCTTATGGGTGATTGCTTGTTTCAACTCCTATGGTTAAATCCTCTTCTTTAAGTCCTTCTTGCCCTACAAATAGGAAACTCCACTTTTTGTTAGGCTGAGAAAGCTCTCGCTACCACAGTGCCACATTGAAAGAGGGCCCAGGAACAGCAGAGCTGTGCCGTTAACTGAGGCCAGTGTGTCCCCTCCTTGGAAACGCTGCAGCTCAAACTTGGCACTGTAATGGGCTAAATTATTTATCCAGTCGGATAAGAGAGAAGGCAGCTAAAAGCCTCCTGAGTTAGTTTATAGCCTCAGTCCCTGGATTCAAACTGAGACAGGAAACAGGTCAGTTTATATCAGCAAAGAGAAAAAAAGACTTTTCCTTCAAAGTGCTCTTCCATCAGCTTTTATGCCTGGCATAAGCCCCAACCATGGTGAAAATAAGCTGTTCCCATCAATCTTCTTGGATTCATTGAGTACTGTGTGGCAGGCCCTGTGATATAAAAGATGCAGAATAGTGGCCTTTGGCCCCAATAGCACACTCACTTGGACGGGCAGGGAAAGCACATGCAAAATTAAACTTCTCATTCTTCATTCCGTACACACAACGTGTCAGGCACTGGGCTAGGTACTGGGGATGCAATATGGAAAACGACAGGCCAGTGAGCAAGATAGGAAAGCAGGTGATGGTGAAAATACCTCCTGACTGATGCAGTGATGGGCAAAGGGTATAAAATGACGCTGAAAGAAGACAGGCCAGGAAACACATGAGATTAATTTCTCAGTACGTGATACATATAGTAAAAGCCATGAGATCAAAGCAGAGTTCTTAATTTTGGTTTTGAGATCGCTGTCAACAACATACTCCAGTATCAGTCACCACCCAACATATGCAGTTTGCGCAGTGACTCTTCCAGGACCCTCTCTATGTGAAGGAGAGCTGGTTTACCTGAGGCCAGTGCTTTACAGGCTTTTTGATTAGTCACACAGACCAGGCTGTGAGTCTGGATAGAATGAGGTCATCGATGAGAGGCGTGTCTGCAAATACAGGCATGTCCCTCCTTCCGGGGGGTTTACCTCAGTCTCAGGAGCCATCCTTCAGATCAGGAAATATGGCCCTGACCTTGATGACCTTCCAGTGTGGACTTGGGAGGGGAAAATAAAAGCAGTGCATAGAAATGTGTTTCTTGTAACAGTGGATAGGAAATTTGTATACAGTTATTTTTCCAATGGAGAGTTGTACTTAAAGTCATGATTCTCTAAGTGTTATTTATATTCCTTGTTACAGTCCCTGGACTTCTAAATCTCACTTTTATCTCTTTAAGACACCTGTCTTGATGTCCTCTATTTATTTGCAAACACGGCCCTTTCCAACCCATTAATTTCTTAAGAGCAGGAAACATACTTTATGCATCTTTCAGAACTCCTTATTATAACTTAGCACATTGCCTTACATATAGTAGGCACTTAATAATTATCTGATGAATGAACTATATCATCCAAAACTGGAAGATGCACTGGGCATTTGGGTTTAGGGTCTTTCCTGAAATTTACCAAAGAATAGTCCTTCCCTAGTTGGGAAAGATCATGCAACTTAGGAAGAGAGGGAGAAACCAGCTTGCAATGATAAGGGATGGGAAGAACACATTCCTAGCTAGCCACATCAGCAAAAGCATTGCTAACCATCAACAGCAAGGCAGATGTCAAAGTCAGGTTACCTTTACAGTCAACCCTGAAATTCTTATTATAAAGGGGATGCTCATGATATGAACCAGCATTGGATATTATAGAATATAAGCCAATGGTGGACTCAGTCTCATGCATGATCACAAACAAGGGGAACACTATGAATAAAAATGACATTGAATGTCGCTATGGAGTACACAGTAGACATCACTATTGCTTAGAACTTGTCTTCAAGGTAGCACCTGGCAAGAAAGAGAAAAGTTACAGTCCCATAAACCTTTGATACAAACCATGCAGGGGGCGGTGCTGTCCACAATTGAGTTTCAGTTCCTGATCCTCTCATTTTTTCCACATAATTCTCTGCAGGTGGCATTGGCTGTGTAGGTCAAGACAAGGGCCAGGTTCGAAAATGCCTTGACGTGGTGGAGATCTACAACCCAGATGGGGACTTTTGGCGAGAGGGCCCTCCCATGCCAAGTCCCCTCCTCTCACTCCGCACCAATTCCACCAATGCAGGGGCAGTGGATGGGAAACTCTATGTCTGCGGGGGATTCCATGGAGCAGGTATGGGTCCAGTTTTAAACATTTTGTTACCTCCTTTGGTGTTGATTTGACTTTCTTTAACTGATCCAATCACCACTAATATTCCTGAGAGCAACGTGAGCACTGCAAAAGCATGGCTTTTAGAGTCAGGGACCCTGTGCAAAACCTCTTGGTCTGGGTTTCACATGGACAAAGTGAAGCTGGCACATCCATAGGCTGTCGTAAGAATTAAATGGAATCTAGTTTATGGCCATACCATCCTGAACACACCTGGTCTCACCTGATCTTGGAAACTAAGCAGGGTCGGGCCTGATTAGTACTTGGGTGGGAGAATTAAAAGGGAATCTAGTTTGTACAGCATCTAGCACATAGTAGACACTCACTATATAGTAGTTGAATATGAAGAGAAGAGAAATGGGAGAGGTAGCCTAATGACTATGGTGAGACTAAAGAAGAGATTTTAAAATGGGAAGAGTAGATGAAAGTGGAGTACTGATCAGAAGTGTTGGGTTTTATCTGATCAAGACTCAGAAAACTCTCTTATTCCTACCCCATGACTATCTCTTGAAATAAATGGCTTGAAAGCATTTCTAAAATAATACCTAATGCATGTGTTTATTACTAAACCTTTTTCCATATATCTAATTGTACCATCACTGCATTCTACAGTATGGATTTATAATTTTTTAATGTAACAATGAGATTCTAAACTATGCATAAATCTAGTAGGCACATGCCTCCAAAGTTTGATTAGTGGCATAAGTAAATAAGGCAGAATGCAGTTATATTAAAAATGACTAACTGTTGAATTATATTCTCACTAACAAGCACAAGGCCAGTACATACCCATGAAAACACGTGCCTCAAGAGCACTTAGAATTTTGGAAGAATGCCAGGTTAAAGTAAAGCTGATACTGCAGCAAAGCAGAGCCTTTTGCAAGCCTGCCTTCACTCTTTAAGCACATGATATGTTAAAGAATAAGATGGTGGCTGGGCGCGGTGGCTCACACCTGTAATCCCAGCACTTTGGGAGACCGAGGCAGGCAGATCACAAGGTCAGGAGTTTGAGACCATCCTGGCCAACATGGTGAAACCCCATCTCTACTTAAAAAAAAAAAAAATACAAAAAGTAGCTAGGTGTGGTGGTGCATGCCTGTAATCCCAGCTACTCGGGAGGCTGAGGCAGGAGAATTGCTTGAACCAGGGAGTTGGAGGTTACAGTGAGCCAAGATCGTGCCACTACACTCCAGCCTGGCAACAGAGCGAGACTCCATCTCAAAAAAAAAAAAAAAAAAAAAGAAAGAAAAAGAATTTGTGGATGAAAATGATATACTGTCTGAAATTTGTTTTAATCTATTCTAGCAAATATTGTTTTTAATGGCAAGAGGTGGCAAGAATACATTGAAAGTTGCCATAATAAAAACTTTACTTTTTCTTTCTCTATTTGCTCTTCAAAACATTTTTCAAAGAGGTTTTTAAAAAGTTGTTTTAATCTCTTTTACATTAAACATTACATGCCATGCTTGGGTAAAGACTGTAATCTATCATAGTAGTAAGAAACCTGGCCCAACAAGGAATCCTAATAGGGGCCCCTCGCTCAAGCCCTGCGTGTAAGAAGGGAGCTGAGGAGCCAGGAGGGAGAGCCCTGGTGCTGTGCCCACTCATGCGGCAGGGCTGTCCTCCAGCTTGCTTACATGAGCAACTCCCATATTCTGGCCTTTGGCTTTCTCTTGACCAGAAAAGAAGGACAGAGAATCTGAGGGTTAGCCTCCAGAGGGATAGGTGGTTATTCAGGTCTAAGGATCTAGAAGACATTCTGTTTTGTCTTGCTTCTCTATCTTTCTTTATATAATATTGAATTAGAGAATTGATATCCTCCAGTTTTTCAAACATGTCAAATAAACTCATACTATGAGCTAACCTCTCTTCTTGGTACTATTAATATAATGGACTGGTAATGCTTTCAGCCAAAGGGACTTACTATATGAGCTCTCAAAGTCCATTTTAATTATTTGTTTCTAAGATGGTAGATTGTTTGGGATTCGCTGAATGAATTATCACTGGGATTTTATACAAAATAAAACAATTGTATAATAACATACCTATTATGATCTAGAGATCTCATCAGACCTAAAACAGACACTAAATGTTTTCTCCCTGTGTGACACAGACCTACTTGTCTCATTTATTTTTTCAGAAAACCACAGTTGAGAAAGTAATCTCTTTTAATATACTTAATTCAATAAAAATACATCGAAATATATTGTGAAGAGGTATTTGGGATACAATCGAGATTTTCAACATTTGGTGGGAAAGACAGATGGATAAACATGTAATAAACATAGTAATTTGTCTTTGGTTAAAATAGTAGGTTGAACACCTCTATTTTATCTTCAAGCCCCACTAAAATGACAGTAAGTGGAATAAACACAGACAAAGAGAAGAGAGAGGAAAATAGCAACAACAATTTGGAAGCTAAAAAGCAGATGTATGAGAAAGTGTAATCCTAACTGGCAACAGAAAAAACAAAAAACAAACAAAACCCCTGATTTGTAACCTGGAACCCCAGATAATCTCAGGAGTTGGCAACAAAAGGTAACTGTGGACATTGAAATGAAAATGATACTGAAAACATGAAGATTAGCTGAAAGACAGGAAGACCCCTAATTTCCTGCTCTACTCTTGATAGTGAGACAAAGACCTTTCACCCTGACAAAGGCTGAGGTTGAGGACAGGAGTTAAGGTCAGGCATCCAGTAATTTAAAAAGAGATTGAGTGGAAGGTTGCATATTGAATATTGAGGTCCTCAGCCTCCTTCCCTCCCTGACTCTCAGAATATGCACAGCCATACCCTCTCGGCAAGAGATTGGGAGGTTCTTCTCTGGGGGTCTGACCAGCCCCCAACTAAGGCAAAGCCAGATTACCCTGTAGAGAATCTCACAGAAAAAGTCTTTTATGGCATCCCACTCTTAAAGATGAACAAGCAACTAAGGATCACCGAACATCTGAGGAAGTGCGTAGATGAAAGACAGAAAGCAAACTGGAGGAAACAGAGGCTATGCCAGGAGAGGTGTCCTCAGAGAGATGAGAGAAAATATTGCATCAATAGAACAGGAAAAGGATATTTAAAACATTTCTTGGAAATTAAAAAATATAGCAGAAATTAAATCTACAATGGAAAATTTGGAAAGTGTAGTAGAGGAAACTTCTCACAAAGCAGAACAAAAAGCAATTATATGGAAAATTAGAGAAAGAGAAGTTGAGGCCAGGAGGTCCAACATTTGAATAATAGGAGTTGGTCAATGGCTAAACAGAGAAAACAGAGGGAAATAAATTATCCATGAAGTAAATTAAAACTTTTTCCCCAAACTGAAGTCATCAGATTGAAAGGATATACAAATGCCAAGGACAAAGGATGAAAAGGGACCCAAACTAGGGCACATCATTGTGACATTACAGAACACTGGGGAAAAAAAATAAAAGGTTGTAAAAGTTCCTAAAGAGAAAAAACAATAGTTTTACACAAAGTGCCAAGAATCAGACTTCTGAATGATGACATTGGGAGCTAGAAGAAAACGAAGCAAATGCTATCTACATTTCTATGGGAAAGTTACTTTCCACCTACGATTCTATGCCTGCTGAACTATTAAATTTGAGGGCACATTTTCAGACATACAGTGCCTCCAAAATTTTTTCTCCTGTGTGCCCTTTTATCAGGACATGCTTCACCAAAAATGAACATATAAACCAAAAAAGATAGATGTGGGACCCAAGAACAGAATTAAACATAATAGAGAGAAAAGGAAATCAGTGGAGGATATTGAGGGGAGATTCAAGAAGCTGCAAAGCAGGCCGAAAGAGTGGCCAGAATAGAATGGAGCCGGTCAAAGGGCTCTGTGAGAGATGCCTTCAAGATTCCAACATTTGGAGAAGAACAATGAAAACTAGCAAAAATAAAATGAGAGAAAACAGTAAGTCATGCAGAAAAGGAAAAGTATGCCACACAGTCCATCTGTGAATAGCATTTATAACAATATCGTAATAAACATAATACTGAACTGACCAAAACTATGCCTTAACTGTACTGGAAAATGTGGAAACAGACCATAGGTAGATAGGGTAGGAATGTGAGAGAAAGCCAAGTCCGCATTCTTCACAGTGGAAGTCAAGAGTTAATGCCTTCATCTGACAAAGCAAGAGGCAGAAGTAATATAAAAAGTGTTGTTTATGGAGACCATGGTCAGTGCCAGCAGAATCAGCCGGAGTGGAGAGAGAAGCAGTGAATGGGGAGCAGGTCAGGGAACAACTGTTTTTAAGGAATAAGACTTGTAAAGCAGCTATTTAAATCAAGCAAATGTGTAACTAATAAAACAAAACCTAAATTTAAAATATGTAAATATAGTGCATATAGTAGAAGAATAACAAGAGAGTATTAAGAAAAATATGAACAAGTGAGTCTTTTGGGAGATAATTTTCCATGGGTCTTAAGTGTTTCTGCATGTCTTATGAGCAGAGGTACTGACTACTTTTGTTCTGGACTATTTCTTCCAGCATATTTGATAGCATACAGCCTTAGAAGATATAGTAAGTATCTCCATAGCAAAGAGCAGGCATGCTCACTGGTCATTATGAAAAATTCCGGTTCCCTAAGCTCAGCATTTCTCTGCAGTAATGCAACCCATTGATTGTACAGGTCTCAGCTGGCACTCTTCACATTGCCCCGTGAGAATAAGTCAAAAAACTGGCATAATAACTGGCATAAAAATGCTGATATACTAGTTGCTACTATTGCTATAACACTGTCTTTCATCTCTGACCCAGAAGTCTTACGTCTTCTATTAGCATCCATGAAACTGCAGCAAGCTTACTTATAAAATCCCAGACTCTTTGCAGTTCTTGACAGAGTCCTGGGACTCACCAGGAGGCTTTGTTCTCCACCTCCAACACAGAATGAGGGAGCCGGTATTGTGTTTCAAAAAGGTCAGAGCTCATAACACCAATCCTTCACAAACTCTTACAAAATATACAAGAGGGAACAATTCCAAACTTACTATTTGAGGCCAGTGTTATTCTGATACCAAAACTAGGCAAAGACATTGCAAGAAAACTATAGGTTAGTAGCCTTTATGAATATAGATGCAAAAATCTACAACAGAATACTAGCAAACTGAATCCAGCAACATGCAAAAAGAATTATACACCGTGTTCGAGAAGGATTTATCCCAGAAGTGAAAAGTTGGCTTACCATTTGAAAATGAATCAGTGTGTGGAAGGAGGGAGAGCATCAGGAAGAATAGCTAATGGATGCTGTGCTTAATACCTAGGTGATGGGTTGATCTGTGCAGCACACCACCATGGCACACATTTACCTATGTAACAAACTTGCACATCCTGCATATATACCTCGGAACTTAAAATAAAAGTTGAAGGAAAAAAAAAAAAGAAAACGAATCAATGTAATACGCCATATTAGTAGAATAAAGGGAAAAAACAGATTATCTCAATAGATGCAAAGAAAAAAAATAGATGCACCCTTTCGTGCTATAGATACTTAACAAACTGGAAATAGAAAGTAACTTCCTCAGCCCGATAAAGGGTATTTATGAAAAATCTACAGCTAACATCATGCTTAATGGTAAAAGACTGAAAGGTTTCCCCCTAAAATCAGGAACAAGACATGAATGCCTACTCTTGCCACTTCTATTCAGCATTATACTGGAGGTTCTAATCAGTAAAATTATGAAAGAAAAAGAAATATAAAGCATCCATATTGGAAAGTAATAACTAATTGCATATGACATAATCATTTTTTTAGAAAATCTTAAGGAATTATTTTAAAAAGCTGCTAGAGCTAATAGACAGGTTCAACAAGGGTGCAGGACATAAGACCATATGCCAAAAAATTGTATTTCTATACACTTACAATGAACAATTAAAAAATGAAATTAAGAAAACAATTCTATTTACAATATCATCAAAAAGAATAAAATAGGAGTAAATTTAACAAAAAAAGTACAGGATTTGTACACTGAAAACTGTAAGACATCATTAAAAGGAATTAAAATTCTATATAAATGGTAAGATATTACACACAAAAATTGATAGGATGATCCTAAAATCTATATGGAAATGTAAGAGACCCAGAAAAGCCAAAATGATCTTGTAAAAGAACAAAGATGAAAGACCCACACTTCCTAATTCCAAAGCTTTACTTCAAAGCTATAGTAGTCAAGACCATGTGGTACCGGCATAATGATAGACAAAACATATTGATCAGTAGAATAGACTTGAGAGTTCAGAAATAATCCCTCCATTTCAGTCAACTGATTTTCAACAAGGCTGCCAAGACAAGTCAGTGAGGAAAGGATCCTTTTTTCAACAAATGGTGCAGGAATAATTGGATATCCACATGCAAAATAATGAAGTTGGAATCCTGCCTCTTACCATGTACAAAAAGGAACCCAAAGTAGATTAAAAATCTAAACATACAACCTAAAACTGTAAAATTCTTAGAAGAAAATGTAGGCATAAATCTTGAATTAGGTGATGGTTTCTTAGAAATGCCAAAACACACATACCAAAAAAAAAAAAAAGATAAATTGTACATCAAAAATCAAAACGTTTGTGCTTCAAAGAGCAACAACAAGAACATGAAAAGACAACCCACAGGATGAGAGAAAATAATTGCAAATCATATCTGGTAAGAGACTTGTATCTAAAATACATTAAGAAATCTTATAACTCAATAATAAAAAGATAACATATTTTTAATGGACAAAGGAACAGAATAGACACTTGTCCAGTGAATATAAACAGATGATCTAGTGCTCAACATCATTAGCCATTAAGAAAATGCAAATCTAAACCATGATGAGATACACTTCATACCCACAAGGATGACTACAATGAAAAAAAGATAGATAATAACAAGTATTGACGAGGTTTGGAGAAATCAAAACCACCATACGTTGCTGGTGATATAAAATAATGCAGCTGTTCTGGAAAAGTCTGGCAGTTCCTCAAGAGGTTGACACAGAGTTGCCATACGATGCAGCAATCCCACTCCTAGGTATATATCCAAGAGAATTGAAAATATATGCCCACCCTTGTACATGAATGTTCACAGCAGCAGCATTCGTCTCAGCCAAAAAGTGGAAACAACCCAAGTGTCCATCCACAGACGGACAGATAAGTAAAATACACAAATAAGTAAAATACTGTCTATTTAAACAGTGGAATATCATTTGGCAATAAAAAGGAATGAAATACTAACAGTTGCTGCAACATAGATGAACCTTGAAAGCATTATGCTAAGTGAAAGAAGGCAATCACAAAAGACCACATATCACGATTCCATTTATATGAAATGTCCAGAAAAGGCAGATGGATAGAGGCAGAAAGTAGATTTGTGATTGCCAGAAACTGGAGAAAGGGTGAATGGGTAGTGACTGCTAATGGGCAGAGGATTTATTTTGGGAGTGATGAAAATGTTCTGAAATTAGACAGTGGTGATGGTTGCACAACTCTGTGAATATACTAAAAAACCATTTTATTATACATTTTCAAGGGGTGAATTTTATGATATATGAAATATACCTCAATAAAGCTGTTGTTAAAGTGAAAAAGTCAGAACTCCTTCTCTTATATCCTCACAGTAATCAGCTTGGTGTTTGACACTAATGAGGAGAATTAAGCTGAACTGCCCATGGTGAGGGTGCTTGGAGGCAGGTTCCTTGAGTGAAAGAGGCAGA
Source organism: Pan paniscus (assembly GCF_029289425.2). Classification (NCBI taxonomy): domain Eukaryota; kingdom Metazoa; phylum Chordata; class Mammalia; order Primates; family Hominidae; genus Pan; species Pan paniscus. The sequence goes on from NC_085926.1 coordinate 125,891,286, forward strand.
AATGGCCCATTCCAGAGACAGAATTAGGCTTCCTGAGACAGAGAAGACAGTGGTGGCAGATGACACCTAGTGGCAGGAAACTATTCCCTGCTATAAGAACATCCAAGGGATGACAACACTGTGGCCTTAGGTAACTGCAAAAGATTCCTGTGGTTGGCACGCAGAAATCCTGCCTTTTAAGGGACCCTGTGGGCTTGGACAGAGGGCATCTTGGTGATAATCATAATGAACTGAATACCGAAGAGCCACTCTCATGTTTTCTAGCTCAAGTGTGCCCTCAGGATTCTTGTATATCTCACAAAGAGGAGTTGCTCCCAGAGGGCTCAGCCTTCTCCCTGCTGACAAAGCCCCCACTTTGGCTCTTGTTCCAGCTGTTGGCCCTTTGAGACTCAACTGCATATTCTTGCCAGGCTCTGGTTTCTGTCTGTTTCCCCGAACTCTGGTGTAGGGTCCCCCCATTCCCTACTATGGCAGCCCATCGGTACACACTTGTTTGCCACTTGTGGCTGTCTTCCCTTCCTCCAGGATGGCAGGGGAGCTCAGGGAGCAGGCTGAGGGAGCAGGGAGGCCTCCTGTTTCTCCACTTCAACTCTATACTGGCTGCCAGTGGGACCCGCTGTGGGCAGGGGGATTTCTTCCCAGAGTCCAGGCTAAGTCCCTTCTGCCTTCAGCCCATCTGAGCCATTTTCATCATCTTCTTTGGCTAACTTCTAGGGGACCCAAACAACATTTTCACCTTAGTATCAGCCCCTCCAAATCTTCCTTCCTTCACCCAGGACTGGAAATGCTCTCTACCTCCTCCATCTGTCCAGCAAGAACTTCCCTCAAATCACCCCTCTGCCTCCTCTAGTTTAGCCTTGTGGCACAGTCTTAATGGTGAAAAGCCTGTCGAGGACAAATCTGAATTATCATAAAGAGAAAATGCACTGGGAAGTACTTCAAAAATGAATTCTTTTACTAACCAATGCAGATTAAAATTGACAGCTGACAGTTACCTGGTTACCCTGTGCTAGGGAAAATTCTAAGCACTTTGCATGTGTTAATTTATTTGATTCTCTCAACAGCCTGCAACTATTATTTCCCTTATTTTAAAGGTGCAGAAACTGAAGCCATCTAAAGAAGTCAAACAGAGGGTAAATGTTGAATTTGGGATTCAAAGTTAGATAGTCTGGCCCCAAAGTCTATATTTTTAGCAGTAGGCTAAACTGTCTCTCCATACCAGACAAATCAAATCAGAATATTTGGTTATGGGGCCTGGGCATCAATATTTTTTAAAAGTCTTCAGATTTTTCTAACATGTAGTCAGGGTTAAGAGCCTGGCTGATGTCTGTTGGGTTTTCATTCAACAAACATTTATTGAATGCCTTTCTAGGTAGTAAGCCCATGTTAAACCCCAAAGATACACATACAAACATGTTTGGTTCCAGCCCTAACAGAGCTCATTGAGGGCAAAATAAGGAAGTTGCTGTATTGTTGGATGATGGACTCAGCTAGCTGCTTAGAATGTAGTTGTGCTTCTTCACAAAATAGCTGATTCTAGGTTTGGAGCACAGAAATTGCAAGGTAAGGTTCAGATATCCTGTTACACCAGAAAGCAGGTACATTGTCAAAGACTTAAGGGAGTCAGGAAAAGACAGAGAAACCAGCCTGAAAGGGCAGTCACTGGCCAGATTCAAAATAATTCAAACATCGAAAATCATAATTGACTATAATTGACTGAAACACAATGAATCAAAAGCCAGGTAATAAATGTAGAAGTCATGATAGAAGGATAGCCAAGATCCTAATTTGTATAATAGTTGGTTCAGTCAGAAATCATCAATGGATGCTAAAAGCATCGGTTGAAAGGTTATAAAGAACAGGATAGTCACATGGCACTGAAGACATATTACCTGATAAATCACAGACTAATTACAACATGAAAAAATATGTACTTTTACAATGGAGAAATTGGATAGCCACCACTGTAATCAAATAATCATCATTAATAATGATATAATTTTATAGTATTTGCTTCCTATATCATTCAGTATAGAGTCTTCTCATGTCCCCACCACCACCAAAATACTTAACTTGTGTCCAGTCAAACCTCTACATTTTACCTCCAGTTTATAGGAAATAGAGGAAGAACAAAGTAAACAACCCTATGAGGAGACAGGTGAATTCAGCGTGTGGGACATTCTACAAGAAAACTGACCCTGACTCAAAAAAATTAATGTCACAGGGAAAAAAACCCAAGATGGGGGCCTTCCTAAATGAAAGGAGAGCAGAGAGACATAATAACAAAGTATAACGTGTGAAGGTTGGCTGGATGATGGTTTGAAAATAACAGCTATTGAGTTATTCTGGGGACAACTGGGGAAATTAGAATATGAACAGAATTTTATTCAATTTTATAGAATTAATGTTATTTTTTCATAGGTATGATAATGGTTTGTGATTATGTAAAGGAATTTCCTCATCCTTAGAAGAAGTATGCTGAGTATTTAGGAGTGAAGTATTATGCCTGTAATTGATTTTTCAAGGTTTCAGGAAAAAAAAAGTGTGTGTGTGTATGGGGTGGGGACATAAAGCTAATAAGGCAAAATGCTAACTATTATTGACTCTAGATGCAGAATACACCGGTATTCAGTGTACTATTCTTTCACCTTTTCTGTGTGTTTGAAATTTCTCAAAATAAAAAACTGATAAAAGAACAAAGCTTTGATAGACACTAGCTATGGTGGCCCCTATGCTACAAGTCTGTTTTATCCTAGTACTAATGACTACAGAGAAAAAGATGGAATGATGGAAGTGGTTTGTTTTACCTTTGGCATCCCCGTGCCCCCCAGCCACACCCTGGAGAAATTGTACTAAACTTATGATATCCTGGAGGAGAGTTACTATTTTCATTTTCAACTTCATATCTGTCCTACAGTATATACCATATACCCATACATACATACACTGTCTATATCATATATATAAAAAACATTTCTATTTCCACAAGGAATGGAGACATTTTACAGAACTGGCATAGACAAAATAAAACTAAAAACATGCTTAGCAGTAAGTGCAGAGAGCAATTATATCAGCAAACCTAAGCTAAGAAACATTTCCAGAATTTGGCCCAGCTTCGTAGCCACCAAAGCAAAGAAAGAAAACTGATGGATTTTGAATCCCTTGCAGGAGGCATCTGAATCTTTGCTTCTGCTGCTTTCTCCTCCTAAGTCTGCCTCATGCTTTCCTTTCTCTTCTGACTGTGTTCTTCCCAGGGGCCTCCATGATACGGAAAGAGGGCTCCACAGCCATCAGTTTCATCCTGTACTGTCACTCCAGCCTGACAGCATTGCTCTCCCTAGATGCCAGAGCAGCAGATTGTGAACAGGTTTCTGTATGGGCCATCAGGAAGGGAATGTCCTTCAACTGACAGGAACCTCCTGTCCCTTAAGAGTGAGAAGCTAAGATCCCATCCCCAAATCCTGGAGACTCACCACATTCATTCACAACCTGATTGCTCAGGGACAAGTTCCCTGTTCCATACATCTGACCTGTTCTTTCCCCTCTGGACCACTTGGCTTTATTTTCCAATTAAGTTTCCAAGTATAAAAATAATCATCTGGCCAGGCACGGTGGCTCACGCCTGTAATCCCAGAACTTTGGGAGGCCGAGGCTGGGGGAACACGAGGTGAGACCATCCTGGCTAACATGGTGAAACCCCATCTCTACTAAAAATACAAAAAAATTAGCCGGGCATGGTGGCGGGTGCCTGTAGTCTCAGCTACTCGGGAGGCAGGAGAATGGCATGAACCTGGGAGGTGGAGCTTGCAGTAATCCAAGATCGCGCCTGGGTGACAGAGCGAGACTCCGTCTCAAAATAAATAAATAAATAAATCATCTCTGTTAGTTTGAGTTCCCCCAAAGCATACCTTGAAACAAGGCTTTGAGTGCAAATAGTTTTTTGATGGGGAGGTGCTTCCAGGAGGCTACTAAGAGGGGAGAAGAGAGTAAGATGGGAAAGGAGGGGCGCCAGGAGAGCAGTGTGACCTGACAGGTAACCACTGTGGGCCACTGAGGGTCAGTCCCACTGAGAAATTCTGGGAGGCAGTGTAGAACACACTTCGCAGTTGTCTCACCCAAAGGGTGAAGGATCTGGAGGTGTTCATCCTCAGACTAACTTCCTATCTGACCCCCTGGAGCTAAGAGAAAATCCTCAGGCAAAGAGTAGCAGATGGATGTAGTCAGCCTGTTCTGGAACAGGGATCACAGAGGAGATATGGCTGACATCTGGTATGTCAGCTGATACTTCTGACAGTCTCTTCTATGGCACCCTAACCACCCACCTTCAAATAAAGAAGGCTTATTACTGTTAACCAAGAAGATACACATGACATCAGGAGCACTGCGTGGGTCAGCAAAGACAGATTCAGCTTGCAGTGATAGCAGACTGTCATTGTCCCACCTTGCACCAGCTTCTTCTTACCATGTAGTCATTGGTTCTCCTTTTCCTAGAATGCATCCAAGAACAGGAACTCAGTCTCCGTGCTCTGTGCTAAGCTGACATGCAGATCTGTAGATCCCTAAAGTTTTATATGTTTTATAAGTTTTTGCAAATTTGAAAAATTGACACTGATTTGTTAGCATGAGATAGAATTTTCTCTCCGAACTCTATCAAGCTAGGAAAGGCTAAAGAGGTCTGCTGTTGGCTTTGGACTTTAGGCAGCATTGGACTTTAAGCCTGACATTGGTGACTGCTGTTTGCAACACTGACATTACAGCGACCATGAGGGAATAGAATCTTGGTGAACTCTTTTCTTGTTTTAACTTTTTATTTGAAATAATTTTAAACTTACAGAAAAGTTACAAAAAAGAAAATGGTATAATGAATACCCAGATTCACCTATTGCTAATATTTTTCCTAATTTGCATTATTTAACATTTGCTCAATCATGCAATACCCATACATATAGACAGGTACATAATTTTGTTCTGACCATATGCAAGTAAGCTGCATACATCACACAATTTACACCTAAATACCCAGTGTGTAGAATCTGAATATTTTCTTACATAAACACGGATAGCTAACAATTTTAGGAATTTTAACATTGATTCCATATTTTTATTTATTCTACTCTTAGTCTTCTAATTTTTTCAGTTGACCTGGTAATGTTCTTTTTGTAGAACCTTTTCTCTCCATGCCAGTCTAAGATCAAGTATTGTGCTTGTTGATATGTCTTCTCAGTTTTCTTAAATCTGGAACATGTCGACACGCCTTTTTTCCCCCCTTTTTACAACATTAACTTGTTTAGCACAATTTCCCCGTTTTAGAATAAAATCTTCCTCTCTTGATGTCTATCCGATATTCCTGGTGATTAAATTCAGGTTATACATTCCCGGCTGGAATATTACATAACTGATATATGTCCATCTCAGGACATCACATCTGGAGGCAAACTGTGTCTCTCTGCCCCTTGCTGGCAAAGTTCACTTTAATTACCTAGTCAGGATATGGTCTAATTTCATCACTGTGTAGTTATTATTTTTCCTTTGCAAATGGTAGAAAATGTGGAAGAGATCCTGTAAAACCATGCAGTTTACTTTTTGCACTTGTCTCCCAGAAATCTTTTCCACGTTAGGTAGTAGAGGCTGTCCTTATTCATTTTTATGTGTGTATGCTGTTTCATTGTGTGTATGTACCACAGGACCTCTGTTCTTTTTGTGTGTGTTAGTTTGTTACACTTTTAATTAATTTATTTTTAACTTTTAGGTTCAGGGGTACATGTGCAGGTTTGTTATATAGGTAAACTGTGTGTCACAGGAGTTTGGTGTACAGATTATTTCATCATCCAGTTTCTTGATCCTTATCCTCCTCACCCTTCTCCCACCCTCCACCCTTAAGTAGGCCCCAGTGTCTGTTGTTCCCTTCTTTGTGTACATGTGTACTCAATGTTTAGCTCCCACTTATAAGTGAGAATATGCAGTATTTGGTTTTCTGTTCCTGTATTAGTTCACTTAGGATAATAACCTCCAGCTCCAACCATGTTGCTGCAAATGACATGATATTCCTTTTTATGGCAGCATAGTATTCCATGGTGTCTACCACAGTTTCTTTATCTGGTCTACCACTGATGGCATTTAGGTTGATTCCAGGTCTTTGCTATTGTGAATAGTTCTGCAGTGAAAATACACATGCATGTGTCTTTATGGTAGAACAATTTATGTTCCTTTGGGTGTATCCTCAATAATGGGATTGCTGGGTCGAATGATAGTTCTGGTTTAAGTTCTTTGAGAAAGTGCCAAACTGCTTTCCACAATGGCTGAACTAGTTTATATTCCCACCAGCAGTGTATAAGCATTCCTTTTTCTCTGCAACCTTGCCAGCATCTTTTTTCACTTTTTAATAATAGCCATTATGACTGGTGTGAGATAGTATCTCATTGTGGTTTTAATTTGTCTTTCTCTAATGATTAGTGATATTAAGCATTTTTAATATGCTTGTTGGCCGTGTGTATGTCTTCTTTTGAAAAGTGTCTGTTCGTGTCCTTTGCCCACTTTTTAATGGGGTTGTTTGTTTTTTGTTTAATTTATTTAAGTTCCTTATAGATTCTGGATGCTAGACCTTTGTCGATGCATATTTTGCAAATACTTTCTCCCATTCTATAGGTTGTTTGTTTACTCTGTCGATAGTTTCTTTTGCGGTGCAGAAGCTCTTTAGTTTAATTAGATCCCATTTGTCAATTTTTATTTTAGTTGCAATTGCTTTTGGTGTCTTTGTCATGAAATTTTTGCTGGAGTGTATGTCCAGAATGGTATTTCCTAGGTTATCATCCAGAGTTTTTATAGTTTTAGGCTATACATTTAAATCTTTAATCCATCTTGAGTTGATTTTTGTATATGGCGTAAGGAAGGGGTCCAGTTTCAATATTCTGCATATGGCTAGCCAGCCATCCCAGCACCATTTATTGAATAGAGAGTCCTTTCCCCATTGCTTCTTTTTGTCAACCTTGTTGAAAATCAGATGGTTGTAGGTGTGCAGCATTATTTCTGAGCTCTCTATTCTGTTCCATTACGACCTCTGTTCTTTACCTTTTGCTGAGACAGCTTCCCAACATCTCTTTGGGCCAAAAACTAGGGCCATTCCCTGATTTCAACAACAGACTGGAATACTGGGTTCTAGTCAGGATAGTCAACACACTCCACCCTGTCTGTCCCACTAAAGGCAATTAAATCCCCTGGCCAGATGCATGGAGCAGCAATCTGAGAACTCTGAAAAGTAAATGGTAGTGGGCAGATTGGGGAAGGAAGTCAGAACTTGAAATACCACCAAATCAATAATAATTGTCTCATTTTTTTCCCTTGATATTTCCTGGCCTGGACTCAAAGATAGCCTGAAGCCTGGAACTTCAGACCAAGTATGGACAGAAACTCTAAGAAAATCCTCTTTTTCTGTTCCAAGGAGGAAGAAAGAGGGCTCCTATGGGTCAGACGGGGAATTTTTTCTTTCTTCTTTTTTTCGTTCTTTACCCCACCCCCTTCCCAAGCTCCCAGGCATTCCCAGGTGGTAGCAATAGCAGGGGCTGGGCTGGCCCCCTTTTCTCTGACCAGGGAAACTTTGGTCCCAAGAGTCTGAGTAAAGTCCCCATTGCCTTTCCATCTTGGTCTACTGGCCACGTCACCTTGGAGGCATGCATGTTCATGGAAAGTGTGCATCAGAGCAAAGAATCCAAAGCTCCAGCTCTTTAGCCAGAAGGCCAGGAAGGGGCATAAGGATGTTGCTGGAATCAGGAAAATGTAAGGAAGATTGCAGACAGGAGGGAGCTCAAGAAAATGATCTCGTAAAGTTGGACGTGAGCTCCTGGGCCACACACACATGATTTAGCCCTAAACTGTCTACCAAAGCCTTTGAAAACTGAGCTGACATTGGAAACACAGCCCACAGAAGGTAGCCAGGAACTTGCAGCCTACCTAACTGGGTCAGTTTTTGATTTTCTGCTAATACAAATAAACAAAAAAATCAACATTTTCCACAGGATTTAAACAAGACCTAGAATAATATGGCATAATATTCAAAATGCCTAGCATATAATCCAAAATTACTTGACTTACCAGGAACCAAGAAAATATCAGATCATACAAGAGAGAAGACAATCAACAGATACTAACCCCAAGATGGCACAGATTTTGAAATAACTAGGCAGAGACTTTAAAGCAGTCTCTAAGACTTAGTGCTCCAGGAAGTAAGAGTGAACACTTATATATAAAGCAGAAACTATTGGAAATAGTAACATAAATGGATAAATCCGCAAAATTTGCATGGACTTTTTCAGAAATCCATGGATCAAATCGATTTTTTAAAACTAAAGCAAAAAGAGATCCAGAACTGAGCTGCCCAACACAACACAATGGTCAGCAGCCACTTACATCTATCTGAATTTCAACTTAAGCTAATTAAAATTAAATAAAATTTAAAAATCAGTTCCTCAGTCTCACTAGCCACATTTCCAATTACTCCACACCACATATGGGCAGTGGTTACTCTATTGGACAGCACAGATTACAGAACATTTCCCTCATCACAGTGAGTTCTCTTGGACAGCACTGGTATCAAGGATTTAAATAGCATAATTAGCAACTTAAATGTCATAGATATATAGAATCCTCTGCCAAGCAAACAAAATGTAACTTCCTTTTAAACACTTATAGAACACATACATTGACTAACCATAAATTAGGGCAAAGGAAAATCTCAATATATTCCCCAAAATACAAATTATAGAAGTAATATGTGCTGTCTATGATGCAAATAAATTAGAAGCATTCAGTGAAAGGGTAGTCAAGTGCACATGCATGTACTAACACATACACTCAGCTGGAGATGTTAAAACATTTTCCTAAATAAGTCTTGGGTTAAAGCAGAAATTAGGCCTGAGATTGCAAACTATGGAGAAATTTGAACTGCACCAGAAATCTTCTAAAAAGAGGTACTCAGAAGAAATGTAAGCCTTAAGTGCACATATTAGAAGACATTGAAACATGAAAAAAAGGAACTAAGCATCCATTTCAAGAAGATAGAACAAGAGAAGATAAAACAAGGTTGGTTCAAATTAATCTGTCTCTAGCACATTTCAAAGTTTTTGGTTTGAGGTAAGAGGTCTAACAGAATTCCCAAATTTTGGCACTGCTAGTGTAATCATTGGGTTATTTTATTTATTTTATTTTATTTTATTTTTGAGATGGAGTCTCGCTCTGTCGCGCAGGCTGGAATGCAGTGGTGCAATCTCAGCTCATTGCAACCTCTACCTCCTGGGTTCAAGTGATTCTCCTGCCTCAGCCTCCCAAGTAGCTGGGACTACAGGTGGGCGCTACCACGCCCAGCTAATTTTTGTATTTTCAGTAGAGATGGGATTTCACCATGTTGGCCAGGCTGGTCTCAAACTCCTGACCTCAAGTGATCTGCCCACCTTGGCCTCCCAAAGTGCTGGGATTAGAGGTGTGAGCTGCTGTGCCTGGCCAAGTGTAGTTGTCTTTGACCGGATTATAATTCCATCCATAAACCATCCCTCTGTGGCCAGGAGGAATGCAGTACTCTGAGTCAGCCATTGGGTTATTTTAAATAAATTACATTGAAAGACATAAAACATTTCTCCCACTCCCAAAATTGAGAAATATATCATGCTGCATGATTAGAAAACTGTTAAGATGTTACCTTTCCCAATCTGATTTATAAATTTAATAAAAATCCAATCAAAATCATACAAATTCTATTTTAGATTTTTTGTTGGTTTTCATTTTTAGAAATTTCACATTAGATACCAAATTAGAAACAATAATACAATTAAGCCAATCTGACCACACCAGCTTCAACAATTTTGCTGTTCTTATTTCCAAACATACTTTTTTTTCTTCTTTTTACTTTTCTTTACTGGAGTACTTTAAAGCAAATCTAATAATCAGGCCATTTTATCCAAAAATACATTAATATCCATCTCTAACTGGATGGATATTTTAATATACCTACTGTGCCAAATTCACACCTAAAAAATGCACATAATCCCTTACTATTGTCTGATACACATCCCAGATTCTAGACTGTCTAAGATAGCTTGTTCCATGTGCTTCTTCAGAGCCTGGTTCTGCCATGTATCAGCTGTCAATCCTGAGGCAAGTTAATTAGCTTTTCTGGACCTGTTACCTTTTCTACAAAATGGAGAAAATAATAAATCCTTCTCAGATGATAGTTCAAAAGACTAAATGAGATCATACATTTAAATCACCTAATGCTATCCAATAAATAGTCATTATTATTAACATAACGGATTCTGACATAAATAGAATTACTTCTAGAAACAGTTTATCCCACTTTTGATGTTGCTGAGATTGGTTAGTGGGTGCAAGTATATCTGGGGATTAGGGATTTATTTCATTAGGTTTTGGAGGAAAGAAATTCTGTAATCCACTGTCCTGCCAGTTTTCCTCAAAAGTTCCCACTTTTTCTCCAGTGTGTTTGTGATACATACCCAGGTTTAAGAAAGATTGTCTTTTTGGCCAGCCACGGTGGCTCACACTTGTAATCCCAGCAGTTTGGGAGGCTGAGGAGGGCAGATCACAAGGTCAGGAAATTGAGACCATCCTGGCCAACATGGTGAAACCCCGTCTCTAATAAAAATACAAAAATTAGCTGGGAGTGGTGGCGGGTGCCTGTAAATATGTATAAGAGTTAAATAACAAGGCCTAATGAACATGTGGAACACCACAGCCAACAGCTACAGGATATACATCCTTTATGAGCGCATGTGGATCATTTTCAAAAATTGACTTCCACATGCTGAAACGAGGCTGGGCACTTTACACACATTATCTTCTTTAATTACCATAAAATTGTTAAATAGGCGTTCAAGCTGGAAATCTTCCATTTGTCCCTCCACACTCACCCCTACCCTTCCCCACCTCTCTCTGTGTCCTTCCAGGCTGGCCTCTATAGACAGCATTAAAGGTTCCTTTCCTCTCTGGCTTCTGGATGGTTCAGTCAGCAGGAGGAAAGAGCAGGAAATTATCAGGTGAAAAGAAAGGAGAGTCAGGGTATATTGTAAAGATTTTAAATTTTCTGTATATGTGATGTTTTGACAACTTAAGAGACCTTTCTGGTTGGGGAATGATTGCCCTCCCCAGGCTGGCCAGTCCTTAAGGACAAGAAAGGGCTCTGCCTGGAGCACATCTTTGCTGTGCACACGAGCCAGCCCAGAGCCACACCTCCTGTCTGGCCCCGACACCCCGGGAGACAGTGTGCCTCTGCCTCAGTCATCCCAGGGCCAGGCACCAGGCAACTAGAGACCACTCCTGTCCCCACACCCACTGAAATTATTCAAACCAGCCAGTCCTAAGGTGTCCACTCTCCCCTGCCTGGATTCTCCCGTGGCCTACACCTTCCCCTCACTCCTGTCTTCTGCCTCATGCCTCTGGGATCTGTGAGGATAAGAAAACTTGTTTTCCTGAGCCTCTCCCTTGCCTGCACCTGACTTTCACATAAAAAGATAGAAAATGCAGGGTATTTGCCCTCCCTGCTGCCTCCCTGCTAAGGATGGCTGTGTCCATCTTTCTCTGCTCAAGACAGGTGCTGCTCCCCAGACAGCTCCCCTGTCCCAGCTCCAGTGCTCACTCCCTCCCTCGCCTTCCAGGTCTAGGGACAGTGACAGCCCCTTGCTGTGATTAGTGCTGGGTACTGTGCCATCCCCCATGGGCCTTCCTAAGCCCCACTCACAGCGTTCTAAAGGTCCCTTGACAGAACTCTTCATGTTGCCCAGGTGGAGTATGCTGTGTTTCCACAGGACCCCACCTGAATGTGAGCATCCCTATCCCAAACACAAGCTCAGAGGGCAGCGCTAGCCCAGGGCCACATGACTCCAGCCGTGCCTCCTCTATGGGGGTGGAAATAGGGCAGTTTCAACCCTTGTTCACATCATTGCTAAATCATTCATATGGCATTGGAACACTTTTTCAACTGGAGACAACGGCATGCCCTGTCAGAACTTCTTGAATAATTTTTGACTGAATTGTGAACGTGGCCTTTCTTCGTTTCTTAGAAATCAGGAACACTGCCTTCCATTTAAAGTATCTTTATTCAGTTGTTAATTAATTTTTGGTGCTTAAATCCTGCTGTGGTTTGAGTTTGTTCTCTCTGAAACTCATGTTGAAATTTGGTCCCCAGTGTAGCGGTGCTGGAGGTGGGGCCTAGTGGGAGGTGTCTTGCCATGGATCCCTCATGAATAGATTAACACCCTCCCTTGGGGGTGAACTTGGGCTCTCATAAGAATGGATTAGTTCCTGGGAAAGGAGGCTGTTAAAAATAGTCTGGCAACCGGGCGTGGTGGCTCACGCCTGTAATCCCAGCACTTTGGGAGGCTGAGGCAGGCAGATCATGAGGTCAGGAGTTCGAGACCAGCCTGACTAACATGATGAAACCCCGTCTCTACTAAAAATACAAAAATTAGCCAGGCATGGTGGCACGTGCCTGTAATCCCAGCTACTCAGGAGGTTGAGGCGGGAGAATTGCTTGAACCTGGGAGGCGGAGGTTGTAGTGAGCGAGATTGCACCAGTGCACTCCAGCCTGGGTGACAGAGCAAGACTCCATCTCAAAAAAAAAACAGTCTGGCTTTCTTGATTTCTCTCTTTTACTCCTTCCCTGTCCCAGTGACCTCTTTGCAAATGCCCACTCCCCTTCCATTTTCTGCCATGAGTTGAAACAGCCAAGGCTCCCACCAGATGCAGATCCCCAGTCTTGAACTCTCCAGTCACCAGAATCGTGAGCCAAGTAAATGTCTTTTCTTGATAAACTACCCAGTCCTGGGTATTCTGTTAACAGTAACAGCAAGTGGACTAAGACATTGCCTTTTGGAGGAAGTTACTCAGTATGGTGCAGATGGCCTCTGAATTTAATACCCACATGAGATTTTTGTCTTCCCACTTTGCTGTTTTTCAGATCGCCATGAGGTTATCTCCAAAGAAATATTGGAACTGGACCCATGGGAAAACCAGTGGAATGTTGTAGCCATCAACGTCCTCATGCATGACAGCTATGATGTCTGCCTAGTAGCCAGGATGAATCCCCGAGACCTCATCCCCCCGCCTTCAGATTTGGTGGAAGAAGGCAATGAGCACTAAGGTGACCTTGCTGGAGGACCTCCTGCTGTTCTGCAAACAAGGCCTTCAGAACGGAGAGGACCCACAGCATCTCTGTCATGCCAGTCATGTGCACTGCATGCGTAGTGGCCTGTGTGTGAAGAAGCAGTGTGTGCTGGGCACTGGGTGGGGAGCATGGGGAGTCTCCCTTCAGGGACTTCCCAGCCTGATAGGGTAAATAAGACACTACAAAGAAGAGGTGATGATGGCCACAGGAGGGGCACAGGGCCACAGGAGAGCAGCAGAGGGAGGGTCTCACTCTGCTGGGGACCGATGAACAGCACTGCCAAGGAGCAGACCTTTTATTGGGTCCCCAAAAGGATGAGGAGGAAGTGGTCCCATGGGTGCAGTCAATGATGAGTTCATGGAAACAGCCAAGCAAGGGCCCAGAGACAGAAAGCTCGTGCCTGTCTGCAGTATCCTAGCTGGGCCAGATTGCCTGGGGCACAGGGTTTGTGGTCAAGGCTGAAAAAGTAGGTTGTAGCTAGATGACCAACGCCTGAAAGAATGAGGAGTTGGACCTGGTCTGTAAGCCAGGGAATTGTCTCAAAATCGTGCATTAAGGGAGACTTCTCTCTGTGCTCTGTTCCAGCTTCAGTCTTATAAACACTGACCATTCTCCTTCAGAATCCCCTTCTACTGAAGCAACGCCACTCAGCAGCAGGGCTAGCTGTACTACCAGCCCCTAACAACCAAGGCACTCAAGCCAGACCACAGTGGCCAAGAATCCTGCCCTGGGCTGACTCTGTCCGGGACAGGGATGTGGGGTTCTGCAGCCTGGTCCACTCTGGGGCTGGCAGGGAGTGTCCTGGAGTGGGCTTACCCAGGCTGCCTTTGCCCACCAATCAGACACATACAACCATCTGCAGGGTAGTCCTGGCTGAACAGGACTCGCCCAAGCCACCCAAGCCAGGGACAGAGAAGGCTCTGGCTGAGGACAGGGGAAGCAGCATCTCCTCCAGCTGCTGCCAACCCCATGGCCCGGCCTTTGCAATAAAGATGGAGCCACCCACTTCAGCCCACAATTGAGCATAATCAGAAGACAGTCACTCCCAAAATATATGTTAGAAATAACATTTAAATGACACATGGGAAGTCCGTCTATCTTACTTCCCATCTCTAATTCTGGAAGCACAGTGGATTCAATGAGGGCATCTTCATAGCTGTTCTTCAGCAACTTCTCCAAAGAGTTTCACATTGCACAAGGCTCTTTTGGAAGCAGGAGTGGTCAGTAAATTCAGAGGGAGACAAACCCTAAGTAGAGACAGCTTTCTTTGGTGCTGAGCTGTGTGATTGTGATGACCGCTAGCCTGTGCCCCTAGGTTCCAGCTGCCCACCAGGCAGGACAGGCAGGTCTTGCCAAAACTGGAGCCTGTTGGAAACCTATTTCTGCCACCAAGGAGAGGGACCAGGAGACCCAGCGTAGGTTGGCCCCAAGTAGGCTCAACTCGGGAGGGTGGGGGTCCCGCCTTTCTCTTCGCACTTGTGCCCCAAGTGCACTCACAGTACCTGGCATGTGGGTGACCTCTTGGGTGGCCGGCATGGGGCAGTGTTTCTCAACCAGAGGGTCTGGGCCCCGAGCATGTCCAGGAATCTGAGTTAAAGTGAGCTTACTCTTTCCCCAGTGGATGATCATGATCTGTGCATTCTTTTTCTTGCTACAAAGATGTTCCTCCTAGCTGCTGTGTTGGCTGTCGGCGGCCAGGGTTGAGGACGGCCTCCACAGGGCCTCCACTTCCCTCCATTCCTCTTCACATAGTCACTCCGCCTGCTCCACCTGCTTGAACAGTCCAGAAAGCTGCCGCGTCTCCCTGGCTCAAGGAGGCCTTGTTGGCATGTCATGGCACATCTCCTAGATGTTTTGGGTTCAAGATCTGGGTTCCAGCCCCCGCTCTGCTACTTAGCTAACCATGTGAACTTGGGCAAGATGACCTTTCTAAAGCCTCGTTTCCCTCATATGCAGAGTGGGAAGGAAAATATTAATACGTACTTATAGGGTTGGTATGAGGATTAAGTGCTGAGCAAAGTGCCTGTGAAGTCCTGAAATAATAAGCATGTTTCAGCTGCCATTATTATCATCACTGTCATTATCATTGCAGTCAGCACTTCCCAAAGCAAGGTGCCCAAAACAGACTCAGTGCTTTAGGGCAGTGGGGCAGATGTGCATATGGCTTGAGATGGTTCTTTCTTTTTTTTTTTTTTTTTTTTTTTTGAGACGGAGTCTCTCTCTCTCGCCAGGCTGGAGTGCAGTGGCACGATCTCAGCCCACTGCAACCTCCGCCTCCCGGGTTCAAGTGATTCTCCTGCCTCAGCCTCCCAAGTAGCTGGGATTACAGGCGCCCACTACCACGCCCAGCTAATTTTTGTATTTTTAGTAGAGACGGGGTTTCACCATGTTGGCCAGGATGGTCTCAATCTCTTGACCTCGTGATCTGCCCGCCTCGGCCTCCCAAAGTGCTGGGATTACAGGCATGAGCCCCTGCACCCGGCTGAGATGGTTCTTAATTTCCCATACCCTGTTGCTTGGCTCCTCCAGTTGGCGGCTGAGAGTTAAGCAAGGGTTTACTCAGATCTGAGGCCCCCGATGCCCTCGATGGACACATTCAGGACCCTGTGGCAGCTCAGCAGAGGCACCTGAGGGTCACGCTAGGTGAGACGATCACCCACCTGTGGGAGGCAAGATAAATGGGTAAACATCATTCCTGTCTAATGCGAGGTCTGGGCAGTGTCCCAGTGGAACTTTCCAGAGAGTGCCAAGGGAGGACCGAGAAGGGGCATGACCTCTGCTGGAGCCAGGAGGGCAGTGACCAGGAGCTGGCTTAGCACTGAAGGGAAGCAGGCATCAAGGGCAGGATTTCTCAAACTTCTTTTGAGGAATCCCCGAGGTCGAAACTGGTGCTTCACAGATTTCAGATGTCTGATCTTGATTTTTCTTTGATTCCATACAACAGATTGCTTGCCTGGGTTAGTGCTTATTTTAAGTTCTTGGTGCTTCTCGTCTGACTTCTGTATTTGCAATTAAAAACAACATGACCCTCCCCACCTGCAGCCAGATATCGTTAGAAATTCAACTTCGAAATATATTCCTATCACTCCTGTTTTCACTTTAATAGAAGGCTGTTGCAGTACTGCACGATGGGCTCTTATAAAACTTCTACTATCTGCTAATTCTTATCTTTGTGACAGGATTGTTTGACACTGAGCAAGGAAACACAATAAGGAAGTAATTTGGATGCTAGGCTGGCAGAAGCCTGCAGCTGTCAACCACAGCCTGCCCCAGTGTGTTCAACACGGTGGCCTTGTTCTCCCTGACTTCATAATGAGCAAATGTTTCACATTTGAACTTAAGGAATAAATTTTTACTAATAAAAGATCACTTTCATTTTGTTTTTCACATTGCAGTTCCAGGAGACACTGAGGGTCCCTTGAGTTGGGGAGTGATGGCCAGGGGACAAGCAGCAGGCCCGGGGCAGGGCTGTGAGATGGCTGGGGCAGCAGGGGTGTCCTCAGGGTGCTGCACAGGAGGGCAGCCAGGAAACTGGAGAGAGGCTGGGCGTGGTGGCTCATGCCTGTAATCCCAACACTTTGGGACACCAAGGCAGGTGGATCGCCTGAGGTCAGAAGTTCAAGACCAGCCTGGCCAACATGATGAAATCCCGTCTCTACTAAAAATACAAAAATTAGCTGGGTGGGATGGTGCATGCCTGTAATCCCAGCTACTTGGAAGGCCGAGGCAGGAGAATCACTTGAACCCAAGAGGCGGAGGTTGCAGTGAGCCGAGACCCCACCATTGCACTCCAGCCTGGGCAACAGGAACGAAAACTCCATCAAAAAAAAAAAAAAAGTTGACGCCTTTCACAAAAGATCTGAGGCCACACCGAGAGTTGGGTCTTTACGCCCCAGCAACACGGTCTCAGGCAAGGCAGTCCTCTAAGAACATCATCCACAGCCCAGAGCCACTGAGCAGGGTGGAGCAGCCTGGCAGTCCAGCAAGACGCATGTTGGGGGCCAAGTTGGGGGGAGCCTGGGCGAACCTGAGCAGTGGGATCAGAACAACAGTGTGGGTTGGGTGCAGCCCAGGATGGAGAATATCTGTGTTTGCTGTCAGATTCGGAGAGAAGGGACAGGCCAGGATTTTGGCCAGAAAAGAATGGCCAGTCAGCCAAACTCAAAGACCAGAAAATCTTATAGGGAGTACCCTGTTGGCAAGGGGCCCTCCCCTCCAACAGTGTTCCTAAAACAGAGCCACTACCCAGTGTCTTCGGCTGTTCACCCTTGGCCCACCTGGGGTCACCAAGAGACAGGAGAGGAGGCCCTGGGGTGTAGAGTCACGTCACCCACTTGCCTACCTAGCAGACAGTCGGCTGTGTCCCTGCTCTTCCTCATTTACAGAGACAGGGACCCTGACCCAGCTTATATGCCCAGAACAACCCAGGCATAACAATAAACATAACAATCCCATTACTTTACCAGGGGTTAGTTAGACATGGCCATGTGGCACAATCCCAGCCAAAGAGACATAAAGGGAAGCTTGCAGAGGGGCAAGGGAAAGGTTCTCTCACCTTTAAAAGTGATGTTGAGGAAGAGATGGGCTATTTTCTGCTTAGCAAGTCGGCCTGCCCCCTGGAACTGCAGCCACCGCCCTGCAGTGGTGACAGAGGTGGCTGGAGACTGCCACAGGTGATCCACAGAGGGGGACGGGCCCTGCAGAATCCGGGGCCTTGGTGATGTAATTGAGCCACTAAACCAACCAGGTAGGAGGCTTTTTGCCAGATGCTGATTGTTACAATAAATGTTTCTTATTGTTCAGGCCACCTTGAGTTACTTGTAGCCCAGGATTTCCTAAGTATTACTCCAACCTTCCCCCACAATGCCACCTTCTCTTGGGATGGTATTTGTTACCCCTGCCAAAGAGGAGGACTCAGACAGTCCCTGGTCCCTGGGATGTCAGATGACAAGGTTGTCATTCACTGCAGTACAGTAGCTTCTGCAGGGCTGCTGAAAGCTGATGGTTTATGAGCCTGAGTCACTTCTTAGCTATTTATCCGGTATTGCTTTTTCTCTCAGATCTTCAACATATTTGTTTGTTTACTACAAGTCCCACCCAACACTCGTTTTTGTAAATGTCTTATTGGAACACAGCCATGCTCATTCATTTCTGCACCATCCGTGGCTGCTTTCTGTATTGTCTATGGCCCTTTGCAGAGAAAGCTTGCCAACTTCTGGTGTATTCCATCAAATTTTCTTCTGATGGAAGAAAAATACTGAGCTAAGGGAATATATGTACTATAAAGGAATATATATGCATATTCCTCTATGATATATTACACATGCATACACACACACATATATATATATACACACACAAGACATGGTTCTAACTTATTCTTTCACTCAACAATATCTCTTAAAGACAGTGCTCCATATGGGAGCAGGTGGATCTGCCAGTTTCTAACACCTGCGCAGTATTCCATCATAGGTGTAGCAGAATTTTGTTAACAAGTCACCCAGAGCTAGAAATTCCCATTGTTTCCCACAGATGTTGTTTTGGTGGGCCGCAGGGGTAGGGGCGTCTGACCGTCCCCTCTTTTGCTAGGGATTCGCAGTTGTTTAGAAGGTGGCCTTTACAGTGCACTTACGTTTTCTGTGGGTGCTCAGGAGCACCAGAGACAGTCCTGGGAGGCTCCCGTTGTGCTGAGTGGCTTCAAGCCACTTGGAGGCACTTGGGCTTACTGAGAGATGTGGCAGGTGGTAGCCAAGCGAGGAGGCAGGCCAGCCTCATGCAAAGCCTGGTCTCCACTGCAGAACGGAGCCCAGGGAGGGAGTGGACAGCTGGCACAGAGAGGAGAACCGACACAGGCCGGCGTCTCTTGGAAGCCACACTGGCCCTGCAGCACTGAGACACTCAGGAGCCCATGATCCTCCACCAGCCGTGAAGCAGCAGAGAAACTCACGGCCCGAAACCGCAACCAAAGCCTCCAGCTCCGTGGCCAGACATGGGTGGAGGCAAAGGGAAGACCCACAGCTGGCCTGCAGCCTCGCGTCTGCCCTCTTCCAGCCGCGGGCCTGCAGGGCGCCCGGCATCCTCAAGGTGAAGCGTCTGAGGGCTGAGCCATGATGAGGGTGGCCTTGGAATGGCAGGGAGCAAAGTGTCCCTGAGGCTGGGAATCAGCAGCCCCAGCTCCAAGGGCAGGCCTCTCTTTCCCCCTTCAGCTCTGCGGAGCATGTGCTGGTGCTGATCAGGACTCTCGGAACAAGGCAGGAGGCCACCCCACCATGGAGGATGGTCTGGGGGAGGACAGTCATGGCGATGACCTCAAGGCACCGGCCACACACTCAGCATTTTCCGAGTCCTTTTTGGCACCAGCACCGCACTGGGCAGGGAGGTGAAAGATGAGACACGAGGCCCTGCTCTGAGCCAGCTCGCCTTCTGGAGGAGAGGAAATGTGCAGACATGGAGGTGACACAGCAGGCAGAATGCCACATTGTCCCCACTTGTGTTCGCTTCCTGCCACCACCAGAACACATGACCGCAAATTTAGAGGCTTAAAACAGATTCATGTACTTGCATTTCCGTACTTCAGAAGCCCAAAATGGATCTCAGTGAGTCAAAATCAAGGTGGAAGCTCTAAAAGGAATCCACTTCATTGCCTTTTTCAACCACTGGAATCTGTCACCATTTTGTGGCTTGTGGCCTGTCCTCCACCTTCCAGGCCGGCAGCTAAGCCACCCAGCTTTGCTTTTTCATCACACCTTCTTCTCTGACCCCTCTTCCACTTTTCAGGACCCTGGAGTTACACTGGGCCCGTCTGGAAAACCCAGGATGCTCTCTCTGACCAGCAGCCCCAGCCCCCTTCTTGTGTGATGCCACCCACTTGGGAGGTTCTGGGTTCTGCAGACCTTTTAGGGGAACCATTATTTTGCCTACCACAACCCCCAAATCCCCATAAAGTACGGTCATCACAGATGCGCATGTGCAGCGTTTATAGGAGTTCACATACACGCCAAGGTTGGAAACCCCAGCGAGGAGGGAAAGAGGAGCACATACACAGATGCCTGGTCCTTAGAACACAGTGCCCTGGGACCTCCATGACCAGCAGGGGCGTGCTGAGAGGTTCTGGAAGATCCTTTGCTCCATGGAGGAGCTGGAGGAAGCACGCGGGCCTGGGGCTGGCGGCGGCCCTCTTCCAGCCGCAGGTGAAGCTCACACCGTGGAAGGAAAACAGCAAAGCAAGAACTCAGGCCACTGACTACATCACTGTGCCCCTGAATGAAGCCAGGCCCGAAGCCTGCTGTACCTCTGGCACTCCCAGGTTTCAAGCCAACACATCACATTCCCTTGTGGGTAGGTTTTTTGTTTCTTACATCCCAAGATATCTTGAGGTTGGTGCAAAACATAGGATGTTATAGGCAGGATGTGAGGAGCAGGGTGGAGGGTGCCCAAGGCCATGCTCCAGGCTGAGAAGCTGGCGTTCAGGCTCTGCAACTGTGCTGTCATGGGCTGAGCTGTGTCAGTTGCACTTGGGACGAGGCCCACTGCAGATGGAAGATTAACATTCAAAAGGGCCTGCTGAGAAAGACTCCTGATGTTGGAGCGTGAGGCTGCCTCATGGGGCCTTACTGTCTGTCTCACAGGACCTGCAATAAGGCCCTGTGGGGCAGAAACAAGCTACTTTGAAAGTAGTCCATTAGAAAACAGGAAGGAAAAAAATATGCTCATTAGGAGATGCCCTTCCTGGGAAACTGGGTAAAGGCTACCCAGGATCTCCCTGGTATTATTTTGTATAACTGCATGTGAATCTACAACTATCTCAATTTTAAAAAAATTAATTTTTGAAAGGGGAGTGAGAGATGCCCCTTCTACCTACAGACTATAGTAAAAACAGATCCTTGGCCCCTTCGGGGCTCTGGCAGGAACATGTTAACTAAGATCATACAGCCTGAGCCCTTGGGTTCCTAACCTGGCTCCACCCCTTCTTTATGTGACCTTGGGGAACTTAGACACCCTGCTGCTCACTTTTCCCATCTACAAAAAGGGAATAACGATGGTACTACCTAATAGGGTTATTATGATAATTAAATGAGATAATACATGTTACACTCTTAAAACAGTGCTTAGCATAGTAAGTGCCCCAAAATGTTAGGTCGCGATAGTGGCCGTCCTAATTCCACTGCAAGCTAAGGTCTGGAAAAGTAGAAACAAAAATGAGGGGGCTCCACAGGAGATAATATTGCAGCCCCAGATAAGTCTGACCCTCTGAGAAGATATTTCCTCCCTAAAACAAATGAAAATGAATTATGAGAAAGAATAGAGAAAAATAACTACTAGAAATGTTTTAACATGAGAGTCAAAATAAAAGTTTCAATGGAAGGGTAGGAAAATAAAGTGCAAGAAAATGGCCCAGAAAGTGAAGTTACAAGACCAGAGAGAGTGAAAAGAAAGACCTAGAGAATCAACCCAGAAGACCAACAGCCAGCACTTGGGCGTCCAAAAAGAGGACAGAGACCAAAAGAAAGGAAAAGGCCCAGGAAAAGGCAGGCGTTCCCCAGGACTCACCTCTCACAACAAGTGTGCAGTAGCCCACAGGAGGCTCCTCATGGGAAATTTCAGAACTTCCAGATGAAGTGAAAGCCCTAATGGTGTTGGGTGGGTGGAGTGGGTAACGTTTAAAGGGATGAGAACTGGGCTGGGGTGCAGTGACTCATGCCTGTAATCCCAGAGCTTTGGGAGGCCCAGGTGGGAGGATCACTTGAGGCCAGGACTTTGAGAGAAGCCTGGGCAATATAGTGAGACCCCATCTCAACCAAAAAATTAAAAATTAACCAGGTAAGGTGTCACACGCCTGCAATCACAGCTACTCAGGAGGCTGAGGCAGGAGGATCACTTAAGCCCAGGACTTTGAGGCTATAGTATACTATGATCGTGCCACCGCACTCCAGCCTGAACAACAGAGCTAGACCTTGTCAAAATAAATTTAATTTAATTAATAAATTAAATTAAGTGATGAGAACTGGAGTGGCATCAGGTGCTCAAAAGCTAACACTACCAGCACTTTGGAAGGCAGAGGTGAGAGAATTGGTTGAGCCCAGGAGTTCGAGACCAGCCTGGGCAAGATGACAAAACCCCATCTCTAAAAATAAAAAGAAAATTAGCAAGGCACAGTGGCACGTGTGCCTGTAGTCCCAGCTACCTGGGAGGCTAAAGTAGGAGTAACCCCTGGGCCCAGGAGTTTGAGGCTGCAGTGAGCTGTGATCACACCACTGCACTCCAGCACCTGGGTGAAAAAGCAAGACCTTGACTCTATAAAAAAAAAAAAAAAAAAAAAAAAAAGCTAACACATGCTGGAGATTAAAGGAGCAAAACCTTCAAAATTCTGTGGGAAATTCATTTTCAAACTATATTCTTATTCCCAGTCTTACCATTCAACAAGCAAGAGAGCAGAGCAAAGACATTTTTAGACATGCAAAAACTAGAAAACATTTTGTTCCAGTTGTCTATTGTTGTGTAACAAACTACACCCAAACTTAGCAACAACGCTTTTATCACATCCTATGATTTTGTGGGCCAGGAACTCTGACATGGCTCATCCTGGTGATTTATCTGTTCTATATGGCATCGATGGAGGTCCTCAGTGGTTTTCAGGCCTAGCATCCCTCACAGGCCTGGTAAGTGGGGAGGATAGCTATAAGGCTGGGCCCAGCTGGGACACTATGACTTCTCCAATATGGCAGGTTCAACTGGAACTCCATGGTTCTCCTGCATGACTGGCTCAACTGGGACCCCATGGCCTCTCTAAGATGGCAGGGTCAACTGGGACTCCATGGCCTCTTCAACAATGCAGGCTCAGCTGGGACACCATGGCCTCTCCATTACGGTGGTTTAACTGGGACCCCATGGCCTCTCCATCATTACAAGCTCAGCTGGAACTCCAAGTCCTCTCCACCATAGTGAGCTCAACTGGAACCCCCTGGCTTTCCAACATGGTGGGCTTAACTGCCACCCCATGGCTCTTTAACCTGGTGAGCTCAACTGGGTCCCTGTGGCCCTCCAATATGGCGGATACACAGGTCCAAGAGTAAGTGTTCCAGCAAGAAAGGCAGAAGCAGCATGGCCTTGCATGACCCACCCTCAGAAGTCTCTTAAAGTACTTCCAGTGTACTTTATTAGTTGAAGCAGTCACAAGTTTCAGACTCAAGAGGAAGGACATAGACTCACCTCTCAATGACAGAAGAGGCAACAAATGTGCAGCCATGTTTCAAAACTGCCACATCTACCATCCATGCGTTCTTAAGAGGCTCCTTGAGGATGTGCTCAAGCAGAATAAGGTAGTAAACCAAGGAAAAGGAAGACATGGACCAGGAAACAGTGGATCCTACTAGGACAGTCTTGGGAAGTCCCAGGCTGACCAACTCACTGTGGGCCAGAGAGCACCCACTCCGGGTGGGAGAAAGAGAAAGAACTCCATGAAGGAGTTCAATACAAAAGCAAAAACAAAACAATTAGATGCTAGATGGGTTATTGAAGAAATCATAGAACATGGGAAAGGAATTAAGTATGTAAACAGAGAGAATTCTGCAGTGAAAACATGAGGCAAATTATGACTATAATAAAAAAAAAAATATGGTCTAGGGTTGGGCACGGTGGCTCACACCTGTAATCCCAGCAGTTTGGAAAGCCAAAGTAGGCAGATCGCTTGAGCTCAGGAATTTGAGACCAGCATGGGCAACGTGCAGAAACCAGGTCTCTACAAAAAATACAAAAATTAGCTGGGCATGGTGGTGCGCACCCACAGTGCCAGCCACTTGGGAGGCTAAGGTGGGAGAATCGCATGAGCCCGGGAAGTCAAGGCTGCAGTGAGCTGTAATTGCACCACTGCAATCCAGCCTGGGTGACAGAGTGAGAGCCTGTCTCAAAAAAAAAAAGGGGGGGGGGTGGTTAAACAAATGGAAACAATCATAGTGCACCACTTGGGTCTGAAATGAATATTTACATAGCCATAATATCTAGGCACCATATAACTCAAAAAAATTAACTCTTTGGGGAAGGTGGAGGAGGAATGCGGTGTAAAGAAAGAAATTGTCAGCCAACCAACCTATAACACCCAAGATCAACAAACCAAGAAATAGCAACATAAACCTATTGTTTAGAAACATGGGTTAACCACCAAACAACAACAACAACAACAAAACCTAGCTAAAAATGTCACTTGGCTGCCTCTGAGGAAGGGGCCTGGACAGAGGCAGGGGCAGGGGCTACTTGTGTAATTATCAGCTTTTTGGAATTTTCCATGCATGTACTAGTTTGTAAAATGCTAAGTGTTTGACATTTAAAATGTGTTAAAATAAAGGGGTGTCTAAAAGGTCTCATTGGTTCCTTAGCATAATAGATACTCTGGGCCAGACAGGACCATAAAGATGCTCTCCTGGGAGGTCACCAGCCTCACCAGCACTGGGGGATTGGACAGGGACTTCGGCGTGAGACCACTGGAGCTAACAAGGAGCCCATCCCTGCAATGCTGATGCCCGCTGAGCCCAGCAGTGTGTGTCCTGATCAACCCCTGTTGTTTGCTCAGATGGCCCCACATGGCTAGGAACACCAAAATTCAAAGAAAAAGGAGTGTGATTAATTAGCCATGAAGTGACCTATTAATCAGATGCTTGCTGCCTGTGGGACAGATAACCAGATCAGGCTGGGCCGTCATTCACTCTGAAAGTGGGAGTCTGGTCCCTGAGCCCTGGGCCCTGGGCCACTTTTCTCCTGGCTTTGCTGCCTGCATAACCAGGCCAGTTCACTGTCACTTTTGGTCAGGGAGTGGGTATGAGTTACCCCCATCTGTCCTGGGGCCCCAGGGTTGGCTGTTCCCAGAAAGCCTGATTTACTCTGCTGAGATGTGAAGCCTCCATTCCCTTGTATTTAAAGCCTGCAACTGAACTGGCCCTCAGAAGCCATTTTCCTCCATAGCTTCAAACATCACTGCCAGTTCATTTGACAATATTTGTTGCTTCTCAGCACGGGGCTGGCACAGGGATCCCAGGGGGGCTCAGGATTGCCCCCAAGCTGGGGAAGTGGACATGGCCTTGATCATTTAGGCCCTGCTATCCGCCCCAAGATAGAGGGGCTGAAAGGGCAGGGGCTGAAATGGCAGAGGCTGGGCTGGGGGTGGGAGACAGGCCTTCTCAGACGCCATGGGTGCAGTAGGAATTGGCAAAACCTCTGGGGGACAATTTGACAACAGGATACGTTTTAAACACCCATACCCTTTGCCCAGCAGCTGTTTCTGTAAAAGCATCCTACAGACAGACTCCCACGGGCACATAAAGGCATCACCAAAACATGCCAGCAAAGTCTGGAAACAAGCTCAGTGCCCATCCACAAACGATGCCGTAGCTGTGCCATGCATACCCTGCAGGAACTAAAACAGACGAGGCTGATGGATAGAGCTGTGGGACTCACTCCAGGATAAGCTGTTAAGTCCAGTAAACAGGATGAGGAGGTGTCAGTACCGGAAACTACCATTTGTGTAAAAAGGTAGGAGATATATATGCAAATGAGCTTTTATATGCACAGAACCTTCTAGAATAACACACAGGAACCAATACACTGAGAGATACAGACAGGGGTAGGAAGGTAGGAAGGTGGTTTACTTCTCAGTGTACATCCACTTGAACTGTTTGGCCTTTTAACATGCACATAAAATTAAAAAAAAATAAGTGTTGGTGAGGATGTGGAGAAATTGGAACCCTTGTGCACTGCCAGTAGGAATGTAAAATGTAAAATGTTGCGGCCACTGTGGAAACTAATTTGGCGGTTCCTCAAAAACTTAAATTAGTATTACCATATGTTCCAGCAATTCCACTTTGGGTGTATTCCCAAAAGAATTGAAAGCAGAGACTCAAACAGATTTGTACATCACTATTCATAGTTGCACTATTTACAGCAGTCAAAAGGTAGAAGCAACAAAGCATCCACCGACGGATGAATGGATCAACAAAATGCGCCTGTCCGTGCAATGGAATATGATTCAGCCTTAAAAGGGAACGAAATTCTGACGCATGCTACAACATGGATGAAACTTAAAATAAGCCAGATACAAAAGGACAGATACTATATGATTCCACTTGTACGAAGTACACAGAGTAGTCAAATTCATAGAGATAGAAAGCAAATGGTGGGGGTCAGGGGCTGGGGAGGAGGAATGGGGAGCTATTGTTTAACGGGGATGGAGTTTGCAAGATGAAAAGACTTCCGTGGATGGACAGTGGTGCAGCTGCACAACAATGTGAATGTATTTAATGCCACTGAATTATATATTTTAAATGGTTAAGATGGTAAATATTATGTTTTGTATATTTCACTGCAATAAAAAGTCTTTCGCTGATACATTTTCTGAGCAATTCTGGAAGCCAGCTAGGAGCTCTGCTCCAGGGAAGCCACCCGTCTGAGGCAGCCCAGTCTCCATGGCAGAAGGACGGACTCCTTCTTCCCCCAAAGCCAAGACTTAATGATTCTGGGAACCCATAGCTTCCACCACAGAAAAGCCGCTGCCCTCTCTGTGAGGCCTAAGACCTGGCCACTTAGATATTTGCAGTGGAGTCCTCTGTTGTCCCTGAAGCAAGCCAGGGGCAGCCGCTGTTGAGGACAAGCCACTGCCTGTACAACTGCAGAACTGAACACTCTTCTGTCCCTCAGCACCCAGGAATGCTGCCATGACAGGTGAGCCAGACAGGCATCAGCTCCCTGCTGACCCCATGGGCTTGCTGTTGTTTGCACTCAACTGAGTCAATACTCTTAATAGAGGCAACTGACACAGCCGTGCATGTCAGCTTCTGCTCACCAGCCACTGAGGATCTGGAAGGGAAGAGGAGGCCCAGGCAGAGGGCAGAGATCGAGATCTGGTGTCCTTGTTCTGTAGATGGCAAATGCCTCTCTTATCTAAGCAGCATTCTGGAGTTGCCATATGTGTGGGTTCATGCCGCCATCACAGTTGCCCACAAAAGACTGGGATAATTATTCCCATTTTACAAATGGAGAGACCAGGGTTTAGAAGGATGAGGTTGTCTGCCCAAGTGCACCAGCCGTGACTTCACAATCCCAGTCTTCCCAGCCACCTGGATGTCTTCCCAACATGCATTACTGAGCCAAAAGCAGCTAGAAAACCTGCAAATGTGGTTTTCATTATCTTCCTTCCCAACTGAAGAAGTCTCTGAACTCTGTTTCAGCCTAGAGGTGACCACTGAACAGAGAAGGCTTCCTTCTCTGGGTCTTGAACAAGCTCCAAAGTAAAGGTCACCCAACCCCCAACCCCATGTGAATGCAGGGCTGATCTGTCAGGAGTCGGGGCTGTCCCCAAATGGAAGCCTTCTAGGGCAGAAACTGGCAGAACATTCTAGGACCCCGGATTCCTAAGGTTGGCTGTGGAAGCTGTCCTAGGGGCCCAGGAGGGAAAGTGCAGCTCTAAAGGCGGGCTGCCCATGGCACCTGTCTCTGTGTCCCGGCCACCTCCTCATTGCAGGCCCTTCCTGAGCCACTTTCTTTTCTCTAAATGAAGAAAAACAACATCCCATCTCATCCTTAAAATGGCTCCACTTTAAGGATTATGGTGTTGATAAAAAAAAACAGCAATGTAGGCTGGGCATGGGGGTTCATGCCTATAATCCCAGCATTTTGGGAGGCCAAGAGAGGCAGATCACCTGAGATCGGGAGCTCAAGATCAGCCTGGCCAACATGGCAAAACCCCATCTCTACTAAAAATATAAAAATCGGCCAGGCATGGTGGCGTGCACCTGTAATCCCAGCTATTCTGGAGGCTGAGGCAGGAGAATCACTTGAACCTGGGAGGCGGAGGTTGCAGTGAGCGGAGATTGCACCACTGCACTCCAGCCTGGGTGACAGAGCGAGACTCTTTCTCAAGAAAAAAATAATAATAATAAATGTATATGAAATGCCTTACAATCGGGAGTAAAATATTCAAATTTTAGGAAATCTTAATGTAAAACATCATATTAACAGATTGAAAAAAATGATCATTTCAATAGATAGCAAAAAGAGATTTTGAGAAATTCAACATACATTCTCAGTTTTTAAAACTCTTAATAAAATAGAAAAACATGGACTCTTCCTTAGCACGATTTTAAAAATGTATATATTTAAAGGGCTTCCACCTCCAGTCATGTGAGAATAACTGTACTAGACTTGCCCTCCTGCCGTAAATACCTAGAAACTGGACAAATTATTTGAAACAACTGTTTTTAGACATTGTACAACAGGCACAGTCTCTGGACTGTGATCCCTGAGAGAAGGAAAGCAAACAGAATGGTCCAATGGCTGGCCCAGCTCCCTGCCTCAGTGCAGGTGGTAGAAGCCCAAGCACAGCAAGGACTGGCACCGGGGAAAGTGATGAGCTGGAGTTTGCAAGACAGACCACAGAAGGGGAGACACAGAATGGGCAGACATGGAGCTGCCCATTCAGCACAGGGGTCCACCTGGGTCTGTTGCTGAACGCTAAGCTGTGTGTGTGTAGGGCAAATTCTGCTGAGCTGGACAAAGAACAGCTGGGAACTTAAGCTGAAAACTTCCCAGGGATCATGCAGGGTTAGGAGACAAGCCAGAGAGGAAAGGCCACTCTCAACCCACTGTATTGGAGACAAAAAAGAGCCTCGAAAGAGCCAAGCTGATTCACAAGAAATGTAATGCCTGCCAGAACCAAGCCCAGCCATGTGTAAAGAATAAAAGGGCACGTGGCACTCACCACGATGGCCATTCAAAAATAACCAGACGTCCAAAGGAGCAGGAAAGTGCGTGCCACTACCAGGAGAAAAATCAGTCCATAGAAACAGACTCAGGAATGCAGAGATGATGGAATTAGGAGACAAAGACTTTAGAACAGCTACTGGCCAAGTGCAGTGGCTCAGACCTGTAATCCCAGCACTTTGGAGGGCTGAAACAGGAGGATCACTTGAGGATAGGACTTTGAGACCAGCCTGGGCAACAGAGCAAGACCCTATCTCTACAAAAAATTTTAAAAATTGGCCAGATGCGGTGGCTCATGCTTGTAATCCCAGCACTTTGAGAGGCTGATGAGGGTGGATCATGAGGTCAAGAGATGGAGACCATCCTGGCCAATATGGTGAAACCCCGTCTCTACTAAAATTACAAAAATTAGCTGGGCATGGTGGCATGTGCCTGTAATCTCAGCTACTCAGGAGGCTGAGGCAGGAGAATTGCTTGAAGCCAGGAGGAGAGGTTGCAGTGAGCCGAGATCACACCACTGCACTCCAGCCTGGTGACAGAGCGAGACTCCGTCTAAAAAAAAATTTTTTTTTAATTAGCCAGGAGTGGTGGCATGTGCCTGTAGTCCCAGCTCCTTGGGGGTCTGAGGTGGGAGGATTGCTTGAGCCCAGGAGATTGAGGCTGCAGTGAGCCATGATCATGCCACTACATTCCAACCTGGGTGACAGAGCAATACCTTGTCTCAAAAACTAATAATAGCCGGGTGCAGTGGCTCACGCCTGTAATCCCAACATTTTGGGAGGCCAAGTTGCGTGGATCATGAGGTCAGGAGATTAAGACCATCCTGGCTAATATGGTGAAACCCCGTCTCTACCAAAAAAATACAAAAAATTAGCCAGGCGTGGTGGCAGGTGCCTGTAGTCCCAGCTACTCAGGAGGCGGAGGCAGGAGAATGGCGTGAACCCGGGAGGCGGAGCTTACGGTGAGCTGAGATCACGCCACTGCACTCCAGCCTGGGGGACAGAGCGAGAATCTGTCTCAAAAAAAAAAAAAAAAAACTAATAATAAAATAAGAAGCTATTAGACATATGCTCAATATGCTCAAGAATTTAAAGAAAAAACATGAACATAATGAGGAGAAATATGGAAAATATAACCAAGAACCTAATGGAATTTCTACAGGTAAAATATACAATACCTGCAATGAGAAACGTATTGACTGAGATTAACAGCATATCACACACTGACAAAGGAAAGATCAATGAACCTGAAAACAATGCAACAGAAACTGAACTGAAGCACTAGGAGAAAAATGCTGAAATAAAATGAACAGAACTGGAAATGTTACCTGTGAGATACTATCAAACAATACATGTATCATTAGGGTACTAGGAAGGAGACAAGAAAAATATTGGAAGACAATCTTCTAAATTTGATGAAAATCATAGATGCAGAGTTCCAGGGAGCTCAAGGACCCCCGCCTGAGAAGCAGGAAGCTTTGTCCCTCAGCATCCCCTCCTGGAAGGACTTGCCCAGAGGCTGTGGGGAGCGCAGGCTGCAGAACGCCCTCAGCCACCAGCTCCTCCCCATCCCTCACCTGCAGAGAGAGTCACTGGCTAAAGGCCACACCTTCCCAGACAGCCCAGGTGACTGAGCAGGCAGGGAATGTAAAGATCTGGCCATTTCAGCTCAGCACAGAACATGCTGATGGAAGGCCTTGCTCTGGAGCCCCCACCAGGTGGGCAGAGGTGGGCAGGCCTGACCGAGGTTGAACTCCACTGCCAAGCCTGCTTCTGCCTCCTCCTGTCACAAGTGTGAAACACCTGGTGCCCCAGACTCCACTCCTTCATCTGCTTCCAGGGAAGCCAGCCTGAGACAACTAGCAAAGGCACATCCTAATGAAATGGCTGAGAATGCGAGGTAAAGGGAAACAGAAGCAAGAATGGCCACGTCCTCAAAAACTCTGCAGACAAGGAGACAATGAAACAGCATCTGCAAGAAAAAGCCGAGGATCTACAAATGTATATCCTGCAACCAAAGAAGACAAAATAGAGACTTTTCCAAACAAACCAAAGCTAGAGATTTTGCCAGCGGCAGACCTGCAATACTGGAAATGTTGACAGGAGTTCTTCACACCAAAGGCGAATGATATCGGATGAAAAGCCTGGAACTACAGGAGAGAATGAAGAGTTTGGGAAATGGAAAATGCATCACTCATATGAAAACCCTTTTCTCATTTTGAATCTCTTTGGAACATAATCGGCTCTGGAAGGTAAAACTGTTAACAATTTGTTGTTGAAGGCCAGGTGCGGTGGCTCACGCCTGTAATCCCAACACTTTGGGAGGCCGAGGCGGGCAGATCACAAGGTCAGGAGTTCGAGACCAGCCTGACCAACATAATAAAACCCCATCTCTACTAAAAATACAAAAATTAGCCGGGCGCGGTGGCACGTGCTTGTAATCCCAGCTACTCGGGAGGCTGAGGCAGGAGAATCACTTCAACGCGGGAGGCAGAGGTTGCAGTGAACCAAGATCGCGCCACTGCACTCCAGCCTGGGCGACAGAGTGAGACTCCGTCTCAAAAAAGAGCAGGATGGCAGGTATAAATACAGACATAAGGATACCTGCATTCAGTATAAATAATCGAGGGACTTGGAAAATCAGATATCAGACTGGACCAAAAAAGTGAGACTTACCTGTATGCTCTCTACCAGAAACCTACTTTAAATATAAAGACACAAATAAACTATAAAAAATAGAAAAGATATATCATGCAAGCACTAGTCATTTTTTCAAAAGCCGGAGTGCCTATATTCTTGTCGGACAAAGTAGACTTCAGGGCAAACATTACCAGGGATAGAGATGTTTCTTAATGATAAAGGTGTGAATTTATCACAAAGACATCATAATCCTAAATGTGCATCTACCTAATCACAAAGCTTCAAAACGCATGAAACAAAAACTGACAAACCCACAATTCTCATGTGTGATTCGCATGCAGAATTGAAAGGAAAAACAGACAAATCCACAATTCTCATGCATGATTCCCACACTCCTCTTCCAATAAGGACACAGAAGACTCGAACACGGTCAGCCAATTTAACCATCTCACGCTTAACAATGGCAGAATGTCCATTCTCAGAGCACATAGAGCCACCATCAAAATAAACCATATGCTGGACCACAAAACAAGTTTCATAAATGTTAAACGCTAAAAACAGGCAGAGTATGTTCTCTAAATAAAATATAGTTTAAAAAGAAATCAGTAACAATTAGATGTCGTTTAAATCCCTGACAATTGGAAATTGAACAAAGCACTTTTAATTACCCATGGGTCAAAGAAGAGATCATAAGAGAAATTAGAAATATTTTTAACTCTGTAAAAATAAAAACATAGCCTATCAAATTTATGAGAAGCAGCTAAATCAGTTTTTATAGTGAACTTTACAACTTTAAATGCTTACATCATGGCAGGGTGCGGTGGCTCACACCTGTAATCCCAGCACTTTGAGAGATCGAGGTGGTTGGATCACTTGAGTCCAGGAGTTCGAGACCAGCCTGGCCAACATGGTGAAACCCCTTCTCCACTAAAAATACAAAAATTAGCCGGGCATGGTAGCACACGCCTGCAATCCCAGCTACTCGGGAGGCTGAGGCAGGAGAATCACTTGAAACTGGGAGGCAGAGGCTGCAGTGAACTGAGATCATGACACTGAACTCCAGCCTGGGCAACAGAGCGAGATTTCGTCTCAAAATAAATAAATGAATGCTTATATTAGAAAAGGGTCAGAAATTAGTGAAACCAGTTAATAAATTTAGAAAGATCATAAAATACAAGGTCTATCTACAAAGAAATGTATTTTTATAAACTGGAAATGACCCACTGGTAAATGAAATTTAAAACTTTTAGCCTTTAGATGGAATCAAAAACACAAAAAATAATAAGGGATACATTTAACAACATATGAGCAAGAACTATTCACTGAAAACTGCAAGGTATTACTGACAGTGATTTCTAAGGGCCCAAATAGAGAGACATGCCATGTTCATGGACTGGAAGACTTGAACATGGGTGGGTGCGGGCGAAACAGGACTGGCCAAGGATGATGACTTTAGGGGCCAGATGCTGGGTACACGCATTATACAGTCCCTCTACTTCTATGTACATTTGAAATTTTCAGTAGAATAAAAGGAGCATAAAATATAATCTCCACATCACATTGGGCACCTTCTCCTCCTCATAAGCACTCTCTGCAGCTGCGTAGACTGCCTCGTGGATTCGTGTGGGTTCTTGGAATCCGGCCACATTCAGAGACGTGTGAGGCAGGGTGGTTGGGGATTGAGGTTCTCAGTCAGGCAACTCACCCTCTCTGTGCCTCAACTTCCTCATCTGTGACATAGAGCTGCCTTCTAGTGTTGTTGTGAGGACTCAGAGGGTCCTACACCAGAGCACATGGGCTGGCTCCTGGAGAGGGGAGCTGACGGTGCATGCTGACATGCTACCATCGTCACCACCGTCATCCTCATCATGGTCATCTTCATGCTTGTTGTTTCGCTGGTTTCTGATTTCCTGCACTTGCAAGTAACACCACAGCAAACTTCTTTACATATAAAGCTTTGCCTCCAACTCTGATGCTTTTCTTAGCCTAAATCCTAAAATACTGGATTTCTCAAGCAAAGGGCAGTCAGGCACCCACAGCAGGCAAGAACAGGGGCTGGACCAGAGCCCAACTGCCAGGACTGAATACACACAGCTGCTGCCGGAGGGCCAGCCTGCCTCTACCCAGCCCCGTCCTGGGGTCAGCGCCGCCTCAAAACCAGGCAGTGGCGATGGATGGACAGAGATAGGCCTAGGAGACATTTAGGCCTGGGATCAGAGACGCAGGTGCCACAGGGACCAGGTGGAGAAGGCAGTGCTGCATGCTCAGAGCAGCTGTGGCACACCTATGACTGAGGTTCATGCAGCGGCGATTGCGCTACACCTGGGGCAGGCGTTGTTTCAATTGATCTTCAGAACTCTAAGAGGCAGATCTAACAATAATTCCAAGTCACAAGTGAGGAGACGGAGGCACAGAGAGATCACGTCCCTTGCCCAAGATGCACAGCTAGTCACTGCTGGAGCCGGGATTCAAACTCTGGGATCGGAGTCCTGACCCACCACACTATGCCACGCCCATATGTTCATTGGAAGCCATGCCTGGGTCTGTCCCAGGAGATCCCATTTCGAGGTTTCTGACCCCAAGATGGCATTGCCCAAGGCAAACATTCCAATTTTATTATTATTATTATTATTATTTTAGACAGAGTTTCGCTCTGTCCCCAGGCTGGAGTGCAGTGGTGCGATCTTCACTCATTGCAACCTCCGCCTCCCAGGTTCAAGCAATTCTCCTGCCTCAGCCTCCCAAGTAGCTGGGATCACAGGCGCCCGCCACTATGCCCGGCTAATTTTTGTATTTTTAGAAGAGATGGAGTTTCACCATGTTGACTAGGCTGATCTTGAACTCCTGATCTCAAGTGATCACCCTGCCTCAGCCTCCCAAAGTGCTGGGATTACAACATGAGTCACCCCGCCTGGCCAAACATTCCAATTTTTAAGTGTTGACAATGAATTCTTACAAATTTAATACTACACAGCCCTCTTGCCACATTTGGCCCACGGGGTATCAGTTTGCAGCCCTGGGAAGGATGAAGCGAGGGAGAGGAAGGTAGTGCAGGCTCCTTCCCAGAGAGTGGGGACACAGAAAAAGGGGCAGGCAGCCCCATTTGTTTGCGTTTCCGTACACTAAGCAAACCTAGAAAGGAATGGGGCATCCCCTGTTGCTGGGTCAGGAAGCAGGGATCACAAATGCCAGAAAAAAGAAAAAAGAAAAAAAAAAACACCTAGGCACAGCCTGGGCTTTCTGCCCTCTGGCAGTAGGGATGGGGTTGAGAGGCAGAGGACCAACGCTGTCACTGTGATTCCCAGGCGCACTGAGGGGAGGGGCACCTCCTGGTGACCCTCCAAGAAGCAGCCCACCCAAATTGCTGCCTGCTGCAAGGGCCAAATGCTGGGACCAGAGGGACCGGGGACCGGGGCCTTTTGCACCGGGCTTTATCCTTTAACACAACAAAACAGAGCCCAGCCTGCTAAGGAGTGTTACACACCTGCTGAGAAACCCAGCTATGCCTGGCCCTCCTCTCAGGCAGACACAGTTCCCAGCCCTTGTTGTACACACGATGCCAGCCTTGGGGCCGTAGTGCCTCTGTGATCAATAAAAGTGGAAGAAAGGAGCTGAGGCCACCTCATCCCCAGCTGGTAGGCAGGCGGGAGGAGAGGCCCCCAGGCAGCTCAGCTGATGGCAGCTCAGGACAAAGTCTCAGCGTCATCCTGACCCTCCTTCCCAGGCACTCCCCCTTTTTTTCCCCGCCACCACCCCCTTACCCCCGCCCCCTGGCCACTTGGAAGAGGGGGGTGGGAAGCCCTCTTTGGGATGGAGCTGGGTGGGCAGGGAGCTTGCAGAAGGGCTGAGGAGGAGGTGGGATGGGCTGAGGGAGGAATGAACAGGGCTGCGGCCCCTCAGGGAGCTCCGGATGGGTCCTGAGCCAGGACCAGCCCTGACCTCTGGGCGAAGCCTGCCAACAGCCGGGCAACAAACCTTCCTTGAAGAGGGCGCCAGGTGGAGCATCCGCAAAGTCCGTTCAGAGCCAGGCCCCGGCCACCTTTGTTTGTTGCCTGGACCATGGCAGAGGCCTCCCACCTTCCCTGGTTTCCCGCACTGCAGCCAGAGGGAATCTTGGACGGTGCAGCAGGTCCCAGGGCTCCGGTTCCCAGAGGCCGAGGTCCCTAGGGAGGTGTGTAAGGCCGTCAGCACTCTGGCCCCACCTCACCCCACTCTCCGGATTCCTCTGGTTGGTCCTCCGCCGCCATGTGCGGCTTAGCTGTTCTTCCTCTAGAACCTTCTTCCCCCAGACATCCCAATACCAGTTCCTGCACCTCTCCCAAGTCCTTCCCCCTCCTCGGGGCCCTTCCCCACCCATGCGCTCAGGATTCAACGCTGCAGGTCCTCTCCCTCCCCCTGGTGTATTCTTCTCCGTAGCAGGGTCCACCCCCTGCCCACACAGTGACTGCCTTCCAGAGTGCCCGGTAGCTATTTCAGGCTGTTCCTAGCGGTTTCCGTGGGGAAGGAGAGCCCAGACCTGCCCAGCCTCTGGCTGGGTCCCTGCTCCCTGCCTGTCGAAGCTCCACCCACGGATCCTATGATCAGTCTCTCCGGGCTCCTCATGGAGCAGAATTCTCACCCAGTGCTGTCCAGGAAAGCAGAATCCCAGCCACGTCTGCGACTTTAAAGTATGCAGTAGCCACATTTTAAAAAGTAAAAGGAAATGAGTGCAATTAATTTATATTAATTATAGTTAATTTACATACTTTTATAAATAATATACTTTATCTGACTCAATATAACCAAAATATTGTCATTTGAACCCATAACCAATATAAATATATAAGCATATAATAACTATATGAAATATATAAATATGATGGGATATCGTGCATTCTTTTTTTCATACTACGTCCCCGAAATCCAGTATGTATTTTACACTCACAGCACGTCTCACTTCAGATGAACCACATCTCAAGAGCTCAGTCCCCTATGGACCAACACTCAACATTGTCCCCAGTTCCCCGCTAAACAATGCAGCAATGACATGCTCACACATGCCTCCTGGAAGGCTAGGGTGTGAATTCGTTTCTCTCCTGGGTACGTCCCCAGGGCAGTGGTGGCTGGCTCAGACTTAATTGGCCGTGGTTTGCCAGCTCCCTCTGTAGGATGGCTGCGCTGGCCACACTTGCCCTCAAGACACACGGGTCCACTGGCTCCACACCTTTCCACTTTCTGCATTACCCACCTTTTTTTTTTTTTTTTTTTTTTTTTGAGACAGAGTCTCGCTCTGTCGCCCAGGCTGGAGTGCAGCGGCACCATCTCGGCTCACCGCAAGCTCCGCCTCCCGGGTTCACGCCATTCTCCTGCCCCAGCCTCCCGAGTAGCTGGGACTACAGGTGCCCGCCACCGCGCCCAGCCTTTTTTTTTAATTTATTTTCATTTTCATTTTTATTTTTAGTAGAGACAGGGTTTCACTGTGTTAGCCAGGATGGTCTCGATCTTCGGACCTCGTGATCTGCCCGCCTCAGCCTCTCAAAGTGCTGGGATTACAGGCGTGAGCCACCGCGCCGGCCATTACCCACCTTTCTAATGTTAGTCAATAGGATAGCTGTAAAATGACACCTCCTTGTTATTTTGATTTGCATTTCTCTAATTGCTAATGAGTTTGGGCTGAGCTACCTTTGAAAGAATTTGTCCAGCCTAAATGAGCATCAATAACAGATTAGCTAAATAAGTCACGTTGTCCTAATTCACAGACTATTGTAGACCTGTTAAAAAGAATGGAACAAGGCTGGATGCGGTGGCTCATGCCTGTAATCCCAGTGCTTTGGGAAGCCAAGACGGGCAGATCACTTGAGCCCAGGCGTTCACGACCAGCCTAGGCAATATGGTGAAACCTCATCTCTATAAAAAATACAAAAATTAGCCCAGTACGGTGGCACATGCCTGTAGTTCCAGCTACTTGGGAGGCTGAGGCAGGACCACACCCAGTACCACCTGCTCTGCCAGGCACTCACTGTGTGACCTTGGTTCTGCCTGTGCCTCAGTCTCCTCCTCTGCAAAACAAAAAAGGGATGAGGAGAGTCTCACAGATTGTTGTGGAGAAGAGGCATTTGGAGATGCGCAGAGAGCAGCATCCAGTCACCTGCGTGCCCCAGCTCGGCTCCGATGCCAGCACTCGCTCCTCTTTGCCACACACCTTTGCTGTGCATCTACCAAATTCCAGGCACTGCTCCGGAGTCTCTCGGAACACAGAGGCGAAGTGCAAGGAAAAATAATAATCATCATATGATTATTAACCCTAGAGAAAATAAAATGCTACATAGGAGAGGGAAGGTAACCATAGATTACCATATGGCACAGCTGTGCCTTGTGTTTACACCGGTTTATGATAATATAAACTCTGAGCCAGAATTAATAACTAAAAGGAGAGAGGGATCAGGACAAGGGAGGGACAAGGACAAACTGTATTCTCAGGAAGCAGAGGCCCTCCATGCTCCTAAGGCCAGCGGCTTCCCTCAGTTGCGACAGGAACGTTCCTTGGCCTCCTGAGCCACTGAGGGCAACGCTGGGTGGCCCGCTGCTTGGGTGCTGATGGCTGTCCATTTCAGGGGCATCTGAGCCAGCAGCCCTTGGAGCCCAGCCTCACATACCATAGGCCCAAGAAAGAAGGCTTATGCATGGCCACACCTGGAGCTAGAGCAGAACCAGATGCAAACCCACCCTGCCTCTGGGTCTGGTGCTCTTTCCTCTGGCCTGCTCAGAGAGCCAGGCAGGCTGGGGACCTCGGGATATCCCTTCTGTGCCGGGATCTTTTTTTTTTTTTTTTTTTTTTGAGACAAGGTCTCACTCTGTCACCCTCACCCAGGCTGGAGTGCAGTGGCATGACCTCAGCTCACTGCAGCCTCTGCCGCCTGGGTTCAAGTGGTTCTTGTGCTTCAGCCTCCTAAGTAGCTGGGATTACAGATGAGTACCACCACACAGGCTAATTTTTTGTATTTTTTAGTAGAGACAGGGTATCACCATGTTGGCCAGGCTGGTCTCAAACTCCCGACCTCAAGTGATCGGTCCACCTTAGCCTCCCAAAGTGCTGGGATTACAGATGTAAGTGCCGGAATCTTGCACAGCAGAGAGTGGGACTGGTGAAATACGCCCTGGTGCACACACACAGCAGAATGCGTGGCTGCCTACACACAGTAAAGCAAAGCTAGCTGAGTTCCTTTGGGCCCTGTTGCCCCATCTGTAAAATGAGGCTGTGCTAGTGCTTGTGGGCTATGTAAGGGTCCCCTGCATTAATATAGATAAAGCGCATCATTACCATCCTCCTCCCCTCCACTGAGGAGAGACAGCCTCCGTGGTGCAATGCCCAGCGCCAAAGGCAGGTGAAGAACTCAGCTCACACCCTGGCTCTGCTGGTGGGGTGTGGACAAGGCCCTGAACACACACATCCATGTGTGAATGTATGAGGGGGTGATATATGGATGAGTGTGTGCACATTGTGTGTGGCAGGTGTGTATACGTGTGTATGTATAGTTGTGGGTATGTATTGGTGAAAATCATAATCTCCCATGACACAATCCTGGATGCCACGATCTCGAGTGTTGAAATCCTGAAAGATCAAAACTCCAGATGTTGAAATCCTCAAAGTCAAATTCTAGGAAAAGGATTAGTGCATTTCAGGATCATTGCATCATGTTGGTTGCATGTTGGGTGGAACTATTGCTTTGTTATCTTTGTTTGGAAATTCAGTGTGGTTTAAGGAGATGTGTTTGGGTGCCAAGTTGACAAGCCTGGCTCTGCTGTAGACTTGAGAAACCTGGTAGGCATTATTTTGGGGGTGTCTGTGAGCGCGTTTCCAGGGGAGACGAGTGCGTGAGTCTGACTGGATCAGGGGAAAGATCTGTTCTCGGTGTAAACAGGCACATTTATTTATTGCGCAGATAAATCTCCTTTTAAAAATGTTAATAAATGTCTTTTAGAGAATTCTAAAATTATTTTTTCCAGAATTATGTTTCGGGGATTTTTATCTTTTGAAATTTTGATTTTCAAGATTCTATACTCTAGGGATTTTGATCTTTCAGGATTTCAGCTTTCAGGATTATGGAATTTGGGGCTGTCTTTTGGTACTATGGCCCAAACTGGTGTGCATACGTGTGTGTGTGTGTTCATGAGTGTACATATATTGTGTATATCTGTGTGTGTGTGAATGGGGTATATGTACATATGTGTGTATATGAGTATGTGTGTGTGTTGTTAGGGTAAACACAAATCTAGAGAAAAAAATTGTATTTTTTCCGGTGCAAAGAAAGGGAATAAGGCACCCCCTCCCACTTCCTACTTCCTTTAATAAAGCTGAAATTGTAAACGCTACCTCTGTCTCCTTGAGATGTATGTAAATTTATTTTATTGTATCATTATTATTGCAGTAAAGAAATAGTTTATGACCCGAGGCCGGCCACCCTGGAGATTGAGTTATCACTCAATCTCGCTGAGGAGTTGGGGGGGGCTTTCAAGGGTTTTGGAGTGGTGATCGCTGATTGGTTAGGGATGAAATCTTAGGCGTGGGAAACCTCCCTGAGTCCGCCTCAGTCTGGGATCCTCTGACAGGTTTTGCAGCCCCGGGCTCCTTCTCTCCGCCTTGGAAACAGCCAGGAGGTGGCGCCGGATCTCCCCCATCCTCAGGAGTGTGAGGCCCAGGTGCTCGCTTCAGGAAGTAAACTTCTTGTCAAAAGACAGGAGGCATTTGGGAAATTAGCACGTATGGAGTGGGTGGTGTCTGCCAGGCTATGAAAGCTCTTTTTCTTTGCAATCTCTTTAGCCGACTGTCTGTGATGCACACTGCTGTCTAGTTGTAGCAAAACTAACTTCCTGTTACCTTTGTGGAGAGGTTTTCTGGGTTGACAGATTTTGTTTTTAATCATTTTCCCAATGACGTGTGTGTGTTTAAGATATGTGTCTATGGCGGCGGTGGGAGCGGGAGAGTGTCCTAAAAAGCCGGTTCAGTGCACACCTCTAGGACTGGTGGAACTGAAGCTGGAATTGGGGATGGGAGGGACAAACCAGTTTTTTCCTATACACTCTGTGTAGCAACAGAACTAAGCACGTGCATGTGCCTTGCATCACAGTTCACTTAGCAACGAGCTGCATCTATGACTGTGGTCCCATAAGATGATAATGGGACCGGGCGCGGTGGCTCACGCCTGTAATCCCAGCAATTTGGGAGGCCGAGGCGGGTGGATCACCTGAAGTCAGGAGTTCAAGAACAGCCTGGCCAACATGGCAAAACCCCGTCTCTACTAAAAATACAAAAATTAGCTGGGTGTGGTGGCGTGAGACTGTAAACCCAGCTACTCGGGAGACTGAGGCTGGAGAATCGCTTGAACCTGGGAAACGGAGGTTGCAGTGAATCGAGATCGTGCTACTGCATTCCAGCCTGGGCAACAGAGTAAGCCTCCGTCTCAAAAAAAAAAAAAGGACCTAAAAATCCCCCTTGCCTAGTGACGTCACATCAGCTATGACGTCATCGCACACATTCCTGTGTGTGGTGATGCTGGTGTACAGAAACCCACTGCACTGCCAGTCGGATGAAAGCCCAGCACATGCAATTATGTACAGTACATAATACTTGATCCTATTAATAAACGACTGTGTTACTGTCAGAGGCATTTAAACCAGCACAAATCCATCTTGAGTAGGGACTGGGTAAAATAAGGCTGAGACCTACTGCGCTGCGTTCCCAGACAGTTAAGGCATTCTAAGTCACAGGATAAATTAGGAGGTCGGCACAAGATACAGGTCATAAAAACCTTGCTGATAAAACTGGTTGCAGTAAAGAAGTTGGCCAAAACTCACCAAAACCAAGATGGCCATGAGAGTGACCTCTGTTCGTCCTCACTGCTACACTCCCACCAGCGCCATGACAATTTACAGATGCCATGGCAACATCAGGAAGTTATCCTACATGGTCGAAAAGGGGAGACAAGAATAATCCATCCCTTATTTACCATATCATCAAGAAATAACCATAAAAATTGGCAACTAGCAGCCCTCAGGGCTACTCTGCCTACAGAGTGGCCATTCTTTTGTTTCTTTGCTTCTCCAATAAACTCGCTTTCACTTTACTCTACAGATTCGCCTCGAATTCTTTCTTGCCCGAGATCCAAGAATCCTCACTTGGCATCTGGATCATGACCCCTTTCTAGTAACATTCCGGTTTATGTATTTACTGTATTTTACTTTTTAATCATTATTTTAGAGCATACTCCTACTTATTAAAAAAAAGTTAGTGATAAAACAGCCTCAGGCAGGTCCTTCAGAAGGGATTCCAGATGAAGGCATTGTCATCACACAAGGTGACAGCTCCATTGGTGTTACTGTCCTTGAAGACCTTCCAGTGGGACAGGAGTTGGAGGCAGAAGGTAATGATATCACTGATCGGGACCCTGTGTAGCAGCTCTCAGCTAATGTGTGTGTTTGTGTCTTAGTTTTTGACAAAAATGTTTAAGAAGTAAAAAAAAAAAAAAAAAAATTAATAGAAAAAGGTTTATACAATAAGAATATAAAGAAAGAAAATATTTGTGTATGATTGTACAATGTGTTTGTGTTTTAAGTTAAGTGTTATTACAAAAGAGTTGAAAGTGGCTGGGCATGGTGGCTCACACCTGTCATCCCAACACTTTGGGAGACCAAGGCGGGCAGATCACAAGGTCAGGAATTCGAGACCAGCCTGGCCAACATGGTGAAACCCCATCTCTACTAAAAATACAAAAATGAGCCGGGCATAGTGGCGCACACCTGTAATCCCAGCTACTCTGGAGGCTGAGGCAGGAGAATCGCTTGAACCCTGGAGGTGGAGGTTGCAGTGAGCTGAGATTGCGCCACTGTACTCCAGCCTGGGTGACAGAGCGAGACTCTGTCTCAAAAAAAAAAAAAAAAAAAGAGTTGAAAGTTAAAAAAATTGAAAAGTTTCTGAAGTAAAAATGTTACAGTAAGCTAAACATAGTTTGTTATTGAAGAAATAAAATATATTTTATAAATTTGTGTAGCCTAAGTACACACATTTATAAAGTCCGCTATAGTGCACAGTACTGCCCTAGGCCTTCAGGTTCACTTACCACTCACTCACCAACTCACTGACTCATCCAGGGCGACTTCCAGTCCCACAAGTCTCCATCCCTGGTGAGTGCCCTATACAGGGGTACCTTTTTACAATTTTTTTTTTGAGACAGTCTCGCTGTGTCGCCCAGGCTAGAGTGCAATGGCACCATCTCAGCTCACTGAAACCTCTACCTCCTGGGTTCAAGTGATTCTCCTGCCTCAGCCTCCCAAATAGCTGGGATTACAGGCACTCACCACCATGTCTGGCTAATTTTTGCATTTTTAGTAGAGATGGGGTTTTGCCATGTTGGCCAGGCTGTTCTTGAACTCCTGACCTTAGGTGATCCACCCGCCTTGGCCTCCCAAAGTGCTGGGATTACAGGCGTGAGCCACCATGCCCAGCCGGGATTCTTAATTTCTGAAAAACTGAGTTCCTTCCAGTTTATATATTAGGCACAGGAATCCCGATCCAAAGGAAATACACTGCAGCACCAATTGGCTGACTTTGGATAAGTAATGGGGTACATTTTACTTGAGTAAAGGATGGGATTGAGTTAGAGGGCCTCCCCTCAGTAAAGTCCCTCTTGGTTAAAAATAGATTAAAGATGACAGGGTCCAACTGAGGGCAAGCCTTGCCAGTTCAATATTGGGTGCTAAACAGCATGGCTAATGTCTATGTTTTGTCACTCATATTTTCCTCTGGCCAGAATGAAAAATGTTAATTGGGTTACCCCATGCAACCCCTTGAGCGGCAACTTGCAAAACCGAGAGGCTTTTGCCTGTGATTCCATAAAACAAAAAAAGATGATTTTCCTTTATGATGTGGCTTGGCCCCCAGGGCTACAGTGTGGCAAGCAGGGTCACTAGGGTCACTCAGGGAAAGGGAACCCAGGAGCCTGGCTTGCCCGCAAAAGGGTAAGAATTTATTACCAGTCGGACTCTGGCCTTTCTCTCTCTGTGAAAACTGGTTAAATAAATGGTAAAAATCACTGTTTATCTCCTCTCTAAAGTTTTGATTAACACAAAAAAGAATTCTGAGGCTGGTCTTAAGCTGTAGTGAACCTGGTGTGCTTTATGTGTCTTTCTGTATTGTTCTGTCATGAAAGGGAGTACCTTAGGATAAAGCATGTGTCTAGGACACCATAAACCCACTGTTCAAGATAGCCCAGAAAACTGGTCAGTCATGTCCTTGGGAGCCTGACCTTGTAACCATGTGGCCATGCTTTCCCTTTTCGCAATGGAGGCCCAGGTTCAGGGTTCAATTCCCTTAGGAAATGAGTACTTTCTGGTTTGATATCTGTGTAATCCTTACCATTTGTTGATTCTCTTCCCCTCCATGAACCATCTTAAATTTTCCTTTCTCTGAGCACAGAAATACTGTGCATTTGGCCTAGGCAAGGCTGCATAATAAAAGATTTAAAAGGAATTTTAAAAAGAGCACTATAGTTAAAAGTCAGCTTAATTAAAACTGGATATTAAAGCTCTAACAGCCTGGGACTCCTTGGGAAAAACAGGAGGCTCCAGAGACCTGTTTTGGAAAAAAATCCCTTTTCCTCATGGAACCTCAGGAATTGGAAATGGATAGATCCTCCTCAAAATCTAAGGCTCTGTTCTTTTTAGGATCCAGGATCTGGTATAAAAATGGGATCTGTTTTTCCCTTCCAACTGTGCCTGCTTATTAGGCTCTAGAAATTGCAGGCTTTCCTGGCCCTGTTCTTCCACCCTAGGACTCCACTCTAAAGCCAGTAATCCAACTTAAAAAACTTAAAACTTGGCTGGGCACAGTGGGTTATGCCTGTAAACCCAGCACTTTGGGAGGCTGAGGCAGGTGGATCATGAGGTCAGGAGTTCGAGACCAGCCTGGCTAACATGGTGGAACCCCGTCTCTACTAAAAATCCAAAAAATTAGCCTGGCGTGGTGGTACACACCTGTAATCCCAGCTATTTAGGAGGCTGAGGCAGGAGAATCGCTTGAACCCAGGAGGCAGAGGTTGCAGTGAGCCAAGATCGCGCCACTGCACTCCAGCCTGGGTGACAGAGTGAGACCCTGTCTCAAGATAAAAAACACACACACGCATACACACAACTTAAAAATTGGCAAATGAAAAATCTTACAACTACTTCTGTCTGTCTGTGTAGTTATGTATGTGTTGTGTGTGTGATGTTTATATAAAAGAGCTCTAATTAATTGGCTTTAAGAAAAATAAGCACTTAAATCAAATATTTTGGCAGAAAAGTAAAAATTGTAATGTCTTAGTTCACATAACTTTAGTAATCTTGGGAAAATAAAAACAGCTTTAAAGATTATTGGTAAAATAAAGACATTTGGTCTAAATTAGGCAGGTTAGATATTTGATTTG
Organism: Pan paniscus; assembly: GCF_029289425.2. Lineage (NCBI taxonomy): Eukaryota > Metazoa > Chordata > Mammalia > Primates > Hominidae > Pan > Pan paniscus. The sequence goes on from NC_085926.1 coordinate 125,936,274, forward strand.
CTAAATGCTTTAAGGTCATAAACTGCTTCTTAGGCTTTTGAAAATTATTCAATTTACCTACTTTGGAGCATTAGATTCTAAATAAGGGCCAGGCACATGGCTCATACCTGTAATCCCAGCACTTTGGGAAGCCAAAGCAGGTGGATCACTTGAGGCCAGGAGTTCGAAAGCAGCCTGGCCAACATGGAGAAACCACGTCTCTATGAAAAATACAAAAATTAGCTGGGTGTGGTGGCATGTATCTGTAATTCCAGCTACTCAGGGGGCTGAAGCAGAAAAATCCCTTGAACCTGGGAGGCAGAAGTTGCAGTGAGCCAAGATCAGACCACTGCACACTAGCCTGGGTGACAGAGTGAGTGAGACTTTGTCTCCAAAAAAAAAAAAAAAAAATCCAAATAAGGCCTGGGGACAACCAGTAAAATAACTTGTTGTTTAAAAAGAGGGATGTTTAGGACAAGTCAGAAAGTCCATGCATGTTGTAGATGGCTTGTGTACATTGTGAAAGGATTTGTGAAAGAAAATTTATGCACCAAAAGTAAAAGTTGCTAAGAGTTACCATTATAACACGTGATTGAGACTACTGAAGAAATAGTTTTACATGCAAGGTGTGTGAGGAGAATGAAATGTGTTTTTGGTAAAAGATTCTAAGAAAGCATGGGAATGTAAATTTTTGCATAGTTTAGAGAGCTAAAGGATTGTTTTAGATAAGAATAAGCTAAAGGTTTGAACAAGTTGTGGAAGTTTTGTAAAAATTAATGTTGTTAAAAAGAATTTTGTATGTGAACACATTGACTAAATTTAAAGGAGTATTTTCCAATTTTTCCATAAATTGAACATCAAAATAAAGGCACAAACAGGGTTTCCTTAAATCACTGATCTGCTCTTTTTTTTTTTTTTTTTTTTTTGAGACAGAGTTTTACTCTTGTTGCCCAGGCTGGAGTGCAATGCCGAGATCTGGGCTCACCGTAACCTCTGCCTCCTGGGTTCAAGCAATTCTCCTGCCTTAGCCTCCCAAGTAGCTGGGATTACAGGCATGTGCCACCACACCTGGCTAATTTTTTTATTTTTAGTAGAGAAGGGGTTTCTCCATGTTGGTCAGGCTGGTCTCGAACTCCCAACCTCAGGTGATTTGCCCGCCTTGGCCTCCCAAAGTGCTGGGATTATAGGCATGAGCCACAGTGCCCTACTTGATCTGCTCTTTAACAAAACTTTGTAAAGGGTTACAAAAGGTTTATGATAATCTCATCTTATGGTCAAACTGATTAAGATTAGAAAGATTTGTCTGTAAGGTTTTATTAAAAATTGGGGTTAACATTAATAGTACACTAATGCAAGAGTGAAGTTTAGCTTTCTCTCTTGAACAAGATTTTCATGCATATTAACAGATAATGAAGCTTTTCATTTGCCTTTTGAATAAACTACTGAACAAAAGAAGGGAAAGACAAGAGACAGATTGTTTGGAAAGCCAAGTCTTCCCTCTATCAATGAGTAAAGGTTTTGCCTTTAAAAAAATATTCAAGTCATCATTGTGGCTAAATGAATGACTTATGGAAACCTGGAATTCTATTTCATAATATCAAGTGTTTTAAACCTTTAACATATTTGATAGCCTTCCCGAAATCAAATTTCAGCTTCAAAATGGTCTTTTCTGACCTCTAGCTTTAAGATGCTATAGAGGACCCCTGAAGAATCCAAAAGAGAGGTAAACAAGATTATCTGACATGTTTCATTACATGGGAAACATTGTCAAAAATTAAAAAAAAATATTTAATCTACTTCAGTTTATATTTTAGTGAATGATATTAATATATGTTCCAAAATTATATGGGATTTCTAAAATTCTAATATGTTTGAGTATATGTTATCAATAATAATTATGGTTATGTTATTATAAACCACAGAAATATCCAAATTTCCTTGTCAATTGTGTTTTTGACTATAACAATTTGGCCGGGCAGGGTGGCTCATGCCTGTAATCCCAGCATTTTGGGAGACCAAGGCAGGCAGATCACCTAAAGTCAGGAGTTCAAGACCAGCCTGGCCAACATGGTGAAACTCTGTCTCTACTAAAAATACAAAAATTAGCTGATGGTGGTGTCACGCACCTGTAATCTCAGCTACTCAGGAGGCTGAGCCAGGAGAATCGCTTGAACCTGGGAGGCAGAGGTTGCAGTGAGCCAAGATTGCGCCACTGCACTCCAGCCTAGGCAACAGAGTGAGACTCTGTCTCAAAAAAACAAAAACAAAAACAAAAACAAAAAAACTATTACTATTTGAATTCATTTCCGCAGTTAATTACTTAATGTTAATGCTGATGCAGTTTCTGAAAACTTCACAAGCCTGCAAAATCCTGGAATATGGTGTCTTTTAGGAGATCCATGAAAGGATAAAAAGGACCCTAAAAAACACTCTTGAATACAGATTTCTAATAAATTTAGAATCATATCATTTTAACTGGGTAAGAATTCCTGGAACTTTAATGAGAAGACTGACTGAGTTACAAAACTGCTAGCCCAAGTAGAACAAAGATTAATTAAATACCAAGAAAATACTTTGCCAGATTTTCATGCTAAATCAGCTAATACTGAAATTGTCTAGATATACAGTTTGAATGAACTCCATGGTCTAAGTCAAATTACCTATGATAACCCATTGGTTATCAGTGCTATGCACCTAATTTGGAAAAACAACTGGTATTCAAGAGGATATAAGTCTAATGTTAATTAAGCATGGACTCATGGATAACCAGGACAGCTGCCTTGTCCTTCCTGAGTCCTTAAAGCTTTTGTTATTAAAAGTTCTGCATTCCATGACTCACCATGGAAAAGATAAAATGATCCAAGTTGAATATATTGGTGTGGTGACTTATAAATGGCTAAGATAGTTTATAATCAATGTTTGGTCTCATATTCCTGAGATAACGATCAAAGCTTCAGGTACGTTTGGTCACCTGATGGACCATTTAAACAGTCTATAAAGGGATTTCATTCCATTGTTTTTTGTTGTGTTTTGTTTTGTTTTGTTTGTTTGTTTGAGATGGAGTCTCACTCTGTCACTCAGGCTGGAGTCCAGTGGCACGATCTCATCTCACTGCAACCTCCGCCTCCCGGGTTCAAGTGATTCTCCTGCCTCAGCCTCCTGAGTAGCTGGGATTACATGCTCCTGCCACCATGCCTGGCTAATTTTTGTATTTTTAGTAGAGACGATGTTTCACCATGTTGGCCAGGCTGGTCTCAAACTCCTGACCTCAGGTGATCCAACCGCCTCGGCTTCCCAAAATGCTGGGATCACAGGCGTGAGCCACTGCGCCCAGCCATCCATGGTTATTTTCAATGCATGTTTTCTGGTTGTATAAAAGCTCTCCCATGAAGAAGGCTGATGTTATAACACCAAGTTATTATGCTACAGTGTATTTTCACCAAAGAAAGCTTTTTATGGTTCGCTGAGGACAATCAAACCCTTCACAGTCTAGAACCTGAAAACTGGATCTTCTGAGAACATCAGAGAAAGACTGTCCTTGCCATCCACAAAAAACTTTGGAATCTTGAACTTTGGGTTCCTAATCTCACAATTGAGAAGGCTCCCTCCATACTCCCTCCATACTCTGTATACCCATTGGAACTCTTAAGGTAAAACTAGCCAGGAAAGTCTCTCCCCAGAAGAAGATGGCATCCTTGATGTGAACAGCTTTTCCTAAGATCAGGGATCAAGACTTCTAGTATCATGAGACTCTTATCTTTAAATATTTTTTCTTGTTTATGCTTCTATGAACAATAGAAATGAAAAGGGGGTCTGTTGTGTGCACTTATTAGGTATACCTTTATTTGTGAAGGATTTTACAGCCAGTCTTATACAGGGATAACCTTATACTTTCACAGGTAAAAGATGAAGGTCCAATGTAGATGAGAAACTTTAATGGTACATATGTTGCTTCATAATCAGTCAGAAACAGAACACTGATTCACTCCTCTTAACCCACATCATGGGCTAAAGAGAACATTGCTAGGAGGCCTTCACTCTTCTATGACAGAAGGAGATTATATGTTACGTCCTTTTTCCATGGTTTGGAATAAAAGAGGCAATGATTAGAAATGTATCCCTCGTAATAGATTCTATAGCAGATTCTACTGTAAAGGCTATGGTTACACAACAGACTTTAAATTCTCTTGTGAAAGTTATGCTAGAGGGCCGGGTGCGGTGGTTCATGCCTGTAATCCCAGCACTTTGGGAGGCAGAGGCAGGTAGATCACAAGGTCAGGAGTTCGAGACCAGCCTAACCAACATGGTAAAACCCCCATCTCTACTAAAAATACAAAAAATTATCCGGGCGTGGTGGCACACACCTGTAGTCCCAGCTACTGCAGAGGCTGAGGCAGGAGAATCTCTTGAACCCAGGAGGCGGAGGTTACAATGAGCCTCCGAGATTGTGCCACTGCACTCCAGCCTGGGCGACAGGGCCAGACTCTGTCTCAAAAAAAAAAAAAAAGTAAGTTGTGCTAGGTAATAGAATTGGCTAAACAGAAAAGTATCTGTGCAGCTGCTGGCACTTATGGCCTATGGAAAAAACATCCAGTATTATAGAGATTCAGTTGTAGGGAATTAATGAAGAGACTGCCTATTTAAGTGAGTGGACTCTTTAACTCATTCTTTGATCTATTTGATTTTAGGTAGTTTGGTTTGTGGGGACCCTGGGTAAGGCGCATACTCTGAACTCTTGGTATTATTTTCCCAATAGTCATAATGATAGTCTCCCTGATGCGCTATATTCTCTTGAAGGTTTTAAATGTTTGCACGCATTCATCTTTAGAATGTCAAATGGTCTCTTTTCAACTGGAATGTCAAGAGCTGAAAGAAATGTGCAACCAAGAAAACACTGTAACCTATGAATGATGTGCTGAGACCAGAAACTCAGAATGATGGTACTTGAGAGTGGTGCTAAGGCCTTAAGTTTTCATACTCTCACCTAAGTGAGAATCTGGACAAAAGAAGGGAATTTTTAAAAACAAAACTATGGGAGACCACTGTTTTATACTAAGCTGATGCAGTAGGCCATAACAGACCAAACCAAACAAAAATGGCACTGCTCATGCAAAATGTAACATAATCAAACTAAGACTTTAAGGAAACACATAGATCCTAGAACAGACCAGGTTTTGTTTTTCTCCTGTAAACAGGACATTCCAGCATAAGGGGATACCCACTACTCAGTCTTTGTTCCCACCTTCCATAACCCACTGTTCTACTGTTTCCCAGTGGGTTTCAAAACCAAATAAGTACGTTTACAATGGTGATAGTAACATCAATAATTAAAGTTATGGTCAATCTCTCAAAATTGAGAAAATGAACCAAAGTGGTGAAACTGTTAAAGCGAACTAAATATGGCCTAAGAAGGACTGCGTACTTGTCTATAAATTTGTTCTGACCACGAGGCACCCCTGTAGACTCTCTGAGCCTGCTGTGATTCTGGGGGCTGCCCGATTGCCATTCATTGCTCAATTAAACTTTAAATTTAATTCAGCTGAAGTTTTTCTTTTGGCAGGGATATGACACGTGACTGTATCATCTTACAGAAAAGACTTCATTCTGGATCCCTTTGTAGCGCCTGCTGAAGGATTTTCTCTACATCATTAATAATCACAGCAGTGAACGCAACCAGCCCAGCTCCAAGCACTGTGCCCCTTACTCCCTATACATGAGGTCATTTTGCACTTGGAATGGCCCAGCACAGCCTGCCCTGCCCTGCAAGGAGGTTGAGGCTATTATGATCATTCCCATCTTAGAGACAGGAAACCAGATGCCTGCCCCAGGTCACTGGAGTGGAAGTACACTGGGGTGGGGCTCACACACAGATGTGCCTCAAGGCCAAGCCCTCCTCTGTCCTAAAAACCTAGGAGTCCAAGTGAGTGGACGGCCTGGCAGCAGCCCCGGCTGGCTTCTGGTGAGTTTGCAGCCCTCCACCCCAGGCTGTCTGCTCAGAGCCACTCCCAACCAGGCCACATTGTCTGGTGTTTCGACTTGCCTGGCTCCCCCATGCCAGGTGCCAGCCTCAGTCCAGCTCTGCAGGCAGCAGCTGTAGGTGAGATGGGAGCCAGCCACCTGCAGGATGTGGGACTCAGGGGAGTTAGAACTCCAAGCCTAGAACTCGAATGACATCAGGAGCTCTCAGGGAGACAGGTCATGCTGCCATGATTGCTCTTTGGTTCCTTTAAAACTAGGAAGGGACCAGGCACAGTGGCCCATGCCTATAATCCCAGCATTTTGGGAGCCTGAAGTGGGAGGATCGCTTGAGCCCAGGAGTTCGAGACCAGCCTGTGCAACATAGTGAGACCATGTCTCAAAAACAAACAAATTAGGAACGATGAAGAGTAACACCGTGAGCAGGAAAACCCAACTGCCATCTGGAATGCAGACTTGGACCTAGTGTGGGGATCCAGCCCCAGCCCTGGCCCTCAGGCAGGTAAGGAATTATTGTCCCCATTGGCCCCCGAGAGAGCCACACCCCAAAGACTGTCAAGGCAGGCTAGGGGCCCAGTTGCAGGGAGCAAGGCCAACTCACTCATTGCCCCACCTCTCCCGTCACCATGGGGGGCTGACTCTGCCCAGCAATGCTCCCATGGCCCCTTTCCCAGTGCTTTTCAACTCCAGAATTTCCACTTGGTTATTTTTATCATTTCTACCTCTTTATTTATATTCTCTATTTGATGCAACATCATAATACCTTCCTTTGCTTCTGTAAGCATGGTGTCCTTTAGTTCTTTGACTATATTTACAATGGCTGCTTTGAAATCTTTGCAAGTTAAATCTGACACTGGGGCCAGGCGCTCATGCCTGTAATCCCAGCACTTTGGGAGGCAGAGGTGGGCGGATCACGAGGTCAAGAGATTAAGGCCATCCTGACCAACGTGGTGAAACCCATCTCTATTAAAAATATAAAAATTAGCTGGGCGTGGTGGCATGCACCTGCAGTCCCAGCTACTTGGGAGGCTGAGCCAGGAGAATCACTTGAACCCAGGAGGCGGAGGTTGCAGTGAGCCCAGATCGTGCCATTGCACTCCAGCCTGGCAACAGAGCAAGGTTCCGACTCAAAAAAAAAGAAAAAGAAAAAGAAATCTGACACTGGGTCTCTCATAGGCAGTTTCCATTGTCTGCTTTGTTTTTCCTGTGTATAGGTCAAAATTTCCTATTTCTTTCCATTTCTAACAGTTGTTTTTGAAAAGTGGACACTTTAGATAATACACCAATTCTGCATACTGATTTCCCAGCCTGTCTTCAGGGGCTTTGTTTGCTTGCTTGTTTAAATAGAGATGGGGTCTCACTATGTTGCCCTGTCTGAACTCCTAGGTTTAAGCAGTCCTCCCACTCTGGCCTCCCAAAATGCTGGGATTTCAGACATAAGCCACTGCACCTGCCCATGAGTTTTGTTGTTTACTTATTTCTTTAGTGGCTTGGCTTGATTGTTTTAGTAAAGTCTGTTTTCCCTACAATGTGGAGCCTCTGATGTTGCTCCTCAGAAATTGCAGCCTCTGGCTTGCCCAGTCACCCTGGGATGACAATAGATTCAGCAGCTCTTTCTTTAACTGTCTTCTTTTCCAGATCTCTCTGTTGAGCTGTCTGCCTCTGTTGGTATCACACCTAGCACCTAAATGTTAGCCTCCACTAACCACTAGCTGATCACTCTGTTGTTTTCCACAATGGTCTGGTGCCTAAATTGCTCCACAGTCTAATTCAATTAAGTCTGGATCACTTTCCAGCAGTCGTTCTGGAGGCCAGCCTTTGAGTTTTCTTCTGACCCCAGGAGAGATCTTCCTGTCTGTCTCTGTCCCTGGTTCTCTTTGGAAAACTAGCTGGTCTATGGTTTATCTTACTTCTCTCAAAGAGCTACCAGTCTCCTCTTAAATGCTTACCATCAACATCTGTATTGTTTTTGAGAGTGCCCTTAGGTTTGAACTTCCCCATATTTTGTGGCAAATAAAGCTAGTTCCTTTGGGGAGAATTTATAAGCCTTCCAAACTTATGGTCTGCCTCTCTCCCTGGGCAAATCCTCTGAGCCATCACTCAAAAACCAGGGCAGGAGCAGTGATCCACCTCTCTCAGAGTGACATCCAGCTTTAAGGACAGAACACTGTATAGGGGCCAAAGCCTCTGGTCTTCTCTGCTTGTTTCTCCTGGTGTAGAATCTCCACCCTATGAACAAGCTGGGGCAATGATGATAGAGACCCCAGTGTTTTCAGTGTGCCATGCCTGAGGTAGAACCTCTGCTCTATGGATGGGATCTGGGTGGACGATGGGAGTCCCTAACCTCTCAACCACATTGCCTAGAAATTAGTCTCTGCAACATGTAGCTAGATGGAGGAGGAGAGGGTCGGGAATAGATGAAAGTTAACAGTACAGGCCTGCTGTAGACCAAATCTTGCCCATGCCTTTCTTTCTAAATAGAATTTTATCGAAACACATCCATGCCCCCTCATTTACTATAATCTATGGCTGCTTTTCTACTAAAATGGCAGAGTTCAGTAGCCACAACACATACCCCATGGTCTGGAAACCCTAAAATATTTACTATCTAGTCCTTATAAAAAGTTTTCTAGAAGGCAGGATAGTAGGCATCCTTGGAGAGGTGGGTAGTAACTGGAACTACCATCTGAGGCACCTAGCCATGTTCTTCCTCTTGATCCCCATGCTACTTGCATGGTTGTGTTCACTTTGTAAACTTCAATGAGCTCAGACTCATGATTTGAACACTTTTCTATATGTCTTTTAGCAGAAGTTTGCCCCTAAAATTCTCTCTTCTCCTTCAAGACACCCCCCTGACATGATAATTTAAGAATAAAAAGGTAAAAACCCACAAAGCCAAAGAGAAGGAAAGAGAATAACAGGTGTGAGATGTCATAGGAACTTCAGAATATGGACAACAGACAAACATGAAGTGATTTAGTTTTCCTCTATTTGGCAACTGCTTGCAAAAGTGGGGCTCAGGGAGGGGAAAGCTCAGGAACTAAAGATGTCAAACACCTGTGAAGGCAGGGGTATATGGGGATAGGTTAAAATCAGAAGGAGTCGGTCTGTAAGATCTTGTCTGAGCGAAATGTCTTTGTTCTACTTTCAGCCTTGTGTGAGAGTTTGGCTGCTGTATAGAAATCTGGGTTGGAAATCAAAGTCACTATGGTAGTTAAACATAGATGCCTCCCCCAGCTCTCCCAGCTAGGTGACTGTCCCTCCCTCACAGGAAAAGGGAGGTTTCCATCTGGATAGGGTTACCAGATTTAGCCAGTAAAAAAAAAAAAACAACAGGATGCCCGGCAGGGCGCGGTGGCTCACGCCTGTAATCCCAGCACTTTGGGAGGGCAAGGCAGGTGGATCATGAGGTCAGGAGTTTGAGACCAGCCTGGGCAACATAGGGAGATGCTGTCTCTACAAAAAGTAAAAAATAAAATTAGCTACACACAGTGGCCTGTGCCAGTAGTTCCAGCTACTCAGGAGGCTGAGGTGGGAGGATCACTTGAGCCCAGGAGTTGGAGGCTGCAGTTCTGGAGATGCATGGTGGTGATGGCTGCACAACAATGTGAATGCACTTAATGCCACAGAACTGTAGACCTCTTTTTTCTTTTGAGGCGGAGTCTCACTCTGTTGCCCAGGCTGGAGTGCAGTGGCACAATCTTGGTTCACTGTAGCCTCCACCTCCTGGGTTCAAGCGATTCTCCTGCCTCAGCCTCTCGAGTAGCTGGGATTACAGGCGCCCACCACCACACCTGGCTAATTTTTGTATTTTAGTAGAGATGGGGTTTCACTATGTTGGCCAGGCTGGTCTTGAACTCCTGACCTTAAAGTGATCTGCCCGCCTCAGCTTCCCAAAGTACTGGGATTATAGGCGTGAGCCACCGCACCCAGCCCTAATAGCCTATTTTTATGTTATGGGTATTTTACCACCAAAAAAAAGAAGAAAGTGAAAAACTAGAGAGGGGGCAGGGAGAGAGAGATTGAGAGAGAGACTCTGGAGGGAGGAAAAAACCAACAAAACAAAATGAGGCTTCTGGGCGTCATCCTAAACCTACTGAGTCAGGACTTTCTCCTCCTTTCCGTGCTGCCCTCACCAAGGCCCTTTTCCTGAAAACATACTAAAAAGCTGCTTGCCTGGAAGTGCCCCAGGTGCTGGGGCGGTAGAAAAGAAGTGTAACAAAGCAGTGGCTATCGCCCTCCAGGTGCTTACGACCTGGCCAGGGAGATTCACAAACAAGGCAAGACACAGGAAGTAATGCAAGACAATACGCAGTTATGGACTTACACACGAGACCTGACCTCGCCATGGGAAAAAGTGCTACAGCTTCACAGAAGATCCATGGGGAAGTCAGACCAGAGTCGGGCCTTGACCCAAAAGGATCTTCCCTGTTTGCACCTGGGATGCCCCAGTCTCTGCATTAACATTTATTACAGACACCCAAAAAGGAGTTTAAATCTAATGTTGAAGAGAGGAAAGGTTAAATAAATAAATAAATAAATAAATAAGTGAATGGATGAATGAAGAGACAAGTATGGCAAAAATCAGACAAAAGCTGTAAAAGAAACCCAATGCCAGGAATTCAGAGTAGGGAAAGCGATCCCAGTGGTCAGGGATCAGGAAGGGCTCCATGGAGGAGGTGGCTTGTGAGCTAAGAATTGAAGGATTTCCATGTGTGGAAACAAGAAATTATTCCAGACAAAAGGAGCACCAGAAGCAAAGGATCAGAGGTCTATTCAGGGATTGTGGGGCAACCACAGAACCATACACGCTGCAATCTTCTGGACCTCCTCTCTTAGACTGCATGGCTCTCTACGCTCAACTAGCAATCATCCTGCAAAATCCAGCTCACCCTCCCCTCTTCTCCAAGGTCTTCCTAATCCTCCTCTCCACCCTCTCCACAGTTCCCCTCCCTGCTTTCCCAAAGCACTTTGTTCCCACGACTGTTATAGCTTACCAGAGACTGCTGGTTGTCCCTAGATATCCAGTTTCTCCTAGTTCCAGAACCTGCCATTTTTTGACAGGCACATGGCTGCCTAGGATAGATTACATTTCTCAACCTCCCTTATGGCCAAGTGCACTAAGTTCTGGCCAAAGAGACGTGCGTGGGTGATGTCCAGAGCACAAGGAACCACTGTGCCAGGCATCTCCTTTTCTTCCCTTCACTGGTGTGATGGTGAGCTGTTTTGGGCCACAAGAAGATAACACCTTAGGGATGCCTTAGGGACACCTTAGGGCAACCTTAGGGATGGTGGTGCGACATTAGAAGGAGCTGCCTCATAATCATGGAGCTGCCATACCAACCCAAGATTTCTCATATCCAGACTGATGCCCAAGAAAGAAACTTCTATCTTGTCCAAGATACTATGATTTTGTTTTGTTTTTGACAAATCTTAATTGTATATATTTATAGGGTACAATGTGGTGTTTTGATATATGTACCCATTGTGGAATGGTTAAATCAAACTAATTAATATATTCATCACCTCACTTATTTTTTGTGGTGAGTATACATGAAAATTTACTTTCAGCAATTTTGAAATATACATTAACTATAGTCACCAACCTGTGCAATTTATCTCAAAAACTTATTCTTCCTGTCTAACTAAAACTTTGTAACCTTTGACCACATCTCCCCATTCCTTCCCCAGCCTCTGGCAACCAACCTTCTACTCTTTGCTTCTGTGAGTTTGACTTTTTTAGATTCCACATATACGTATCTTGGCTACTGTGAACTTACTTTTTTTATTTTTAAGACGGAGTCTTGTTCTGTCGCTCAGGCTGGAGCACAGTGGCATGATCTCAGCTCACTGCAACCTCTGCCTCCTGGGTTCAAGCGATCCTCCTGCCTCAGCCTCCCGAGTAGCTGGGATTACAGGCATGCACCACCACACCTGGCTACTTTTTGTATTTTTAATAGAAGAAGGGGTTTTGCCATGTTAGCTAGGCTGGTCTTGAACTCCTGACCTCAAGTGATCCTCCCACCTTGGCCTCTCAAACATCTGGGATTACAGGCATCAGCCACCACATCTGGCCATGGCTATTGTGAATAGTGCTATAGTGAACATGGGAGTGCAGATATATCTTTTGCACATACTGACTTCATTTCCTTTGTATCTATACCCAGCAGTAGGATTGGTAGTCATAGGGAGTTCTATTTTTAGTTTTTTGAGGAACTGCCATATTGTTTTTTTGGGTTTTTTTTTTTTTTCTTTTTTTGAGATGGAGTTTCGCTCCTGTTGCCCAGGCTTGAGTGCAATGGTGCGATCTCAGCTCACTGCAACCCCGCCTCCTGGGTTCAAGCAATTCTCCTGCTTCAGCCTTCCAAGTAGCTGGAATTACAGGCACCTACCACCACGCCCGGCTAATTTTTGTATTTTTAGTAGAGACGGGGTTTCACCACATTGGCCAAGCTGGTCTTGAATTCCTGACCTCAGGTGATCTGCCCACCTTGGCCTCCCAAAGTGCTGAGGTGACAGGTGTGAGCCACTGCATCCGGCCTGCCATATTGTTTTTCATAATGGTCATACTAATTTACATTCTCACCAACAATGTACAAGAGTTCCCTTTTCTCTTGTTGTCTTTTTGATAATATCATTTGAACAGATGTGAGGTAATATATTATTGTGGTTTTATTTGCATTTCCCTGACGATTAGTGATGTTGACCATTTTTTCATATACCTGTTGGCCATTTGTATGTCTTCTTTTATGAAATGTCTATTCAGGTCCTGTGTCTTTTTTTTTCCAGACAGGGTCTCTCTCTGTCACCCAGGATGGAGTATAGTGGCACAATTATGGCTCACTGCAGCCTCAGCCTCCCAAGTAGCTGGGACTACAGGTGCATGCCACCACACCTGGCTAATCATTTTATTATTTGTCAAGACAGTCTCGCTATGTTACCTAGGCTGGTCTCCAGCTGCTGGGCTCAAGTTATCCTCCCTCCTCTGCCTCCCAAAGTGCTGAGACTACAGGTGTGAGCCACCATGCACGGCCTTCTTTGCTCATTTTTAATAGAGTTATTTGTTTTCTTGCTATTGTGTTCCTTACACATTTTGAATATTAACCCCTTATCAGATATATGGTTTGCAAATATTTTCTCCCATTCCATAGGCTGTGTTTTCACTCTGATAATTGTTTCCTTTGCTGCGCAGAAGCTTGTTAGTTTCATATAATCCCATTTGTCGATTTTTGCTTTTGTTGCCTATGCTTCTGGGATCAAATCCAAAAAAAATCATTGCCTAGACCAGCATCATGAAGAATTTCTCCTATGTTTCTTCCAGGAGTTTTATAGTTTCAGGTCTTACATTTAAGTCTTCACTTCATTTGGGTTGATTTTTATATGTGGTGTGATAGGATCCAACTACCTTTTTCTACATGTGGATGTCCAATTGTCCCAACACCACTGTCCTTCCCCATTGTGTGCACTTGGCACTTTGTCAAAGTCAACCAATCATTTATGCATGGGTTTATTTCTGTTAAGACACTATTATTTTGAGATTTAATTACCACTGGTATATCTTAATTCCTAGACTCATCACACTACACGGTAGCGGTGTGTCCACATTTCTTTCTCCTGTGCCAAGACGGGAGCTCCTCCATGGCCCACAGCCTCAGCACAATGCCTGGCCATTAAGACTCAGAAGCAGTCTCTCATACATCCTGTTAGCCCTTCCCAGCTTCTTCTAATGGCCAGATATTTTACATATATTATTCATGTCCTTCACCAAGTAATGACTGGATTACCTATGTGCTAGGCCAGAAGCCAACTGTGCATTTTTACAAATCTTCATAGGTACTCTGTAAAGTAAGCACTACTCTACAAGTAGGAAAGTATGACTTGCCCCCCTCCCTCTACATTATCTGCCTGGTGCAACTCAAAGCCTGGCTAAGTCTGACTCTCCTCCTGCCTCACTCTGCACCCCAGCAGTTAATGTTGCTGGGGAAACAGCAACCAGGGGACTGGTTTTACTTCAAAGTCAAGACCACAGGCTGACAGAGGCGTTTGGGAACCTGGGCACATTAATGGGTCAGGACACGCTCTCATTGTCTTAGTGGGGCTGTCTCAAGAAGATGCGGGTGGCAAACCTCAGCACAATGGTACCTGAGGGAAGGCTGCCTTTTAGGCATCTTTCAGGGCCTGCGGGATAGCATTAAATGCAAAAATACAAAATTACATTTTAATGATGTTCAGAAAAGAGGAGTAAGGCATAGCACCCCAAGATAGCCCCCAAGATGTGGGCCTACTCCAAGATGACAGAATCACAACCTCTCCTGTCCCTTCCTATTCCATCTTCACCCTCAGTTGATGGTGATCTTGCCTCTTCTTTCACAAGAAATTAGAGCAATCTGAAGAGAATTCCCTTATCTTGCTGCCACTAAATCTACAGGCATCTGCTCCCATATATTCTGCTGTCCTGTTCCAATACACGAGCTTCAAGGGCTCCTATCTAGGGTCAGCTCCTCCATTTGTAAACCAGTCCCCATTTCTTCCTGCCCATGAAATTCCTCATGTGTTAGCATAATCCTCCTCTTTCATGACGTTTTCACCCTGTAGTGGATTATTTCCATCAGCATCAACAGACATTCTGTCATTTGTCCCCTTTTAAGATTCCCTAGCAACTTCCTGTGCTCTCCAGCTCTTACCCCAATTCTCTGCTCCTCTCTACGCCAAATCCTTTAAAGAGCTGTCCATATAGGTCATAGCTGCTTCCTCATCCCCAGTTCTCTACTGAACCCTCTCTACTCAGGCATCACCCCATCATCTTCTGAAATTGGCTTTGTCAAGGTCATTAATAAGCTTGATGTGGCCAAACTCAGTGGTCAATTTTCAGACCTCGAGTTATTTAACTCCAAAAGTAACACATGAATCAAGAGGTCAAATGTAACCCACAAATGTGTTTTGTTTGGACAACACAGTGTTGGTTTTTAGTTTGAATTCACTGCCAGCATTAGAAATCAGGATATTCACATAAAAATCTAGATGTCAAGTTTCTTTGGAAAAATCTGAAAGTCTAAGCCCACATTCCTAACTGGCAATAGACTGGCAGTGAGTCATGGCTGACTCTGGAGACAGGGCATGGGGTTTCCAGTTTGCCAGTCCCCACCACTCAGGATTGGCACATTCAGCTTGCTTCACTTACTTATGTCACTTTCCTGGCACCTAGAGGCATTTGCATTTGTAAACTCTAGAGTAAGACTTAAAACTCACAAGTTATGAGCACCTATGTTTCCTGCTTTATGAAAGAAGACAAAACAGTGGGAGAGAATACAGTTTGTGTGTATAAAGCAGCAGCGCTGAGAAGCAGTGAACCTCAGCAATGGCTGAGTTTCTGGTTCTAGGCATCCTAAGTTTCTGGTTCTAGGCATTCCAATCCATCCTGCAGTTCAGCTGTTCAGCCAAACCTTGAAGGTCATTAGTTTTCGTATATCTTTCCTCTTGCGCTGATTTTCTACTTGATCTTCTATCTTTAGACCAGTGATACAGCTTTTAATTGCTAGCTTATTTAACCCTTGTATTGGTTCACTGATTGTTCCACTGTTCATGTTAGTTATCTGGTTTTGCCCACCTGAGCTGAACTCCTGGAAGACGATACAAATTGACACCATGGTTCATCAAAAACAGCTTTGGTAGTACAAGTCATTCATTTATCTCTCAACATAGCAGTATAAAGATTTTCTTTTTTCTTTTTCTTTTTTTTTTTTTTTTTGAGACAGAGTCTTGCTCTGTCGCCCAGGCTGGAGTGCAGTGGCACGATCTCGGCTCACTACAACCTCTGCCTCCCAGGTTCAAGCAATTCTCCTACCTCAGCCTCCCGACTAGCTGGGACTACAGGCGTGCGCCACCATGCCTGGCTAATTTTTGTATTTTTAGTAGAGCCGAGGTTTCGCCAGGCTGGTCTTGAACTCCTGACCTCAGGTGATCCACCAGCCGTGGCCTCCCAAAGTGCTGGGATTAGAGGTGTGAGCCACTGTACCCAGCCAAGATTTTCTAATATGTATAATTTCTAGACCAACAGTATTTTATTTTTTTTTGAGACAGAGTCTCACTCTATTGCCTAGGCTGGAGTGCAATGGTGCAATCTCAGCTCACTGCAACCTCTGCCTCCTGGGTTCAAGTGATTCTTGTGCCTCAGCCTCCCGAGTAGCTGGGATGACAGGCGCATGACACCATGCCCAGCTAATTTTTGTATTTTTAGTAGAAACGGGTTTCGCCATGTTGGCCAGGCTGGTCTTGAACTCTTGGCCTCAAGTGGTCTGCCCACCTAGGCCTTTCAAAGTGCTGGGATTACAGGCGCAAGCCACCATGCCTGGCCAACCAATAGTATTTAACTATATGTTGCAAAATACATAAAATCATATATGTGACTAGATCATAGTGAAGTGCACTGTGAGTAAGCTCTTAATAATAGTTTTCTTTGGTAGAAATCAGATTGAGCCATCATTTGGCCTTTTAAAGTGGTTTCCTGAAAGGGGAATGAAGGTGGTACAGAGGCCCAAGGGACTGTTTGCACATATAACTGTCACCCATAACAGACATCCCTGCAGGAAAAAACTATTGCGACTAGCTGTTCTAGAAGCCCAAGTCCATCCCATGATCATTATATACTTTTCTATAATGAGAACAGAATACATATAAAATACACCTTACAATTCCCTTCAAGGACTGCTACACCAAACTGAAAACTTTCCTCCCCTTTTTAGGTCTCATGGACATCAATATGAATAAGTTTTATATAGTGGTATTATGGGCTGAATTTTGTCCCCATAATATTCATATGCTGAAGTCTTAACCCTTAGTACCTCAGAATGTGATTGTATTTTGGAGATAGGGTTTAAAGGGGTGACTAAGTTAACATGAGGCTATTAGTGTGGGTCCTAATTTAATATGACTGGTGTCCCTATAAGAAGGGGAAATTTGGACACCACAGAGAGGCACCAGGGGCGCATGTGCACAGAGGGAGGACCATGTGAAGAGGTAGCAAGAGGGCCATCTGCAAGCCAAAGACAGGCCTCAGCGGAAACCAACCCCACAGACACCTTGATCATGGATTTCGAGCCTCCACAACTATAAGAAAATACCCCAGCCCTAGCAAACAAATATAACCTGGGTTAAATATGAGTATACTCAAGAGCAATTCATATACAGCCACCACTTACCCCTGCATGGAATGGCCCAGGCTGCTGTTTCTGCATTTGCTTCCCATGGCAGCTATCACTTCTTATTGCTAGTAATGCCTTCCTTTGCTAACGTCCTGTCCCTTTTACTAAACTGACATTGCCTGAAAAGATAGATACCCATAAGAGTTAAAACTGTAACTTTAGTGACATCAGTGAAATTAGCAGAGTAAGGACCTCTGAAAATTCTCTCCTCCATAAAGGCAACATGAAGCCTAGCAAAAATGGTCAAAATCACGTATTCAGAACTCTGAAAAGTAACCAAAGGCTCGCAGCAGTCTAGGAGCATTTATTCTGGAAAAACATTTGAGTCATGATGAAAACAGTGAGCTCTGTCCTCCTTCATCCTCTCCCTGTTTCCTAGTTCTGCAGTTACCTTGAATACCAGCAGCCTGGCAGTCTCTAGAGGAAGCAGAATAGAGTTAGAGTACCTTCAATGCTCTATTCCAACAGAAGTCCTATTATTTGACTTGTCTGGAAGTTCTCTGGAAGATCCCACTTGCAAGGCTGTCTTATTTGACTTGAGTTGAAACTCAGAGCTCACCCAGCGCAAAAAGCCTTTGCCCGGGGGCATTTCTCAAAAACATTTAGAGGGAATTATTTAATTTCACAACTGTCTGAGGCAGTGAGTAATGTTTAGGACAATTAATAGGTTACCCGAAAGGATTTTTTTTTTCAACTGGGAAATGGGCATCCATAGGGGCTTGGAAAAGCTCCAAAATATTCCTGTGAATCTAGAAGGCCATTTGCACTGGCAGAGCACATATTTATGCCCATGGCTGTTCACATGGTTGGGATAACCTGAGAACACCCTAAACTCTAACATCAGGCTGACCTTGAGGATCTACACCAGCAGAAAGTGAAGGCTAAGGCAGAGCTGTCAACTGCATGCTGAGTGTTGAACACATACGCAGAGCCTCTCAGCAAACATTAAGAGACCTATTGGTTTCAAGTGTTTCAGGAAATCTGTCTAATCATTAGCTGACATTAAGCTATTCAAACAGAGACTTCAGTGGCCATACAGAACAAAGAATACAGAGTTTGCAGAATCTGTGCAGGTAAGTTACTAAACAAACAAACAAATAACAAACAGCAACAAAAACATACCCTGGGATGGGGGAAAATCTGATTTCCAAAGTTGACACACTGTATTTTTTTAATGTCCAGTTTTGAGCAAAAAGTTATTAAACATGCAAAAAATAAATAAAAACCAAAAAAGTATGGCCCATACACAAGGAGAAAAAATCAACAGAATCAACAGAAATTATTCCTGAGAAAACCTAGATGCTGGATTTATTAGGAAAATATTTTTAAATCATCAATTTTAAATATGTACAAAGCATTAAACATGTTTAAAGCATTAAAGGAAAGTATGAGAACACTATCTTACCAAATAAAGAATATCAAGAAAGAGATATTTTAAAAATAGAAATTCTGGAGTTAGGCCAGGCGCAGTGGCTCACACCTGTAATCCCAGCAATTTGGGAGGCCGAGGCGGGCAAATCACCTGAGATCGGGAGTTCGAGACCAGCCTGACCAACATGGAGAAACCCTGTCTCTACTAAAAATACAAAATTAGCCAGGTGTGGTGGCACATGCCTGTAAGCCCAGCTACTCGGGAGGCTGAGGCAGGAGAATCGCTTGAATCTGGGAGGCAGAGGTTGCAGTGAGATTAAAAAGGAAGAAATATTTCAAGTCAATAACTTAACCTTCTACCTTAAGAAACTAGAAAAGTGAGAGCAAACTAAACTCAAAGCAAGCAGAAGGAAAGAGATAATAAATATTGGAGTGAAAATAAAATAAAAATAGAGAAAATCAACAGAATCAAAAATTTTATTCTTTGAAAAGATTAACAAGGTTGAAAAATCTTTAGTTAGACTAATTAAGAACTAAAAAGTCTCAAATTGGTAAAACCAGTAATGAAACAGGGACATAATTACAAATTTTACAGAAATAAAAAAGATTATAAACTAATACTACGAACAACTGTATGCCAAAAAAATACATAACCTATATGAAATGGAAAAATTCCTAGAAAGACACCAACTACCAAAGCTAACTCAAGAAAATGGAAAATGAATGCATGTATTATAGGAGATTAATTTAGTAATTTAAAAAAATCCCACCAATGGAAATTTAGGTCCAAAGTCTTCATTGGTGAATTCAATAGAATGTTTAAAGAATTAATACCAGTACTTCAAAAACTTTTCATAAAAAAAAAAAAAAGTTAAGAAAACACTCTTGGCCAGGCGAGGTGGCTCACACCTGTAATCCTAGCACTTTGGGAGGCCGAGGCGGGTGGATCACAAGGTCAGGAGATCGAGACCATCCTGGCTAACACGGTGAAACCCCGTCTCTACTAAAAATACAAAAAAATTAGCCAGGTGTGGTGGTGGGTGCCTGTAGTCCCAGCTACTGGGGAGGCTGAGGCAGGAGAATGGCGTGAACCCGGGAGGCGGAGCTTGCAGTGAGCCGAGATGGCGCCACTGCACTCCAGCCTGGGCGACAGAGCCAGAGCGAGACTCCATCTCAAAAAAAAAAAAAAAAGAAAGAAAGAAAACACTCTCAACACCTTATGACTTTATGAGGTCAGTGTTACCCTGATAGCCAAACAAAAAAAGTCACTACAGGCCAATATTGCTAATGAATATAGATGCAAAGATCCTCAGCAAAAAAAAACACATTATCATCTCAATAGAGTCAGAAAAAACAAGTTGACAAAATTCAACAGCGCTTCAAGATATAAATACTCAAAAACCTAGGACTAGAAGGGGAATTCCTTAACCTTAAAACGATATCTATGAAAAGCCTACAGCTAAAATCATACTTAATGGCAAAAGACTAAAATCTTTCCCAATAAGAACAGGAACAAACAAGGATGTTTACTCTCACCATGTCTGTTGAAGTTTGTACTGGTGGTGCTAGCTGGACAATTAGGCAAGAAAGATAAATAAAAAGAAATAAAAGATTGGGAGGCTGAAGCGGGTGATCACCTGAGGCTAGGAGTTCAAGACCAGCCTGGCCAACATAGTGAAACCCTGTCTCTACTAAAAATACAAAAATTAGCCAGGCATGATGGCATGTGCCTGTAGTCCCAGCTACTTGGGAGGCTGGGGCAGGAGAATCCCTTGAACCTGGGAGGTGGAGGTTGCGGTGAGCCAAGATTGTGCCACTGCACTCCAGCCTGGGTGACAAGACCAAGACTCCATCTCAAAAAAAAAAAAAAAAAAAGAAAAAGAAAAGAAACAAAAAGAAATAAAAGAAATAAAACAAATAGGCATCCAGATTGGAAAGGAAGACACAAAACTATCTCTATTTGTAGACATAATCTCATACATAGGAAATTCTAAGGAATCTACATAAAAGCAATTAGAGCTAATAAACACGTTCTGCCAGGTTGCAGGATATAAGATTAGTATACAAAAATAAATTATATTTCTATAAACCATCAATAAACAATCTGAAATTTAAATTAAGAAAACAATTCCATTTATAATACCATGCAAACAGAATACTTAGGAATAAATTCAATAAAAGAAGTATAAGACTTCTTTTGGACCTTGAAAACTATAAAACATAATTGAAATAAATTAAGGAAGACCTAAATAAATATGGAAAGACATCCATGGATTAGAATACTTAACATTGTTAGGATGGCAATATTCATTAATTACCACAAAAATTCCAGCTGGCTTCTTTGCAGAAATTGAAAAGCTGAACCTAAAATTCATATGGAATTCAAGGGACCCAGAATAGCCAAAATAATCTCAGAATAGAGTTGGAAGACTCACATTTTTGAATTTCAAAACATAGTGCATAGATACAATAATCAAGACTATGTGGTACTGACATAAAGATAGACAGACATATAAGTCAACAGAATATAATTGAGAATCCAGAAATAAATCCATACATTTATGGTTAATTGATTTTAGACAAGGATGCCAAGACAGTTCAATGAGGGAAAGAACAGTCTTTTCAACAACTCTCACTGGGACAGCTGGACATTGATATGCAAAAGAATGAAGATGGACCCCCACCTCACACCATATACAAAAATTAAAATGAATCGAAGATCTATATGTAAGAGCTAAAACTATAAACTTCTAGAGGACAACATAGGTGTAAATCTTCTTGACTTTGGCTTCGGCAATAATTACCTAGATATAACACCTAAAGCACAAGCAACAAAAGAAAAAATAAATTGGATTTCTTCAAAATTAAAAGCTTTTATGCTTCCAAGTTCACCCTTAAGAAAGTGAAAAGATGGCCGGGTGCGGTGGCTCATGCCTGTAATCCCAGCACTTTGGGAGGCTGAGATAGGTGGCTCACGAGGTCAGGAGTTTGAGACCAGCCTGGCCAACATGGTGAAACCCCATCTCTACTAAAAATACAAAAATTAGCTGGGCGTGCTATAAAAGAAAGTAAAAAGACAATCTTCAGAATGGGAGAAAATATTTACAAATCATATATCTGTTAAGGGACTTTATATTCAGAATATATAAAGAATTCTTACAACTCAACAATAAAAAGACAAATAGCTCAATTTAAAAATCAACAAAGTATTTGAATATTCTCCAAACAAAACATACAAATGACCAATAAACATACAAAAATATGTCTAACATCATTAGTTTTGCATCACTAGTGAAACACAAATCAAAACCTCAATGAGTTACCACTTCACATCCACTAAACTAGTTATAATAAAGAAACAGACAGTGACAAGTGTTGTCGAGGATATGGAGAAACTGGGACCCTTTTACATTGCTGGTAGGAATGTAAAATGGTGCAGCTGCTTTGGAACACAGTTGGCAGTTCCTCAAAAAGTCAAACATAGATTTACCTTACCGAGCAATTCCACTCCTACATATATCAGAGAATTGAAAGCAAATAATTCATGCAAAAACCTGTGTGTGCATGTTCATACCAACATTATTCATAATACCTAAAAAGTGGAAGCAACTGCTGAAAGGGTAAGTGCCATGTCCCATTCTACAGTCCACACAATGGCATATTATGCAGCCACAAAAAGCAATGAAATGCTGATATATGCTACACCATGAATGAACCTTGAAAACATTATGCTAAGTGAAAAAAGACCACATATTATATGATCCCATCTGTCTAGAATGTTCAGAAAATGAAAATCCATAGAAAGAATATAGATTAGTTGTTGCCAGCAACTTGGGGTGGAAGGAGAAAGAATGGATAATGACTGCTGATGGATATGGGGTTTATCTTGGGTTGATGAAAAAGTTTTGAAATTAGATAGTGGTGATGTTTGCACAAAAGTGTGAATATACTAAAAGCCACTGAATTGTGCACCTTAAATAGGTGAATTTGATAATATTCAAATTATTTCTCAGAAAACAATATATACATACACTCAACTGTGCCTCTATGAAGCAAATAGTTTCTGAAATAATTTTTTCAAGAGTAAAGGGCATGAGCCCTGGGAAGCCACAGCGCATCTCCTTTGACTTCCTCTAGGCTGTACTCTTGATAGCTGAGGTTGCTGTTAAGCTATCTGAGCAAGGAGTAGTGAATATCTTATGAGAATAATGTTGGTTACCACACACAGCCTAGTGACCTGGCTCAGACATAGTGACAATAAATGCTTCCCCAAATCTAAATTTCCAAGACCACAGCCAGCCACTGCAAGTTTTGGCAAAACCTATCATGAAAGCCTATCAAAGGGAAAATGGGGTTTGTGATTGATCAAATTTCTTTTAAAGTATCTGAAATTCGTAGTTTTGAAGTAAGCAACTTTATGAGGGCTCTTAGCCTTTAGAGAGACGTTCCAATGCCGCAAAAACATCCTACAGTAAGAGACAGCAGACTACTAATGCTCTATGAGGCTGAGGCGACTGGAGAAAATGAGCTTGAAGTCCTTCCAGAATGTTGAGCATTTATCATAGTATTACCACTATTTAATTTCATAGGAAAAAAAATCCAAGGAACAATCCCTTTGTACCTTGACAGGTCCCTAGAAGAAACTTCTGTTACCACATTCAGACAATATCTACTTAGTAAATAAACAAACCACTTGGTTCCAAAGCTTGTCCATATGACACATTTCACAATTGCTATATTTAATTCAAATTATTTGGAGTTAAAATACACTCCAGAGTGTTTATTTTTCTGTCCCTTTCCTAGAGGGTAAGAATAGTAAATGAGACAGCTGGTTGTATTCTCAGCTCTGGGGTTCTGGTAAGCATTTTATATGGCAGCAGGCAGGAGCCGGGGGTGTGTGGTTGGAGACAGTTTTTCAAAATGAAATGGTCTGTCCTCCCCCACAGCTCCCTGCCCTCTGCCACTGCAGGATTACAGTAATTCTGTATCCCAAGACTAGTTACTTTTAAAATGCCACAGCAAAGTATCCCCAAAGGGTATGGTTCCCATTTGTTCATGTCACTTAATAGCTAAAAAACCTTGGGCAAATTCCTGAACCTAGCTTACAAGGTTCCTTTGTAGAATGGGGTTAATAATAGGACCTTCTAGCCAGGCACAGTGGCTCACACCTGTAATCCCAGCACTTTGGGAGGCCCAGACGGGTGGATCACTGGAGGTCAGGTGTTTGAGACCAGCCTGGCTAGCATGATGAAACCCCGTCTCTACTAAAAATACAAAGATTATCCAGGTGTGGTGGCATGTGCCTGTAGTCCCAGCTGCTTGGGAGGCTGAGGCAGGAGAATCGCTTGAACCCAGGTGGCAGAGGTTGCAGTGAGCTGAAATCATGCCACTGCACTCCAGCCTGGGCGACAGAGCAAGACTCCATCTAAAAAAAAATAATAATAATTACAGGACCTTCTTCACAGTGTCAGTGTGAGGACAGTCAGTGAGTGCATGTGGAGTGGGACTGCTGGCACATTCCCCAGTGTGCCATGTGCATTGCTGTCTATGTGGCTGGCCCCCTGGAGCTGTGCAGCTGCCGTGGCCACAGAAGGGTCCAACCTAACAACACACATGGTACCCAGCAGTCAAGAAGTGGTAGCTGTTATAATTATTGTTATTATAGTAGTCACTTTTTCTTGCAAGAAAGGTGGACTTCCCTGAGTGCCACAAAGAGGTTTGGGTTAATAACAGAAAGAAAATTAGCAAAATTGAGCTTTCTGGACCAGGCATTTCTCTGGGTGCTTTTATATGTGCTATTTAATTTACTCTTCATATCCCCAAAAGGATATTATTAACTCTTTTTGAGAGATTAGAAAACTGAGACCCAGAGATTTTATTTTTTTATTTTTTTGAGATGGAGTCTTGCTCTGTCGCCCAGGCTGGAGTGCAGTGGTATGATCTCGGCTCACTGCAACCTCTGCCTCCCGGGTTCAAGCAGTTCTCCTGCCTCAGCCTCATGAGTAGCTGGGATTACAGGCGTGTGCCACCACACCTGGCTAATTTTTGTATTTTTAGTAGAGATGGGGTTTCACCATGTTGGCCAAACTGGTCTCGAACTCCTGACCTCATGATTCACCTGCCTCAGCCTCCCAAAGAGCTAGGATTACAGGCATAAGCCACCACACCTGGCCTAAGATACAGAGATTTTAAATGAGTAAAGTTATGTCACCATTAAATATTCAAGCCAGAAAGGATTGTGAGTCGGCTGGACTCCATATCCATTACTGTTCCCACAATGGTGGGAATGTATGCTCACCCAGTGATGCAGGATTTTTCTCAGCCCCTCTGCTGGACTTGTGGAAGGGGCACCCCCTCTACTTGGCTGACCCCACTCAACCAACCCCTTGTGGGAGGGACCACGTGAGTGAGCAAGTGTGGGTCCTGGCCAGATGCTCCAGGCACCAACACAGGAGCAAGCTCTATGTGAGGCCACAGCCTGACCAGGCGTGTCATCTCAAGGGGAACACGGCAGTGCCCAGGTGAGGGTGCCTGTGACCCCGAAGCCCAAGAGGGGGCATTACAGTGCTCCTTTAGTTTTGTCATCCATGGACGGGGGTGTGGTAGCTCAGTTAGCCCCTTGTCTCATTGTGTGGAGCAGCTGCCTTCCACTGGAGAGGGCAAAGGGCTGGTGTGATAGCCTTTCTGGGTACTGGCACTTGGTGGGTCCCGAGCTCTTATCTGGCATCCAAGAAGAATGAGGTCAGGTGGACAATTGAAGGATGGTGAAGGTGGAGAATTTAATTGAGCGATGGAAACAACTCTCAGCAGAGAGGGGAGCTGGAGAGGGGAAAGGAAGGGCAGGTTGTCTTGCCCGAAGTCAGGCTATCTCATCTCTACCAACTGAGTCTTAGGTCTTTATAGGCACAAGATGGGGTGTGCAGGCTGATTGGTTTGTGAGTAGGCAAAAAAAGGTTAAAGTGAAGACATCACTCAAATGTAGGCACGACAGTGTAAAAAACCAATTAGGAAAGGGTAGGTATGTGTAAAATAGGTGAAGGATGCTGATCAGAGGAAAGTATGCCAAACAGAAAGACAAGTTCTCAATCCAGTCCAAGGATTTAACTTGTAACTTGGCTTTCAGTCCTTCAACTGTCTTTGGCTTGGAGGTGAGGATTCACTGGGTACCTGCCCCTATCTGCCTGGGCATTTGGCTGCCTCCTGTCACTATCATCAGCATGTATTCCTCCTTCTTATGGAAACAGCACATCAATTTTCCATGATAGAGCCACCCCTCCCACATTCTCAATCCGTGTGATTTGGGTAAGGCTAGTCTCAGGCCTGGCAAGTTCATTCTATTTTATACAGTCACAGAGATGGTTCAGGGGTGAACACTTACCCAGTAAAACTCAGTCTCAGGACTTTTCTAAGAACTGTGGAAAGATGAAAACTACTCTTTCTGTCGAACTTGACACTATGAAGCCTGGGACTTCTGAGGTCCCTCCAAGGAGGAAGCCTGAATATGAAAGAAAGCAAAGAGATATGGAGAAACTGAGTCTGACAACAGTTTTTGAGCCTTGCCTAAATCCATCTTTGCCTAAAGCTAGATCTACCCTTTGACTTTTCAGTTACAGGAGCCAAAAAATTCCAGTATATTTTTTCTCAAGGATGTTCGAAGTAATTCTTTTGTCATGTACAATTGAAAGAGGAGTTACAAAATTAACGCAGGCAGTTCTTAAATCCACATAAACACCAAGCATTGTCTACAGATGATCTGTTCACTATTGTTAATCCTGTGTGGTGGGAATACAGTGTTCATCTTATTAATGTTTAAACTTTTCTGTACTTTTAACCTCATTAAGAAGATCAGAGAGGTAATGAAAACAGCACTGAAAAAAAACAGATCAGTTTCCAGCACAGAAAAGGAAAAAATACAAATTGTTCAGTATCTCTCAGATCCAAAACCTAATACCTGGATGAGTATCTGGTATAATTCTCACATTAACACCCTGTGCCACAGGTTTTTGTATTTGGGTTAAGCAAATAAGTAATGGTTAGTTTTGTATCGAATTGGCTAGGCTAGAGTAACCAGTTATTCGGTCAAACACTAACTTAGGTGTTGCCTTGAAGATATTTTTGTAGATGTCAATTACCTTAAAAAATATTATCTTCAATAACATGGGTGGACCACATCCAATCAGCTGAAAGGCCTTAGAAAATGGAGGTTTCCCTGAAGGAGAAGAAATTCTTCCTGTGGGCACCTCATCAGCTCCTGCCCAATTTCCCGGACTGTCGGCCCTACTGCATGAAATTTCAGATACACCCAACCAGACTTCACAATCATATTATGTCAATTCCTTGAAATACACCTATTTTTCTCTCTCTTTCTATTTCTCTACCATATATATCTCTCTGATATATATACAGCCGGCCCTCCATATCTGTGCTGCATCTGCAGATTCGGCCAACCATAGTTTGAAAATATTTTTTAGGCTGGGAAGGGTGGCTCACGCCTGTAATCTCAGCACTTTGGGAGGCCCAGGCAGGAGGATCACCTGAGGTCACAAGTTCAAGACCAGCCTGGCCAACATGGTGAAACCTCGTCTCTACTAAAAATACAAAAATTAGCCGGGCGTGGTGGTGGGTGCCTGTAATCCCAGCTACTTGGGAGGCTGAGTCAGGAGAATTGCTTGAACCTGGGAGGTGGAGACTCCAGTGAGCTGAGATCATGCCACTGCACCCCAGCCTGAGCAACAGAGCAAGACTCTGTCTCAAAGAAAAAAAAAAGTTTTTTAAAAAACAATGAAAAATAAAACATAATACAAAGAGCTATTTATATAGCATTTACATTGTTAGATGTAAGTAATGTAGAGATCATTTAAAATATACAAAAGGATGTGTGTAAGTTATAACCAAATACTACACCATTTTATATCAGGGACTTGAGCATCCACAGATTTTGATATCTGCAGAGGGTGGGGATGCTAGGGTTGGGGGGTCCTGGAACCAACATCCCACGGATACCAAGGGACGACTGTATGCATCTCCTACTACTGGTTCTGTTTCTGTGGTAGAACCCTGACTGACACAATCAGCCATGCCCTGGATGTTTCTTGGGTATTCTCTGATCTCCAGAATGGGAAAAGCCTCCTGAATTCTTCCCTGGGAGTCAGGCCTGCCTGCCTTCCTTTCTTTTTTTCCTCCTGGAGAGCTTCCATCTCAGAAATCTGGAAGGCCTCTATCTCTGAAGGGCACCATTTTCCTTTATCTGTCTAGCTCGTCATGCATTTGCTAGATATTAACAACTGTAATGAAGCCTAGCTTCTCCAATGATAGCTTTATTGCTAGCCTTACTCTTTGTTTTAGCCATAGGGAGCTATCTCTGTCCAATCCCAGAAGTTTACCATATTCCCTCCCCTTTCTCCTTCTCAAGTCCCACTTTCTCCTCACCACCTGTTACACAGACTGAGAGCTGTCTCCCAACAACCATTCTCCCCTTGTTCCATGGCAGTAGCCAGCCCATGACTTTACAGGATAAAGACTAGATTTTTCAAACTCCTTTTCAGATAAGTGCAACTAGGTTATAGCCAAAGGAATAGAATAGATGCAATGTGTCCAACTTCCAGGTTGTGCATTAACAGAAGGGCAGTCCCACCTCTCCCTTTTCTTTCATCTTCCAAATGGCCAAAATATAGACACAATGATGGGCCATACTGGATTTTGTGGGCCACAGCACCACCCAAAAGGGAGTGGAGAAATAAGAGAGAGCAAGCTTCAGACCTATACTGCTACCTGGACTTCCATCTGGTTTATGATACTGATTTGTTTTTTTGTTTTTTTTTTTAATCTCTGCAGCAACGGCCAATTTTTTTTTTTTTTTTTGAGATGGAGTCTCGCGCTGTTGCCCAGGCTGGAGTGCAGTGGCGCAATCTTGGCTCGCTGCAACCTCTGCCTCCCAGGTTCAAGCGATTCTCCTGCCTCAGCCTCCTGAGTAGCTGGGATTACAAGTGCGTGCCACCACGCCCGGCTAATTTTTGGTCTCCAACTCTGACCTCATGATCTGCCCGCTTCGGCCTCCCAAAATGCTGGGGTTACAGGCGTGAGCCACCGTGCCCAGCTAACAGCCAGATTTATATCCTAACCAACACACCAACTGGCCAAAAGAATAACCAGCTCCCCCAACCCGCTGTCTTCCCCAACCTAATTATTATATCGGATTGTCTTGTTACCTGGCTGTTCCTCCTCCTTCCCACCCTTAAATATGGTTGACCCCCTCTCCCACTGGGTCTCTCCTTGAATTTGGTCTCTCTATGCTTTCTCCCTTAGAAATCTCATCCACTCTCATGCAAAACGACTTAACATGCTTCTAATCCTAACTCATTTCTGAGCACCAGGTCTGCTTATTGGACTTCTCATTGATCAATTTCCAGTACCTCAAACTCTGCATGTTTAAAATAAAACTCACTTTCCTCTCTCTCACACACACACACAAACACACACACACACTCACCATGGGGGTAAGTAGGCAACCTGTTCTCTTCTTGATTTCCTTATTTAGGTAAATGAAATAAATGACACCACCATCCTGCCAAGAACCCAGGCTTAAAACTACAGCAGAGGCCACAAATTCAAATGCTTAGAGACCAAGCAAGAGGCAAGGGACAAGTGGTAACTGTGGGGAGCCAAAGAGCTGCTGACCAATCTTAAAAAAGCAGCCACAACTTGCTGATTTCTGGCATGTAGGAATATTAGCCTAGTGCTGTCGGGTCTTCTGATCTTCCAAGAGAAGTAAAAAATCTAGATTTTATGTTTTATGTGATCTCTCTAGATTTTACAAACAAAACAAGAAGTCATCTTGAACTGGTCAATATGTAAATCAAAAAATTTAAAAACATATCTCCTATTTCTAAATAAATATCATAAAATGACAATGTAACTTGCAGCAGAAATAATTTGACAGATCTTTCTAGTATGTCTAAATCATTTCTTGGTTTTTGGAAGTTATGAATCTTTTGATACAGTTGTCACTAGATTTTGCCCCTGCATGGGGTGATGATTTAACATAGGAAGCAACATCAAACTGTTCCAACAACTTCCTCATTAAATGGATAATCATTAAATGAATTAAGCAGAGAATTTCCTTAACATCAATGATACTGTTTTTAGTGTTGAATCCTCAGTTTCTTATTAATAGCAATTAAATTTAAACATTTTATAGACTATAATAAAGTCTAAGAACATACAGAACTGATTCAATATCTGTTATTGACTAAGTCACACAAATCACTTATTGAAATATCTTTTAACTTACTGGCTTATTCACTATGTTCTGTTCACTCTCAATTCACGGAGCTTCACAAACCAGGGGGCTTTATTTCAAGATTCAAAAAATTGAAAGGGCTTAAAAGTTTATTACATTTTTCACTTTTGTCACCAAATACATGGATTTATTAGAAAATCCAATAATTTTTCTCTTGGAATTGATACTTCACTTTTTTTTCAAACAGGATACCTATTTTTTCTTATCCATAATAACTTCCACTTATTTCAAACTTCCCTTTGTTTACATATGTCCAACTGCTTTACAGTTTATTGAAATAATGTCAGCTCTAATAGCTAAAACATGTTTTCTTATAAAGCTAAAATAAATACTGCTGGGCACGGTGGCTCACGCCTATAATCCCAGCACTTTGGGAGGCAGAAGTGGGCAGATCACTTGAGGTCAGAAGTTTGAGACCAGCCTGGCCAACATGGCAAAACTCCATCTCTACTAAAAATACAAAAATTAGCCAGGTGTGGTGGCGCACGCCTGTAATTCCAGCTACTTGGAAGGCTGAGGCAGGAGAATCACTTAAACTCAGGAGATGGAGGTTGCAGTGAGCTGAGATCGCGCCACTGCACTCCAGCCTGGGCAACAGAGCGAGACTTCATCTCAAAACAAAACAAAAAAACTCTAAATACTGACATCTCCATTAAAATATCATTTATTAAGGCCCAAACTCTTTAAAATATATTTTTCAAACAGCCACTGCATTTGTTTCCATTACAGTGAACATACAGAACTTACTGACTTCCACCACAGGGGGTATAGCTCAGGGGTAGAGCATTTGAATGCAGAACTTACTGACTTCCACATTGCTTTTGCAGATCTAGCACTGCAGGCTTGTCCATCAAGGTTCAATTTGCATTACTTAATGTAGTTATTTCTGCTACTTGGTGTGTGGTAGTAAATATAGTTTATCAAGAAAAGCATGAGTTCCCTGACTTGTATTGGTTTATCCAAAATTAAATTTGATAATTTGGTGCCAAATTAAAACATCCACATTTTTCCTAAACTTTTGGCTGAAACTCCATACTCTCTCTAGAATTACATTAGCATTTTTTGTATAAAATCCAATGACAATTTTCTTATTTGGTACAATATTCCAATTACATCTTTATGGAACTATATCTCAAATGTAATTCTTTCTTGTGTACTCATAATAAAGACAATACAGTGTACTAAATGTTTCCCAGTGTCAGAAGATCAACAAAAACCATTATATTCAAAAACCTTTAAATTTGCATTTTAATTATTAAAACACATTCACATAAAAAAATGAAGCTTCTTAGATGATGATTTTAAATACACCTCTTTGATTTACATATTTTTCAAAAAGCTGTTTTCTCATTTGGGTATATCTGGTTTTTAACAGGTGGGTCCAGAATACAATGGCGTGTTCATATCAATATTAATCCTTTTGAAGTTCTAGTAAATGTGTGTGAAATGCTCAATTATACTTAACTATATAGTAGTGCTAAAAATTCTGACAGTACCTTCTAAATCTTTTTTTTTTTTTTTTTTTGAGACAGAGTCTCGCTCTGTTGCCCAGGCTGGAGGGCAGTGATGAGATCTCGGTTTACTGCAACCTCCATCCCCCAGGGTTCTAGCCATTCTTATGTCTCAGCCTCCTGAGTAGTTGGGATTACAGGCACGCACCACCATGCTCGGCTAATTTTTTATTTTTAGTAGAGGCGAGATTTCACCATGTTGGCCAGGCTGGTCTCGAACTCCTGGCCTCAAGTGATCTGCCCACCTTGGCTTCCCAAAGTGCTGGGATTTCATGAGCCACCAAGTTTGGCCCTAAATCTTTTTGATTGCTTTATCCTCACTCTGATAACCTTTTTGGGAGTTCTAAGTTTTCAAATACTTAATTTATGAAACTGATTATATTCTTTTAAGTTCTTTTCTCATCGATAATCACAATTTTTCTTCACTTGCACAAGCTTTAAGAGCATTCTGATGAAATATATGTTTAACACTTTGATCTTTTAACAATAGAACTTCTGAGCACTAAGTACCCAACATTTCTGTCACTAGCAATGTCAAATTTTTGGTTGAAAAAAATTATTTTTTCACTACAAAACTATAGATTTTATGTAATAAAGTTTATCTTATAAATTATAAATTTTATTTTGTGCTGATTCTTAAACAGTATCAAAAGAAGTTCCAGGTGGGGATTCATTATTATTACAAATTTCTTGTTTATTCTTCTGCAGATATCAAGATTTACATTTATCATACTTAAAAGTATTGAAAATTCATCCAGATTTTTGTGGTCTCTTTCATTCTAGGTGGATGTTTCTAATATCCTATAATAAAGTCTTAAATGTATAAATATAAAACACTGCATACCTACTATTTTCCGAAGAATTAATGTATGTGCTAACAATAGAAGTATTTTATTGTTTTTTGAGACAGAGTCTCACTCTGTCGTCACCCAGGCTGAAGTGCAGTGGTGAGATCTCAGCTCACTGCAGCCTCGACCTCCCAGGCTCAAGGGATCCTCCCACCTCAGCCTTTCCAGTAGCTGGGACTACAGGCATGCGCCACCATGCCTAGCTAATTTTTTTCTGTATTTTTTTCTAGAGACAGGGTTTTGCCATGTTGCCCAGGCTGGTCTTGAACTCCTGGGCTCAAGTGATCCTCTTGCCTTGGCCTCCCGAAGTGCTGGGATTACTGGTGTGAGCCACTGCACCCAGTCCAATAAAAGTATTTTAAACTAGTGATTCTCCTAACGCAATTAGTGATTTAACACACGTAACTTGGCTGCAGTCCCTGCAGTGACACAGGCCAGATTGTGTCATAATGTGGAAACAACAGGAGGCCTGTTATCAATGGTACTGACATCCTACAACTATTAGCACAAACCAATGAGTTTATATTAAAATTTCTATTAACTAATTGTAATATTTATTGTAATTACTATACTATTTACCCTCGAAATATTTCAACATTTTAACCATCAATATGGTGCAGGGTGCATAATGGCTAAATATCGGATCTAGTCTATATGCTGAACTTAGTCCAGGGGCTGCCAGTTTTAGCTTCAGGGCAAAACTCCAGAAGAGATCATCAGTGGGTCCTGGAAGTGAAGATGGGTTGCATTTCAGACTCTGAATAAAGAGTCAATGTCTTCTTTTTCCCCTTTTTGGTGGGGGATGGATATCAAGTGATGTCACACCTAGACCACTTCACTGAAGTTACCTGCCTGTTCCCAGTAGTCCTTTGAATTTTCCACCAGTGGGTTTGTATTCCAAAAAAGACTTCCTGTCCTGTCCAACTTTCTGAGCCAAGAATGTACAAAACCTGATTATCTGCTAGAAATGGGTGAGAATGGAAAAATCCAAATAGTTGACACCTAAATTAAAAGCAAAAAAGCATCTTGCCACATATGTACCCCCAACTTCTACCTGTCCTGGTCAAGGTTTAGCTCCATGAAACCTTGCCTGATCCCACAAGGCGTGCCCACCTCCTCCCTGCTAAATGCTCACAGCATTAAGTCTGTTTCTCTCAGATGACATCATACCTACTGACTACAGATGCCTGAAAGTAAATTCCAACCCCCAGCCCCAGCATCCCTTGCCCTACCCGTTATCCCCCTTTCCCACACCGATCTTAGGCAATCACACCGCCATGCTTTGCCCACAACAGTCTCCTCAACCTGTTCCCTCATTCCTTCTCGCCAGAATCTATCAAGGCTCGGCACAAAGGTACTCTCCCAGGAGGCCTTCCTGAATTCTTCTGTGAGGCAGACTACTTCCCGAGCTGCCCCGGCCCTTCTCCGGCCAAGTCTCTCCAGAAACTCATCCCATTCGTTCTCAGATGGATGGGGACCCACACCCACGACAAGCCTCCGGGTTTGCTTAATGACTCAGACAGCGAGGGTGCTCGGTAAGCCCCACCAGCCCGCGCCCTACCCAGCAGGTAATGACGGAGACCTACTAGGTGACGGGCGCCGCGGTAGACGCTGGGACAAGGTCCCTGCTCCAGGGAGCTTACGGTCTATTCACTAACGTCAAAGAGCAGTGAGTGCTGTTACGTGTATGGGAGCCACCAGGGTCTCCGCCTGCCTGCAGGGCCACGCGCGCACTCGACGCTTCGCGCCTGCCTCAGTTTCTCCGTGGGGCCGCACCGCCCCAGTCTCGGGAGGCGTGACACACCCTCCCCGCGCGCTCTCGCGTTACCAAGTCTGCGCAGCCGCACACCCCCAGTCCCGGCGGGCCCCGCGCGCCAGGCTCCTTCCCGACAGGCCCCAGGAGCCCCGCTGCATGCCGGGGCTTGAGGTCTCGGCGAAGCGGCGCGGCGCAGCGAAGCGCGGCGGCCGGCGGGCGCGCGTGGCAGGAAGCGGAAGCGATCCGAGGCCCGGCCCCGGCCCCGCCCCGCGCCGCGCCGTGCCGCTTGCCGCCGGGCTAGCACTGACGTGTCTCTCGGCGGAGCTGCTGTGCGGTGGAACGCGCTGGGCCGCGGGCAGCGTCGCCTCACGCGGAGCGGAGCTGAGCTGAAGCGGGACCCGGAGCCCGAGCAGCCGCCGCCATGGCAAGTGAGTCCTGCAGGGCAGCCCTACTGAGGCCGGGACGGAACAGATCCCCCTTCCCCACACCCGTGCGGTCGGGCGCCCGCCGGCCAACCCTGACCGGCCCCCTGCAGAACGCGGCCCGTGCCCCCGGCCCTTCTCGAGTATCCCCACGCTTCCGGGGTGCGGCCGGCTCCCCTGGCCCCTGCTCTCACTCGTCGTGGGCAGAAGGCGTCCCTGGGTAGCGCGGAAGGTTACTTCTCTGTGTCCCAACTCTTCCTGTTTTGTTTCTCCCATCAAAGTCAAATTTCTGGAAGTCATCAAGCCCTTCTGTGTCATCCTGCCGGAAATTCAGAAGCCAGAGAGGAAGGTAAGTACCCCAAATCGCCAACAAAGAAGGTTTCAGGAAACTGTCTGGACTCTGGAAGTTTACAGTATGATTAAAAATGGCTTCAGCACGGCAATGGAAACTCTCCCTTCTCTTCCCTTGGAGTGTAGTTGTGCTCTGTTATTCCGGAGAGCTGTCGAAAGGTGACCTGGTTGTGTGGAAATTTCCACTGAAATCACTGTGCTTTATTTGGAGCATCTTTGGTGGATGTTGCTCCGAGAACAAAGCCTCCGGTTGCCCTGTCCCAAAAATGGATCCGGGCCATGAATGAATAAGGCCTCAGTTAGGATAGCAGATTGAGTTACCCTCCCTTTTTCACCTCCAACGGGAGCGGATCACGGGTTGGTTTTTTTTCCCAGGAGATGCCCTTTGTATCCAGCTGCTAAAGGGAAGGGCTGTCACTTTAGTATTTACAAATGATTTTGTACCTTTTATGTAGGCTGTCACAATAGGGGGAATAAAGGCTATTCTTTTGTGAAGTCTGCTGCTTTTCACAGACGGTGTATTAAAACAAGGAAAGATTAAATTTAGAGCTGTGCTGAATCAGAAATTGTGTGGAGTGAGTGTTGCCAGTGTAACTACAGCTGTCAACGAAAAAAAGTTTCGTTAGGTTCCTAGGTTAGAGAGTGGGGAATAAAATGTTTGTGTCCTCACATTATTTTTCAAACTGTTGTTAAAGCATTCACATGGACACTTGGGTGCTTGGAATCCACTTTCATTTTTTTACGTAAAATAGTTTCATATAAATGCCCATGTGCTGCTTTTAATGCACGAATTTGTAAAGCTTTACCCCCTCAATTCCAGTGTAGCGAAGGGGCATGGCTCTGGAGGCAGGCAAGCCTAGGTCCCACCCTTTACATAGCACCTTAATAGCTATGTGACCTTGGCCTTGTAACTCAGTGTGGTAGACGGAACAAGGGAAATATGTGCAAGGTATAGCAGTGGCTCAAGAAGGGATTAACTCTGGGAGACATGATGTCTTATGGTGGTTTTGAAGGAGAAATAGAAGTCTCCTTGAAGGGATGGAAAGGAATTCCAAATAAAAGGAGTATATAGTTTGCAAAGGCATTGGTGACAAGAGTGTAGCATGTTTGGATGGGAGGTTATTAGATGTAGTTGCTATTGATAGAACATAATTGTAGGTGGGGAACATTAGGAGATGAATAACAAGGGCCAGACATGAGAATGTCACTTTGGAAGAAAAGGAGAGGACTAGAGTTGGTTTAGAGGCTTTTCACATCAGAGGATGAACTGTGGTACTGAGCAAGAATGGATTTAGGGGCTACTAAGAAGCAGAGGAGACAGGACTTGGATAAAGAGCTTTTGGGGTTTTGATGTTAAATTTGATTGTAACCAGGAGAGAGGACTTGGTGATTAGAAAGGGAGTCTTGAAAAAATTGTCTGCTCTTTGTTTCCCATCAAGATTCATTTCAGACAGGTTACTCTGAAATGGCATTGCCTTCTCTTGGCCACTTTCTAATTTCTTAGTGTGGTGGGATGGTAGGTGGGAAGAGGACCATTCTCAAGAGAAGAAGAGTCCTGTGAATGCCCCCAGCTTTGGATGGAGTATCTGAACACTGATTCACACCACTGTTGTGTGGCCGTATGGCTGTGTCCTACTTTGCCTGCATGTATAGTTAGAGGATTGTGACTCCAGTTCTGGCCAGAGGGCCAGGAATGCTGACTCAGTGCCTGCCTAGAAGTGTTTTTAAAGAACACAGTTTTGTTCACTTAATACTGTCAGTCTCTTACAAGGTATTTCAACCTCAGAATCTTCCGTCTGTACAATAATTAATGTTTGTTAAGCCCTCTAAAGCCATTAATGTAGGGTAGGCAGCAGGTACTAGTGAAGACACTCAGTTTCAGAGGCAGAAAACCTGGAAGAGTTCCCACTCTACTCTTTAGTGACAGAGGCTTTGGGTGGGAGGTTTTCTAATGATACTTAATACTTAATAGTCATCTTTACAGCGATTCTTGTCACCTATGCAACCTATGTACCTGAGAAGATGTGAAAATCCTTAAACAAATGCTACTAGTAGGTTAAACGTGCAACTCTCCTGCCCTTCCCCAATATTGTTTATTACACTGTTTTACCCTTAATTCATAGAAAATACACTATTGAGCAATTCCAAATTACTTGACTCTAGAATAACAAGGTTTTGTGACTGAAACTCAAATGAAAAGTGGTTGCTCGTGTGTTTTACAAGTCATGTTCTATTGTGACATTCTTTGATCTTGAGTCTTAACTGTTAATGCTAATGGTTAAAAGCACAGTTTGGGACTCAAACTCACTTTAGCATTGGGGTTTGGTACAAATTATTTAGCTCTTCTAAGGCTCAGTTGTAAAATAAAGGTAATGCTCTGTGGTGTGAGGTGAGCTGGAGTGATGCCTGTAGGTCCTTGCATTGTGCTCTGTGCAGAGGAAGTTTAAGCAGTACATGGTACTTATGTTTGGTACATGGTTTAGCTTCTCTGCTGAACAGAGAAAAGAGTCTGGTTGGAGTCCATTTTTAGAGAAAGGGGTCTGATTGGAGTCCATTTTTATTAATTTGCTTTTCAAAGTAACTCCCTGCTTCAATTCATTCTCTTCTACTCTAGATTCAGTTTAAGGAGAAAGTGCTGTGGACCGCTATCACCCTCTTTATCTTCTTAGTGTGCTGCCAGGTAAGCTCAGGCTTGTATTTCGTACTGGGGAGGGGGATAAGAGTGGCTGGAAACAGGAGTGCTGACTGTTTTGCTCTTTGCCTGTTCCCAGATTCCCCTGTTTGGGATCATGTCTTCAGATTCAGCTGACCCTTTCTATTGGATGAGAGTGATTCTAGCCTCTAACAGAGGTAGGACTCTGGCTCTGTCTTTTCTCTGTAGAATGTGGGCTTACCTAGCTTCACTTAGTTAAATTAATAGGCTTTGGCTTTATATGGAACTTAGAGAGTGACTTGGAAAATAGAGTGAAGAATGTTAGCGTGCTGTGTTGAATAGCCTTATTAAATGCTGAGTTCAGCACCAAGGCATACCATCATATTTGGAATTGTATTTGAATGCAGTACAAAACCTGTAATGACAAGATAGGTCTGTGCTATAGAGAGAATAAAAAACATGGAGAAACTAGAATACTTTTTGAATACCTGAAATGATGACATTTCCATTGATAACATTCTTCGGAATATGTAATTTGTTTTTCAGCTGTATCTTTTTCATATCTATAGGTTACATATAGTGTCAAAAAATATGTAACAGTGTTTTATATCCTCTAACCAGTTACTTATGGGACTGGGGAGGATTCTGAATGTGTAGGTTGATACTGCATTTGATTAACTCATTTAAAAAATATAGTTCAATTAAATTCCAAATCAGTTGGAAGTGTAGCTCATTTTAACATAATGGGAAGTAGAGGCTTATTCACAACTAGATACAATTGTACAGGCTCCTTTTCCAGACTCTGGAAATTATTTGAATGTTATCCTTTTTTTATTAACTGATGAAGAGACGAAAATTTCTTATCTCTAAAACCAGAATGAATCTGTTTATGGTGAATTTAAATGCAGCAGTCTGTTTAGACACCATGTGACTTCCTAAAGAGAATAAGCTGTTGCCTGGCAGGCTGAACAGAATGAATTGAATTATATACTAATCGTTGATATTTTGGGGTTCTCTAAATTAAACACAGCTAGGAAACTGAAACACATTGGTTTTATATAAGGGGTACCCAGTCAAATTTTGCTTATTCATTTTTAAAATAATGTACTATGTTTCCAAGCTAATATTGACTGTTTTGCTTCCCCGTTTCCTCAAGGCACATTGATGGAGCTAGGGATCTCTCCTATTGTCACATCTGGCCTTATAATGCAACTCTTGGCTGGCGCCAAGATAATTGAAGTTGGTGACACCCCAAAAGACCGAGCTCTCTTCAACGGAGCCCAAAAGTGTAAGAAAGATTGTGAATAATCTGATATCTATAGTTGGAAAATTTGAATTTGCTATAAGATTTTGGTATCAGTTTTTCTTTTTTTATTTATTTTTTATTTTTTTATTTTTTTTGAGATGGAGTCTTACTCTGTTGCCCAGGCTGGAGTGCAGTGACGCAGTCTTGGCTCACTGCAACCTCCACCTCCCAGGTTCAAGCAATTCTCCTGCCTCAGCTTCCCGAGTAGCTGGGATTACAGGCACGTGCCACCACACCCAGCTAATTTTTGTATTTTCAGTGGAGACGGGGTTTCACTACATAGGCCATGCTGGTCTTGAACTCCTGATCTTGTGATCCACCCGCCTCGGCCTCCCAAAGTGCTGGGATTATAGGCGTGAGCCACCATGCCCAGCCCAAACAGTATTTTCTTTTGTGCTGCAACCTCCTTGGCCTGCCAACCCTGCAGGAGCTCCATGCCCTGTGTTAGCGTGAGAGAGCACTTCTGGTAGAGCAGAGGTGGTGGGTGCTGGGGATGGGCTGGGCAAGGCAGGGGAGAGTGTCTGGAGTGCCCCTGAGGCCATGTAATGGAGGGGAAGGATCAGAGCTTGGAGGTCTTAGCACCCTTGGCCACCATTTCATTATTGCTTAGAAGGAAGTAATGGCTACTTCAGAGCTGTCATAAGGATTAAATAATCACTGTCACAATGCCTGGCACATAGTAGTTATTTGGCAAGTGTTTTATAAAAGAATTTAACTGACTGGGTGCGGTGGCTCACGCCTGTAACCCCAGCACTTTGGGAGGCTGAGGCGGGCGGATCATCTGAGGTCAGGAGTTTGAGACCAACCTGGCCAACATGGTGAAACCCCATCTCTACTAAAAAATACAAAAATTAGCCAGGCGTGGTGACAAGTGCCTTAATCCCAGCTACTTGAGAGGCAGAGGCAGGAGAATTGTTTGAACCCAGGAGGCAGAGGTTGCAGTGAGCCGAGATAAAGCCATTGCACTCAAACATGGGGGACAAGAGCAAGACTTCTCTCAAAAAAAAAAAAAAAGAATTTAACTGAAGAAAAGGTGATCCTGTCAGTCCAGCTGTATAATTTACCAGCTCTGTGATCTGGGGAAAAGTTAGATGATAGCTCTTATGTTTCAGT
This sequence comes from Pan paniscus, assembly GCF_029289425.2. Lineage (NCBI taxonomy): Eukaryota > Metazoa > Chordata > Mammalia > Primates > Hominidae > Pan > Pan paniscus. The sequence goes on from NC_085926.1 coordinate 125,976,060, forward strand.
TTCTTCATCTGTAAAAATGGGGATAATAATGGTATTTGCCTCATATCTAATAATAAGTGTTACTAGTAACAATTACTAGTCATCAAAATTAGCCATATTTAGCCTCTGTTTGCTGAAAAACATTAATTAGGAAATGATATTTACAGTCTCCTATCCAGTCATCTTTTCGCCTACACCAGCATGTTTTACAGGTCTTAAATTAGTATGGTGAATAATTGAATGAGAAATACATCTTTTTTTTTTTTTTTTTTTTTTTTTTTTTGAGACGGAGTCTCACTCTGTCGCCCAGGCTGGAGTGCAGTGGCGTGATCTTGGTTCACTGCAAGCTCTGCTTCCTGGGTTCAAGCCATTCTCCTGCCTCAGCCTCCCAAGTAGCTGGGACTACAGGTGCCCGCCACCACGCCCAGCTAATTTTTTGTATTTTTAGTAAAGACGGGGTTTCACTGTGTTAGTCAGGATGGTCTCAGTCTCGATCTCCTGACTTCGTGATCCGCCCACCTCAGGCTCCCAAAGTGCTGGGATTATAGGCGTGAGCCACAGCGCCCAGCCAAGAAATACATCTATTTAAACTTGTCAGTTTTAGATAAAAATTAGGATTTTAAAATACACACATGTGGCTGGGAGCAGTGGCTCATACTTGTATCCCAGCACTTTGGGAGGCCAAGGCAGGATGATTGCTTGAGGCCAGGAGTTCGTGACTAGCCTGGGCAACACAGTGAGAGAGACCCCATCTCTACAAAACAACAACAACAAATTAGCCAAGTGTGGTGATGCACCTGTAGTTCTAGCTACTAGGGAGGCTGAGGTGGGAGGATCACTTAAGCCCAGGAGTTTGAGGCTGCTAGTGCACCACTGCACTCCTGCCCGGGCAACAGAGCCTGTCTCTTAAAACAAAATAAAAAACACTAAGAAAACAAAAAAAGTACAAGCACAAATTGGCAGTTTTCTCTTTGGTCTTGACAATGTTTTGAATGTTTTCCTGCATTAAGAACTAATTGTTGTGGAGCACTTTTTAAAAAGTCAAATAGGGACTATATTTGATGGCCACTTTGGAGTACAATTAATTTTACATGACAGATTAAATAGGAAAGCTGAAACTGAAGGTCAGACCGTACTTAGAGGACCCATCTAGTACTGTGGAACTTGTCAAATGTGTCCATTCCCTTGTGCCTAACAGTGAAATAGAGTGAGTTGTAAGAAATGAAGACACCCTACAAAAAGGAAAGCTTTTGCCAGGCGTGGCTCACGTCTGTAATCCCAGCACTTTGGGAGGCTGAGGTGGGTGGATCACGAGGTCAGGAGTTGGAGACCATCCTGGCTAACACAGTGAAACCCTGTCTACACTAAAAATACAAAAAATTAGCTGGGTGTGGTGGCACATGCCTGTAATCCTAGCTACTCCAGAGGCTGAGGCAGGAAAATCGCTTGAACCTGGGAGGTGGAGGTTGCAGTGAGCCGAGATCATGCCACCGTACTCCAGCCTGGGCGACAGAGACTCCGTCTCAAAAAAAAAAAAAGGAAAGCTTCTATTAGACCAAAATAGCTTGGTAGCTAAGGGAATGGGAAGAGCAGCCAAACCGATGGTACGTGGGGTTTTCCTTTTAAAAGCACATTAAATAAAAACTTGAGAAGGGATCACTTTACCCCAGAGCTAATAATTCTGTCCTCTGGACCCAGACCTGGATGGTGAGCCTAGAGAGGTGGCCCAAATCTGTAGTTCAGCTCTTGAGCCATCGAGACCCCAAGTGCCTGACATTGAGTTTGGGTGCTGCAGGTGTGACATCTCCAGATTGTGTCTCCGGATGCTGTCAGGAGTAGGTTCTACTCCCTGATTTTCTTTGAATAGAACAAATTTTCCAAGTTTCACTTTTACTCCTCCCATGATTAAAAAGCAAGTGAATCTAGGAAAAGGTAAAACTAAAGAAGAAGTGTGCTTTTGTTCAAAGGCTTTTGATTCATCATGTACTTTGCTGATGTGATGGTTTAGCGCGTTCTCAGCCGAGCCCCTTGGAGGTAGTATCACTGCTCTTCATCTTTGTTCTCCACCGTGCCTGGCGTTGAATGGGTGTTTCTTAATTGTTTCTTTTGTTCTGTGTAGTGACCCACTTGGAAAACACTTCTTTCTTTCAATTCTAGTATTTGGCATGATCATTACTATCGGCCAGTCTATCGTGTATGTGATGACTGGGATGTATGGGGACCCTTCTGAAATGGGTGCTGGAATTTGCCTGCTAATCACCATTCAGGTAATTATTATGCTAACATCTCCCTTTGAGTAGCCCCTCACACTTACCTACAATTCTCACATAACAAATCTCAAGCACACCTAAAAGGAACTCCTACTGAAAGGAAGCAGAAGCCTAAGACTCTGGGTTAGCCCTCTGAATTCAGCAGAGAAAGGCTTTACTGACCGCTCTCTGGGGCTGAGGATGTGATCTCACTCCGTCTTCAGCGTTTATATCAGAGAACCCAATTACTGAAGGATGGAACTGTGTCCATGGGGAGCAGTAACACATAGTCTTGTATTTTTGAATTTTTACAGCTCTTTGTTGCTGGCTTAATTGTCCTACTTTTGGATGAACTCCTGCAAAAAGGATATGGCCTTGGCTCTGGTATTTCTCTCTTCATTGCAACTAACATCTGTGAAACCATCGTATGGAAGGCATTCAGCCCCACCACTGTCAACACTGGCCGAGGTAAGGGCCCTGCGCTCCCCTGATGGCAACAGCTTTCAGCAAAAACAATTGAGCAATGCAAAGCAGAAGACAAAAATCCCCCCATTCCACAGAAAAATAATGTCAGTTTTAGGTTTATCTCTTCTGGTTTTTGGGTCCATCTGCAAAGTTTTAAAAACACAAATAGGCTTGTAATTATGATGATACCTAACTTGCACTTTTCATATAAAAATATCTCCTGGATGTTTGGCATGTCAGAATACACAATCCTGCCTCACTTTTCTTAGCACAGTATAAGCTTATATTGCAACGATAAAGCAACGTTAAGTCATTTCCAGGTTTTTTTATTGTTAACATTGAAACCATAACTGTCCTCATGTGTTCATCTTTGTATATTTTGGCAGCTGCTCTCAGTGAATAAGTTTCTAAAAATGAAATTCCTAAACCAAAGCACTTGGTCATGCAAGGGGCAGCTTTCTGAAAAAGGCCTGAACTTGGAGCTTAGCACCTGCGTTCAAATCCTGGCTGTTCCTGTTAGTCATACATACGTGGCTTTGGGCAGATTCCTGCACCACTGAATCTTGGTTACCAGGATGCAGTGAGAAGCAACATGAAATTACGTGATGCCTGGCTCCTGGTAGATGTATATCAAACATTGGCATGCTGTGCTACATCCACCAAGTGCCGTGGAAATCTTGTAACAGCATGTTTTTAATAAAAAGTTCAAAACATACAAGGGAAGCCTTAGAGAGTGTGACTTATTAGGGAAAGGAAATAAACATTTTTTGGCACTAAATATCTTCTTCACTGAGGAGCATTCCAGGAGAAATAATCATGCATATTTGAGAGTTTTCTTTTAATTGAATGTTGGAAACAGAGTCCTTGGCCTCCAGAGACCATATTATCTCATTAATGAGATGGAAAACTGGTCCCCAAACAATTGAAGGCTGCATGTGCCTAACAGGTTACAAAGGAGAGTGGAGCTTGAGGTAAGGAGCCATAGAGAAGAGTGGGCAAGATCACATTTGATGCTTCCTTGAGTACTTTGTATAAATTTAGGAAATCCAAGGTAAATTGGGAGAAGCAGGTCCAGAAGGCAAAGTTTGACAGGATGTAAAAAGGCAAGAGGGGGATGGCATTGTAGGAGTTCAGGTATTTGTCAAGACCATCATGGTGACTGGCTTTTGGGGAGTGCCTGAGTGGGAAGGAAGTGAAGTCAGAGGGGAGCCCCTGGTGGCTTAGCAGCCCAGTAGTAGCCGCCAGAGGCTCATGTTCCATTCTGCAGCAGGGCATTGAGTAATGGGAGCCAGAGTTTGGAAGAAGTGATTTGCTCTGCACCGAAAGGCAGAGAGAGCAGCTAGGTGCGTGCAGCAGTAATCCAGCCCCAATTAAGCCATCCTACAGGAGAGCACTGTGTGAGGGCATTTGGAGGAAGCAAATTGAGAGAGGGGACCAGAGAGGCACTTTCAAGGTGGGGGAAAACTAAGAAGCAAAGGTGGGTTTGTCTGGCCTTGAAGTCAGTGTGTCTACATGTCAGTTGCTCATGTTTGGGACCTGGCTGACACGAGATGCATTCAGGAAGGGCTGTGCCCCATGGCCTGCATGTAGGCAGTGAGTGGTGCTAGAGGGAGAGCCTAGGGAGGGGCAGGGAGAGCCACACAGAGGGCACAGCTGGGACGGCAGCTTTGCAGCTGTGCCTGGAGATGTTGCAGGTTGGCTTGGGACCGGGGAGGCTGTTGAATGAGATTCTACAGGCAGAGACAGTAATCACTGCTGTTTCCCTGGGCAGCAGGAACAATCCAGAACTGGGAATTAGTCCCAAATTTGAAACCGTGGGGAAACAGGCCAGCCTTGTCACACAGGACCAAAAGGTGGAAAGGAGAGGAATTGACAAAAGACCGCCACAGGGTGAGATGAGGACATGATGGCCAGTTAGGACATGGTGTCTCTTTCACAGAAGCCACAGCAGAGGAGGTCAGTGGTCATATTGGTTAGATGGTCTGCCTGACATGTCATCTCGGAATGGTCCAGGAAGATGTAGCAGGTGGTCCTAGCTATCACGTGTTAGAAACTTGGGAACAGTGCTTTTGAGTTCTTTAGTTTCACCTTTTCCTAGATTCACTTGCTTTTTAGTCATGGGAGGAGTAAAAGTGAAAGTTGGAAGATTTGTTCTATGAAAGGAAAATCAGGGAGCAGAACCTACTCCTGACAGCATCCAGAGACACAATCTGGAGATGTCACACCTGCAGCACCCAAACTCAATGTCAGGCACTTGGGGTCTGGATGGCTCCTGAGCTGAACTACGGATTTGGGCCACCTCTCTAGGCTCACCATCCAGATCTGGGTCCAGAGGACAGAATTATTACCTTTGGGTTAAAGTGATCCCTTCTCAAGTTTTTATTTAATGTGCTTTTAAAAGGCAAACCCCACATACCATCAGTTTGGTTACTCTTCCCATTCCCTCAGCTACCAAGTTATTTTGGTTGAATAGAAGCTTTCCTTTTTGTAGGATGTCTTCATTTCTTACAACTCACTCTATTTCACTGTTAGGCACAAGGGAATGGACACGTTTGACAAGTTCCACAGTACTAGATGGGTCTTCTAAGTACGGTCTGACCTTCAGTTTCAGCTTTCCTATTTAATCTGTCATGTAAAATTAATTGTACTCCAAAGTGGCCATCAAATATAGTCCCTATTTGACTTTTTTTTGTTGTTGAGACGGAGTCTTGCTCTGTCACCCAGGCTGGAGTGCATTGGCGCCATCTCGGCTCACTGCAACCTCCGCCTCCCGGGTTCAAGCAATTCTCTGCCTCAGCCTCCTGAGTATGGGATTACAGGCGCCCGCCACCATGTTCGGCTAATTTTTTTGTATTATTAGTAGAGACAGGGTTTCACCATCTTGGCCAGGCTGGTCTTGAACTCCTGACCTTGTGATCCGCCCGCCTCAGTCTCCCAAAGTGCTGGGATTACAGGCGTGAGCCACCACGCCCAACTCCTATTTGACTTTTTTAAAAGTGCTCCTCAGAGTACCGATACCATGACCCCACACTGCCCACAGAGACCCTGTCTCTGGAAGTAATGCCAGCTTTCTGCCAGTAGAAGCAGCGTGAGTTGCCAGGCTTCCATTATGGGATGGTTATGCTGTACTGGAACGGCAGAGGTTATCACTTGTTTCTTTCTTTCGCTTTTTAGTTTTTTAACGTAAGTAAATTTCTTGCTGATGTCTAAAACTTAGGCCTTAATAATGCACCACACTCCCCGCCTTCCTCTCACTTGTTACCCTGTTGTCTGGTTCTCAGATTGGGTCCCTTTCCTATATCCCTCAGTCCCTCAGTAAGCTCACTCCACCCCTAGGCCTGCCTCCCTCAGGAGCATCTCCTGGCAGGGTGTCATTTGGATGGGACCACATGGTGGACGCAAGCATATCCTCTGTACTTGTATCCTTGGTGTGAGAAGCAGAGAGTTGGAGCCTCCCCACTCACCAGCCAAGGGCAGCCTGCACTTCAGAGCTGTTGAATGGGTACTTGTACTTCTCAGGATTTTCCAGGAAAGTAGATTTGCCAGCTCTGAGCCCCCTCTTCAGTGGATGACCCCTTTCAGCTAGAGTTCAGCAGAGTCTGCTTTTATTTTTATAAATTATCATCGTTCCACACCTCTGGTGGCCACTGACTCATGTGCCTAAGAAATGAGACCAATTAATTTTAAAAAGTGGAATAGTGGTTGGGTGCTGTGGCTCACACCTGTAATCCCAACACTTTGGGAGGGTGAGGCGGGAGGATTGCTTGAGGTCAGGAGTTCGAGACCAGACTGGGTAACATAGTGAGACCCCAACTGTACAAAAATAAAAAATAAAAAATTAGCCAGGCGTGGTAGCACGCCTATAGTCCCAGCTATTCGGAAGTCTGAGATGGGATCACTTGAGCCCAGGAGGAGAAGGTTGAGGCTGCAGTGAGCTGCGACCACACCACTGCACTCTAGCCTAGGCAACCGAGAGAGAGGGACCCTGTCTAAAAAAAATCAAAAACAAACCAGAATAGCCCGTTTCTGTAGTTTGAATTCTCTACAGAAGAGAAGGAAGGGATGAGAATAATACATGCTGTATCCCTGTGGCTATGGGCACCATGAGTCTAATAACTTAAGTTTGTTTTCCTCTTTTTATTTTGTCTGCTAAGAAGGCTAGAAGCAAATTGAGTTGCCTGTTCGTTCCTTCATATTTGTCTCCTCCTCTGCCAACAGGAATGGAATTTGAAGGTGCTATCATCGCACTTTTCCATCTGCTGGCCACACGCACAGACAAGGTCCGAGCCCTTCGGGAGGCGTTCTACCGCCAGAATCTTCCCAACCTCATGAATCTCATCGCCACCATCTTTGTCTTTGCAGTGGTCATCTATTTCCAGGTGCGTCCAGATCCAACCCCAGGGAGTTTCCGTGGTCTGGATTTAAGTTTCAGAATGCCTTGTGTGCAGTCCCCCACTCTGTGGGGTGCGCTGTCATCATATTGTGTTGAAACGATGAGATGGTATTTGAAGGCAGCAGGTTTCCAGATGAGCTGGACAAGCATGTTCATTGAGTCATGGGACCTGCCATTAACGAAACAAAATTAAGGCAGTTCTAACATATGTGAAATCATGTTCCTCTGGGTTGGGCCTATCGACAGGTAAGATACATTTTTAAGTTCTTAGTTCAAGAGAAGCAAAAAGTACTCTAGCTCTGAAACCTCATTGCTCTCTTATAGAAAGTTTGTATGATATTTATAGGTAACTTCTGCATCTCGGAAAAGGCCTATCTTCTTAAGCTGTCTTACCTTTAAAAGTATTCCATCTCTTAAACTTGCTTCTGAGTAAGAGACCTGAACTGCTGTTGTTTTCCTGTAATTGGATTGATCTTTGTATTTTTTGATGGTCCACTTTGTATTTTGGTGTTTATTTAAAAGAAGGGACAGAGATGAAAGGCAGTTTGATGTTTGTGAAAGGTATTTATACCAGCTACATGCTTTTCCCATTCCTTCTGCTGAGACTAAGCCAGATTCCTGCTTAATAAAAAGCTATCTCTTTAGGGGCTTTGCCAGAATTTGCAGTCAGATCATTAAGAATTTTTTTTTTTTTTTTTTTTGAGACGGAGTCTTGCTCTGTTGCCCAGGCTGGAGTGCAGTGGCGTGATCTCGACTTGACTCACTGCAACCTCCACCTCCCAGGTCAAGCGATTCTCCTGCCTCAGCCTCCCGAGTAGATGGGATTACAGGTGCCTGCCACCACACCCAGCTAATTTTTTTTTATTTTTAGTATAGACAGGGTTTCACCGTGTTAGCCAGGATGGTCTCGATCTCCTGACCTCGTGATCTGCCTGCCTCCACATTCCAAAGCGCTGGGATTACAGGCGTGAGCCACCGCACCCGGCCTTAAGTATTTAATTTTTAAATCCTCTGTATTCCGAGCCCTGTTCTAGGTACTGGGAGTTCATAAAAATAAACCCTTTCTAGTCTCCAAGGGTTTCAGAGGGAGAAGTTGTATTCCTAGAAAAGTTTAGCTTTTCTGTTTATGATTAAAAACACTGTAAGGAACTATTATAAGGTGTGAGGCCACTGCTGTAGTGGCCCTGCCTCAGAGCCAGTGTAAAAGCTCAGGAAACATCACCAGCTAGAGAGAAGCGCCCTTGGGATTTGGGTGTGTGGCCTCCAGGCTTTTCTCCATATTCCACACAGATGTGGATGTAATGTGATAGGCTCTGTCTTTTGGGAAAAAAAAAAAAAAAGCGGGGGTGGGGATCATTCCACCGTGCTTGCTTCCATGTTTTGTTTTGTGTGAGACAGGGTCTCGTTGTGTTGCTTAGGCTGGAATGCAGTGGCATGATCTCGGCTCACTGCAGCCTAGACCTCCCAGGCTCAAGTGATTGTCCCACCTCAGCCTCCTGAGTAGCTGGGACTACAGGCGCGCACCACCACACCCGGCCAGTTTTGTTTATTTTTTGTAGAGACGGAGTCTGTGTTGCCCAGGCTGGTATCGAACTTCTGGGCTCAAGCAATTCTCCCACCTCGGCCTCCCAAAGTGCTGGGATTACAGGTGTAAGTCACCACGCCTAGCCTTCAGTGTATTTTTAAACCAGCTTTTCTGGGCCCCTTCTGGATGTGCCAAGTGCAGGAGTGCAGTGGTGGGTAAGGAGTGGGCACAAGCTCTCAGAACTGGGAGCCCCAGAACCAGCACACAGGATTTCCTCCCTTGTGGCCCACTGGACAGTCCCCGGCTGGGCTGTGTTTCTGTGCAGCAGGCTGAAATGAGGCAGTGAAGGGGATTTGGTTCTGTTTGGCTTCTCAGGGCTTCCGAGTGGACCTGCCAATCAAGTCGGCCCGCTACCGTGGCCAGTACAACACCTATCCCATCAAGCTCTTCTATACATCCAACATCCCCATCATCCTGCAGTCTGCCCTGGTGTCCAACCTTTATGTCATCTCCCAAATGCTCTCAGCTCGCTTCAGTGGCAACTTGCTGGTCAGCCTGCTGGGCACCTGGTCGGTAAGTAGGCTCTTTGAAGATGAGCTAGCAATGCAGCTAAGTTGCAGTGGTTTCTATCAGTGTCTTGCTCATGAACAGATATTTCATCCGAAGATATTTTCCATTGTGCCTTTTACAAATTCAGCACATTAAATTATCTTTTCAGTAAAAAAATTGTACTGTGGGCACTGAGTAAAATTGCATTCTTTCATCTGCTCAGAACTATTTTTGCCTTGATGCTAAAGTAAAATGAAGGAGCACTCACATGCGTTTGGTTTCTTCTTCCCCAGGACACGTCTTCTGGGGGCCCAGCACGTGCTTATCCAGTTGGTGGCCTTTGCTATTACCTGTCCCCTCCAGAATCTTTTGGCTCCGTGTTAGAAGACCCGGTCCATGCAGTTGTATACATAGTGTTCATGCTGGGCTCCTGTGCATTCTTCTCCAAAACGTGGATTGAGGTCTCAGGTTCCTCTGCCAAAGATGTAAGTAGAAGCAAAACTTTCTGGAAGGGTGATGAAAGTGTGACTGGTATAAGGGGTGTGGACTTGTCACCTCATCATAAATAATGGTCTGTGACACATGCAGATAGATCGTCGTCCTTTAGGGGGCAGTTCAGAAGCTTTAAGGGCTGACAGATGGAGTCCAGCAGTAGATCAGCTGTGGGTATGAGAATCTGAATCCACACTGTAAAGTTAGACTTTGTCATATGACTTCCTTGCGGCAGTTTTAAAGTTCTCTGTATGAATATTGTCAGTGCTCGAAGAGGCGATCTGTAACTGTTTAGTACCACTTGGAATGCGTATTTCCCCTTCAGCCTCCAATTCCAACTTCTCCCCTGTGGGCACCCTGCAGGTTGCAAAGCAGCTGAAGGAGCAGCAGATGGTGATGAGAGGCCACCGAGAGACCTCCATGGTCCATGAACTCAACCGGTGAGTGGTGGCCCCAGGTCCCCAACCTCCTGTCTGTGGACATGTGTTGTTTCTTTCCATGCAGGGCATCCTGATAGGCCCTAGCACTTACTGGGTCACTAAATCTTATCCTTGGGTTACAGGACAGAATTAAATGTTAAATATTTATAAACTTGCTAAGTGCTGGACACTGGAGACGTAAAAATAAACACTTACAGCCCCTTTCCTCCAGAGGGAGCCACTGGGTAAGGAGATGGAAGCATGTGGCCAGGCGGGTAGGAGACAGTGCGGTAAGGGTCCTGAGAGCAACAGCTGTGACTGGCAGCGGGACCCTCACCCTGGCTCATGCCGGTGGGGTGCTGAAGAGAGCGCCCTGGAGGAGGGTCACTCTGAGCTCAGAGCAGGCAGGTCCTGGCATCTGAGTGCATTTTGGGGCCTGCGGTGGCGTTAAGGCTAGAGAGGCTGGCAGTGGCTGGGCACGGAAGGGGTTGATGTACATCTGAAGCAGGGCAGAAGGGATGGAGCCTGCAGTCTCTTAGGAAGGTCAGTGCTAATACACGAAACCACGCTAGAGAGGGAGAGGGGGAGGCCACATACCTGCCAGGCTGTGGTGAGAGTTTGGGCCAGAGGTGATGGTGCCAGATACAGCTGTACCCTTGGAGATGGAGCAGTTAGGTAAGGAAGGGCAAAGTCCAGGTGACCTTAGATGCTGCCACAGCACTCTTCAGTCTGCACAGTCCTCATTACAACTACTCATCTCTTCCATCGTCACTCAGAAGCAGCCACAGACAGACAACAGACAAATGAGCATGGCCGTGTTCCTACAAAGCTGGCTACAAAGTCAGCTGCAGACCAGGTTGTCCTCCTATGGGCCTTACCTAAAGGAAGCAACCACAGGAAAAGCCAGAATTGCAAACTTCAGATCATTTTCTAATCCCTAGCAGGGATGGTAGGCAATTTAGTTCATTCTCTTAATATTAAGCTGCTGGATTTACAGCACCGTGCAGTAGAAGTAGAATTCAATTTCATGTAGTTTTTTAAATTTCTAGAAGTCACATTAAAAAAGTAAAAAGAAACAGGTGAAATTAATTTTAATATATTTAACCTAGTATATCCAAAGTATCATTTCAACATTATAATTAATGTTAAGAAAAACCATGATGAAATATTTTACATCCTTGTCTTCAGATCTCCAAAATCTTATGTGACATCTCAGTTTGGTCTAGTCACAGTCCCCTGGCCACGTGTGGCCAGTGTGGCCACTGCCTGGACAGCAGCGCCTTGGCCTGGAGCGTTAGCATGTTAGTAGATGACTTTCTAGGAGACAGCAGAGGGGCCTTTGAGGCATTAGGTCCCAAAGTCTCAGGTGAGCCTGTTGGCCGCCTGGCTCACGGGGAGCTCTGTGGGTGTCCGGGAGCTGACTGTGTCCCCTCCCCCAGGTACATCCCCACAGCCGCGGCCTTTGGTGGGCTGTGCATCGGGGCCCTCTCGGTCCTGGCTGACTTCCTGGGCGCCATTGGGTCTGGAACTGGGATCCTGCTCGCAGTCACAATCATCTACCAGTACTTTGAGATCTTCGTTAAGGAGCAAAGCGAGGTTGGCAGCATGGGGGCCCTGCTCTTCTGAGCCCATCTCCCGGACAGGTTGAGGAAGCTGCTCCAGAAGCGCCTCGGAAGGGGAGCTCTCATCATGGCGCATGCTGCTGCGGCATATGGACTTTTGTTTAATAATGTTTTTGAATTTTGTATTCTTTCATTCCACTGTGTAAAGTGCTAGACATTTTCCAATTTAAAATTTTGCTTTTTATCCTGGCATTGGCAAAAAGAACTGTGAAAGTGAAATTTTATTCAGCCGACTGCCAGAGAAGTGGGAATGGTATAGGATTGTCCCCAAGTGTCCATGTAACTTTTGTTTTAACCTTTGCACCTTCTCAGTGCCGTATGCGGCTGCAGCCGTCTCACCTGTTTCCCCACAAAGGGAATTTCTCACTCTGGTTGGAAGCACAAACACTGAAATGTCTACATTTCATTTTGGCAGTAGGGTGTGAAGCTGGGAGCAGATCATGTATTTCCCGGAGACGTGGGACCTTGCTGGCATGTCTCCTTCACAATCAGGCGTGGGAATATCTGGCTTAGGACTGTTTCTCTCTAAGACACCATTGTTTTCCCTTATTTTAAAAGTGATTTTTTTAAGGACAGAACTTCTTCCAAAAGAGAGGGATGGCTTTCCCAGAAGACACTCCTGGCCATCTGTGGATTTGTCTGTGCACCTATTGGCTCTTCTAGCTGACTCTTCTGGTTGGGCTTAGAGTCTGCCTGTTTCTGCTAGCTCCGTGTTTAGTCCACTTGGGTCATCAGCTCTGCCAAGCTGAGCCTGGCCAAGCTAGGTGGACAGACCCTTGCAGTGATGTCCGTTTGTCCAGATTCTGCCAGTCATCACTGGACACGTCTCCTCGCAGCTGCCCTAGCAAGGGGAGACATTGTGGTAGCTATCAGACATGGACAGAAACTGACTTAGTGCTCACAAGCCCCTACACCTTCTGGGCTGAAGATCACCCAGCTGTGTTCAGAATTTTCTTACTGTGCTTAGGACTGCACGCAAGTGAGCAGACACCACCAACTTCTTTCTGCGTCACCAGTGTCGTCAGCAGAGAGAGGACAGCACAGGCTCAAGGTTGGTAGTGAAGTCAGGTTCGGGGTGCATGGGCTGTGGTGGTGTTGATCAGTTGCTCCAGTGTTTGAAATAAGAAGACTCATGTTTATGTCTGGAATAAGTTCTGTTTGTGCTGACAGGTGGCCTAGGTCCTGGAGATGAGCACCCTCTCTCTGGCCTTTAGGGAGTCCCCTCTTAGGACAGGCACTGCCCAGCAGCAAGGGCAGCAGAGTTGGGTGCTAAGATCCTGAGGAGCTCGAGGTTTCGAGCTGGCTTTAGACATTGGTGGGACCAAGGATGTTTTGCAGGATGCCCTGATCCTAAGAAGGGGGCCTGGGGGTGCGTGCAGCCTGTCGGGGAGACCCCACACTGACAGTGGGCACACGGCAGCCTGCAAAGCACAGGGCCACTGCCACAGCCCGGCAGAGGGGCACACTCTGGAGACCTTGCTGGCAGTGCTAGCCAGGAAACAGAGTGACCAAGGGACAAGAAGGGACTTGCCTAAAGCCACCCAGCAACTCAGCAGCAGAACCAAGATGGGCCCCAGGCTCCTCCATATGGCCCAGGGCTTACCACCCTATCACACGTGGCCTTGTCTAGACCCAGTCCTGAGCAGGGGAGAGGCTCTTGAGACCTGATGCCCTCCTACCCACATGGTTCTCCCACTGCCCTGTCCGCTTTGCTGCTACAGAGGGGCAGGGCCTCCCCCAGCCCACGCTTAGGAATGCTTGGCCTCTGGCAGGCAGGCAGCTGTACCCAAGCTGGTGCGCAGGGGGCTGGAGGGCACCAGGCCTCAGGAGGAGCCCCATAGTCCTGCCTGCAGCCTGTAACCATCGGCTGGGCCCTGCAAGGCCCACACTCACGCCCTGTGGGTGATGGTCACAGTGGGTGGGTGGGGGCTGACCCCAGCTTCCAGGGGACTGTCACTGTGGACGCCAAAATGGCATAACTGAGATAAGGTGAATAAGTGACAAATAAAGCCAGTTTTTTACAAGGTACTTGATCATGTTCTCTTAATTTTAAATTAGATTTTATTCCCAAAAAGGCCAGTGAGGCGCAAAGCTTGGTTGCAGCTTTATGTGTGTCAAAGGCTTGGCTGGAGCACTCAGGCATTTTGCCTGGAAAAGTTCCCTTCTGATGGTCATGTCAACCTGGTGCTCACATTTGTGATAAAGTGATATGGGTGCTGGGCCACATGTGGAACTGCTGCAGGGCTCTGCCCGTGAGGCAGAGTGCACTGGCTGTCCCGTGAGAATGCAGAGGCCTCCGCTGAGCCAGGGCGCCTGCCACCCTGTGGAAGAGTGGGAACCTTCTAGCAGGAGCCTAGGGCCCCATAACTCGAAGCCCTTTGAGCCTCAGCTCCAGTACCCAGCTGGTGATTGGAGAAGTCTTAACTTGGTTGTGAGGCTGGCCTCAGACCCGACCTGTAGGCAAGCCAGAAGGACCCAGTGTTGTGTGGGTGGGAGTGGCAGGCTTGTGGCTGCTCCCCTAGAACGTGTCTAGAAGTCTTTCTGTTTCTACACCAAGCCCCCAGTGGTAGGCCACATTTCCACTCTCCCCAGTCCTGGACAGGGCCTCACCCCAAACCTGCCGCCGTCCCCACCACCCGGGCCTGGTGCTTCCTCAGGAACTTGAGGGGCAGGTGGGTGGGCAACCCCAGGGCAGGCCTGACCAGGGCTGTGGGAGGTCGTTACTCCTTTGCTGGGCTCCAGCCTCAGTATTTCCTTGTAGTCTTAGACCTTGTCTTGGAAACTGATTTCCAAGGGGAGTTGGGTCAGAGCAGGATGGTTCCTCTGAGACCACCTGATGGACAGGTATGGGCCTGGCCTTGCAGAAGCCACACCTCAGCACTGTGTTTTCAGACTGCCAGGACTCATGTGCAGCCAGGTCTGCCCCGCGCTCCCTCTGCACCTGCTGGCCTCAGGGCTCAGGGAAGCCCTGGAGAGGAGCACAGCACGTGGCCTCAGGCTCCAGACCAGCCAGGCGCTGTGAATTGCTGAGGCAGGCCGGGTGCTTGCCAGTATAAATATGTTAGAAAACCTGCTGCCCCAGGGAAGCAGTAGGCCAACTCTCGTGCCTCAGGTATTTGTTTGCACCTGTGGCCGTGGCCCCTCTTGCCTGAGAGCAAACGGAGCCCACATTCCAGCAGCCACGCATGCTTCAAGATGGCAGGCCCTGGCGTCTCTCCACCTGGCTCCTCCCCGTGCACAGGGAACTAATGCAGTGATGAGGGGTAAGGCTTACTCTACTTTTTCCCTTGGGGCAGGCACTGTCCCAGCCACTTCCTACATGTGCTCTCACTTCACCCCACTAGAGGCCCAGGAGGAAACAAGTCCGTCCATTTTACAGGTGAAGAAACTGAGGCCCAGGGAAATAGAGTGTGGCCAAAAGTCACTTAGCTCCCGAGCCAGGACAAAAAGCCTGAGGCTCACTTCCTACTCCAAGTCCCTGTCTGGCTGCTGGTCCTGCCTGCAGGTACTTCTGCTAGGGGCCTAGCTGGGGCAAGGAATGAGGGGTCTAGGGAAACAGGCCCCACCCCTGGAGCTTCCCCTTGCTGCCCTTGGCTCAGGGGCAGCACCCGCTTCAACTGGCACTCCGCTCCATCCATGGTGCTGCTTTACCACTGCCTCCCTGGACCTGCTGATGCCCTACCCCATACCCCGCCCCCAGCCTGCTCCTGCTGAAGCCAGGCCAGCATGAAGTCCTCAGGAAGGCTGGGATGAGCCTCCCATCTCATTCCTGAGGGGTCTGAGCCCCATGGCCTGGGGAAGAGCAACAGATTCCTGATGAGGGCCAGGGGATGGGCATGTGGCACTGTCCGAGAGTCAGCAAAAGCCCCAACCTGAACTTCAGCACCTACCAATGCCTGGTTCTGGAGAGCCAGGTGTGCCCCTAAGTGGTAGTGCCCACCTCACTCCCCTGCCCCAATCCCTTCTAGGGCCACATTACCCACTCCTTTCCACTCAGCAAACATTATTGAGCCTCATGGGGAAATGGAACAGAAGGTGCCTCTCCTCTTAAAAGCTCATGCCCCAGCAGTAAGGGTTCTGCAGTGTCTGTCAAACCTGTGGGCCTTGTTCCCTCTGCTGTCTGCCTGACAAGGAGCTCCTGTTCATCCTTCAAAGCACAGCTCAATAAGGCTAGAAACATCTAAATGCCCATCGGAGGGGGCTGAATAAATTACAGCAGCTCCTCCCTGTGGAAAGGAACTAGGAGGACATTCTTTATATGTTGAGTTAGAAGAATCTCCAAGACATGCTGTCAAGGAAAAATACAGAAAGCAAGAAACAATAGCGTATGCTACCATTTGTGTTTAAAAGGGGGGTAGGAAGCAACTAATAGACTACATCAGGAAAAGGTGTAGCAATTTCCCATAAAACTAGACATACACTTACCCTACACCCAGCTATTCTACTCCTGGGTATTGAAACCCAAGATGAAAATATATGCCTATACAAAGACTTGTACAAGAATGTTCATAATAGCTGAAAAATAGGGAACAGCCTAGATGGCCATCAACAGGCAAATGGATACATGTGGTGGATCCACAGGGTGGCATTTTACCCAGCAATAAAAAATAACAAACTATCCATACACACAACATTCAGGAAGCTCAAAAGCTAAGTGAAAGAAACAAGTCATGTTGTATGATGCCATTTACATGAAATTCTAGAGCAGGAAAACCTAATCTATTGCAAAAAAAAAAAAAAATTCTAACAGTGGTTGCCTCTAGTGTGTTAGAGATTGGCACAAGGAACTTTCTGGGCAATAGTAATATCCTTCACTGGGATTTGGGTTTCATTAGTCAGAACTCATGGAGTGCTCCACTTAGGATTTGTACATTTCACTGTATTTTTAACGTTTAAAAATAACCATAAGCAGCCGGGCGCAGTGGCTCATGCCTGTAATTCTGGCACTGTGGGAGGCCAAAGCAGGTGGATCACCTGAGGTCAGGAGTTCAAAACCAGCCTGACCAACATGGAGAAACCCCATCTCTACTAAAAATACAAAATTAGCTGGGTGTGGTGGCATGCGCTTATAATCCCAGCTACTTGGGAGGCTGAGGCAGGAGAATCACTTGAACCCGGGAGGCGGTGGTTGCAGTAAGCTGAGATGGCGCCATTGCACTCCAGCCTGGGCAACAGAAGCGAAACTCCATCTCAAAAAAAAAAAAAAAACTTAAAAAACCATAATCAAGTACTGAACTCTAGATAATTATACACATGCTTAACTATTTACAGAGGTTGTTGTATCTGCAACTCACTTTGAAATGCACAGAAGACTGACAAGACTGACTGGCAGGCAGACAGGGGGATGGGCAGTGCAGTGCCTAGACGACAGGGATATGGGGGCTCACCTGCAATCCTTTTTTTTATTCCCCCAAAGGGGGTGCACTATTCCTGGAGGTACTGCAATACCAGGTGGATGCATGGAGTGGAAAGAGCAAGGTCCTATTCCATCTCCCTGCTCCAAAAATCCATTTAACATACTGTCCTCAGATAGCAGATATTAAAGTGATAAGAACACTACACTTGATCTTAGCCAAAGGCTGAGAGGCGATTGCCTGTAATTCTTGCAGTTTTCCATGTGATATGTTTCATAATGAGTGTTGGGAAGGTCCTGTGGAGTGTGTGCTGCCTCACCCAGGTCCTGGCCATCTCTAGAGGAACACACCGGTGTAAGGCAGGCGCTTCCGGAAAGGGAACAGGAGGCAGGGGGCAGGTGTCGAGGGAGGTTTTCACGGTACACGCCTTTGGCAATTTTGCATCAAAAAACTAAGTGTATGCACATTTTTTTTAATTGAAAGCCCAACTCAGCCTTCCCCCACTGCTCCTTCCCCGCATGCACGGGGGGACACACGCCTTCCTCCCTGCCTGCCGGGACTTCAACCTCGCTTGCTGGGAAGTCGCGCACTTTCGTCGCGACTTCCCAAGTCGTGCTGGGTGTGACTTGGAATCTCGGATCCCTGGGCTAGGCCTGGCCACGCCCCCATGGGGGGGAGGGGCAGCGCGGCGGGGGCGGAGCCTGAGCCCGAAACGCCACGGGCGCGACTCTGTGCGCGTCCGCCCACACGGGGGCGCTGTGTCCTCGCAAGCTCCCGCGGGGTGCCGCGCGGCCCTGGAAGGCTGTGGTTTTCGAGGGGAAAAGGGAGAGTGGCTGGTCCTGCCTCCGCTGCCGCTTGGCCCTGAGATCCCCACTGCCCACGGGATAGGCCCCAGTCCACCCAGGGCCCCCCCTTCCCCTCGTCTCGCTCTCCTTGGCAGTTCGGGCTTCGGGTCAGTCCCACACTCGCGCCCGGCTGTCCCTGCTGCGCTCCTGTCACTGGCATTGGGAAGCCCTCCGGCCCCCTCTCTGCACACCTGGCACCACACGGCTCCTCCCTGGCGGCAAGTGGGTATTTGGGTTGGGCGAGCCTCTCCCTCCCGATTCCCGAGTTCCGAGTGGGTCCAGGCGGACCAGCGCTCTTCTGCAGGGGCAGTGCCTCAGAGGCAGGTCGCTTCGAGTGGGGATTTGTGCGCTCTGGCGCGGAGGAGGGGGGTGGGAAGCCGGCTCTTGCCCTCGTCACCCGGTGGGGAGCGAGCAGGGCCAACGGTGCGCTGAGAGCGCTCAGGGCGTCCCCAACAGCATGACCCGACCCAGGGACGAAGCTCTGGGGGACGGGACCACTTGCGATGACAGCTAAAGGAGCACAGGGGGGCGGCCGGCATGGAGAGGCGCGGCCGGCATGGAGAGGCGGGGCCGGCATTCCTGCGGGCCTGCCGGGAGGGTGGGGAACCTGGGATTTAGCCATGGGACCTGTGGAAGGGTTTTGGTCGGGGTCCTGACCGTCTAGTCTGGGTTCTCAAAGATGGCTGGGACAGTGGGCAGGCTTGCAAAGACCGAAGAGGCTGGTGGACCTGGTAGCTGAGGCCTAGGCCAGGCAGGGATCGCGGTGGGGAGGTCACAGTAGGTGTGGTCCCTCCTCCCCCCACCCCTCAGGCCTAAGTCACTCAGGCCCTTGTGTCACGGTGGCACCGGGACCTCCACTCACTACATACACACGCGCGCGCGCAGCCCCGTGAAAACCTGCGCCGTGTGCCCCAGACCTGCAGCCCGCATCCCGCCGTGTCCCCCGTTCCCTGCATGCGGCTCCAGTGTAAGTGCAGCGTGCCGTGTGCGGCGTCCCAGCCCGCACCCCGCACCCCACCATGTCCCTCTGGGTGAGGGGTCCGCATGCCCGCGCCCTCCCCGCAGCTGCCGGCGTCCCCATTAATCACGCGGCGCTGACGGCGCTGATCTGCGTGCTGGCGGCGTGACGGTGACGGTGACGGCGGGTGACGGAGCGGGCAATCGGCAGGCGCCCATCGGCCCATCTTATCGCGCCGGCCCAGCCGCCGCCCGCTGCGCGCCGCCCATTGATCGCGCCGGGCCCCTGCCCGGGGGTCAGCGCGGGCCGGGCCGGCCTGACAGCCGCATCCATCGCCGAGACGCGCGCTGATGGCGGCCCAGCCGGCACGGCCTGGCCATTAATCACCATGCCTGCCGCCAAGTGACGGGAGGGGCGGCAGGGCAGCAGGGGACGACAGGCAGCCCCTGTGGCCGGCCCACCCCCTTCACAGTTCCGGGGCCCTGCTGCGTGGCCCGCCCTGCACCCTAAGCTCCCCAGCCCAGGCCTCCCTCACCCCCTATCCTCTTATGGCCTGCTCTCCCCAGAACAAATGGAAGGGGAGTGGCTGCATACTGGAGGAAGCAAGAAAGAGGAACTTCTGTGTGGAGAATGAATGGATGACCACGGATGGAGGGGGTGAACACTGTTCTACCTCCCGAGGGACCTCTTTCCCAGACACCAAATGAGAGCAGGTCTGACCTGACAAACACCAGCACTGGCTGGGACAAGGGGGTGGTCATTTCGCCCCCTCTGGCTGCCTCAGCCCTAGCTGAGCCTCACCCAGGATGGGATGCTAGGGCCCCAGTGAGAAGCAGTGCGTTGTTTCTGTCAGTTGCCCCGTGCTACCCCCTCTGCTCTTGGGCTGTGTGGCCCTGAGCCAGTGCTGGCCCCTCTGGGCTACAGGGCTTTTTCCAAACACAGGGGGATCCTAAGGGATCCAAGTGCCAGCTGTCTGCGATAGGGAGGGGCAGGGCCTAGCAGGCTGCTTCCTCCAGTTTGACAAACTGTGACCTCTTTCCAAGTGGGCCAGGAATCAGGAACTCTTTACTGCCTCTTAGTCTCTTGGGTACCTGATACAGCTACATGTGGGTCACTTCACCAAGTCCTCACATGGGTCTATGGGATATGAACTTCCCACTCACACACCAGGAAACCAAAGACTCATGGGGCTAGGACCAAGGGCCACACAGAGGAGGAAAATGCAATCAATACCATGCCCTGCTGAGCCCCAGAACCCCTGGGTCCCCTCCCACTGCTCCTCTGCCCACAGCCCTCCAGAGCAGGGCCTTCTTGGGGTACCCCAGCTGCTCCGCCCAGGGCTGGCCAGTTTGAGAGATAGAGGTCGACTGGGAGTGCAACCCCAGCCCCCTTCTGTACCCCCATTTTATTACACAAATGGCTAAGAAAGGTTTGCTAACCAAGAAGTCACTCTCTGGTGTGACAGCATGATTCATTTAGTCCTAAAAAACAAACTATCCTACCAATCAATCTGGCAGGTGCAACCCTAAGACATGTGGCAGTAAGAAGGTGTCTGCACTGAGAAAATGAGGCAGGGCACAAGGTGGTTTCCCTGCCAGAGCCAGGGACGCGTCTTTCAAGAGCCCTTCCCAGTCTCACAAGTATCTCTGGGGCCATTAGCACAGGAGACAGGGCGCTGGGATTTATGTGAAAATTCCTCCCTCCCTCTCCTCAGCCACCCAATCAGCTCCCTGGGTGGCACCCAAGAGAGCCTGGGCTGAGAGCCTGGAATATTCAACCACTTCCGATGACCAGCCCCCACCCTGCCTCACTTTAATATTACAACAATTTTTCACACTGGAGCTGAAATAGTACAAAAAATGAGGCTGCTGTAATTGTTGTTAGATTGTGTGTCAGCCTGATAAGATGTAACAAATATTTTCCTCCCCACCAGGGTCTGTTTCCCTCTTAGTAATGGATGGAGAAACTTCTCATAGTTGGTGAGGGATCAGTCGTAAAAACTTCGCCTGGAAGATTAATGTAATAATCACAGGCCTTGCTGGAAAAAATAGGAGGAAAATTAAAATAATCCCACCTTCCTACCTATCCAGAACCATCTCCCTCACTTAGGAGCACAGACCAGCGAACTGGGCCATCTCTCTGGGCACCACCTCAGCTAGGATATTTGAGGGGCAGGAAGCAGGGGTCTGTGGCCTAGGAAGAGCAAGACCACAGTCCCCTCCTCACCTGGCTGATCTGGATGTTGGTACCTTGGGCAGCCAAAGAAGACTGTGTCCCCACCCGCGGCTGTGAGATCTGCTGTCAGCGCCACTTCCATCTTGCTCCTTAAACACCATGAAAGGCTTGGAGCCCAAGTGAGAGGCCCAGCCAGGGCAGAGGCCTGGTTCTGGTCCTCTAGGTGGGTCACCTTCCCCACACCGGACCCCGCTTCCTTCACCTGCCTGGTACAAAGGTCAGATCTTGACAGCTCCTAGCTGCTGCTAAATGCCAACACAGAAGGAGGCAGTATGGCCCCCAGGAGTTAGGAACACAGGTTCCAAGCAGCCTGATTTCAAATCCTGGTTCCATCTCTCACTAGCTGGCCAAGGGACTTGCCTGAACTGTCCCCTCCTCCTCTGTGGAAGTGGTCTTAGAAGTGGGCTAGCACACCTATCCCAGTCTCACAGGCTACTGTGAAGGCAACATGAAACGCAGAGTGTGAACACAGTCCCTGGTGCAATAAGCTCTTGCTGCATCTCTCTTCTGTTTGTCTAACATGGCTCGAGTGGGGAGGCTAAAGACAAGCGCAGCCTCAGAGGACACTGGCAGCCGGCATGGGCCACACGCACAGCTGACTTCATGAAGGGTCCCACCACCACTGCTGTGCATGCCAGTGTCTCCTCAGGGGCCAGGCCGAGGGAGAAGATTCACTCTGGCAGCAGGGACGGCTGGGGCCTCTCAGGCTAGATGGAATCCCCAGCATCATCTCCGCCCCCTCCCACTGTCCCCTTGACATGACTACAGGGGACTGTCCCTAATGGAAGGACAATGCTGCTTGCCCCACAAGGAGTTCATAGTTAGTCTGAACTAAAGCACTGGACCAAGATGACCATCCTAGTCAGCCCTGCCTCCCATATCATAACAGCACGGAGATCCAGTCTGAACTAGCACAAGGAGCAAGTGCTGGGAACAGCGTCTGGGTACTTAGCCCCACCTCAGGCACCACGGAACCAGCAGGGAAGGACAGGCCTGGCAAGGGCAAGAACGCAGCTCTCATCCTACTGGGAAGGCACATTCCAGTAAGGTGCACTGCCCAGTGCTGCACTTGCTCTTGCTGCTTACTTAGTGGGCGAACCCAGAGATTCGGCCAGAGAGATAGGGACACTTCAGAGGGACATACGAGCCAACTGACAAGAGCTCTCACTGGCCAAAGCTGGCTCAATTTGAGCAACAAAATAAATCTACTAAAGTATACAATGAACTTCCGTAAGTCCATTCTGATACAATCTTCCATGCAGAATCCCAAATTATTTTGGTAAATACTCAGTCCTCTAGAGGTGAGCATAACCCCTGCCATTTAAGTGTGGGCTGCATATAGTGACTTCCTTCCAAAGAATTCAGTATGGAAAGGCAGCAGAGAGTAACTTTACAGTGAGAAGACCCGACAAACATGACCTCAGCCAAAGGGTCAAGCTCACCATCAACGATGAGTCATGTTGCTAGCATGTGATGAGAACCACACATGATACGATGTGATCAGAACCACATTTCACCTCTGTAGTCCTCCTCTCCATAACCCACAATCCCAGTCTACTCATGAGAAAAGCATCAGACAAACCCCAACTGAGGGATGTTCTACAGAATACCTGATCAGTCCTCCTCAAAACTGTCAGGGTCATCAAGAACAAGGAAAATCTAAGAAAATGTCACAGCCAAGAGGCATCTAAGGAGACATGACAACTAGTTGTAATGGGTTATCCTGGATGGGATCCTGGCACAGAAAAAGGACATTAGGTAAAACTGAGAAAATGTGAACGCAGTATAATAATGCATCGGTATTGGTCATTCACGGTGACAAATGTGCTATCTGATGTAACATGTTAACAAGAAGGGAAACTGGGTACAAGATACATGGGAACTCCCTATTGTATGTTCACAATGACTCTGTACATCTAAAACTGTTCTGAAAAGTTTATTTTTTAAAAACTTAGACAGAGAGAGAGAGAGAGAATCAAAATAACCTATGAAGATTTATAGAAAACACACCAGGTAAGGAAGGGTTCTTTCAAAGCAACCACAGGAACAGTTACGATAACTTAAAAAGAAATGCTTTCCACACTGAACTGACAGCGCTGCAGACCACGCCTGAGTGGGGACGGCAGCCCCAAGCCCAGGGGCAAGCGCCCACAGGCCGGACCCAGGCCAGGCACACCTGGGGAGTCTCTTGCTGCTGAAAACCTCAGCCATCTCACTTCATGTACTTATCCTGCTGGTCAGCCAGGATTTTGGCGGAGGACTTGGCATCATAGAAAAGTTCACTGATCTCTTCGACATGCTCCTTCTCAATGCTGTCCTTCCCGTTGATTTTAGCAAGCAAGTTGGCCGGGGTCAGCAGCTGCACTGAGTACCTAGAGTGGACAGGGGCCAGGGCTGGAGTGAAACTGGGGCCACTGAAGAAAGCCCCTTCCCCCCACATCAGTAGGCAGCACTGGCACCAGGAGCAGAGCCCAGTGCTAGGCTTGTGCCAGCTGCTACGAACACAGAAAAGGGGAGACAAAGTTGTCACTTCTCAGAGAGCTGCAGTCATTATCCCATCAGAGAGGGTCCAGGAGCCACCAAGAAGACTTAAGTGCTATTCCCCAAATCTTTAGTACAGTCTACAAATCCTCCAGTAGGAAGTAATGTCACTGCTACTGGAAAAGGACTGCAAATTTAGATGTATACAGGTGTCCGACAGATAGGGATATTTAACATGGCAGGGAAATGAAAACATAGCCAGCTGGAAGTACATGCCCATCCAAAGGCATGAAGACTCTGCCGTTTTAAAAAGTACCCCTTCATCCAAACCTCACAGCTTGCATTTCTGCCTTCAACCTCAGGAGCAAGAACTGACTCAAGGGATGTAGGGAAGGGCTGAGGACTGTGAAGCAATGATTTTACAATGAGTCAGGCCACTGTGAAGGGACATGCTCTGCCGGTCCTGCGTTTGAGCCGCTGGAGAACAATTAGGAGAACTGTCTATGTCTGCGCTCCTCCCTGGCTCGCCATATCCACCACCCAGACATTTTCTATTTGCTTGATGGTTAAATAAATCAAAAAAGTTAAAGATTTACCAGGCCTCATAACACCACCGGGAGAACAGGAGCCAGGGCCCTGGCTAATGAGCTGCCACATGGTCCCTGCTCTCTAGTTCTGTGCATCTTCTCTGCCACAAGAAGGCCCAGGGTCAAAGCACTCTCCACCAGAGGGGAGCATCTGCTGCAGGACATGGGGACTTCACCCTTACTCTAGCTTGTTAAAAACCATCAGATAGATCCTCTGCATTTGAAACTCAAGTGCCCTGGCACCCATCGCGCCAGGAAGAGCGGATGGATAGAGTCCCATGCCCTAGGAAGGGACCTGCCTTTATTGTCCAGAATGACCCCAGCGAGGGCCCTGGCTGTGCTGGGGAGGCCCCGGCAGGCCCAGGGTACCGGCTCACCTCAGTGTGGTCTTGGTGCCAATCTCCCCCAGGTGGTTCAGTGCCTCCTCACTGATGTTGATTCCTTCCGTCTGGGCACGGATTTTAATGATCTTTTAAAGGATAAAAAACATGATCAACAGTGACTGACCTCAAGTGCCCCATTTCTAAAGTGCTTTAAAGACAATGTTGCTCAGATTTCTCACTGTGCAGCATAAGAGAAACTGAGACCTGGGTTGGTGGGCAGGGAGCCAATGCCTGCCCAGCACTGCCGGCCCGGCACCCTCCAGGAGGCATGTGCGGCCCCGCAGTATGCATGAATAGCATCACGGCCAGTGTGCTGTATTCAACTGACTCACGTGTGCCTGGTGCCCAAGGAGGTATGCAGCTTCCCAAGTGGCTCACTCTTGCCTCCATGTCCTCCCGTCCTCTGTCCCCAGGCAGAGAACTGGGGCCTCTTCTAACCTACCCTGGGCTCCTGCAAGGGCTCTAACCTTCCTCTCCAGCATGGGCACTACTGCCTACAAGCACTCAGGCAAGAAGGGACATTTTTTATTTGCTTGATAAATATGATGGTTAAATAAATCAAAAAAGTTACTTTTAAAGATTTACCAGGCCTCATAACATCACCGGGAGATATCTTATCTATCAAGAAGAGGCTGACGCTTGTTGCAGTTTGAAGATCTTGGTAGAGTTGGAGGGGAGGCTGGCTGGCGGCGGGGATGCTGTAACACGGTGGACCAGGATCCTGCAGGCGTACCAGCACTGAGTGATAAGGGGCAGCCAGGATAATGATGTTGTGTGTTGTGGAGCTGAGATAACTGCAGGACTTCGAGCCGCATATAATACAGGAATTTTTCACTTTGGCAGCTTCGTAAACAAGATATCAAGAAGCCCTTGTTGAAATTAAAGCCATAAAAGCACACCCAGTGTAGAGGCACAGGAGCTGGGAAAGACTGAGTCCCAGCTTCAGCCTTCCAGGAGGGAGGAGAGCCAGAGGTTTACTGAGGTGGCCACATCAAGCCTCGCCTGTCAGCTCTCCAGGCTGGGACCCTGTGGGCAGGAGCTGCAGGGGGAGCCCAGTCTCTGATGATCGTGGTTGGGCTCGGGGGACAGCACATCGGCTGCCCACAGATGGGAAAGGCCTTGGAAAGCCCCAGCAGGCCAGAGCGGCTGCGATGAGCCAGGTGAGGGTGAAGTGCTTGGCCAGCAAACACCCTGGGGAGGCAGCCCCTCCACCCGCGGCCACCACTGCTGCAAGGTGTTGTCTGCAGTCTTCCCTTTTCTCAAGACAGGCTCAGAACTCAGATCCTTGTACGAAACGTCCTGATTTTGGCCGGACACAATGGCTCACGCCTGTAATCCCAGCACTTTGGGAGGCCGAGGCAGGTGGATCACCTGAGGTCTGGATTTTAAGACCAGCCTGACCAACATGGCGAAACCCCATCTCTACTAAAAAGACAAAAATTAGGTGGGTGTGGTGGCGTGTGCCTGTAATCCCAGCTACTCAGGACGCTGAGGCAGGAGAATCGCTTGAACCCGGGAGGCGGAGGTTGCAGTGAGCTGAGATTGCACCGTTGCACTCCAGCCTGGGCAACAAGAGAGAAACTCCATCTCAAAAAAAAAAAAAAGAAATGTCCTGATGTCTAGATGTCAGCAACTTGTTCAAACATTTCACAAACACTGCATAGGCCACATGAAACGTATCTGCTGGGCTCATGGGTGAACTGCCAGGGTGTGAGCTCCACTGAAACAATCTTAGCTTGTGCAGGAGGGGCTTCACTGTCTGAAATCCAAAGCTAAATGCAGCTGGGCAAAAAGGGGCCCTCTGAAGTTACTGGATGGTACAAGGACAACCAAGAAAAGGAGCTGGGAGGGACTCACAACAGAACTCCCCTCTGAACACAGCTTCAAGGTAAAAAGGGCTTCTCACTCACAGCTGGGACTGAGGAAACCACCAGGTCTTGCCAAGAAAAATGTCCCCAGATGACCTTCTGAAACTCCAGGGAGATGTAAATATTGAATCCTGGAGCCTGGTCATAGGAGACAGCTTAAGCCTAAGTGCCTCGCCTTCAGTGAGATGCACTGAATCTGTGGCTCAGCTTCCAGAATGTCAGGGACACTCTGCTCTCTCTCTCTCACTAGAGAGAGCAGCAGGTCAGAGCAATCGTGAGAGCGTCTGTCTCAGGCTGCTCGAAAATGGACAGTTCATAAATGAGATCTTTAATCATTTAATAACCTGCAGGGATAGTTTATGAGGGTGTCGGCTTGGATTGCAGAGTACACAAGTTACATTGAGTTTGTTTAAAAACCTAGCCCCAGGCTCCAGTAAAAATGCTGAGGTTATCGCCTGGGCCAGCAGGAACAAAGCCACGAGTCCTGAGAGAAAGCCTGAGGAGAGGCCCTCCTGACTGAGCCAAGACAGCCCCAGCCCAGAGTTGGCCTGGCAAGTCGCTGTCCTAGAAGCACAGTGCAGAACATTCCAGACTGTTTGGGCCAGGAGCTCTGGGTTCGAATGGCGGCAGCAAGGGTGAACTAGCTCTGAGTGGCAGTCCTGGCTCTGCTGCTTACTCTCCACATAGCCACAGGACCCTCGTTCTTGGAGCCTCCAACACTGGCTATTGCGAAGCTGTTGTATGTTGTACGTAGAGGACCCTAGAGGGTACCTATGAAGCACACAAAGCTATGAATACAGTAATAACAACAGCAATGGGAAGGATGGGAGGGCCCGTTATTGCCAATACCTCACAAATCCTAATGACAATCTTGCAAAGGAGGGAGGAGATGTTCCATTTAACAGAGAAGGTGAAGGCTTGGTGAGATGCACCAAATTGCTCAAGTCATTCAGTAGGCAAATGGTGTCTCTGGCCCTGAACACATCTGTGCTGGGCTGCCTTTTTTGGCAGGACACATGGGGTTTTGGACCCAACAGTAAGGTGCTATGTCCCGCAATAAGAATGGGCCAGTTTTCCAAGAATTGCCTGGGACTCTGTTTCTGCTTCTGCCTCCATTCAGTGAATGCCTTGGCTTCAACCTGGCAGTCACCCTTGCAAGTCACCTGGCAAGACGCCCTTACGTGGCAATGAGGCCCCCGGCCATTGACACCATCTCCTAGGTAACATATACAATTGCTACTATGAACCATAACTGCTTCAGTAATTTGCCAATGCTGGTTACAAAGGGAGATCTGTGACTCTCCTGATGCATCTCCACAGCACTCCTGCATGCGGTAAGAGATGCTGGCAGGCCCAGGCTGGGCCTCCAGCCACAGGAGAGCAGCGGAAGTGCCAGGAAAGGCCCAGGAGAGGCCCTGACTGCTCCAAAGGAAAGGTCCTGCTCACAAACTGCCAGAGGAAAGCCACCTCATGAATCCTAATGACAATGAGATGAGAGATTTCTAGCAGGAGGGAAGCTGGGTGGCACGGTGATTAAGAATACGGGTTTCCGGATCAGAAAGCCTGGATTACAGCCAGTCCCGTTACCTGCTAGCCACTGACTAATGTTATGAACTTGGGTGAATTAGTTACCCTAGGTCGCAGTGTCCTCATCTGTCTTTTTTTGAGACAGGGTCTCACTCTGCTGGAGTGCAGTGGCACCATCACAGCTCACTGCAGCCTCGACCTCCTGGGCTAAAGCGATCCTCTCACCTCAGCCTCCCAAGTAGCTGGGACTACAGGCACACACCACCATACCTGGCTAACTTTTTGATGTTTTGGTGAGTAGGGGTGTCACTATGTGGCCCAGGCTGGTCTCAAACTCCTGAGCTCAAGTGACCCTCTAGCCTCAGCCTCCCAAAGTACTGGGATTACAGGTGTGAGTCACCATGCCTGGGCAATGTCCTCATCTTTTAAAATGGCAATGACAGTAGTTCTCCCTGCCTCATGGGTTACTGGGGATCAAATGGAATAAACTGGCCAGGCATGTCCTGCTCAACACGATGCTCAACAAAGATGCCATGCTCTGGTGAAAAGACAAGGTCCAGGCAAAGCACATCGAGATGTCACTGCAGCCCCAGTCTGCTCAGCATCTCCAACCATGGCTGCATGCCAGAGCCCATAAGAAGAGAACATTTGGGGCAAAGGTGGGCAGGGCAGAGGAAAGAGCACAGCACACGCTGCCTCGGAGACACCAATTCAGGGTATGTACCACTGAAGATGGCCTGGGCTCTACAGGGCACTGCCTGGCTTTGCATCCTGCACTTACAGCTCCATGACTCAAATGTAAAAAATAAAATAGATGGTGATCACATGGAATACCTGGAAATACCATGAAGGTGACTAGAAATTCCTAGTCCAATGGTATTCCTATGCTTGGCACATAGTTGTGCTCTAGCTCCAAACCAAGCAAGAGGCAATTCCTACAGGGACAACTGGGACTGTGGCCCTTTGGATAAAGCCCACGCTCATACATCCCTGTCGTCTCCCAACTCAGCCTAACCCAGATTCAGCTCACGCAGACTTCAGGGCATGCACCGTGTGCCAGCCACTGAGCTAGATGCTTCTACGGGTCCTCCAATGAAGCCTCTTATTATATGATCAGTTTCACAAACTCCCTCCTTCAGATGCTCTTCTAAGCGGTATGATGCTGTCTCGCCATCACCTCTGTGGACTTGGCAGAAGCCCTCAAGGACTCTATTGCAAAGCCACAGACCTGCCCAGGGGCGGCCTCCAAAGCTGCCGAGAAACTTGTCATGCTGTTTACAGCAGACAGGCTCTGCTAGGACACAAGCACTGGCCTCTTCCAGGTCAGGGTGGCTACATTCTGTACCCTGCTGGAGCTGGCTTGCTGTTGGTTCAGGTAGAACAGCGAGCCTGGCCTTGTCCTCTGAGTAGAAAAGGCCACAGGCATAGTCTGGCCTGGTCACCAAAAGGCTATCACTAAATCATATTTTATTGCTTCCTTTTTATAGAGCTGGTAGCCTCCCTAATGGCTATCATCATGTTGATTTTTTCACTATCTTTTTCCTAAAGCTTATCAAAGGGGGAACAGCAGAAAAGCGAACAGCCAAGACAGGGAGCTGAGCTTCTGTTGACACTTGGGGCAATGTCTAGTTAGACCAATCCATCTTTCAGATGGGGAGACTGAGACTCTGGAGTAATGTGACTTGCTCGAGGCCAGTAGCTAAGTGGTGAGATGGTGAATGGCAGCCAGATCCAAGCCGCAGATACCTTTCTGCACAGCCACCAGTGAACACTGGGAGCAAATGAGAGAAGAGAGCAGGAGGGAAGAAGGGAGGCTCACCTGTTTCATTTCCTGCGGAGTATACAGCATGGTCCGGATTATCATCACTCGGTCCAGAAGGTCAAGAGGGATGCCGTGAGGGGATGTGATGTCCTCAGTGCCTCTGTAAGGGGCAAAATTAATCCCATCACCTAAGCCTCTGTTAGACAAGAAACGACACTGGAAATACAGATCCAACACTCACACCACAAGCAGCTGGCTAGGCAGCCTAAGAATCAGAGCCAGGACCAGAGTAAACAGACTAACCTCCAGTGGCATAAAAACAACTTCAGGCTAGGCGCAGTGGCTCACACCTGTAAATCCCAACACTTTGGGAGACAGAGGCCTCCCAAAGATCACCTGAGGTCAGGAGTTCAAGAACGGCTGGCCAACATGTTGAAACCCCGTCTCTACTAAAAATACAAAAATTAGCTGGGCATGGTGGTGCACACCTGTAATCCCAGCTACTCAGGAGGCTGAGGCATGAGAATCACCTGAACCCGTGAGGCAGATGTTGCAGTGAGCTGAGAGTGTACCACTGCACTCCACCCTGGGTGACAGAGTGAGACTCTGTTCCAAAAAGAAAAAAAAAAAAAAAAACCAACTTCTTTATCTTGGTAATCATCAATATCATAGGAAAACTGGGAAGGAGAAAAAAAATAACTAAAATCATACTCAAAAATAATCATCTAGATACTTGCCAAACATTCATATATAAACAAATTATATAGTATAATATATAGTATATACTATATTATAGTATATACTAATTATACTCTATAGTATAATATATAGTATATACTAATTATGCCCTATAGTATAATATATAGTATATACTAATTATACTCTATAGTATAATTTTACAAATTATACTAAGTATGCAAGTTTTTTTTGTTTTTTTTCATGTTGCTTCAGTCTTCTTGTTTTGTTTTGTTTTTGAGACTGGGTCTTGTTCTGTGGCCCAGGCTGGAGTGCAGTGACATGATTCTAGCTCACTGCAGCCCTGGACTCCTGGGCTCAAGGGCTCCTCCCACCTCAGCCTCCCGAGTAGCTTGGAGTACAGGCGTGAGCTACTGCACCTGGCTTGCAACAGTCTTAATAATTATGTTTAATATTTACTTAACAATCCATTAAATATTTTACTTAACCCAAATTGTTGAGCATTTAGGTAGTTTCCAATTGTTGCTATTATTTTTATTGATATTTTGATAATTTGATGCATACAGCCATAAGCATTTCCTTAGCAACTGTTGTAGTGCTTGACAGAACCCTGAATAGCTACTTGAATGAATAACTATCCTAATTTATACAGCTACACATGAGTTATCTAATCTCACAGGATCATAGCACTACTGAGTATTCTCATTCTGAAATATTTTGCTATTTCAACAGTTTAGAAAAAGAGGGAAAGGTAACACCTTAAGTTTGCATTTCTTTGATTACTAATGAGGCATTTGAATGTATTCCCTTATATATATTATTTTACTTCTTTTTGAGAAGGGTCCAATCCCATCTTTTGCCTATTTTTCTCTTGAACCCTTAGCCAAGCCATAGGAATAACAGCCCAGGGAGGAACCTTGCCAACCCACCAGACCCTGAGGTGCCCTGCGCAGCCACTGGTGGCACATGGGGCCAGCCTTCAGCTAGTGTTTGGAGGGCCCAAGTGCTGTAGGCTTCTGCCTTGGCCTCTGGGGGTCATAACAGCAGAAAGGCTACACTTCTGGCATTCTTAAACTTGTGCAGGATTGTACAGTCTATGGTTATAAGTAATCAATATAACAAAGAATTAGTCATGTCAACTGGATTTGTTAGTATCTGAATATTTGGTTTCAAAAACAAGTAAGCATGCTAAAAATTTAACTTTAGTAAAAATAAAATCTACCTGTTTAAATTCTATCCAGTTGAGGTATAAAAATGCATATTTATGACTGCAAAAATAAAATGCAAACAAAATACATGCTAGCACAGGATGAACCCTGAAAACATGCAAAGTGAAATAAGCCACCGACAAAAGAACAAATATTTTCTGGTTTCTTTATAGGAAATATCTATAGTAGGCAAATTCATAGAGACAGAAATTAGCGAGGCCTGGTGGTGTGTGCCTGTAATCCCAGCTACTCCGGAAGCTAAGGCATGAGAATCGCTTGAGCCCAGGAGGCAGAGGTTGCAGTGAGCCAAGACTATGCCACTGCACTCCAGCCTGGGTGACAGAGTGAGACCCTATCTCAAAAAAAAAAAAAAAAAACACAGAAATAAATGAGACGTTACCAGGATCTGAGGGGAGGAAGGGTTGGGACTTCATGCTTAATGGTTACAGAGTTTCTGTTTTTGAGGTGATGAAAAAGTTTTGGAAATAGTGGTGATGGTTTTAGAAATAGTGGCGATGGTCATGCCACCCTGTGAATGTCATTAATGCCAATGAATTGTACACTTAAAAATGGTTAAAATGGCAAATTTTATGTTACACACATTTTACCACAATAAAAACAATTCAAAAAGAGAATAAAATGCTACATTAATGAATTGTTAAATCTAATGTAAAAAAATTAAAATCAGCCGGGCGCAGTGGCTCACGCCTGTAATCCCAGCACTTTGGGAGGCCGAGGCTGGCAGATCATGAGGTCAGGAGATTGAGACCACGGTGAAACCCCGTCTCTACTAAAAATACAAAAAATTAGCCGGGCGTGGTGGCGGGCGCCTGTAGTCCCAGCTACTTGGGAGGCTGAGGCAGGAGAATGGCGTGAACCCGGGAGGCGGAGCTTGCAGTGTACCGAGATCGTGTCACTGCACTCCAGCCTGGGTGACAGAGTGAGACTCCGTCTCAAAAAAAAAAAAATTAAAATCTTCAAAGTAAATATGGAAACAAACTAATAGGAAATACAAGTATTAAGTTAACTTTAGAGAAAACTTATCTTTTTCCAGCAATGAATGTCTTTTTAAAATTAAGAATTATAAAGATGAAATTCTATCATGATTCAAATCTCAGTATTTGGTGTGCCTGGAACCTTCACATTAGGCAAAATAACCTTTTAAAACTACATTTAATTTTTAGTTTTTAAATTCTATTTAGGCCATAAGTGTTTTTTAAGTCTTATTTGAGAATTCTTCTGGTAATTTTGAGGAAATCCTAAGATCTCAATTTTGCCACATTAAAATATCCCAAGGACAAAAATATCCAAAATTCTACACCACCCATGATAAATCACAACAAACATAAAAAGTTTAAAGAAGAAAAGGTTAGAGAAAAATAAAGTACTCCCAAATCAAACTTCACAAGAACAGAATTTATAGAAATGCATTAATAACATTTCTTATAGTTTTTAAAGTCTATTAAAAGGCTACCAAGTGGTAAAAAGGAATTTGAGGAGAAAAACAAAAGAAAAGGCTGCTGAGGACTGCTAAGCATTTTTCAGGAAGTAAAGACCAAACATTTCTGAGATTTGTCCAAGCTATGAATCTGAAGTAGAAAGTTTCTTCTAGAAACCATATTAGTGGGAGACAGTTCTAGTCAGTGATGCTGCTGAGTGGGCTGGCTGAGTGGAGCCCTCATGTGCCAGCAGCGGTGCTGGGCCATGTGCTGACCTCAGCAGGAGCTGGGGGAACAGGGGGTGGGGAGGATCACAGTTTAACAAGGCAGCCATAATGGTAATGTTATAAAACTGCTAATAAGAAGCTGGATAATAATTACATTTTGGTAAATCTGCAGATTTATTCTTGCATCTTAGAAGTTCATTTCTGGCTTTGGCCTCAGTCTACTATTAATTTTAACATTTTACCATTCAGCAATTGTCCAAACTCGGCCATTAGTGAGCTTCCTCCAGATAGACAGTTTGGAGCTATGAAGCCACA
Organism: Pan paniscus; assembly: GCF_029289425.2. Classification (NCBI taxonomy): domain Eukaryota; kingdom Metazoa; phylum Chordata; class Mammalia; order Primates; family Hominidae; genus Pan; species Pan paniscus. The sequence goes on from NC_085926.1 coordinate 126,009,638, forward strand.
GACCCAAATCTCCTTGGAATCCAATACAGCGTATCTATAAAAGCAAGACAAATGTACTTCTGGAAAAGTATCCTATAGATATACCACCACATGTGCAACATGGCTGACTCATTTGTGACTACTTTCCTCTTACAATAACTGTGACACTGTGGATGTTTTGGACCAAATTAACTCTTTTTGAAGGGCTGTCCTATGCACTCCAGGATGTTCAGCATCATCCTTGGCCTCTACCCACTAGATGCCAGCAGCACTTCTGAGTCATGTTAAGTAAAAATGTCTCCAGACATTGCTACATGTCCCCAGCGGAACAAATTTGCCCCTGGTTAAGAATCACTACATAAATGCTTCTTTATGTAATCCTGTAACTACAGGGACACGGATAACACAAAGCTTTTCTGCTGACAGAAAGCACAGTAAAAACACCTCTCTGGGTAATGCGATGGGTAACTCACCTAATATCCACTTAACCTTGGCTCAGTGGACACACAGTAAGAGTGCTAAAAAGACAGCCATTTGATTTTCTGATGAGGCTGCCAAAACAATTCAATAAAAAAAGAACAGTCTTTTCAACAAATGGTTCTGGGACAACTGGATATTCACATGCAAAATAATGAAGTTGGACCAACCCCTTCCTTATGCCCTACATGAAAATTAACTACAAATGGTTCATAAACCTACATATAAAAGCTGAAACTATAAAACTCTTAGGAGAAAACACAGGCATAAACCTTTGTGATTTTAGATTAGGCAATGGGTTCTTAGATACGAAACCAGAAACACAAACAACAAAAGAAAAAACATAAATTGGACTTCACTGAAATTTAAAACTTCTGTGTGTCAAAAGACACTATCAAGAAACTGAAAAGACAACCCAAAGAATAGGATATTTATAAATCATATATAAATGATAAAGATCTAGTATCCAGAATATATAAAGAACTCTTACAATTCAACAACAGAAAGACAAAGAACCTGAATAAAAAATGGGCAAAGGATGTGAATAAACATTTCTCCAAAGACAATATACAAATGGCCAATAAGCACATGAAAAGACGCTCAACATCCTTAGTCGTTAAGGAAATGCAAATCAAAACCACAATGAGATATTACTTCATTACCCACTAGAATATCTATAATCAAAAAGACAGACAAGTGTTGGCAAGAATGTGGAGAAATTGGGACCTTCATCCATTGCTGGTAGGAATGTCAAATGATGCAGCTGGCTTTGGAAAACAGCTGGCAGTTCCTTGAAAGGTTAAACAGTTACCACTGGATCCAGCAATTCCACTCCTAGGTACATAACCGAAATAAATAAAAACCATGTCCACTTAAAAATGTTGTACATAGGCCAGGTGTGGTAGCTCACAGTAATCCTAGCAGTTTGGGAGGCTGAGGCAGGAGGATCCTTGGAGCCCAGGAGTTCAAGACTTGAACAAAGTGAGACCCCATCTCTACTTTAAAAAAAAAAAAAGAAAAAGAAAAAGAAAGAAAGAAAAAAAAAAGTTGTACACAAATGTTCAGAGCACCATTATTCATAATAACCCAACAACCCAATGTCCATCAACTAATGAATGGTTAAATAAGATACACTACTAAATATTCCATATAATAGAATACTATTCAGCTGGAAAAAGAAATAAGTACTACGCATGCTACAGCATCATGCTAAGTGAAAGAAGCCAGTCACAAAAGACCAGATTATATGGTGCTATTTATACAAAATTTCCAGAAAAAGCAAATCTATAGAGACAAAATTGATTAATGGTTGCCAGTGGATGGGGGTAAGGGTGCAGAAGGGGACGATGACTGTTGATGGGTATAGTTTCTTTTTGGGGTGATGAAAATGTTCTAAAATTGACAGTGGTGATGGTTGCACAACTCTGTGAATACACTAGAAATCACAAAAAAAATTGTATTTTATATGAATTATGTCTCCATAAAGTTGGTTTTTTTTTTTTTTGGGAACACTATCTGCCACAGGGTTACACTGAGCAGAGACCATACTGTTTCTTAAATCTTGATGCTTTGGTGCAACAAAGTGACTTTCAGTGAGAAACTCCTACAAGAACTCCTAATCCCAGGGAGCTATACCTCAATATGAAGAGAAAATCTCCCAGTTTTCAAGCTGGGATCAGTGCTGGGCTCTCATCTAACAGTTCAGGATCCTGAGCCTGGAAGGAAAGGGACTTCTTATGGTGGCAAGTTAGGGAGGAGCCAGGCAAGAAGGCAACAGAGCTTTGCCTCCCTGTCATCCATGGATGGACCCTTCCCAGAAGGAGCCTGGAGCATCAAGAGGACCAGGGACAGGTGCTTCTTCTAGAACGGCTCCCACATCAGCTGTCCACAGGGAGAGGTGACCTAAAGGACTTGGGGGCTGCTCGTCAAGGTCAGGAGGGGCTATAAAGAGGCTTCATGCCTTGCTGGGTTCTCAGAGATCCCTGAGGCCAAGCCATGTCCACAGAGCAGACCAGGCAGGGGCATGAAATCAGCTTCCAAGAGGGCAATACTCTAGGGCTGGGTTGGGTGACAACTTTGCACTCACTTTTTCTACTCTTCACATAATTCTGCAAAAAAGGTGCTGATATTCCCATTTCCTGATGAGGATGGTAAGATTCAGAGAGGTCAAGGAACTCGCCTGGGTCATGAGCTTCCACATGACTCCAATGCCTGTAATTTTTCCATGTGGGAACCAGGCTAGTGCTGAAATTCATGCTCCATAAAACACAATGGCCATCAGAGAGTGGGCTCACTTCTGAGGCTCAATCCACAAGGGTCATTTACACAGGGAGGGGTGAGCGGCAAGAAGCCAAGAGGGAGCGTACACTACCTGGGAAAGAACACTCCTAGGAGGCTGTATTTTCACGGCAATCTGTTGTCAGCATCCAACAGTTCCCCACTGCCACCTCCAGGCAGCACCCCGTCAAAGCTCCATCCCCGCTCACAGCCCAGGGTCCACTGGGAAGCGGTGTGGGAGAGCAGTGAGAGCATGGAGTTTGGACCCAGACGTTCCTCTGGGCTCAGGTTCCAGTGGCAACACTTTCTAGCCTATGGCCTGGGCAGGTAACCTCCCATTTGAGTCTGGAGATAACCTCAACTGCTCACAGGGTTGTCAGGGTGTCCTGGGAGGACATGAGATGGCCCATGTAGAGTGCTCTGTATAGTTTCTGACACACAGGAAGCCCTCAGTTAGTCACCTCCCTTCCCCCTCTCTTTCCTTCGGAGCTCTAGAGATCAGATGTGGTTCTGGGGGGTAAGGAAGCCCTGTAGTTCCCCTCTAGGGGTGGAGTCTGTGGGAAGCATATCAGATGGCTATTATTGTTGGCTATTACTTTTTTCATTACCATGTTGACATTATTATCACCACTACAACAAATTTCCTACTAGAACATAGTGCCAAAATTCTCTTCCAAAGCAAACAACCGAATCTGCGTTACCTGAGCCGACCTGCCTAAAGATCCATGTTCTGAGTGTCTTCCTTACTTGAGTAACTACAGTCTAGCAAGGAGTCTCCACAACCTCTAGCAGCCCTTGATCAAATCAGCCCAGATGGGGCTGGGGCCAAATCTCCCGGGTCTCAGGCTGACCAGAGCTTTGTCTCCACTGAGCAGGTTCTGAGATCAAGGCCACCTTTCTGTGCACCTTAGTCCTGAGTGGGATGGGACTGAGAGACCTTACTTCTGGGGACGAGAGATGCCAGGCTCTGCAGGTATGGGCTGGGCTGGGTTCCCTACTGTGGAGGGAGGGAAGCCTATTAGCAGAGCTCCCCAGCAGGGGGCACCATCTGTCCAAGGCTGAGCCCTTTCACCAACTGCACTGTCAGGCTTCAGCCTGGCCTAGCCAAGGCTAAGCAAGTCCAGACAGCCACAGGCATGCCAGGCATACCAGCCATAAGGCCCACATGCATCTGTCTCCAGAAGCTGCCCAAGTAGCCATGCTGGATCTGGCACACACTTTCTCTCCAAGACTTAGGAGGCACTTATGACAGTGGTCTTGTCTAGAGAGCATCACGGACGGGGATTCAGAGTAGCTACAAGATGCTGCCACATGGACTTGAATCACGCATTCAATTCCTAATTGCAAGTGAAAGAAACCATCTGAGGGGGAAGGGCTGTTGCTATACTGCAGTGCTCACAGCACTACAGAACCCCCATTGTGGGGCTTACCCAGAGCCAGCAACACCAGAGTTTGCATGTTTTTTTTTTTTTAATTATTTTTAGAGATGAGGTCTCACTGTTGTCCAGGTGGGAGTGCGATAGCTATTCACAGGTGCAATCATTGCACACTACAGCCTTAAACTCCTAGCCTCAAGCAATCTTCCCGCCTCAGCCTCCCAGAGAGTACACTATAGGTGCATACCACTGTGCCCAGCTTGGACAGTCTTAATAATAAAGCTTCTCTATTAAAAGCAAACTAAAATCTTAGATAGGGCCCACCATCATTCAGAGCTGAGTTAGGCAAATCAGCAGTTTTTATTTCAAACTCAGTTTGGCTCCAGCTGTGTCCTGAGATACTCATGGGCCACAGGGTGTCTTTCTAACTCCCACTGCCTCCACTGCCCTGAGCATGCAGCCTCAGGGACTTTGTCCCCACACTACTCTATTGCAGGCTTGAAAACAGGCCCCTCATCACCCACCTTTGTGCTCCCAGCACTGCAGAGACCAGGCACTAATGTTTAAACAGTATCACAGAAAACCAAAAGAGCAATAAAACTACCAGGTACTGGGAATACTGACACTGGGCTTGAGAGATGGGAAGATGGGGTGTTCTCCAGGACCACGAGCATGGAGAGTGCTTAGGAGAAAAAGCAACCGCAGGAAAGTTCCTGGCCCAGCTTTGGGCCAATCTTGGCAGGATGAGCACCGTATGAACACTTGTCTTCCAGGGGTCAACATCTGCCCTTCCCAAAGGCAGGCCAAAGGGATGGGAAGGAGTGGAGCGGGAGGATGGAAAGACACCAGTGTGGTTCAGAGGTCTGGGATAGAAAGAAAATGCTGGGGCCGGGCGTGGTGGTTCATGCCTGTAATCCCAGCACTTTGGGAGGCCGAGGCGGGCAGATCACGAGGTCAGGAGATCAAGACCATCCTGGCTAACACGGTGAAACCCTGTCTCTACTAAAAATACAAAAAAATTAGCCAGGCGTGGTGGTGGGCAACTGTAGTCCCAGCTACTCGGGAGGCTGAGGCAGGAGAATGGTGTGAACCCGGGAGAGGTGGAGCTTGCAGTGAGCCAAGATCGCGCCACTGCACTCCAGCCTGGGCGACACAGCGAGACTCTGTCCCCAAAAAAAAAGAAAGAAAATGCTGGTTTTGTTATCAGAAGGAGCTGGGTTCTTATCCTGTCTTTACAATGAGGGACAAGTTATGATTCCAGTTTCCTTATTTGAAAAATGACGCCAATAATGCCTACCTCTCAGAGCGCAGATGAAGACTGAAGACGTTCATGTGTAAAATGTCATCAAAGGCTAGCCCTGTCTGATCTCACCTTTGTACACTCCAATTGAATGACCAAATTGCAGTATCACACCCCAAAGATCACGTGGGAGACCCTCCTCATGAGTGACAGGACAGCTGCTGCCTTTGGTGACTAGGGAAATGAGGCCAGAGGCAAGCCACTTGGCACATTTTCCCTCAAAAACAACATGACCTCCCCTCATCCCTGTCCCACCTCATGGGGTTTGGAGAGATCCTGAGGAACAAATGAGCCCAGATGGAAGTTAAAAAAGCCTTATGGCTGGCAGGCAGCCATCCTACCTGATGACACAGTTGCCTCGGTTGGATGCAAAGATGACGATGGGAGCGATAGAAGACTCCAGGGCGCGGTGCAGGTAGGTGAAGCACTCAATGTCCAGCATGTGGACCTCATCAACAAACAGCACACCCGGGACCAGCTCAGCAATGCCCTGGTCGATGTACTTGTTCACCACCTTATTAATCTCCCCTCGAAGTTTGTCTAGGAGATGCAAGGATGGGCAGGCAAGGTCAGCACAGGGCTGGGGGAGACTATCGCCTTTTCTCCTCCACCTGAATTCAATCCAAACCCACGCTAGGAGCCTAGTTTTCCTACTAGCTATGTGATCCCAGACAGGGTGTGTCCCCACTCCAGGTTTCAGTGTCGTCATCTGAACACAGTGATAATCATACCTAAAAGGTCACAAAATTGGCAGCCTCCCCCAAAAGATGGGTTTGGTTAAATGTAAAAAGGTTGCACAGGTGTTCTGCATGGGAATCCCTTCACAGCACACGCTCACTGCTGTCACACTCCCTACCATGCCTTATCACTTCCCACATACCCAATCTAGCTCTGTCTGATCTGGGAGACATTGGAGTTTGGGAGCCCTGGGTGAAATGAGTTTTCACATGCAAATTTACCTGTTCTATACTCAGTAAATGACCCTTTCTTTTGGTCCCATACAACAATGCTTAGGTTAATTAACTTTCAATCAAGTGCCTGGACTAAGGAAGTGGGTGCTTTTAGAATCCTGAGCAGAAACCTTTGAGGAATGAAAGGCTCTGAAGAAAGGCCCAATCTCAGAGCTCCTAGAGGGATGAGTCTCTCAAAAGTTACATAACCCAGCTAAGGTCTCAGTGCTCATTTTCCAAGCCAGCTCCTGTGTTATCATCAGGAGGGAGCAGCTCACAAATAGAAAACTGGAAGATCTGAGGCAGCGTCTTCCACCAAAGGCAAGAGGCAGGGATTGTCCAAAGAGGATGCACACCGAAAACCGTGTGAAAAGAAGGAAACTGCTTCTGACAACTCGAACAGAAAGGTCTCAGATTGCTGCCCTGGCTTAAACTTTAAAGACAATATTTGCTTTAATGTTTAACTAACATCTTAAGGTGACGAAACTGTAGGTGGAATTAGAAAAAAAACAGCAACAGGAAAACTGGGAAGAGCAGCAGGTTAAATAAAGGTTCACAGGGGAGCAGCAGCAGTGTCCCCTGTGGAGCTCTGGGAAGTGCCCACAAACTGGGCAGGGCAGTATGTGGAGCTGGTCTGTGGAGCTGCCCTGTGCTCTACTAGGGAGGGGGCTGACAGCCCCAAGGCTCCAGAGCCTGTGCTCCAGCAGAGCTGGGCGACACAAATCCATATTTCTGGGGCCTCACAGGGGCCAGAAACTGTGACTGCAGTGGGGCAGAGAGCACACAGTGTGCTGTATGGCTGCCTAAATGCCGCCAGAAACTTAGGCTAGAGTCAAGCTCTAAGCTATGAGGAAGAAAGAACTGTTCTGAGGCATTTCCTCAGGGCGGATGTGCTCACAGAGCCGCAAGAGCATCTCAGAATATGGGGCCCTTCGCCCTGCCCCTTGCTCACAGGGCACACTGGTTCTCCTACCTGTGATTTCTGTCTTCTTTGGCTTCATTAGCTGGCCCATCATGGACAGGATATCTTGTCCCCCCTGCATAAGAGAAGACTTAGAGTCAGTGCTGCTTTCTAAGGTGACTACAGAAGCCTCATCCCCCTGCATCCCACTCATCAACTCAACATGGGATCCTGAGGTATGGAGACCCCTCCTCAAAGCCTGAGGAGCGTCTAAACACAGAGGAATTTTTAGAGGTTCCCCTGACCTGTAAGAATCAAACAAAATCCTTTCATGGCAAGTATAAGCTCCGTGGGGCCTGCCCAGCCTCCTTTTCCAGCCCTACCTTTTTCCAACCCCTTGTTCCTTGATTAGCCACACAAGACTACCAGCCCTGCCCTGGACACCCCCAAGCTTTTTTATGACTCAATGCTTTTGAGTCTATTCCATCTGCCAGGAATGCCATTCTCCTTCCTAGGAAGTTCCCAGTCATTAAAGTTCAAGTCAAATGCCCTCTAGGGAGCATCTGACCCTAACCGGACTCAGGACTTCCTCCAAATGTTCCTGTGCCTTTGGGGACACATGGACTATAAGAGTAAGTATAAAGAGCAAGTATAAATATACCATGATTATATTGCTGTGCCTCCTCTCACTAGATTTGACCACAGGCTTGCATCAGCCTAGTCCTTACTTTACTTGGAGCTGATCATGGCTGACTCCGTAACAGGTTCGCCACTCACCTGCATCCTCCTGCGGGCTCCTAACAGTGCAGTCAGCAAGAGGAAGAGGCTGGTGTTTGGTCATTTGTTCAGCATTTAGTGATCACCTGTTGGTTACCAGGCCCTGAGACACAGAAGGGCTCACTAAATGCTGAATAGCTAAAGGCAGCAAATGTTTCCTGTCTGGTCCTCAAAACTGCCTTGCCAAGTAGGAGGGAACTCAAAACCGAACCCTAAACCACAGAAAACCCAGAGACCCAAAGTGACAAATTAACCAAGCTGGTCAGTGATGGAGCAACACAGTTCCTGACTTCTGACTCCCAGCCCAGCACTCTTCTCAGGTCAAGGGCTCCCAGGAGGTCAGTTTGGGGATGGCCATTTCACCAACCAAGGGGACCTGTTGGTCCAAGATGAGTCTTCAGTAATCTCTTGACCAAAGCTCCAAGGAACAAAACACCCACGGATCAAATTTCAAGTCAGAAAACAAACTATTCCCTAATAGTGACTATTCACTATTTCCTAGAAATGTCATATAGTGATAACATCCTTTCCTGCATTTTACTAGTCAAGGCATAAGTATCCATCTGTATGAGAAGCAGACAACAGTACCAGCTCAAAGCTAAAACACTGTGGCTTTTGCTAAGCAGGGGGAAAGAAAGAGCTTTGTTAGGCTTTCTGAAATCCTGTAAAGGGCTCATAGAACACTCCTGCCCTCCTGCCATTAACACCCAGAAAATCCCAGGCGTGAGCCCACTGCTGGAGTGAAGCCATGGAGGAAGCTGGCTAGCTCAGGGCCAGAGGCTTGGCTGGGATAAGAAACAATACACATGAAATCATCTGTGACTAGAGCATTTGAATGGGAACAAAGGAGTCCCTCGTAGCTCATGTCGATGTTAATTGCTGAACATTACAGATAGAAAAGGACCGTCTACCTCAAGAAAGGCAGCAAGACTCTGACAATTCATTCCCAGATCTCCACACACATACAAAAGGGCTAATGTGCCAGGTCACCCAGGCATCGAGGCAGTACCTGGGGCCGCGCATTAGCCACATCCAAGTCATGCAAGGTCACATCTTGGATGATTTCTTTCTTTTTGTGCACATCCCCTTTTGGCAAGGGGACATACTCTTCAGCTTCAAGGTCGAATTCTGTGGCATAGGTATCACACCTGCCCTGCCTCTGCAAAAAGAGAGAAACATGAGTGCCTGGTAAGTTTTCACTGCCAAGTCCCTAAATGGCACAGGGCTAAGTGAGATAAAGGTCTCAGTTCCCACTGCAGGCCTGACAGCCTACTTGACAAACTCCAAATATGCCCCACTCCCCTGCTGCCAAGAGAAGGGAGCTATCTGCTCATCGCTGGGCTCCAAAAACTGGGTTGAAAAACACCTGATACTTTCTCCCAAAATCCTTTTTCCCTTCTTTCTTTTAACTGTATGCAATTCCTGATAAAGGCCAAATCCAGTAGATTAACTGGAGGCAGAGGAGCTGCTCAGACTCTTTTGTAGGTGGATGATTTATTGTATGATATGAAGTATTATGCCCATCCATTAAACAGTGAGGAACACTGTACAGGACCCTGAAAATCAGATAGAAAAGAATGCCAACGAATGCAGCGTTCCTTCCCACATGCATATATCTTGGGAAGAAAATACCAAAGAGATAAAAGGAAGATTAAATACACTGCACATTTCAATTTGAAAGTGACTAAAGTTGTTTTGGTTTCTCACCCTGTCCTCCCCCTCTGAACAGGTTTTAGTATTTTTTCTAACAGACTATCTGTTTTAATCGCGACAAGGTTAAAGAATGAAGATAAAGGGAAGGCAAACTTTATTATACATAAAGGGCCACTAGTTGACCTTCCATCAGCCTCATAACAGACACCAGCCCCTCCCCACACACCCCACACCCTCTGAAGAAAGCAACTCCCTTGTCACTTAGGTCTTCTCATGGCAAACAAATCAGGGACAATGCTGTGTCCCAGGAAGGCATTACCTTCACGGCCCCACTGTTGGCTTCAATGTAAATCACATCTCCAGCTTCTACTCGCTCTTTCTGCAAACTTTCAAAAATGCTGGGGTCCAGCTAAAAAAAAAATGTAAATCAGAAGTGTAATACATATTCCATTTCCTTCTGACACCATGTAAGGTACCTTTCCGTAAGGGATCTGAGGTAGCTGGCAGGTGCATGGAGAAAGCCTGTTTTGCGTGTGCATGAATACTGGGACCTGCAGGAGTGTGAATGCATGAGTACCACACAACAGACTGGCTGGGGGACTAAGCACACCAGGGAGAAAATAGGGGGGCCAGCATACCTGCATCCCTATGTAACGAGCATGAGAGGGACACAGGGGACACGTACTCTCCTCTTTCCCTTGATTCCAAAGGCTGTAAACTGGCAGCAGCGCTTTTATAAGGATGGTCCTGGCTGCCGCGAGACGGATGGGCCCAGCCCCCACTGTCCACAGGACCACAGGCCCTATCACCCCTCTTGAAATCATCATCCCTACTTCACTCCTTCATTTGCCTCACCTCAGGTGGGGTGGAACTTTCCACAACTGAAGTACCTGCCAGCACCTGCTTACCAATCTCAAAGCTGGCATCTTGCAGGGCCTTTGATTTTGGATAAGGTTCTCAGTTCTAAGTTTCCTCATCTATACAACAGCATCCAGGTGCAATCACAGATGTATACAGTAATTCAAAGAAAAGCATAAATGAGAATCTTTCCCAAGCCTTTTGACTCACATCCCAGTGTTTGTGCCCTTGGGTCTGCCTGCTTATATCTCCAGGAAAGGAAATGAGCAGATTTGCGGAACTGTTGCTTTTCTCCAGATTCTGGTGACCCTCAGTGATTAATATTCTAGGACAGCTGCCTTTGTAAGGATTCTGTAGTTAAACACAAGTTTCTCGAGGTCTTCATGGAGATCTATGTTATACAATGTAGCTATGGTGGAAAAAAAACTTGGGCTTTGCCCAAACAAAATTAAAAAGTGAAAACCCAGGACTTGGTGAAAGAAGCCAGATACAAAAAAAGACATACGCTGTATGTTCCATTTATATGAAATGTCCAAAAGAAGGCAACCGAAAGTAGATTAGTAGTTGCTGAGGGCTATAGTTGGAATGGGGAATGACTGTAAATGAGCAGGAGGATTCTTTTTGGGGCGATGAAAATGTTCTGAAATTAAGATTGTGGTGATTGTACAACTGTGAAAATACATTAAAATTCCTGGAATTGTATACTTAAAATGGGTGAGTTTTATTTAAAATGCTATCTCAATAAAGCTTTTAAAAAACTACCCCCACAGCAGCAAACCCAGGGTTCTGCCTCTCCTTAGCTGGGTCGGGACGGCAGCCCCTGGCAGAACTGCTGTGAGTCTGCGCGCCTAAGGACAAAAGTGTGTGAGGCCCCCAGGTAAGGCCTGGCAGGAAGGGGTCATGAGTACTAATGGCGTTCTCGTTGCTAGAACTCAGAAGACTCCTTCAGACTTGAATATCCACCAAGTATTTGAGCACCTTCTATCCAAATATCTTGTACATATTCTAAAAATACCTAAAAGTATTCATTTTGGAAGAAAAATTTCATCTTCTCCTCTACATTATTTTTGTAAAGAAACTGTACAAAGCAGTGTTACAAATAGCTGAAATTTAAACTGTATGCCTTATTTTGTCTGTCCTACATTGGAGAATATACTTCTTTTTTGCCTCAAGCATTTTTATACCAGTTAATTTCCCAAATGAATTGACTGAAGATGTAATTACTGGAAAGGTGGCAGATGCTACTGAGAAATCTAATTAATTCAGAATGGAAGTGACGAGGGGTAGGTATAAAAGAGATATTTGCAGAGGCAAGTTCCTGAGATAGAAACCCTGTTAGGAAAAAGAAAAATGGCCCTTTGAAGAAGTGACATTTTTATGATCTCCATAAAGCAGTGACCAAGAAACAACCTTAGAGAATCAAAGAACCATAAAATCGTAGAACAGAATAAAAATGGAGAAATTATATGGTCAATCTCCTGCAGTTTATAGATGAGAAAACTGAGTCCCAGAGAGCTCAACTGACTTCCAAAGGTCACACAGCAAGCTGGTGGGTAGACAGTACAACGGTTAGGACTCAGAGGGTCAGCTCTGCCACATGACTGGCTGGATGATCCCAGGATAACCATGTAACCTCTTTATGAGCCTTCATCTGTTAACATGAGGAAAATTATACACACATACACACACGCAAACATATACACATATAAAGTTATGAAGGACAATAAATGTTTGTTGAAGCACTTAGCCCAGGCCTGACACATACAATAAATGAGAGCTATAATGATAATATTTATTAATAATAATAAGGCAAAGCCTAAAATCCAGACTGCTCCATTTCTCCAAGTGAAGGCTCTCACGATAACATTAACAGCTATCATTCATTAGGTAACTAGGTGCCACACCCAAAGCCATAACCCTGAAAGACAGGCAATTATTATTCCCATTCAACAAATAAAGAAACTACTACTCACAGATTAATGCCACACAGTTGTAAGTAACAAAGCCAGGGATTCCTTAAGGACTTAGACTCCAAAACTCATGCTCTTCCCCTAGAAACTCTACTGCCTCCATCCTAAAGACTTACAGGACAGGTGGCTGAGGACTGTCTTTGAGCGCTATCCAGTGTCACCATTCTGGCCTCTCCACAAAGCCCTGTACTAAGCAGAACCAGCCACTGAAGCGACCACAGGTTCCTGACACAAGCAACTGCAGTCAGGATTCTGCATGTGGCCCCTGGGAAGCCCATCCATCATCTTTATACAACTCTTATTTGATTACTCAATGCTGTTTCTTTCTATGAGCATGGGCACTGATAACTGGAAAAATTAATGCCCAGGTTCAGACCCAGCCCAGGGTATTTGATGCATGGTCATAATATGGGACATGGGATGGCAGAGGCAGTTTCTTGACTTAACCACACAGCTCACATTTTAACATGCAGAGTTTCCTAGGAGTAAGTAAGAAAAGAGCTATCTTCCTTGAGTCCTCCTATGTGCAAGCCCTATGCTAGGTACCGCTTTATACACACAATATCCTCAACCAGTTCTGTAAGAAATCAACACCTGCAGTGCACAGGTCAGGAAACTGGGATGCAGACAGGTTACACCACCTGCCCAAAGCCACACAGTGCTGGGAGAGTCAAGGGAAAAGAGGCCACAAACATGTACTCACTTTCAACTGTTTGGTTCCTTTGGCTGTTTTGAGTCCTATGATCACATGGCTAATGGTTTTGCCATATCCTCCCATGGGATTCTCTGTCTCACATGGAGTTAGCTCTGTGACTTCACCTTCATAAACTTCCTTGGTCTCCTTTATTCGCAGCCCTGGAAGAGGTGGCAGAGGGGCCATGGTGAGAAGCAGAATCTTTTCTCTCACACTGAGAGCCCAAAACTTCCATGTCACCAGAACTGACAAATCAACCTTAATAATGTACATTCCAGGGTGTCATGATGGGTAAAAAGGCAATACAAACATATCAATGTAAATTAGAGGCACTATTAGAAATGCAACTTTTTTTTTTTTTTTTTTTTTTTTTTGAGATAGAGTCTCGCTCTGTCGCCCAGGCTGGAGTGCAGTGGCGCGATCTCGACTCACTGCAACCTCTGCCTCCCGGGTTCACTCCATTCTCCTGCCTCAGCCTCCCGAGTAGCTGGGACTACAGGCGCCCGCCACCACGCCCGGCTAATTTTTTTGTATTTTTGGTAGGGACAGGGTTTCACCATGTTAGCCAGGATGGTCTTGATCTCCTGACCTCATGATCTGCCCTCCTCGACCTCCCAAAGCGCTGGGTTACAGGCGTGAGCCACCACACCCGGCCTAGAAATGCAACTTTTTAAGGGAACTTTCTAGGTTCAAATCCAGAACTAGATAGACAAGTTATAATTCTCGAAATTGTCTGCTTCATTTCCAAGGGGGTGAAATTTACCTTTAGCCTTTAATCCAGTCTCTGAACCCACACTATTCTATTCCACCAGAACAGTGGCTATCAAAACTCCTGTAGCCTTGTTTCCTGAATTTCTGACTCTCAAAGGAAATCTTAAAACCAGTGGAATAACTCATTACACACCCTCTGACACTATGAAACCTGAGCAGAACATACTAAAATAATTAGGTATCTATGTCAACAGTGGGTGACACTCAACACTGCCAGGTGTTATGGGCCTCTGGCTCTCACTGCATACTCTAAGAAGAAATACCCAGTTGTCATGCATTATTTGCAATGTGTTGCTCTACGATTTTCTTTCTTTCTTTTTTTTCCTTTTTCTTTTCTTTTTTTTTTTTTTTGAGATAGAATCTCATTCTGTCACCCAGGCTGGAATGCAATGGTGCGATCTTGGCTCACAGCAAGCTCCGCCTCCTGGGTTCAAGTGATTCTCCTGCCTCAGCCTCCCAAGTAGCTGGGATTACAGGCGTGCACCACCACATCTGGCTAATTTTTGGGGTTTTTTTGTACTTTTAGTAGAGATAGGTTTCACCACATTGGCCAGACTGGTCTTGAACTCCTGACCTCAGGTGATCCACCCACCTTGGCCTCCCAAAGTGCTGGGATTACAGGGGTGAGCTACCATTCCCAGCGGCTCTACAATTTTTCTAAGGCCATAACAACAAAACCAATTTCCAAAGCACCTTACATTAGAATATTGCAAATAAAGGTAAATTTCTCTCCGAATTCTAAACATCATCCACATTAGCTCTTTAATAAACATTTGTTCATTATCCAAGAATCATTAACTTTTAGAATGTGATCTCTATGTTCATTACATGCTTTTGCATATAACGGTTCTGCTTCCTGAACCACTCTTTTTAGCTTAGGCAACTCCTCCTTGCAGACTCAGTTTAAAACTTATCCCCTCCCCCTTCACACATTCTTCTTCCTCATCCTCCAAATTGTCCCCATGGTGACCTGTGTTTCCACTGGCACAGCAGCAGCCCATGGCAATGCCATAACTTGCAGACCTTGCCTACCCCTCTGCAGATTGCCCACACCTGAGCTGAGGGCACAGCACATAGGTAGATAGGGTGAATGGATGAATGAATGAAGTCACTAAGAGTGAAGGGGTTGTCATTAGGTAGATCATCTACTAATAATACCCAAGAAATGAACCTGCAGATACATTTACATGTTCTATATGGTAATGGCCTGAGAACTCTAAGGAGTCAGCCATGTAATGTTATAGCCTGTATCACTGAAACACCCTCAACCTCAGCACTAAAAGCCAGGCATAACTGAACTGTACTGTTAGAAATCAAGACTACCATTAACTTGGGGAAGGAAGGATGGCAACTGGGAGTGGACATGAAGGGTACCTTGGAGTTCTGGCAACATTCCCTTTTTCGATTAGCTGCTGGTTTCACGGGTTTTTACTTTACAATAATCCACCAAGCTATGCATTTTTGTTCTGCACACTTTTCTGTACATATGCATAAAATTACCAAGTCTACTTTAATAAAAATTTTAAGTAAATAATACCAGTGGGACCCGGTGAAGTAAGACCACTGATGGCCTAAGTTTAGGAAATACTGCTCTAAATCTCTGCTGGAGCCTGTGGTCATGGTTCTCAACCTTTAGGTCCACCTGAGGGGCCCCTATAATGAATCACGCCCTGGCTGTACCCAGACTACTTGCTTCCAAATCCTAGGGGATGGGCCCCTGCCATCACTATTAGTTTAATATTCCCCCCATGATTCCAAAGTGCAGACACAGTTGAGATCCAGTTATCTAAAGAATAAATGAAAAACTATTCAACTCACAAATGTGAAGACATAAACTAGTTCTGATGGCAGGGTGGCTTGATAAGGATTTGGTGTTCTCACCATTAAGCTACCTCCGTTCTGATATGGAAATATTCCAATGGCACTAAGAAACACTACCTATAGTGTCAGGTACGCTCTGTAACTTCTCACTTTTAAATGTGGTCATTATCTTATCATTGGGCTGTTTGCCTTCTCTACCCCAGAAACCCAGTCAGGACAAAGACTCTCAGATATTAAAGTTAAGGAAAAGTTTTACTCTACCTTCATTCTATCTGATAGCCTATAAATGGAAGTTTTGGAATAGCCCCAAAAGAGAGGACCCATTTCATTTGTGCTTTACCAAATTCTTAGTTCCTGAACATTAATCTTAGACAAAAATTCTCCAAACAACATGAATATATCAGAACATTGTGGTAAACTTGGAAAACCCTGTACTTTTAAAGTGAACTTTGATTTTTTAAAATCAAACCTTTATACCCCACAGCGATAAATTCCTTCAAATGGAATGCTTACTTATATTTACTGTTAGATGAATGTGGCATGAAATTCCTCAAGGAGGGGAAGAAAGACATTCCCGTCTCTCACTAGCCCCCACATTTGTTTAGAAGTTGCTCTGTGCTGACAAGCTGGCAGGGGACGTGGGTGACGGACAATGAAACCGGCTGTTAGCCAGGAAAGGGGCTGAGCTGGCGCTATCTCTGGCAACGACAACACAAATGACACAGGTTTCATCTGCTGGCTCAGGTTTCTATATCCCTGACAGGGACCTTCATCACATCAAGGAAATAGCACAGACTCCCTGCTTTTTATTTCTGGTCAGCTTATTGCTTCCTCCCCACCCCCTCTCCCAACTTCACAGAATTCAAAGGCAGAGGAAGATGGGCAGGGCTCCTTTTTGAAGATAGTCAATGGCCTGCCTTTTTATTCTCTGGTAGGATCAAGAAATTTTCTTTTCACCTCGCTGCCATCAAAAGAATGGTACTACTGTCCCCTCCCCTCAAAAATGGCAAATTACAAAACAGATGCCAAGGAACTTATCTCTATTTTTCTGAATTTTAAAGCATTTAAGTTACCTTTAAGCAATGCAAACACATACATCCATGTAAAAGCCAGTTTTCACAGATTTTATCAATATCAGAAAAACATTTTTTAAGTAAATAGAAAGAACATTTAAAAAGAATACTCAAGGACCAGACACGGTGGTTCACGCCTGTAATCCCAGGACTTTGGCAGGCCAAGGTAGGTAGATCATTTCAGCCCAGGAAAGAGATTGCAGTGAGCCAAGATCGTGCCACGTACTCCAGCATGGGCGACAGTGTGACACCTTGTCTCAATTAAAAAAAAAAAAAAGTACTCAGACATTTGAACTAGTTGTAACATCTTACTGTTCATCTCATCTTTATTATGAGTTAAATAAAACCATGGGCACATGTTTAAAAAAAAAATACTCAGAAGATTTTAAACCTTAAAGGAGTCCTGCGAGTCATTTCCACTGCTATTCCAAATACAACGTAAAAATCCACAAAGTACACTGCATGTAATCACATGGGCTGAACCTTACAGATATAGACGCTGAGCTAAAGAAGCAAGACACAAGGAACACATAAAGTATGATTTAGATAAACTTTAAAAAGGGCAAAATTAAGCCCCATGGTTTAAAGATACACACATGGGGTGTACAAGGTTATGATGATCACATAAACCATTCCCACACAATTATGGCACATTGTGGGTCCCACCTAGGAGAGGAAGGGGTTGTGACCAGGGAGGGACACATGTCTGAGGTGCTGGCCGTGCTCTGTTCCTTCGGTGGTGACTGTATAAGCCTTTACTTCATAATTAATTAATGTTTTACATCCTTCTCTATAAGTTTGTAATATCTCTGTTTAAAACTGGCACTGGGGTGGGTGTAGTGGCTCACTCCTATAATCTCAGCACTCTGTGGGGCCAAGTCAAAAGGATTACTTGAGGCCAGGAGTTCGAGACCACCTGGGCAACATAGTGAGACCCCATCTCTACAAAAACAATATTTTTTTTGAGATGGTGTCTCACTCTGTAGCCCAAGCTGGAGTGCAGTGGCGCAATGTCACCTCACTACAACCACCAACTCCTGGGCTCAAGCGATTCTCATGTCTCAGCCTCCCAATTTTTTTTTTTGAGACAGGGTCTCACTGTTGCCTGTGTTGAAGTGCAGTGGTGTGATTTCAGCTCACTGCAGCCTCGACTTATTCAGGTGATCCTCCCACCCCAGCCTTCCGAGTAGCTGGGACTACAGGCACACGTCACCACACCCAGCTAATTTTTGTATTTTTTGTAGAGACGCAGTTTCACCATGTTCCCCAGGCTGGTCTCGAACTCCTGGGCTCAAGCAATCTGCCTGCCTTTGACTCCTAAAGTGCTGAGATTACAGGCACCACCATGAGCCACCAGGCCTGGCCTCTCTGTAAATTTTTTTTTTTTTTTTTTTGAGACAGAGTCTCTCTGTTACCCAGGCTGAAGTGCAATGGCATAATCGCCACTCACTGTAACCTCCACCTCCCGTGTTCAAGCAATTCTCCTGCCTCAGCCTCCCAAGTAGCTGGGATTACAGGCGTATGCCACCATGCCCCACCAATTTTTTGTATTTTTAGTAGAGACGGGGTTTCACCATGTTGGCCAGCCTGGTCTCGAACTCCTGACCTCAGGTGATCCACCAGCCTCGGCCTCCCAAAGTGCTGGGATTACAGGCATGAGCCACCGCACTCGGCTTACATACAATTTTTTAAAAATTAGCTGGGTGTGGTGATGCACACCTGCAGTCCTAGCTACTTGGGAGGCTGGGGCAGGAGGATCTCTTGAGCCCAAGGAGTTGAGCCTGCAGGGAGCTATTGTTACACCACTGCACTTTAGCCCGGACAACAGAGTAAGACCCTGTCTCTAAAAAAAATTTAAAAAGAGAAAAATGTTTTAAAAATAGATAACTTAAATAAAATAGGCACCAAACCCAGGCATGATGGTGTGCACCTATAGCCCCAGCTACTTGGGAGGCTGAGGTGGAAGAATCACTTGAGCCCAGGAGTTAAAGGCCAGCCTGGGCAACAGAGTGAGACCATGGCACTAAAACAAAATAAAATAATTAAAATAAGCACCAAAAAATCCAATATTTCATGGTAAAAATAATATATTTCCAGTCAGAAATACTTTGCAGTTTTAAAAATATTCAAATCGTGGCACTGAGGAAGTGTTAAAATTATAAAATAAAAATAAATATATTCCAAGTAACACAAAATTTAGCCTCTGGACACAGTTCATAATCTCTCTGGTTTAGAACAACAGTCACAAACTTCAATGCTTATGGGGACCTGGTCAGAAGTACCCGCTCAGCTCCGCCTGCTGTGGGAAGGAAAGCTGCTTCAAGGAGGCAGAAATGAGCACTTTATGACACTTCCCTATTGCTAAATATTGACAACTAGCTCCAAATTTATAAAAAATACTTCATAAACCAAACAACATATGTCTATAGCCCAGACATATTTTTTAGCTAAAGACTTCTGTTTTCATATTTTTTAGCTAAAGACTTCTGGGATTACAGGCATGAGCCAGACACGGTGGCTCATGCCTGTAACCCCAGCACTCTGGGAGGCCAAGGCAGGTGAATCATGAGGTCAGGAAATCAAGACCATCCTGGCCAACATGGTGAAACCCCATCTCTACTAAAAATACAAAAATTAGCTGGGTGTGGTGATGCGTGCCTGTAATTCCAGCTATTCAGGAGGCTGAGGCACGAGAATCGCTTGAACCCAGGAGGCTGAGGTTGCAGTGAGCTGAGATCACGCCACTGCACTCCAGCCTGGCGACAGAGACTCTCTCTCAAAAAAACAAAAAGACTTCTGTTTTCTAACTGCTTCAAAGTCTACCCACTTCTCTCACTCACTCAGAAGAACTTTCCTGAGCACCCACTATGTGCCAGGAACTGCGTCTACAAAGATAAACACTGACCACTGTATCCCCAGGAGACGCTGAGTAAACACCCAACCTGCTCCCTCCCATTCTTCCCCATCTCCAAAAATGGCCAAACCTGGGAATTTTCCTCGACTCCTCTCTTTCTTTCAGCCCCACATCTAACCCTTTAGGAAATCCTGTCAGCGCTACCATGCAAACACACCCAGAATCCAACCACTTTGCACTTCCACTGCCACCACCCTGGTCCAAGCCACTATTTTGTCCTGCTCAGACTCCTCTCTGCCCTCACCCTCCTTACTATCCACTCCCAACCCAGCCGGAGGGGTCTGGTAAAAGCAAAACCAGAGCCCAGGGATACCAGCACTTTCTAACTGCTTCTCCTTTTGTTCAATGTAAAATCAAAAGCTTTAACCATGGCCCTACCTGATCTTACTCCAAAACTGAACTTTTTCATCAGTCTTTTAAGTTTCATCATTTCCTTGAAGTTTTCTGGTAAATTTCCTTCTTAAGAATACTTACTTTGGTTTGACAATGAAAGGGCCTGGAAACTGGTACAGGCACTCTGACTAGTGTTCATAACCCACAACTCAGCAGGCAAATCCTAGAAACATACTTGCACATGTGCACAAAGACACATAAAAGGATGTTCCTAGTAGCTTTGTTTTTAAGAGTAAAAGCTGAAAATAAATCTAAATGTTCAAAAAACAGAAATGGCTTAATAACTGGACTTTTACGTAACAGTTAAAAGAAACAAACTATTTCTATAAGCAGATCTGAGGGAAACTAGGACTTGCCCAGTGCTGTGCCAGCAGAAATGGGGCCAAAAAACTGCCCCAGAAGTCCCAGCTAGCAAAAAGCAAAAATTCAAAAGAGAAGCCATTTTCTTCTCACAGCCAATCTTCAGAGCAACGGCTCTAGAAATGAGACAGATGTCGGATCAAACTACTTCTGCCACTTACTAACGGGGTCCCTAGCAAGTTATTTAACCTTCTGAGACTGCTTCTTCAAATGCGAAATGTAGATTGATAATCTCCCCTCAGGGGAGGGAAGGCCTGGCTCATCACAGGCACTCACTATGATAGCCCGAGGCCCTAAGGGTTAGGCGCCATAAGCCTCTAAGCTCTGCCAGTCCCCACACAGTCTCCTCACTCTATGACAGGCCACAACTCTTCTGGCTCGCCATCCAGGACCAGGGGCATTCTGGCCACATGGCACACAAAGATTCTGGCTTGAGTCCAAAACCTTTTCAGTGGATAGTCATCTCTAATGGCAAAATAAGACTTCCAGGAAAATATGACTCATTAAAAAAACACTTTTAGACACATCTATTTATTGCATGAAGAAGCGCAGGCTCACAGCTGGGGTCCATAGTTGCTCCAATTGCTAACGCACTTCAATGAGAAAAACTGGGGTTTTGTTTTATTTGAAAAATAATGCACTACTAAGTGCCAAAAGAAAAACAGCAGTGCCACGAATACCAGTCATAAAGGCATCTTCACCACAAAGAGGCTTCGGTGCACAGGCTTCAGGAAGTGAGAACAACTCCTCCCACAAATGTGACACTACTTACCAATGGCCCTGCGGAAGTTCTCCATCAGCACCTCTGTCTTCTTGATCTCAGTTGAGTAAACTTCACTCCCCACCATTGGGCAGAAGGGGACCTTACTACCCAGCTCCTGAGCAATAGCCAGAGCCAGAGCTGTCTACAAAAGAAAGCAACAGAAACACAGTTCACAGTCCTGAAAACATGACAGTTCAGAAACACATGCTACAGAACCACCAGGAACTAGGAACAGCTGAACATCTAGTTCTACCATTTAGCATGTTTCACACAATAAATGTTTGATGACTTTTGTGGACAGTCAATTTAAATCATAAATGGCATCTCTTATCTTCCCTATAATTACAAGTTATCATTCACTCAGACTTACCCAGTGCAGGCCCAACTCCAAATGCCTCACATGATCCTCACAACCAGCCTATGAAATAGACACTAGTATTCTCCCCATTTTACACATGAGAAACTGAGAGACATTAAATAATGCAACGTAAGTACCATAATCTAGAAAATGGCAGCGCAGATTTAATCTCTGGCAGCAGGACTCCAAAGATCATGTTATCATAATTAGAAGAGTCTACTCTTCAGTATCCACAGGGATACCAAAATCCATGGATGTTCAAGTCCTGGTATAAAATGGCAGGGTATTTGCATATAACCTATGCACAAACTCCTGTTACTTTAAATCATCTCTAGATTACATACAATACCTAATAAAATATAAATGCTATGTAAATAGTTATTATATTGTATTTTTAAGTATGTATTATTTTTGTTATTGTATTTTTATTTTTTATTGCTTTTTTCCTGAGTATTTTTGATTTGTGGTTGGCAGAATCCACATACGTGGAACCCACAGATAGGAAGGGCCAACTTTATAGTCATCCAAAATTGTTCTCTCAATATCAATATATGGCTCTGACCGAATTGCTCCGAATACACCACTGGAACTTTGAGATACCTGCTTTCTCTTTTTACAAATACAGGAAAACACCAATCTACAACCCATCAGAAATAATGAAGAAATGAATGAATGGATTGTTCATTTTATGTTATGTAGCCCACAAAGAGTGAAGAAGGATACCTCAAGTAGGATTTTGAAGCTATGAGTTGGTCTTAACAAATTACACTTAAACACGCCCTGTGGTAAACTACAAATTGATTTTTGACAAGATAATTACAGCTGGCAAATGCTAAACAGAACCAGACTTCACAGATGTACGGTCAAATGTCAAGTATGGCAAGCAAATGCTTTAAAGTTGGTACAGAACTGGGCAATGCCATGGCCTTTGAATGCCATTTTCATCTTTCCTCAACTCTGAAACAGGAGCACAAGTAAGGCCAGCTCCCCGGGTATATGGGCTAAGACAGAAAACAAGCTTGTTACTGAAGAACAAAGTGAAACTCTGAGACGGTGTCTTAAAATTAACAGTCAAGGTTCCTCTCAGATTTTCTTTTCTATGACCTTTTGGTGATAGTTTTGAGGTAGTAAAATCTGGTAGAGAATCAGTGTATAGCATAGTATAAAATGCACTAGCCAGGAACAGAAAGATTAGTGCTGGTTCTGCCACTAATTTTCAGTGTGACCTTGGGCACTCAGCAAATCTCAGGTGCCCGATTTCCTCATCTGTCAAATGAAAGTACTAAAGTGCCATGCTAGATCACAAGTGGCAAACTCGTTGCTCACAGCCTGGTTCTGTTTGGCCTGCAGTCTCATGGTGACCTTCAGCAAGGCCGAGCACCTGGGGCTCAAGGCAGACACGCCACAGTGCACCCAGCCACTTCCCTCATCCCCGTTGCCTGCCTCATTAGGCATCTGCACTTGTGAGCTCAAGGCTGACACCTTGAAAACTGGTATTCTTCTAAGAGCAAAGGAAAAAAATCTCTGGAACATGAAAGGGCACAATGAGAGGAGCAGCACTCTAACAGCAGACTCCCCGTGGGGCCACAGGCTGGACAGGACCACCCCTTCCCAGTTACTCCTCTTTCTCTTCCTTGTATCTCTGCCAGCCCCAATTCCCTACCCTCAGTTTTGAACTTCAAAGACAGTGACCACATCCAATTCAATGGCACTCTCCCTCCCTTTAACTAATACAGAAGAGATGAACATACTTCCATTACAATATGATAAATACTTGGTTAAAAAAAAAAAAGCTTCATGTGTGTCTTGCTTCCTCCATTTAAAGACTTCCAGAGGGAAAGTATATGATATGGCTACTATTCCTACACCTACTACAGAGTGCTGCATAGACCTCATCGAATCTCCCCAACTAGCCTATGACCTTGATCATCTAGTTTGTATTTTATAGATTAAGAAACAAACTCAAAAGTTACCAACACACCCAAGGTCAAACCGCAAGCAGCAGCACCAGGATGCAAACCCCAATCTCCAAAGCCATTTTTTTTTTGTACTCACCCCATGTGAGTGACAAGTGGCACAAAAAAGAGGTTGTTGCCAAAAGAAGGTTGAAAAAATCTCTATTTTTCAATCTCATCTGAATATCTCCTTTTTCTAAAACCCAAACCCATTATTAACAGTGTGAGGTCCTCAAGAGTGGAAATGCATATGAACCATGCATTTGCATCTCTAAAATAAGCAGTATTTCTGCCTGTCACCCAGGTAAGTTGCCTAAACTTTGGGATCCTGCAGCAAACCATTAAGCAGAAGTCACCAAATTCCTTCATACACATTGGAAGGGAGTGGACAAACTTATAAGGTAATACCACAGTGCTGAGCACTTCTCATATTTCCTGGGAGGAAAGCAATACAATATCACCAAAAAAAATGAAAGACATATGCTTCTAGCAATATGGCACACTGGGTCCACTGAAAACCTCTCCTCTTATAAAACACCTAAAATTGAATAAATAATAACATTCAGAGCAGTAAACTATTTGCCTTGAAAGTTCAGAGACTATAGATACAGGAAAGCTCAGCAAGGTATAGCACTTAAGATAGAAACCCCTGAATAAAACCGGGACTGGGCGCAGTGGCTCACGCCTGCAATCCCAGCACTTTGGGAGGCCAAGGCAGGTGGATTGCTCTGGGTATTGCCCAGAGATGGCGATACCCCATCTCTACGAAAACTACAAAAATTAGCCAAGGCGTGGTGGTGTGCACCTGTAGTCCCAGCTACTCAGGAGGCTGAGGTGGGAGGACCACCTGAACCCAAGAGGTAGAGACTGCAGTGAGCTGAGATCACTGCACTCCAGCCTGGGTAACAGACCACTGCACTCCAGCCTGGGCGACAGACTGAAACTGTCTCAAAAAACAAACAAACAAAAACATTACAATTTAAAAAAAACCATAAAAGAGGACTCTTGAAGGGCCACACATGAGTAAAAAAGGTGGGCCATAACAAAATACATCTGGGGGCCAGGCACAGTGGCTCACGCCTGTAATCCCAGCACTTTGGGAAGCCAAGGCAGGTGGATCACCTAAAGTCAGGAGTTCAAGACCAGCCTGACCAACATGATGAAACCCCATCTCCACTAAAAATACAAAAATTAGCCAGGCACCTGCAATCCCAGCTACCCAGGAGGCTGAGGCAGGAGACTCGTTTGAACCTGGGAGGCAGAGGTTGCAGTGAGCCAAGATCACGCCACTGTACTCCACCCTGGCCAAGAGAGCAAGACTTCATCTCAAAAAAAAAAAAAAGACATTATAACTTGTAACAATTTATGCAGTGTGTAATCTTTGATTGCATTTTGATATTCTGGTGTTTTTTAAAAAGCCAAAAACTGAAACAACTTGGAAAGATGTTTTCTGATTTCTATCACCTATATTTTCTTTTCATTAAAACAATTTAACTTCGTTGTCTTTGAAAGCACATTTGTTAACTGCTCATGGAATCATATGATGAGCTGCCAGGCTCCTTCATCTTTGTGATTTCTCTACCGCAGTGGATATGGTTACCTACTCCTTTCTTTTAAGGTTCTCCTTTCTTGGTTCCTGAGACACCATTCTCTCCCTGGCTCTGCTCCTCATTTTTTAAAAATTAATTAATTTAATTTTTAATTGACAAAAATTGGGGGAATATAATAGCATTAGCAAGGTGGGTCTGATGATGGCATCGTGGTCATGTAGGAAGACATCCTTACAACTTACTGTCAAGTGGTTCAGAAATAAACTAGAGAAAAAGCAAATGTCACAAAATATTTATAACTGGCTATCTAGGTATAGGGTATAGAGGGGCTCATCACACTATTCTTTCAAGTTTTTTGTAGGTTCCAAACTTTTCAAAATGAAAAGGAAAAAAATATTCAATAGATTGGATTAATCAGTCACTTAATCATAGCTTAAGAGACAATTAGACCGGAACAAAGATCTAAAAGAAATTACCCATAATTTAGCAGAGTCAAAAAGATAACAAATATGAGAGGCTAAAAGACAAAGAGGCCAAAACGAGAAGCTCTAGCCCAGGGTTTCTCAGCTTGACTCCATGACGTTTGTGGTCAGATAATTCCTTATTATGGAAACTGCTCTGTGCACTACAGGATGTTTAGTAGCATCCCTGGCCTCCACCCACTAGATGCCAGTAGCACCCCCAACCAAGTCGTGAGAACCAAAAATGTCTCCAGACATTGTCAAAGTCCCCTGGGAGGGCAAAACTGCCCCAGGTTGAAAACCACTGCAATCTTAACCTCATCTCAGTGGAGTTCCAGAAGGAGAAACAAAGAGAATGGGGAAAGGCAATAGCTGAAGAGATTAACGCTGACAGTTGTTTTTTTTTTTTTTTTTTTGAGATGTAGTCTTGCTCTGTCACCCAGGCTAGAGTGCAATGGCGTGATCTTGGCTCACTGATACCTCCGCCTCCCGGGTTCAAGCGATTCTCCTAAGGCTGACAATTTTCCAGAATTGAGGAGAGACATAATACTCAGATTCAAGAAGCACAATTAGCATTAAGCATGATAAACAAAAATTAATCCACACTGACATATAATAGTGAAACACCAAACCCAAAAATATCTCAAAAACATGCAGAAAGAAGACTCAAAACCCTCAAAATTAGACTTCTCAAAAACAACAGAAGCCAAAGGAGCAAATAACATTGAGAGAGAAGTACTGTGAACAGTACTGAAGAAAATATCTGTCAACTGAATTATACAGCCAACATAACTCTTTTTCAAAACAAGGGCAACATAATGAATGCAAACGTGAGAGACTTTCCCACCAACAAACTTCTAGAAGAAATTTCTAAATTATTTACTTTAGGAAGAAGAAAAATGGAGGGAAAGAGAAGGTCTAAGATATAAGGAATAGCAAGCAAATAAATGGTAAATGCACCGGACAAGCTAATGTTGCCTGGAGAGAGGTAACTGAAGCTCACATCTGTATGGCACTTTACAGTTTAAAAAACTGTTCACAATTTGCTTTTATATAGGAAGAGAAAAAACTGTTCATAAATATAGCACTTCTTCCTCTTGTAAGATACCAATATAAGATACACAATCAGTAATCATTTCAAAATTATAATGCAAGTCATTATCTTACAACCGATCAGTTTAATAATTGCTTGAAATAGGTAGAGTATGCTTTTGCTTAGAAAAGTTAAGGGACCTGCCTCAGGTCTCATAGCAAGTCAATACCAGAGCTGGAATTTAAAGCCCATTTCTTTTCACACACAACCCCAAGCTCCTACTTGCCCACATCAAGCGGCCCTTTTGAAGAATAAGCAAGCTCAAATTGGGAACTCTGGCGAGTTTCAAGTATCCGGCCAGTCCCCTCACGAATCCCAAGAAGCCACACGGTGTCCTCTGCCTGAAAGGCCCTTATCTTCCCTGCAAAGCCAAATCCTCTCCCAGCTCTGAAGGGAAAATGTCAAGTCTCAACCCTTCCAGCTGTACCAGCCCGCAGTGCTGCCTCCTTAAATTCCAGCTGCATTTAATATTAGTCAATACCTCAAAGCTGAGCACTCATACTGAGTCCTCCTGTGCTGTCATGATTTCCTTTCTTTCTGCCCTGGAGAGACTGTAAGCCCCTTGAAGATAAAAATCATGTCTCTAATTCTTGTTTTCCTTTTCATCTCCCACACAGCCACAATAGCAATGCGTAAAGCTAGCATTTGGAAGAATGCTTGACTCATTTTTTTGTCCCCTCAAGTAAGATGTCACTCAGAAGATCTTTATGAAGCCCTAGGCCAACAGAAATGTATTTCCACAGCAAAGGAGACTTGAAAGAGATAAAGGACAAATTCTAGAGACAATGAGACCCCTTCAAGGACTTCATTCTCTCTTCTCTGGAGGTAGGCCAGGATAATTTGAATTTTAGAAGCAGGGATTTTAGATACCCAATTGTATTATTGCATATTAGTTTTTAAAACATACATATAACCCATTTAGCTAAACAAAGACTAGTTAAGACATGAATTCAATTTGGCTTAGACACTAGGATCATTCTCTTGGGTAGATTTAAAAAATGAGAGAAAATGAGTACCTTGCCAGTTCCAGGAGGTCCTGCCAACAAGACAGCTCTTCCAGCCATTTTCTTGCTTTTGATTAATTCTACTATGACGCCACATGCCTACACACCACAATGGAAAGAAATAATAAATCAATATTAAAATGTTTCACAAGGGGAAAAAACTCAGTCCCTGGCCTACACAAGTCACACACTCATCCAACTAACACTGAGTGCCAGTGCACTGCAGTCACTGTTCTAGGTGCCGAGGGTAACGAAGGCAAGGCAGAAAAGCCTTGTACTTGTGGAGCTCATGTTTTAGGGAGCGATACAAACATACAAACATTGCACACATAATCTTCATCACTACTATGAAGAAAAAGGGATGATGAGAGAGAACGAGTGGCTAGAAAGTGATCCTGGAGTGTCTTTCTGATGACATTTAATTTGATATGTGAACCTCTGGGAGGAGCAGGAGTCAGCGTTCCAGGCAAAGAAAACAGCAAATTCAGAAAATCCAAAGCAGAAACGAGCTTGGCATATCCAAGGGACAGAAAGGTTGCAGTGACCAAAGTATAGCGAAAAAGACAAGATGAGGTTGAAGAGGTAGACGGGGGCCAGA
This sequence comes from Pan paniscus, assembly GCF_029289425.2. NCBI lineage: Eukaryota > Metazoa > Chordata > Mammalia > Primates > Hominidae > Pan > Pan paniscus. The sequence goes on from NC_085926.1 coordinate 126,037,964, forward strand.
ACGCAGAACAGGAACTTACAGTGTGTGGTAAAGTTTGGATTTTATTCTACATAAATAATACAAAGCCACTGAAAAGGTCTTGAAGACTATGTGTCATGCTATGATTTGTTTTTAAAAGATGGTGCTAGCTACTACTGTGTGAAGAATGCACAGTATGAGTACAAGTGGGAACACTGATTTTTGGCCCAGGGTACAGGGATAGACGCCAGGGGCCCAAATACCTCTTGAAGTTGGGAACAAAACTGTGTTTATGTTCATATATACATTTTTTCCAGAGAAAGGATCCATAGCTTTCATCAAATTCCCAGAGTAACCTATTAAGGGGTAAGAATCAATGACATAAGGTACTAGCTGGCCATCAGTGAACACTGTAAATACTGAATGTGAGGTTAAACCTATGGCACTATTAGATCCATTGAATATGTTTTGAATCCTCAAGGTTAAATTACTTTATCATCTGTTAGTATATTTTAAATACATTATAAATCTCTGAATTTTATTAACCATTTGCAGTACACATGTGTGTATATATACACACACATATTCCATAAATGGGCTATGGATCTTCATATATTTTAGAATATTTGACTATAAGGGGGGAACACTGAGAAAGTTACACTAGCTGAGCATCTATATCTCAGGATTACATAATATAAGGTTTGCTACACTGATTTAATAACTGAATACGTGACTATCTAAAAGGTGCTCTTCTCTCTGGGCAGTGACCACACTGGCCAGAGTCTTGTGAATACATCTTATCTCTTCTACCTCTATTCCTCATGGACTGTGAAGTACCTTGGTCCCACACTTATGGCAGCCCCTCAAAAAATATGTAAGGACTACAGGCGCCTGCCACCATGCCCAGCTAATTTCTTGTATTTTTAGTAGAGACGGGGTTTCACCATGTTAGCCGGGATGGTCTCAATCTCCCGACCGTGTGATCCACCTGCTACTCAGGAGGCTGAGGCAGGAGAATGGCGTGAACCCGGGAGGCGGAGCTTGCAGTGAGCCGAGATGGCGCCACTGCACTCCAGCCTGGGCGACAGAGCAAGACTCCCTCTAAAAAAAAAAAAATGATGTAAGCAATGTGTGTGGGTATGCTATATCCATCCCATTTCCACTTCAGTTACCAAAGCACACTGCCCTTAATAGAACCTAGAAGATATTCTTCAGATGCTACTTTTCTTTTCTCTTTCAAATGGAGTCTTGCTGTCACCCGGGCTGGAGTGCAATGGCGCGATCTCAGCTCACTGCTACCTCCGCCTCCCCGGTTCAAGTAATTCTCCTGCCTCAGCCTCACGAATAACTGAGACTACAGGCGCACACCACCACACCCGGCTAATTTTTGTATTTTTAGTAGAGACAGGGTTTCGTCATGTTGGCCAGGCTGGTCTCAAACTCCTGACCTCAGGTGATCTACTTGCCTTGGCCTCCCAAAGTGCTGGGATTACAGGTGTGAGCCACTACGCCCGGCCCAGATGCTATATTTCTAAATAGATAAAAAACCTAGCCAGGCGCGTTGGCTCATGCCTGTAATCCCAGCACTTCGGGAGGCCGAGGCAGGTGATCACCTGAGGTCAGGAGTTCAAGACCAGCCTGGTCAACATGGTGAAACAACCCTGTCTCTACTAAATATACAAAAATTAGCCAAGCGTGGTGGTAGGCGCCTGTAATCACAGCTACTCACGAGGCTGAGGCAGGAGAATCGCTTGAACCCAGGAGGCAGAGGTTGCAGTGAGCCGAGATCGCGCCATTGCACTCCAGCCTGGGCAACAAGAGCGAAACTTTGTCTCAAAAAAAAAAAAAAAAAAAAAAAAAACTACCATGGTCTTTCCACACAACCCTGTCATATCATAATCCCCAGCACTGAAGCTCTTTGGGAAACTCAAGGTAGAAGAGACTTTACAAACCTTGGATATGTGCGTTTATTTACAGACCAGGACCTCTTCCATCCATTCTCCCTCAATTTCCACTCCAACTACTCTCAGGTGAGATAAGCTTGAATTCTAACATTTAAAAAGAATTGGAAGGGTCTTTAAAAGATCACCTAGTCTAACTCTCATTTTTCAGGGAGGTTACTGATGTGACCAGAGTCACACAAGAACCTGGTACCTGAGGTGGGTCTTAGGCATACAGCATCAGTTAAGAGCATGCACTCTGGGTTTAAATACATAGACTTGAGTTAAAATACTGGCTCTCGCACTTACCAGATGAGTAACCTTGGACCTACTTATTTGACCTCTATGAACCAGAATTTCCTCACTTAAACAGAGTTCATTTCATACTAGTCAATGGCACACAGGTTAAAGGGTGTAGGGGTAAAGTGTAGTGATGCCTGCAATTCACCTTGAAATGTAAAAGTGGATTGGGAGAGGGACAGATGAAAAGATATATGATAAAGCAGCACAGTAAAATGTTAATTATAGAATTTAGGCACACAAGTATTTACAAGTCTTTCAACTTTTTTTGTATGTCTGAAAACTGTCATACTAAAGCGGGGAAGGGACAACTAATACGTTGGATATGACAAGGAAATGGACATATAGCTACTTAGCACAGTGCTTGGCACATGGAAAGCACTCAACCAATGTTAGCTACTTGCAGTACTAGCTGCTTAGTAAGCCAGGGTCAAACACTTCCTTTTTGGAAAGATGATGCTCAAAATGGAAACCTGAGGCTTTTCTTTGAGCCCTTTCTATTTAGAAAAATCAGGCTAAGAGGCAGTAGCTTAACTTTATATTAAGTGAAGATTTTTGTAGAAGCTAAGGCTCTCCAAAGGCCAAGGGGCATGGCTGTGACCTTAGAGAACAGCAGGCAGAGAGGGTGGCTGTATCATCATAGAGCACTGATTTGGGAGTCAGAAATACACGTGGGTGCAAACCCCAGGTTTACCGTTACTAAAACGAGTGTCAAGCATATACGTGAAGTGCCCTCTCCCCAACTCAATATTTTCACCTGCCAAAAAATAATATGTATGTGAAAGTACTTGGCATCACCAGCACTTAGAAAAAGAAGATTTAATTGGAATGGTCAAAAAGGATGCTTGGAGGAGTGGATAAACCAGATTGCTCTTCTCCATAATTTCCACTTCTCTCCCTCAGTTCCCGGATCCTGGGAACCAAAATGAGCTTTTAAAGTTTAGTCAATTCCCTACTTTAAACCGTCCCATAGCCTGCCACTGCATTCACAATAAAATCCAATTTCCTGACCGTGGCCGACAAAGCCCTGCAGTAACTAACCCCACCAAGATAAAATAATTATTTTTGTTTACTGGTGTACACGTTTATCGTCTCTCACTACACTAAAATGTAAGCTCCTATCTTAATTCCCGCTGTATCCCAGTGTCGCGAATAGAGCCTGGTACGAATTAAGGGGACGGGGTTGTGAGGGTTTATATCAGCACTTGTCCATGAGTTGGCAAACCGTCAACTGCCCCCAGGGGGTCGTCACTAGGTATCCTGGGGCGGCCCCTCACCCAGCTCCAGGGCGGCGCCCCTCCCCGAGCCCCTGGCCCATTTTCACTTCCCTGAGGAAACTATGGCGGGAGACCCCTGGCGCGCGCATCCCGCCCCGAGCCACCGACTTCAGCAGCTCTCTCGCCGCAGCAGCCCTGCTTGCAGCCCCCAACTCCCTGGTCCGCTGGCCACACCTCTCGCGCGTTCTCCTGGCCCACAAGCCCTGAGGCCGCCTGCTTGGCCAAGCCGCTCTCGTCCAGCCCCAGCCCTTTCACGTGGCTGTGGGAGGCGATGCGCTGCGTCTTCGTAGTGCTCTTCACCTCCTCAATCTTCATTTTGCGGACGCCGGGAGCTAAAACCAGCGTGGAAAACCAGCAGCTAGGACAGTGCGCCCGGCGCCTGAGTTACCATGCGGCCGTTACTAGGGCAATTTGCAAAGGCCCGCCTAGATCGGCTTTCCATTGGTGGAAGCGGGAACACCTCCGCTCTCCATAGGCTCACGGCTGCGCCCATCGCGGCTGCTGCTGGAGCTCCGGTCACCCACTTCCGTCTGTGTCTCCGGGTTGGCTTCCCCCGCAGCCGGCGCTTCCTGCCCAGGCTGGGGTCGGGAGCACAGTGGGACCACGCCCCGGATTTGATCTAGGGCTGGGTCGTTGCACGAGGCAGTGGCCCCCGGGTACCACTCCTAATCCTTCCGTCCTATCCATTAGCACATTTGAACGTCATACTCTTACGCGAATCTCAAGTTATTATTTCCGTTTTGGAAACAGAAGAACTGAGGTTCAGAGCTTAAACTGGGATTGGTTACTAACCAATGTTTTCTGACTCCCATACCTTTGCATCTCCCTGGAAAGGCCCAGCTCAACCCACCACTCTTTCCGTGGAATTGTCTTCCCCTGCTTCTATCCTCCATCCTCCACCGAGAGATAAGGTTCCTGCTAAGTTCAGTTGACTGTAAATAACATTTTGCAGTTTTCAAAATTCCACAGCCCTGTAAGGTAGTGTAATTACGCATGCAGCCACAAACAAGCGGAAAGAGGCCCATCCGCCCAAGAAAGCATCACAAATAATCAGAACTAGAAATCTTCAGGCTTCAAAACCTATATAATAATGCTCATCCCGTCCCATGACTCCAGCTGAGACAATCAGCCAGCAAATTGTCCCTTCAGGTTTCATAATGATATTAGCACAACCTGCACCACAATTGTACTTGCCATCCATCCATCCATCCATTTAACAAACACGAGCCAGACACCACAATGCACTGGGGATACAGGGATAAAAGTCTTGATGAGTTTACTCCTTGCTTAGAAAACTTGCAACATGAGATGTGCTGAGACAGGTACACCCAGGTGGCGAGAAGACCAGAGCAGAAGCCCCCGGAACAGCCTGGAGAGCCAGGGAAGGCATCATGAAGGTGATGTTGCCTTGGCTGAATTCCAACAAATAGGAGAGATTTCCTCAGAAGCAAATGGTATGACACCATTTTTACAGAAGAGGATACTAACATCCAGAGGAAGGGAAGGACTTGCCCAGAGTGCAGGAGAGTTTATGTTAGAATTGAGGCAGACCTGAAATCAAATCCAATTACAGTAGTTCCACAGTCTCACACCTCCTTGTACATCTTGATTCTAACATTTGAATCTAGGTTTCTATATACTTTTTTCTTTTCTTTTGAATCTAGGTTTCTAATGATTTACATAATTACTGGGTCAATGTTTTTCTCTCCCAGTAAACTGCAGGCCTTTTGAGGGTGTAGACCACATTTGATTGTTTACCATTTTAACCTAAGTGCCTGGCACACAGCCTACAACACAGCTCACAATTAAGGCTTCTCATGAATTCAGTTAAGGTTCTAGACCACACACAAACACATACACTTGAATTCATCAGTTTTGCTGCATGTATTTTACACGTTGGCTTTTATAGGACTTGGTAATGATTTCCATCAGTGAATGGAATCTTTTGGCATTTTCTGGGCCTAAAAGAACAGAGGCCAGGCCTTGGAAGGCTGAGGTTGTTACTAGGGCATGTGGTTCATCAGCACTAGAGACAGCACCCCACAAAGTTGCTTAGCCCCTCATTGACTTGTTCCTGGTCATTACTCTTAGAAAAGAAGCAATTCCTTTCTCTGTATGGAGAAGGAAACTTTTCCACCAACTAGTAGTCAAAGTGAGAAATTCTATGGGACTGACTTCTTTGTGTATTGTCCAATTAAGGAAAAAGACCTTTTTTACACTTATTATTTCAGCCCTAATCTTTGTATCTTTTGGCACAGAAAGAAGGATTTCCTTTTAATCCAAAAAGAGGAAGGGAGAATCAGGATTTTAGAGCACAGAGGAATATCCCCTGGATTACTTGGTCTAGTGGTTTTCAAACCACATTTCCAGCAGTTGTGGAATCCTTTTGTGGCCAGTACGGGTGGGGACAGGGAATGCTGAGAGTGTAGGATACCAGCTCCATGCCCCCACTTCCACCAGAGTTGTTCCTTTTTGTGTGTGTGTGTGCTAAATAACAGTTCAAACATCACTGATGGGCCAGGGGCGGTGGTACACGCCTGTAATCCCAGCACTCTGGGAGGCCGAGGCAGGTGGATCACCTGAGGTCAGGAGTTCGAAACCAGCCCAGCCAATATGGCAAAACCCCATCTCTACTAAAAATACAAAAATTACCTGGGCGTGATGGCAGGCGCCTGTAACCCCAGCTACTCAGGAGGCTGAGGCACGAGAATCGCTTGAACCCAGGAGGTGGAGGTTGCAGTGAGCCGAGATCGTGCCATTGCACTCCAACCTGGGCAACAGAGCAAGATTCATCTCAAAAAAAAAAAAAAAGGTCATTGATCTGGCCTAGCATTCTCATTTTACATGTGAGGAAACTGAGGCGCCAGGAAGGGACAGGATTTGTCCAAGGTCACAAATTGAGCAAATGCCTGACACAGATCCAGTGTGTAAAGATGCTGGACCTGGCTGCAAAGTCAGATGATTTCTTTCATTTCAACAGAAAACAATGTGGCAGGCCAGTATCCAAGCTACACAAGTCCAATAAACAGCAAGTGAGGCCTGCTGCAGTGGACAGGGTTATTCCTGACCAGCGTCCATCCCACTTCTGCGCACCATCACTCTCGTTTTCTTTCAGGAAATGACCGTTCTCCCACTTTGAGTCTGGGTAGTTTGGGCGAACTGACCCCACACCCCATGTTTGTTTCAGTGGTAAACACGTGGCCCTGGCCTTACCTATGAGTATCCCATCCTCTCAGACACTGTAATTGGCTCAGAAATGTGAGCAGCTAGTTCAATGACAGTCAGTCCTGGCAATTTACTGGACATATCAGGAGAGAAAATGTAGGTAATGGATCTGCAGGCTGGTCTTCTTTGTTACTTCATGGGGAGATTCTACCTGAGAATGAAGCCAAGACAGAGGAAAGGAAAGCTGACAGAAAGAGATTCCCGATGAAATCCTTTATATCCCTGCATCATCCTCGCCTTACTTGCAGTGTAACATGGCATTTACTTTGGGGCTTAAGATGTTTGAGTTAGATTTCTATCTGTGGGTACTGAAAATCCATATCAATGTAGTGACACATATGTAAGTAATTGTGTGGACTACTACATTCCAGAATTGTGCTGTGACAGCCCTAGACCTGCCAGCTCTCATTCCCTCACTCCCACGACCCTCTCATTCCCTTACTCCCACGACCTTTGCTCTTTCACCTCCAGGCCTTTGACCTCTCTTTCTCCAGCCCAAGCTTGATTATCTCAATCACTTGTTTCCTGACCCTTCTGCTCCCTCCTTACCTTGACTTCTATCACACCTGACCTTTGAACCCACAAGCCCAGGTCAAGCCTCCCTCTGCCTTCTTCACTGCCTCCTGAGGGCTACTGTGTGTGGCAGGATGCAACTACCCAGTGGTGCCCTGGAACCACTGCACAGTCATGGTCTCCAGCCTCAACTGGAGCAACCCAAGTAATGATTAAATGTTGTTATTTGGCCAGGTGCAGTGGCTCACACCTGTAATCCCAACACTTTGGGAGGCCGAGGTGGGCAGATCACTTGAGGTCAGGAGTTCGAGACCAGCCTGGCCAACATGGTGAAACCCCATCTCTACTAAAAATACAAAAATTAGCCAGGCATGGCAGCACACACCTGTAGTCCCAGTTACTCGGGAGGCTGAGGCAGAAGAATTGCTTGAACCCAGAAGGCAGAGGTTGCAGTGAGCCGAGATTGCGCCACTGCACTCCAGCCTGGGCGACAGAGTGAGACCCTGTCTCAAAAATAATAAATAAATAAATACATACATACATACATACATACATAAATGTTGTGTTAGTTTTTTGGGGGGCTTCAAGTGATCCTCTCATCTCAGCCTCCCGAGTAGCTGGGCATGCGCCACCACACCCAGCTAATTTTTTCTATTTTTTTGTAAAGACGGGGGTCTTGCTGTGTTGGCTAAGCTGGTCTTGAATTCCTGAACTCAAGCAATCCTCCTGCCTTGACCTCCCAAAATGCTGGGATTACAGGCATTAGCCATAGCACCCAGCAGTAAATGTTACATTAGTTAAAAGATTAGTTCAGCTGCAGTAACAGAGAGATCTAAAATAACAGTGGATCAAACAAGAGAGAAGTCACTTTATCTCACAGAAAGTCCAAGCAGGCATGCCAGCAGGTGGGCTGGCTTTACAATCAGTAAGGGCCGATGGTCCTTCTATGTTGTGGCTCTGCCACTCCCCACACACATTGTCTATCGTGTGGTCCAAGATAGCTGCTCAAACTCCTCCCAAAAGGGCTGAATTTGCACCAACTAGAAGGAAAAAAGGGGAAGAAGAGGACATACTTCTTCCCTTTAACCTTGATATTGAAGTTGCACCATCATTTCTACTCATATCCCAGGGGCCAGCACTTGATCAAATAGCTAGAACTAGCTGCAAAGGAGGCTGAGAAATGTAGTCTTACACTGGATGGATATGTGCCCAGTTAAAAATTCAATTCCTATGTAAAGAGAGGAGAAGATAGATTGGGAAACAACTCTCAGGTGCTACCCTAAGCTTCTACTATGTGTCAAGCACTGCTGGATTCTCCTTGTATGCTGACTCAAAGGCAGGTATGACCTTCCTTCTAGCCAAGGCATCTTTACTATCTGGGTCTCAGGTAACAACCTGGGCCCCATTCCATCTCTCAAAGGCCTTGCTCCACCCATTACCTTCCTTTTCTTGTATTTCCATCTATCCTCCCTGATCATTCCCACAGGATATGTGCAATCTTTCTCCCTCCTCCCCCTCCCAATATCATCACTTGCATTTCTTTCCTAGCATAGTTCTCATCTTGCCAAGTGCACCCCTTTCCCTTCCCAGGCTTCAGCCCAGTGCAATGTAGCTTTTACTCTTGCTGCTCCCATGAATCTGCTATCTCAAAAGTCCAGGGTGCCACAAAATGAGTCTTAATAAATGTTAAAAATTGAAATCATACATAATACTTTTCCAATCACAATGGAATAAAACTTGAAATCAATAACAGAAGGAAAATTCACAAATACGTGGAAATTAAACCATACATTCTTAAACAATTAATAGGTCAAGAAGAAATCATAAGGGAAATCAGAAAATACTTTGAAATGAATGACAACAAAAGAACAACGTACCGAAACTTATGGGATGCAGCAAAAGCAGTGTTAAGAGAGAAGTTTATAGCTATGAACAGCTATAATAAAAAAGAAGAAAGATCTCAAATTCATAACCTAACTGTACACCTACAGGGACCAGGAAAAACAACAACAACAACAAAAGAACAAGCTAAATCCAAAACTAGCAAAAGAAAAGAAACAATAAAGATTAGAGAATAGCAGTATTCCCAATAGTAAAGAGGCAGAAGCAATATAAGCATCCATTGACAGATAATGGATTTTTAAAAGATGGTATATACATATAATAGAATATTATTAAGCCCTAAAAAAGAAGAAAATTCTGACATGTTACAATATAGATGAATATTGAGCCATCGTGCTAGGTAAAATAAGCCAGTCACAAAAAGACAAGTACAGTATGGCTCCACTATGAGGAAGTAGTTAAATTCATAAAGACAAAAAGTA